>NC_134353.1:415394242-416061742 GCF_048569485.1 Anomaloglossus baeobatrachus | reverse complement strand
CTGAAAAAAACATATACAGAATGACAATAAGTATCAGCATATCAACTATTAATCACACACTCATATTTGGAGAAACTCACCAATAAACATAGACTCAATAGGGAGTCATGTATGCGGTAATTCCAATTCAGGTCCCATAAACCATGGACCTCACTCCTAATGACATGCTGAAATACATTTATAAATGAATAAACACCAGCATGTCAGGACGATTTATTCCATGACAGCATATATCCATAACAGGGGGACTCACCACGTGGCAGGAGCAGCCGTGCTTCTCGCTCTATCAAAAGAGCCACCGCAGGCTGTCAGGGTTTAAATGTTCCCACCCTGCATTAGCGTGTGACGTAGTTTCCGCCCATCCCGGTCACATGACCGGAGCCAAGCACACCACGTCATGATGTTTACGCCGTAACCACGGTAATGTGCAACGTCCTCCCTTCAGCAAGTCATGTAACATTACGTCACACAAACAGGGAGGACAACCCAGTATTACAAGATAGAATGCAGCACACAGCGTCATTCCGGTTTAACTGCAACATCACAGAATCCTCCAATTCTCCAAAGATGACTCACAAGTAACCCCTAGGAGGGTATTGTTTGTGCAGATAAGATGCTTAGTATAAACTGCTTATAACTTGGTAACTAAACCCGCTAATTTTAAACAATCAGTTTAACCAATGTGTATCACAAGCAGTACAAAGGTGATTGCATACCATATTACAATAGATCACAGCCATATCACCACAAAAAATCAAAGACATACTCGTGGAGAACAGTAGCCCCACATTGAGAGTATGTCACCCAAAAATATGGGGGCTTCAAAACTAATTCAAAAATCAATATTACACTCAAGGGTCAAATTAACAAAGGAGCTCAAAATATTAAATTAATAATCAAAATTGAAAACCACCTACTGAAAAGGCTAATAATTTAATGTCTCCCATATGTCTGTATCGATCACAGCAAACCTCTAATACCTACATAGTTCATCAGGTGAATTTTATTGAGGGTTATGGAAGAACTTACCATTGGAGAGTGGAAAAAGAAACAGAAAACCACCACATAAAGGCTACCCTTGCCCTAAATGAACTAACTTTAAGGCTTCCGCCACACATCCGTGAAAAACGTGCGTGTTTGGTCCGTTTCCGTGTATACTGGAGACACGGCCAAACGTGCACCAATGTTACTATATCTCAGCGGTTACACTTGCGTTTTTGGTTATGTCCGTTTGTCCGTCTCCGTGATGCGTTTTGTGGGCCGTGTCTCACGCCAGCATGTCCATTTTATTCACGCAACACGCAGCACGGACCCAATGAAAGTCAATGGGTCTGTGCGCACGTCCGAGTGACACGGACGCATCTCTGTTTGTTCCCTGTATGTTTTGTGCTTTTTTCATGTGATGTCAGTCTTTTTTCTTTTTATGTTTCGTTCTCTCCCTCAGTCCGTCGGTCGGTCTCTATGTCTGTCTGTCCCTCTAGCTGTCTGTCGGTCAGTTCCCCCCTCTCTCATACTTACCATTCCCCGATCTCCAGCGCGGCGCTGAACGGCTGTTATAAAAACTCCGGCGGCTTTTCCTCTTTTGAAAAAGCCGGCCGCCCATTAATCAATCTCGTATTCCCTGCTTTACCCGCCCACCGGCGGCTGTGATTGGTTGCAGTGAGACACGCCCACCACGCTGAGTGACAGGTGTCACACTGCACCCAATCACAGCAGCCGGTGGGCGTGTCTATACTGTGCAGTAAAATAAATAAATAAATAATTAAAAAAAACGGCGTGCGGTCCCCCCCATTTTAATACCAGCCAGATAAAGCCATACGGCTGAAGGCTGGTATTCTCAGGATGGGGAGCTCCACGTTATGGGGGGCCCCCCACCCTAACAATATCAGTCAGCAGCCGCCCAGAATTGCCGCATACATTATATGCGACAGTTCTGGGATTGTACCCGGCTCTTCCCGATTTACCCTGGTGCGTTGGCAAATCGGGGTAATAAGGAGTTATTGGCAGCCCATAGCTGCCAATAAGTCCTAGATTAATCATGTCAGGCGTCTCCACGAGACACCTTCCATGATTAATCTGTAAGTTACAGTAAATAAACACACACACCCGAAAAAATCCTTTATTAGAAATAAAAAACACAAACACATTCCCTCATTACCAATTTATTAACCCCGACAAACCCTCCATGTCCGGCGTACTCCACGGTCCTCCAGCGTCGCGTCCAGCTCTGCTGCATGGAGGTGACAGGAGCTGCAGAATACACCGCCGCTCCGGTCACCTCCACGCAGCTAATGAGATGAGTAGCGTGATCAGCTGAGCTGTCACTGAGGTTACCCTCGGCCACCGCTGGATCCAGCGGTGGCCGCGAGTTACCAGACTGACAGCTGCTGATCGCGCTACTCATCTCATTAGCTGTGTGGAGGTGACCGGAGCGGCGGTGTCTTCTGCTGCTCCTGTCACCTCCATGCAGCAGAGCTGGACGCGACGCTGGAGGACCGTGGAGTACGCCGGACATGGAGGGTTTGTCGGGGTTAATAAATTGGTAATGAGGGAATGTGTTTGTGTTTTTTATTTCTAATAAAGGATTTTTTCGGGTGTGTGTGTTTATTTACTGTAACTTACAGATTAATCATGGAAGGTGTCTCATAGACGCCTGACATGATTAATCTAGGATTTATTGGCAGCTATGGGCTGCCAATAACTCCTTATTACCCCGATTTGCCAACGCACCAGGGTAAATCGGGAAGAGCCGGGTACAGTCCCAGAACTGTCGCATATAATGTATGCGGCAATTCTGGGCGGCTGCTGACTGATATTGTTAGGGTGGGGGGCCCCCCATAACGTGGAGCTCCCCATCCTGAGAATACCAGCCTTCAGCCGTATGGCTTTATCTGGCTGGTATTAAAATGGGAGGGACCGCACGCCGGTTTTTTTAATTATTTATTTATTTTACTGCACAGTATAGACACGCCCACCGGCTGCTGTGATTGGGTGCAGCGTGACACCTGTCACGCAGCGTGGTGGGCGTGTCTCACTGCAACCAATCACAGCCGCCGGTGGGCGGGTAAAGCAGGGAATACGAGATTGATTAATGGGCGGCCGGCTTTTTCAAATTAGAAAAAGCCGCCGGAGCAGTGTGAACGCCGTGCAGCGCCGGTGATCGGGGATCGGTGAGTATGAGAGAGGGGGGGACACTTCAGTCACTCGGGGGATTACCGGTCACCGGTGAATCCTTCACAGGTGACCGCTAATCAGTACACGGCACACAGACAGAGCCGCGGCATGACTATGAAGTCGGGTGAAGTTCACCCGAGTTCATTCTCATCCCGCTACTCTGTCTTCCGACATGTAGTAACGACATTTTGCATCACACACGTACATTTCACACGGACAACACATACACATGTCAGTTATTTCACTCACGCACACACGGACATTCCACACGCACATACGGCTAGCATACGTGATACACACGCAGGCCACACATACCATAAAAACGGACATAAAAAACGGAAAACGGACCCGAAAAACGGCCGTTTTACACGGACGTGGTTTTCACGGATGTGTGGCGGAGCCCTAAGGGATAGCCCTACCTATCACGTGGGGGTCGGCGCTTTATGATAGAATGGTGTGTGGGCGCCCCCACTTGGCCGACGTCTCACCCTCCTCACTGAGATCCCCCTATAACACCACTAAATAAAGGGTGCAAAAGAGAGTTCCTCATTCAATCCATTGGGATGAAGTGTCTTCAACCAGAATATCCATCTGGATTCCTGTTGTAAAAGTCTCCTGTCCCAATTCCCTCCTCTAGGCAAAGGTTTGATGTGATCGATACCCTGAAATTTCAAAACAGTGGAATCTCCGTTATGCACCTTGTTAATGTGCCTCACCAATGGTGTATCATTATTAAGTCTGATATCCCTCAAATGTTCTCCAATCCATCATCTCAATTCTCTGCAAGTCTTACCTACATACTCCATATTACATATACAGGTCGCCTTATTTATCACACCTCGTGTTCTGCAATTAATAAAGGACCGGATGTCGTACTCATTCTTGGTTACTTGACTAAGGAATTTTTTTCCCCACTGTGATGGAGTTACAGGCAATACATCCATTACATTTATAACAACCCTTCAGCGTTGGCATAACATCAAAGGGATTTTTTGGGGCGAGATAGCTGTGGACCAGCCGATCTTTCAGCGATCTCGCTCTCCTATACGTGATGGATGGCCTGTCTGTAAGAAGGCCTCCTATATCGCCATCCATTTTTAAATGGATTTTCTCAGAAATCGAACAAACCGGGGAGGTTATCAGAATCCTCCGGATATCAACAAGTAGTAAACCTCTCTAATAGGGTACTTACCACTACTGAATTAAGTGTGCTTAGCAAGGGTCTCTAATTTGTGCCTACGACAGATTACAATGGCTTTGAAAGTGTCAAGGACCTCAATCTCTTCATTAGAAAATTGAAGTGGAAGAAATACTTCATTAGGGATAACAAGAAGATATGTGCTGATTTAGGTATTCAGGATGACATCCTGGAGGATGTCCGACTCCTATACAGTTTGGATGTGATGGGACCTGAATCAACAGGCCAGGGTCCCTTCACAGATCTCAAATTGAGGAGTACCAGAATGCCACCAATCCAGAATGATCTCAGTGCAATTGATGTCCTCTGTAATCTTGTTTCTCATGAGTTGGAAGGGTTGAAACCCAACCATAAGGTTAAATTCAATCTTACTAGGGAAGAGATGGGGAGCCTTGACACTCTGGGAAAGGCGACTGACATCATTATTAAGCAATTTGACAAAGGGGGGAATACTGTTGTGATGGATCGAGAAAATATCTTGAAATGTGTTATAACTGTCAAGGTCAGAATGACGATGATGATGAGACTCAAAGGATCTCTCGATATCCGTCTGCTGTTTCTAATTAAAAATGTCATGAGTGCACTTAGAGATTAAATAACTAGACAGCAAGTCAGTTACATCTATCTCCATGACTGGCTCTTAACCAAGTGTGTTTTTTATTGTTTGAAAGAAACTCTAGACCAAGCAGTAAGGGGGTGTAAACAAAAGTTTTAGTCCAATCAGGTATCGTAGGTCAGGGCTTCATGACGTAGAGAGATCTGCATATCCTTCTTGGATTGGTCAGTCCAGACTCCAGGAATTTCCTTTGTCCATCTGTCTTGGGTGTAGAACAGGAAATAGCAGCCATCTTTACAATTACATGTGGTGGTATATACTGTGTCTAAGGAAAATACACTGAATATGCAATATACATATATACATGTTAGTAAGAAACAAAAGCATTCACAAATATGTGAGTTAGTTCACATCTACTGAACTATATAACTGAGTCTATGAAATGGCTGAATTAAGTATTTTTGGATACTCAATTCTTTATCCTCAACAGTCCCCCCTAAAGACTTACTTCTGCCATTTCTAAATTCTAAGGGTACTGTGTTCCCTTAGGAAGAGAGGTAGAAAGATCTGTTGAAAAACCTGCCTAACTGAACGTTGAAACATGGGCGGAAAGGGGAAAGGGGTTTTCTTCACCGGTTTGAGACCAAGGACTCCTAGGTGAGTCCTCACCCTTTGTAGTTGGACTTTCCCATGTCTCAAGGTTCTCTAAGTCCTCTCTTCTAACTGTTCTGGCAATGCTGGTCTAAGACTGTACAGGGTTTTCTGAAAAGGATAAGTATGAGCAGAACGCTCAGTGCAGCTCTGGTTGATTAACCCTTCTACAATGCGAGGTGTGGATCCATAGATGTTTCTGTGGTTGGATCAGCTCCTCTAGTGTTGACTCATGGCTCTTTCTCGCTTGTCCTTTAGGATCAATCAGTCTCCTGACTGGAGACCATATGCTAATAGCTCTGATTTAAGATCTGGAATTGGAGAATACACCTATTTATCACACTATTCAGTCAATTATATAAAAATATACATGTCTATGCTAAACCAAAAAACATCGTACATAAAGACCTGCTTATTGCAAAAAGAAAACAAAACATATACATTTTGTACACGATTTACTAGTTTCCACTTTTCTATAAAATATACACTTTTTGTAAACACATTTTTTTTTTACATACCACCTTCATGTGCTTCTCAACAATAATATCGTTTTCTGCACTGGAATGCCTCTGACCAAACCTGGAGAGAGATTTACACAACACGCACAGACTTGCATACAACATGCTCATGATATACATCTATAATCAGTTTGCAGTCTCTAAGAATGGGTAGAGTAGGTGCAGGGTGTTTCTACGGACTCTTTACAGTTTTTTCTCACTTCGTTCTAGGCACTTGTGTCACGAGACTGGGTGAATCTGCCCACCTGGGTACTGAACCCGGTGTCACCAAAGCACACACTGACAATTGTCTTTCACAGATGTTACCTGGGCCATCATTAAGAAGAGCTCTCATGGCAGAGAAAGCTTACCACCCTTTATCCACAGACCTTCCTCAGTCAGCTGGCTCTCTTCATGTCACACTCCATTCCTTGTTGTATCGCTTGTTCCTGTAGGGATTTAAGAACACAAGGAGTAACAGAAGTCACTAACGTGACCGGTGTCACCAAGGCATGGTCGGTATTGGTGAAAGACTCTCAACTCTAGGCCCGTTCACTGCTTCTTGGTCAGCTGCACCTGTGCGAGGATCTCCATCCGAATCCATCAGCTCAGATCTAGACTTTCTTTTCGGCATACCTAATTCATTTGACAACAGGAAAAAATCTACAACCTACATACACCTCTAAAGACTCTTACCCACTCCTGTTCTACCCATCAAGAGAGGCATTAATGCATCACTGTCTCCTGTATCAATAGGATTGGAGGGAGTGGTCGAATTTAGACTACCTCATGTGGTGTAAACAGCAACATATCCAGTGCAGAATCGACCACCATCTGGTTTCATCTATAAAAACAAAAACTAAAAAATATACATTAGATCATTCTTATAACTTCATCTCTGATCATAATACAGTTAGTGGTCATCTATACCTCACATGACTGAGAATACTAAATAAATAAACAAACAAATAAATAAACAAATAAACATATAAGACAAGACTTTCCTATTTCAGTTAACAGATATACCTCATAGTAATCTAATAAACATAGCCTGTGGGAAAAAGGTCAGCTTCAAAACCTATCTAATATGCCTACTGCACCCTCGAAGAAACTGGAGAATATAATTAATACCTTATTCCCCCCTTGTTTAATTGTTTATTTACCAATATGGCAAAATTCAGCATTTTTATACTGGTATTCCCTAAAAGAAAAAATAAAACAGCAGGTAATAAATTAGCCACATACTAAAACCTAAAATGAACAAACACTGAAAATAACGTACATCTCACAACAATATACATTACTGGGAAATTTTAAAAACCTTACAATAAACAACACTGTATCCATAAAGAAAAGAAAAACCTTTCATAGTAGAAACAACTGAGACATGATTAAATGACAGCTGTGACTGGGCGACTAACCTGCAAAAATATATAAATGGTTTAGAAATAATCGTAAAAACAGAAAAAATGATAGAGTCACAAAATAAAAATATATTGTTCAAATAAATCGCCATTAAAAACAAAACAACACAAATTATATCGCACATCCCATGAAATCTAATATTCCCTATTCCGGTATAAACAGCAAACTAAAAATGGGAAATCCTGAACTCTAAGGGTTAAACCAAACTTACATCACTATTGGGGAAAGACACATTCCATTCTTATCTCTGACTTTATCAATTCAGTAAAAAAAATTTCACTTACTTATCTTTGACTTGCATGTATGGGATAGCTGAGTAAACAAATATACTATTTATACTTATTCAAATGTGTTAATCATATATACCAGAGAACACCTCCCACCGGGGGATGGGTGGAGAGCTTTGAACAAAGAGCCATTGCGAGGGGTGTGGCTTATGAGGTGTACTGCCATCAGTGGGTGTAGCAAGACGGCTGCCACAGGAAGTTCCAGGCACCTGACGTCCGGGTGTAGCATCCATGTTGTGACTCCCTGGGTGTACTGGGAGTGTCTGGAACTACGTAGTAAACCAGGGATACTTTTAGTGCCTGTAAATTTGCATTCCAGCATAGAAAGGAGAGATTTGATTAGCACCAGATATAATGACTTCTAAAGGAGAACAATGAGGCACCGCTAGAGAAAAACATTTAGTAATTCTACAAACAGCAACAGACAGTGAATGGGGTCTTTGTTCTCCAGTATACTCTCACTGGAGATTAATCTGAACTTCAATACATGGATTGCAGCCTGCCATCTAGTGGTAGTTCAACGATTTTACACAACTTTTTGCAATCTTTTATATTTTTTTCCGTTTTTTTTGTAACTAGGGTGACAGCGTTCTCAGCTTTTACTAAAAACAACATATTTATCTTTTGAACAGAGTATACAGTGCTTAATTGGACCGGACGTTCCAACGGAGTCCTTTCTCGCCTCGTCCGCGTTCGTAACACGCTGACAGTGACTCACGTCTAATACGCAGGAGAATCCGCTAACTCCAGCACCCTTACCTCAACTAAAGTGAGTTCCTTTCCCGCCTCGTCTGCCACGCAGACAGTGACATGCGCCTGAACCGCAGGGGAATACGCTAAATCCACTTTAAGTTAACAGAACCCTTCCCGCCTCGTCTATTATCTATCCAATATTCAATATTCAACACTCAATATTTAATATTCAATATCTAATATTCAATATCTAACAAACAGTGGCTGTGTTATCCGCAACACAGGGGAATCGCTAGTTCTCATACTTCTGTTCAAAAACAAACAATTTAAAAAGACTGAAAAACGCATTAATTTCTCTCTAATCCAAACCAAAATAACACTTGTCAAAGGCTGCAGCCATCTCCTGTATATTACCCAACTGACCCCTCCTTTCTCTTCACTGCAAAGACCTGCGCTGTTTTGACCACTGGTGTCTGCCTCTTCACTCTTCCACCCCCCTTGTTTCTCAGCTAAAAGACAGCAGAGACCGAGCTGTGTAATTCGATCTCTGCTCTTTCTCAAGCAGCCGGTGGGCAATGGCCAACACACACTGACCCCCCTTCTCCTCCACAGAACAAAGACAGCAGCTGCATCTGTGTGGGCACTATTAACCCCCCTGTTTTCTAACACACACTAACTTTCCTCTTAGTGGAGAAATGCAGGCAGTGGGTGATTAACTTCCCCCCTTCTCCTTTGTTCACAGCGAAGAAGAAAAAAACTACAGGCACGCTAGGCTTCTCTCCACCATTTCTATAGCTGTCTGCTCAGACAATTAACTCTCCGAGAACCAAACTGAGAAATCACAAGCTTTATTAACCATACACTATATACAAATAAACAGCTACTCAAGAAAAAGCCCCCCATTTCTACCTTACTTACAGCTCAGAAATACAGACAGCCGGATACTTTACAAAAGACCTAAAAGCCAGCACCTATAGGGTCTGGGTTTTTCTCTCGGTCACCGGCGAGCGACAGTCACACCGTTAGGTCTCCGGTGCACTACCATTCTCCGGACTAGTGACCACCCACTTTCGCCAGGTGTCTCTCGATCCACAGGTAAAACAGCACACACAATGTATATGATGTTCTTACCGTGAAACGGAGGGCGATCAAATCCTCGATATCGAGCAACACCTGGATACTTGTGGAGTAGCCCCAGACGTCCGGAAAGTGGAAGCTCTGACTCACTCTTCTCGGTGGCCCCACACTTGGCGCGCCAACTGTCAAGGTCAGAATGACGATGATGATGAGACTCAAAGGATCTCTCGATATCCGGCTGCTGTTTCTAATTAAAAATGTCATGAGTGCACTTAGAGATTAAATAACTAGACAGCAAGTCAGTTACATCTATCTCCATGACTGGCTCTTAACCAAGTGTGTTTTTTATTGTTTGAAAGAAACTCTAGACCAAGCAGTAAGGGGGTGTAAACAAAAGTTTTAGTCCAATCAGGTATCGTAGGTCAGGGCTTCATGACGTAGAGAGATCTGCATATCCTTCTTGGGTTGGTCAGTCCAGACTCCAGGAATTTCCTTTGTCCATCTGTCTTGGGTGTAGAACAGGAAATAGCAGCCATCTTTACAATTACATGTGGTGGTATATACTGTGTCTAAGGAAAATACACTGAATATGCAATATACATATATACATGTTAGTAAGAAACAAAAGCATTCACAAATATGTGAGTTAGTTCACATCTACTGAACTATATAACTGAGTCTATGAAATGGCTGAATTAAGTATTTTTGGATACTCAATTCTTTATCCTCAACATAACATCTTAGGGGACAAAAATAGTTATGTGAAACTGAAGTCCCATCCATCACAGCAGTATTCGAAGGTGTTGAAATTGATTCTCCTGACTGCCTTGGAGAAGAACTTGATCAGTAAGTCTGAGTTTGACTTTCTTCTTCCAAGGCACCCAGTGATGGCCACTTTCTACAGTCTGCCCAAATTGCATAAAGGTATTAACCCTCTAAAAGGTAGACCTATAATTTCTGGGGTCGACAATCTGACACAAAACCTTGGGGTCTATTTGGATAACATCCTAAAGCCATTTGTTTTAGGCTTGGACTCTTATCTGTCGGATACAACTGACCTGCTGAGAAAACTAGAAGGACTTACATTTGAGGAAGAAACGTTCCTTGTTGGTATTGATGTTGAATCTTTGTACTCATCCATACGCCATGATTTGGGACTGTCGGCGGCCCAATATTTTCTGAAAGGCAGGGGAATACAGTGCGAAGAACACACTGGCTTTGTCCTGGATATCCTCAAGTTTTGCCTGACACACAATATTTTTTCCTTTGATGGCCACACCTTCCACCAGCTCAGAGGCACAGTGATGGGGAGCCCCTGTGCCCCATCGTATGCAAATCTGCTCCTTGGCTGGTGGGAGAAAACAGTGGTCTTCAGAGAGGACCGCGAGTCTATCAATGAGAACATCGGAATCTGGTACAGATTCATTGATGACATCTTTTTGGTATGGAAAGGCAATGCAAATGGACTGAAGAGGTTTATGGATGATCTGAATAAAAATGACTTGGGTCTCTTCTTTAGCTTTGAGATGAATTAGTCAAAGTTATCCTTTTTGGACCTTTTGATCGAGAAAGACTCAGGAGGCAATTTGATAACGAGTACTTACCGTAAACCCACTTCAACGAACTCGTTATTAAAATGGGAAAGCAGTCATCCTTTGATTCTGAAGAGGGGCAATCCAAAGGGACAGTTCGCTAGAATTCGGAGGAACTGTTCTGATGAAATGCATTTCAAAAACCAGTCAAAGGATCTAGAGAGAAGATTCTTAGAAAGAGGATATCCAGGACAAGTGATAAGCAGAGCGGCTGCCGACATAGAGAAGGTTGAAAGAACAGACCTTTTATATCCCCCTAAAATATTGGTGAAGGACGATGGCAGGGATGTGATGAGATTCATAACAACTTTCAACAATGGAGCGGATGACGTAAGAAATATCCTTGAGAAATATTGGCCCATTTTAAAAATGGATGGCGATATAGGAGGCCTTCTTACAGACAGGCCATCCATCACGTATAGGAGAGCGAGATCGCTGAAAGATCGGCTGGTCCACATCTATCTCGCCCCAAAAAATCTCTTTGATGTTATGCCAACGCTGAAGGGTTGTTATAAATGTAATGGGTATATTGCCTGTAACTCCATCACAGTGGGGAAAAAAATTCCTTAGTCAAGTAACCAAGAATGAGTACAACATCCGGTCCTTTATTAATTGCAGAACACGAGGTGTGATAAATAAGGCGACCTGTATATGTAAAATGGAGTATGTAGGTAAGACTCGCAGAGAATTGAGACGACGGATTGGAGAACATTTGAGGGATATCAGACTTAATAATGATACACCATTGGCGAGGCACATTAATAAGGTGCATAATGGAGATTCCACTGTTTTGAAATTTCAGGGTATCGATCACATCAAACCTTTGCCTAGAGGAGGGAACTGGGACAGGATACTTTTACAACAGGAATCCAGATGGATATTCTGGTTGAAGACACATCATCCCAATGGATTGAATGAGGAACTCTCTTTTGCACCCTTTATTTAGTGGTGTTATAGGGGGATCTCAGTGAGGAGGGTGAGACGTCGGCCGAGTGGGGGCGCCCACACACCGTTCTATCATATGGCGCCGACCCCCAGGTGATAGGTAGTGCTATCTCTTAAAGTTAGTTCATTTAGGGCAATGGTAGCCTTTATGTGGTGGTTTTCTGTTTCCTTTTCCACTCTCCAATGGTAAGTTCTTCCATAACCCTCAATAAAATTCACCTGATGAACTATGTAGGTATTAGAGGTTTGCTGTGATCGATACGTACATATGGGAGACATTAAATTATTAGCCTTTTCAGTAGGTGGTTTTCAATTTTGATTATTAATTTAATATTTTGAGCTCCTTTGTTAATTTGACCCTTGAGTGTAATATTGATTTTTGAATTAGTTTTGAAGTCCCCATATTTCCTGGTGACATACTCTCAATGTGGGGCTACTGTTCTCCACGAGTATGTCTTTGATTTTTTGTGGTGATATGGCTGTGATCTATTGTAATATGGTATGCAATCACCTTTGCACTGCTTGTGATACACATTGGTTAAACCGATTGTTTAAAATAAGCGGGTTTAGTTACCAAGTTATAAGCAGTTTATACTAAGCGTCTTATCTGCACAAACAATACCCTCCTAGGGGTTACTTGTGAGTCATCTTTGGAGGATTGGACGATTCTGTGATGTTGCAGTTAAACCGGAATGACGCTGTGTGCTGCATTCTATCTTGTAATACTGGGTTGTCCTCCCTGTCTGTGTGACGTAATGTCACATGACTTGCTGAAGGGAGGACGTTGCACATTACCGTGGTTACGGCGTAAACATCATGACGTGGTGTGCTTGGCTGCGGTCATGTGACCGGGATGGGCGGAAACTACGTCACACGCTAATGCAGGGTGGGAACATTTAAACCCTGACAGCCTGCGGTGGCTCTTTTGATAGAGCGAGAAGCACGGCTGCTCCTGCCACGTGGTGAGTCCCCCTGTTATGGATATATGCTGTCATGGAATAAATCGTCCTGACATGCTGGTGTTTATTCATTTATAAATGTATTTCAGCATGTCATTAGGAGTGAGGTCCATGGTTTATGGGACCTGAATTGGAATTACCGCATACATGACTCCCTATTGAGTCTATGTTTATTGGTGAGTTTCTCCACATATGAGTGTGTGATTAATAGTTGATATGCTGATTAGAGATGAGCGAACCGGTCCCGGTTCGGCTCGAGGCCGTTTCGCCGAACGGGGGTCCCGTTCGAGTTCGGTTCGTCGAACGTTCGACGAACCAAACTCGAACGTATAGGCTATTATGGGAGGCAATCACAAACACATAAAAATGCATTAAAAATGTACACAAACAGTTAATAAACATTGCCATAACACTTACCGGTCCTCGCGATCCCTTCTGCACTCTGTCTCCTGCCGCTATTCCATCCGATGATCGCTGAATCCTCCCGGTGACCTGCACTGCCAGCAGAGATGCAGGACCTATCGTGACGTCAAAATAGCCATGTGACCAGTCATGTGGCTATTATCTCATTGGCTACAGACTGGTCACATGACTATGACACGTCATGTAGGACCTGCGAGTGCATCTCTCCGGTACACGGTGCACATATGTGTATCGCCGTGTACCGGCGACATGCTCTAGCACACGGTCGACTCCCCGTTCCGTTAGGGACCGGCTGACACAGCCGGTCATTAACGAAGATCACCGTTGCCATAGCAACGCAGTTAGCGGTGACGTCACCGCTAACCGCGGCTCCGAGAGCACCGTTGCTATGGTAACGCGTCTGTCAGCGTTACCGCTAGCAGCCAGCACTGATCACTCACGGAGTGAAGGCTGCACGCTGCTTCCCGATTGTAGTGATGATTGTAGTGAGGATGAGGTTCCCCAGCCCCAAGTGATGAGCTGGTGAATCTCATCCTCACTACAATCGTCACTACTACTACACTAGAAAGAAAGAAGACAGAAGAGCAGGATCGTGGAGGGCTGATAGGGGGTAATAAAGATGGAGTCTCTAATGTGTCTGTGTATTTATTTCTATTAAAGTATTTTTTCTCTGTGTGGTGTCTTTTTTTTAACCCTTTATTGGAGATTCTTAATGGCCGGGTCAAACGTGCCTGACATTAAGAATCTCTGGCTTAATACTGGCTAGTAAAACAAAGCCAGTATTAACTCATGATTAACCAACAAGCCACCAGGCTCCAGGGCTGTTGGAAGAGTTGGATACAGCGCCAGATGATGGCGCTTCTATGAGAGCGCCATTTTCTGGGACGGCTGCGGACTGAAATCCGCAGTAGAGGCGCCCAGAAACCTCGGGCTAACCTGTGCTGCGGATTCCAATCCCCAGCTGCCTAGTTGTACCCGGCTGGACACAAAAATGGGGCGAAGCCCACGTCATTTGTTTTTTAATTATTTCATGAAATAAGTGAAATAATTAAAAAAAAACGGGCTTCCCTATATTTTTGGTTCCCAGCCGGGTACAAATAGGCAACTGGGGGTTGGAGGCAGCCCGTGGCTGCCAGCTGTACCTGGCTAGCATACAAAAATATGGCGAAGCCCACGTAATTTTTTTGGTGGGCAAAAAAATTCTGCATACAGTCCTGGATGGAGTATGCTGAGCCTTGTAGTTCTGCAGCTGCTGTCTGCTCTTCTCCATACAGACAGACAGCAGCTGCAGAACTACAAGGCTCAGCATACTCCATCCAGGACTAGTAAAAGGTTTTTGCCCAGCTCACCTGTGTGAATGGAAGCCCAGGATCCTGGGCTGTGCACGGAGAAAAAGTTGGAGAGCCAATCCATATGCAGAAGAAAATAAAGTGAATAAAGAATCTTCGTTTTAAAGAATATGATGCCTGGAGTCTTGTGCTGGTGAACCTCTTGATTTCCATCCAGGACTGTATGCAGAAGTTTTTTGCCCCCTGAAAAAATTATGTGGGCTTCGCCATATTTTTGTATGCTAGCCAGGTACAGCAGGCAGGTACGGCTGCCCCCAACCCCCAGTTGCCTATTTGTACCCGGCTGGGAACCAAAAATAAAGGGAAGCCCTTTTTTTATTATTTCATGAATTTCATGAAATATTTAGAAAACAAATGACGTAGGCTTCGCCCCATTTTTGTGTCCAGCCAGGTACAACTAGGCAGCTGGGGATTGGAATCCGCACCACAGGTTGGCCTGAGATTTCTGGGCCCCACTGCTGCGAATTGCAGTCTGCAGCCGCCTCAGAAAATGGCATTTTCATAGAAGCGCCATCTTCTGGCGCTGTATCCAACTCTTCCAGCACCTGCCTGCTATACCTGGCTAGCATACAAAAATATGGCGAAGCTCACGTCCTTTTTTTTTAGTTTTTTGGCAAAAAAAATAAAAAATGCTTTCCTGGATTTTCCATTGCCAGTGAAGGTAACACCAAGCAGTGGGGGTTAGCAGCCAGTAGCTGCTTGGATTACCCTTAGCTAGCAATACAAAAAATGCAGCGGGAGCCCATATATATTTTTTTTAATTATTTATTTAAATAACTAAAAATAAAATGGGCTTCCCTATATTTTGATTGCTGGACATCACAGTGCTGTAAAAATAAATCTTTAAAAAAGTGACGTAGCGCTCCGCGGTATTTTTGATTCTCAGCGCAGATAAAGCAGACAGCTATGGGTTGCCACCCCCATCTGCCTGCCGTTACCTTGGTTGGCAATCAAAATACAGGGAAGCCCATTCATTTTTTCTATTTAAAAAATAGTTAAAAAAAAAAAATGACGTTGGGTCTCCCCATTTTTGATAGCCAGCTAGGGTAAAGCAGACGGCTGTAGCCTGAAAACCACAGCTGGCAGCTTTACCGTGGTTGGGGATCCAATGTGGAGGTCCCCTCAGGCTCTTTTTTATAATTATTTTATAAATATTAATAATTACACAATAAAAGTAGGGTCCCCCCCAAATTGGATCACCAGCCAAGGTAAAGCGGACAGCTGTGGTCTGGTATTCTCAGGGTGGGAAGGTCCATAGTTATTGGGCCTTCACAGCCTAAAAATAGCAGGCTGCAGGCACCCCAGACGTGGCGCATCCACTAGATGCGCCAATCCTGGCGCTTCACCCCAGCTCATCCCGTGCCCTGGTGCAGTGGCAAACGGGGTAATAAATCGGGTTGATACTAGCTGTAAAGTCACCTGAGATCAAGCCCAGCAGTTTGTGATGTCATGGCGTCTATTAGATACCCAACATCATAAACTGTCAGTACTAACAAAAACAAAAAATCGACAAAAGAAATTTATTTGAAAAAACAGTCCCCAAAACATTTCCTCTTTCACCAATTTATTGTAAGAAAAAAAATAAAGGGGTCCCACGACGACTCTGGACCGTCTAGAATATGGGGGGGAGACACTCAGGGAACGTATCCCCCATTTTCTAGGAGTGCGGACCCTTCATGTGAGGAGTGTGGGAGCAATGAATCTGCACTCACTCTCCCCGGGTCCACAGCAGCAGAGTCCATGTCGTAATGGTTGCTACCAAAGCTGCAATGCCCTGCTCATGAGGTAAGGGCATGCCTAATCAGGAGAACTACTGTAGAGGAAGCTCTGCTCACTGGTATATAGGTGCTCAGAGGTAATAATAGATAAAATTAGTGAGTAACCTCGGCACTCTATATCTCCCAGACTAAAGCGGGCTTTACATGCTGCGACATCGCTAATGCGGAGTCGTTGGGGTCACGGATTTTGTGACGCACATCCGGCCGCATTAGCGATGCCGTTGCGTGTGACACCGATAATCGATTTTGCATCGTTGCAAAACAGTGCAAAATCGCTAATCGGCGACACGGGGGTCCATTCCCAATTATCGTTACTTCAGCAGTAACGAGGTTGTTCGTCGTTCCTGCGGTAGCACACATCGCTGCGTGTGACGCCGCAGGAGCAAGGAACATCTCCTACCTGCCTCCCGGCCGCTATGCGGAAGGAAGGAGGTGGGCGGGATGTTACGTCCCGCTCATCTCCGCCCCTCCGCTGCGATTGGGCGGCGGTTCAGTGACGCTTCAGTGACGTCGCTGTGACGCCGCACGGACCGCCCCCTTAGAAAGGAGGCGGTTCGCCCGTCACAGCGACGTCGCCGGACAGGTAAGTATGTGTGACGGCTCTGGGCGATGTTGTGCGGCACGGGCAGCGATATGCCCGTGTCGCGCAACAGATGGGGGCGGATACCCACACTAGCGATATCGGGACCGATATCGCAGTATGTAAAGTAGCCTTAAGTCAGTAAGTCACAATGGATAGTAATGCAAAATCACTCTTTATTGGTCCGTATTAAGAATTTTTTTTTTTTCATAAGCATATATGTTTTTGTCCAAAACAAGTTACAAATGACGTTTCGGCCTGAGCCTTCGTCAGATTGGACTTATCTGCATGTAATCATGAAAAATGACAATAATCAGTATCACATAAGAGTGAGAGAACAATAACATAAACTCGAACAATGTAGAGGTACAATTGGGATGCAGCAAAAAAATTGCAACACAGCAAGAAATGAAACACATGATACAAATGTCATAATACAGTACAAGGACAATATAGTAATGACAAATATGGGGTCAGAGTAGACTTAGACAGCTCTGGTACGAAAGAGATGTCAATCATAAAGTAACATGTGCAGTAGGTGTAGAGCTACAGTATGCATGGCAGAGCTAATGCGTAGACCGACCATAGAAAAAGAACGGAGAAAAAGTGGAGAAAAAGTGGAGAAAAAATGGAGAAACAGTGGAGAAAAAGTGGAGAAAAAGTGGAGAAAAAGTGGAGAAAAAAATGGAGAAAAATAGGAGAAAAAGTGGAGAATAAGTGGAGAAAAAGTGGAGAAAAAGTGGAGAAAAAGTGGAGAAAAAAATGGAGAAAAAGTGGAGAAAAAGTGGAGAATAAATGGAGAAAAAGTGGAGAAAAAAATGGAGAAAAAGTGGAGAAAAAGTGGAGAAAAAGTGGAGAAAAAGTGGAGAAAAAAATGGAGCAAAAGTGGAGAAAAAGTGGAGAATAAGTGGAGAAAAAGTGGAGAAAAAGTGGAGAAAAAGTGGAGAAAAAGTGGAGAAAAAAAATGGAGAAAAAGTGGAGGAAAAAGTGGAGGAAAAAGTGGAGAAAAAGTGGAGAAAAAGTGGAGAAAAAGTGGAGAAAAAGTGGAGAAAAAGTGGAGAAAAAAATGGAGAAAAAGTGGAGAAAAAGTGGAGAAAAAGTGGAGAAAAAGTGGAGAAAAAAATGGAGAAAAAGTGGAGAAAAAGTGGAGAATAAGTGGAGAAAAAGTGGAGAAAAAGTGGAGAAAAAGTGGAGAAAAAAATGGAGAAAAAGTGGAGGAAAAAGTGGAGGAAAAAGTGGAGGAAAAGTGGAGGAAAAAGTGGAGAAAAAGTGGAGAAAAAAGTGGAGAAAAAGTGGAGAAAAAGTGGAGAAAAAGTGGCGAAAAAGTGGAGAAAAAAATGGAAAAAAAAGTGGAGAAAAAGTGGAGAAAAAGTGGAGAAAAAGTGGAGAAAAAATGGAGAAAAAGTGGAGAAAAAGTGGAGAAAAAGTGGAGAAAAAGTGGAGAAAAAGTGGAGAAAAAAATGGAGAAAAAGT
The DNA here is from genome assembly GCF_048569485.1 of Anomaloglossus baeobatrachus. NCBI lineage: Eukaryota > Metazoa > Chordata > Amphibia > Anura > Aromobatidae > Anomaloglossus > Anomaloglossus baeobatrachus. The sequence continues at coordinate 416,043,085 of NC_134353.1, read as the reverse complement.
GGAGAAAAAGTGGAGAATAAGTGGAGAATAAGTGGAGAAAAAGTGGAGAAAAAGTGGAGAAAAAGTGGAGAAAAAAGTGGAGAATAAGTGGAGAATAAGTGGAGAAAAAGTGGAGAAAAAGTGGAGAAAAAGTGGAGAAAAAGTGGAGAAAAAGTGGAGAAAAAGTGGAGAAAAAAGTGGAGAAAAAGTGGAGAAAAAGTGGAGAATAAGTGGAGAATAAGTGGAGAAAAAGTGGAGAAAAAGTGGAGAATAAGTGGAGAAAAAGTGGAGAAAAAGTGGAGAAAAAGTGGAGAAAAAGTGGAGAAAAAAATGGAGAAAAAATGGAGGAAAAAGTGGAGGAAAAAGTGGAGGAAAAAGTGGAGAAAAAGTGGAGAAAAAAGTGGAGAAAAAGTGGAGAAAAAGTGGAGAAAAAGTGGAGAAAAAGTGGGGAAAAAAATGGAAAAAAAGTGGAGAAATAGTGGAGAAAAAGTGGAGAAAAAGTGGAGAAAAAATGGAGAAAAAGTGGAGAAAAAGTGGAGAAAAAAATGGAGAAAAAGTGGAGAATAAGTGGAGAAAAAAGTGGAGAATAAGTGGAGAATAAGTGGAGAATAAGTGGAGAATAAGTGGAGAAAAAATGGAGAAAAAGTGGAGAATAAGTGGAGAAAAAGTGGAGGAAAAAGTGGAGAAAAAAATGGAGAAAAAATGGAGAATAAGTGGAGAAAAAAAGTGGAGAATAAGTGGAGAAAAAGTGGAGAAAAAAATGGAGAAAAAGTGGAGAAAAAGTGGAGAAAAAGTGGAGAAAAAGTGGAGAAAAAGTGGAGAAAAAATGGAGAAAAAGTGTAGCACCCTTTGGTGCCTTTCATGTGGCACTAAGGGGTGCTTAGCTTTGTATTTAGCCAAAAAAATGAAAAAAAAAAAATGACGTAGGGTTCCCCCTAGTTTTGTAGCCAGCTAGGGTAAAGCAGACGGCTGCAGCCTGCAGACCACAGCTGGCAACCTCACCTTGGCTGGTAATCCAAAACTGAGGGCACCCCACGCTGTTATTTTAAATTAAATAAATAATTAAAAAAAAACACGTAGGGGTCCCCCAAAATTGGATTACCAGCCAAGGTAAAGCAGACAGCTGGGGCCTGATATTCTCAGACTAGGGAGGTCCATGGTTATTGGACTCTCCCCAGCCTAAAAATAGCAGGCCGCAGCCGCCCCAGAAGTGGCGCATCCATTAGATGCGCCAATCCTGGTGCTTCGCCCCAGCTCATCCCGCGCCCTGGTGCGGTGGCAAACGGGGTAATATATGGGGTTAATACCAGATGTGTAATGTCACCTGGCATCAAGCCCTGGGGTTGGTGAGGTCAGGCGTCTATCAGATACCCGACATCACCAACCCAGTCAGTAATAAAAAAAAATAGACGACAAACACATTTTTATTTGAAAAAACACTCCCCAAAACATTCCCTCTTTAACCAATTTATTAGAATGAAAAACAAATCCAGGTCTGGTGTAATCCAAGGGGTTGCCATGACGATCCACACTGTCCCAGTCAATGAAGAGCAGGATGTTACCCATTGGCTGGGAGAGCAGTGCAGTGACCTGAGCTAACATCAATGGGTCAGCCCAGGTCACTGCAGGGGATGACAAGTGCTGCTGTCAGCGAGGTACATTACCTGCGCTGATCTCCAGCACACTGACAGCCCCTGTCACTGAGTTCAGTGACTGGCGCCTTCACAGCCAAATATCGCGAGGCCCGTGACGTCACCGCTAGTCAGTCTCGTGTCGGAAGCGAGAGGTGATGTGACAAGCGGCGGCCATGGAGGACAGTGACAGCGCTGAGGTCGGGATGGCGGAACTTCATCACCGCAGGTAAGCCGAGCGGGACCATGTGTGTGTGTGTGTGTGTATGTGTGTGTGTGTGTATGTATGTGTACATGCCGCGGGCAGGAGGGGGCGGAGCGAGCTGAGGGGGGAAGTGTGGGCTTCCTGCACGTAACTAAGATAAACATCGGGTTACTAACCAAAGCGCTTTGCTTGGATACCCGATGTTTATCTTGGTTACCAGCTTGTGGCAGGCAGCCAGCGATGGCTCCTGCACACTGTAGCTGTAAAAAGCCCTGCTTTTTGCTGCTAGAACCGTTCACGAACGTATCTAGAACTATCGAGCTTTTGCAAAAAGCTCGAGTTCTAGTTCGATCTCGAACAGCCCCCAAAATCACTCGAGCTTAGAACTGGAGAACCACGAACCGCGAACCGCGCTCAACTCTAATGCTGATACTTATTGTCATTCTGTATATGTTTTTTTCAGCATATTTTGGACATAACTGACTCATTTTTAATGAGACCTGAGATGGAATTGCCACAATTATAAGCTCCCCTGAAGAGTTTGCTTTTTGAACGAAACGCGTTGGGAGGCACATTTTCTTAATTATGAGGTTCCTGAATCCATTTGAATCTAATATGTGGTATTGAAGAATTTGGTGAGATAAATCCATTTCTTCTAGTGGACTTTTGATGAAATTGGCACCCAGTTCATGGGGGAGATAAGTCCCATTCTGTATAGCGGTGCTAGCCTATCTATGATTTGCATTGAACCCTTGGAAAAGTAGGAGGGGCCAAACCTTATTTATATTGTTTGTCCTTTTTGGTGAGGATTATCCTCATTTTAATGAATAAAGTAAAAGTTAATTTTTAATATTTCTATTGCGCATGTGGTGACCCTGATGCTTAAAAATAATATTGCTGTTCTGAATTTGATAATTGTGAAACAAACCCAGTGGCTATTTGTATAATGTGACATGACACCCGCAAACCATTTCAACTAAATCTGAACTTTCCTTTTTCATTTGTACTGTGACTCAAAAGTGGTTTTTGATCATATATGGGGTATTCATATACTCAGTAGAAAATACTCAACAAATTGCATGGTCAGTTATCTCCTGTTACTTTAATAAATTTGAAAAAAAAATTGGGGTTAAAGCAACATTTTTATGGTAAAAAATGTATTCTCTCATTTTCATGGCTCAATGTTATAAAATTCCGTAAAGCACCTGGGGGTTCAAGGTGCTCACCAAACATCTAGATAAATTCCTTGAGATGTCTGGTTTCCAAAATGATGTCAAAAGTAGGGAAGCACATCAGGGGCTCTCTAAATGTGACTAGTGAGTTCTCTGCGCAAGAACGAAATTTTGCCCCAGCGATGTGGATGAAGTGGGTGACGTCTTGCACATCGCTGAGCAAAATCTCGCACCTGCGCAGAGAAGTCACTGGTTCGCATAGGCGCACCTATGTTTTTGGCTCTGCCCGCAATAGTGCAAAGCAAAGTGCGCCTGCCGAGCCGGGAATATGTTTGCGCAGGCACAAGATTCTGCCCGTCTACTTGAATGACGTCCGAGGTGTCATCAATGTCAATCAGCACAGGAGGAGGGCGAAAGGAGGAACAGGAGGCACAGATTAGGACTAGACAATTTACATATAGAGAGGGAGATTTTTTAAAGGTATTTGTGGGGTCTATAAGTGGGGTCGGGGGTGTAACGTGCACCTTTATAGAATGCAGCACAAGTGCTGATTAAGGTTCTAGTTTTAGTTCAGATGGCCAAAATCTGGTGACAAGTTCACTTTAAGGGCACCTTCAACTAAAAAGGGCCCAACTAAGGCTATGTGTCCACGTTGCTTTTTGCCTGCTTTTTACCTGCTTTTTTTGCTGCTTTTTCAACTGCAGCGTTTAATGCCAAAATTTGTGTGTTTTGCTTTTCAAGCAAAGTCTATGGGAATTTGGGTTTCTTGTGCCCACTATGCAGTTCAAACTGCAGCCTTTTTCTGGCAAAAATTTGGGCAAAAACTCTGCTTTGCAGTTCAAAACGCAAATGGCACAAACAATTGACATGTCAATTGTTTTTGCCATTTGGGTTTTGCACTGCAAACCTGAGTTTTTGTCCAAAGTTCTGCCACAAAAAGGCTGCAGTTTGAACTGCATAGTGGGCACAAGAAACCCAAATTCCCATAGACTTTGCTTGAAAAGCAGAACACACAAATGTTGGCATTAAACGCTGCAGTTGAAAAAGCAGCAAAAAAGCAGGTAAAACCAGGTAAAAAGCAACGTGGACACATAGCCTTACTCATCTTTCATAATACCAGCCCATATCAGTATCCCTCCTCCATTGTGCTGGTATCTGAGACAAAATATAAGTCTGTGCCTGTTACTGATCCAGACACGATCCCATCCATCTGGTACTTCAAGAGTAATCTGTCTTCAGATATACAGTATTTTGGCCCAGTTTTGACATTTCAACTTCTGTGTCTTGTTCATAGGTGGTTTCATACTCCATCTTGGGCACTGAACACCTTGTACTTCTTGACCCTCCAGGTAGGTGGAAGTTCTGTAATGAGAGCAATGGATCTGGCAGTTAATGTGCATCTTTTTTTCATTGTGCTTTTTGTGACTTTGTGCAAACTTTGAGACATTTTAATATAATAACTGAGTTTTTGCAGTAAAAAGTCAGAAAACAGGTTAAGGATAAAATAAAGAGCATTTTTATTTTGCGCAAAATTTATGAACCGCAAAAGCCATTTTGAAAAATTTGTTACAAAAATGTCAACAAATGGCACAAGTCAAAAAATAAAAAAGTGACAAAAAAGCACTAAAATGATGAATCAGGCCCTAAGTATTGTGCTGAAAAGTACTCACTGGGGTGTAGAATATCTCCATATAACTCTTGGTAAACACATTTAATAGCAGTGATAATTGCTTTATTCATCTTTGCATAGCATACAATTCAGGGCTTTTGAAAGAAGCTTTATCCATTCTGGGCACTGAAATACATACCAATTTTATTCTAAGTACATACTCCTCGCAGAAGACTGGATTTACAGATGTGCAAAAAAGACCACTCATCTGCTATTCATCAGCGGCAATGCTGGCAAGCATTAGTCCTTCCTGTGATTGCAATGGGGGGGTTGATCTCAACTAAATTTCTCTTCATGCAACTCCATGGATACTCAGTAGTCAGGCGTTGCTGAATGACAGTTTAGCGAGGTTTTCGCTCCTTTTTCACTACTACTGCTGAACAGCTGCATCTCACCTGGACTTCTAGTAATGCTTGGGCTTCTTAGATGCTCTGTGATATGATAGCAAGGGTGAAGTTCAATAAGTGTTATAATGTTTAGAATTGAACCTTTAATGTTACGCCAGCAATGCTATAATATTGTGTTTGCTATATAATGCTTTTCTCATATTTGTTTGCTACCTCACTACAGTTAATAAGTTAAAAGTATTAGGGATGATTAAATCAATTTGATGAAAATCTAATTTTATTAAAGAGAATCTGTCAGCAGGTTTTTACTATGTAATCTGGAAACAGAATCCTGCAGGGGTTAATATACAGATTTCAGCTATGCGTCTATGGTCAAGCTGCCTGCTGTTGTTTACTTGCAATTATTGTTTTAACACCAGGACCTTATCATGGCTCAGACTACAATGCTTCATGCCTGGTAGTCTGACATTCCCTCTCCTATAATAAGCACCTTACTGTGTATAAGCATTGGTTACAGAGAGACTGAAGTGAACGGGACAGCTTTCTTAGCTCTGCTGCATTGCTACATCTAAAATCTCCGATTTTGTCTGAACCACTGCATCCAGTAAACAAGGTGATACATCATTGAATTTAAATTCTCTATGTCTAAAGCTGGGGTCAGACTAAACGACAGCGACAACGACGTCGCTGTTACGTCACCATTTTCTGTGACGTAGCAGTGACCTTGTAAGTCGCTGTTATGATCGCTGCTTAGCTGTCAAACACAGCAGACGCAGCAGCGATCATAACGACACGCATCGCTGTGCTGTAACATGTGCAGAGAGCAGGGAGCTGCGCACACTGCTTAGCGCTGGCTCCTTGCTCTCCTAGCTACAGTACACATCGGGTTAATTACACGATGTGTACTGCAGCTACATGTGCAGACAGCAGGAGCCGGCGCTGGCAGCGTGAGAGCGGCGGAGGCTGGTAACGAAGGTAAATATCGGGTAACCACCTTGGTTACCCGATGTTTACCTTGGTTACAGCTTACCGCAGCTGCCAGATGCCGGCTCCTGCTCCCTGCTCGCTTCATTTCGTCGCTCTCTTCGCTGTCACACACAGCGATCTGTGCGTCACAGCGGGAAAGCGACAACCAAAAAATGAAGCTGGACATTCAGCAACAAGCGGCGACCTCACAGCAGGGGCCAGCTCGTTGCTGGATGTCACACACAGCGACAGCGACGGGACGTCGCTGCAACGTCACAGAAAATGGTGACGTAGCAGCGACGTCGTTGTCGTTGTCGCTGTGTGTGACACCACCTTAAGTCATGCTGCTCTCAGATGAGGTATCAAAGGCCTGCTGACAGATTTCAGGTAATGGGAATCTGTTAGCAGGCTTTTCCTATCTCATCTAACATCAACATATATAGGCAAGGAGATTCTGAATCCAATAGTGTATCACACAGATTACTGGGTGCAACCATTGTCACATTATCAAAGAATTGAATCTTAAGCATGTAGCTTAAGGTCCAGTCACACTAAGCAACTTACCAGCGATCCCAACAACGATAGGGATCGCTGGTAAGTTGCTAGGAGGTTGCTGGTGAGATGTCACACTGCGACGCTCCAGCGATCCCACCAGCAACCTGACCTGGCAGGGATCGCTGGAGCGTGGCTACACCAGCAACCAGTGACCAGCCCCCAGTCTCCTAGTTACAGCACACATCAGGTTAATTAACCCGATGTGTGCTGCAGCTAAATGTGCACAGAACAGGGAGCAGCGCACACTGCTTAGCGCTGGCTCCTTGCTCTCCTAGTTACAGCACACATCGGGTTAATTACCTGATGTGTGCTGCAGCTAAATGTGCTCAGAGCAGGAGCCGGCACTGACAGTGAGAGAAGCGGAGGCTGGTATCATAGGTAAATATCGGGTAACCAAGGACAGGGCTTCTTGGTTACCCGATGTTTACATTGGATACCAGCCTCCGCAGAAGCCGGCTCCTGCTGCCTGCACATTTAGTTGTTGCTGTCTCGCTGTCACACACAGCGATCTGTGCTTCACAGCGGGACAGCAACAACTAAAAAATGGCCCAGGACATTCAGCAACAACCAACGACCTCACAGCAGGGGCCAGGTTGTTGCTGGATGTCACACACAGCAACATCGCTAGCAACGTCACAAAAGTTGTTCGTTACCAGCGATGTTGCTAGCGATGTTGCTTAGTGTGACGGGGCCTTTAGCCCAGGGAGCTGCCAGCACCCCTACCAGGCTCTCTATAGATTTTGTTCATTGATAGGTGTCAATCACAGCAGGGGGTGTGTCTGACTCCTGTGCAGGTACCAGCTAGAACTAGCAATGATAATCTCAGGGTGATAAAGCCATTAGATTAAATAAACAATTTTTGGAAAGTGAGTGAACGTCACAGCTCACCGCCCAGCAATACAGAAAGAAAGAGAAAGCTTTAACACATTAGAAAAATACCCCAAACAGTAAAGTGTTGTCTAACGACTGTACTGGGGAAGATTAGTGTCGTCATCTGTAAAGAACCCAGAGATGCCAATAATAGGGGGAGGAAGAGATAAGAGAGACATATAAATGCAAAATAAAATTCTATAATATCCTTTCGTTCGTTTAACTTTTATCTGTTTTATTTTTTACATCCATACATGACACCCATACAGCGCAAAAATGAGGGTACTATTTTTAGTTTTATACTTATTTAGCATTTATTATTTTGTAACTTTTGGGAAACGGATTACATTTTTTTGAAAAAAAAAAAAAATTGGCATTTTTTGCATTCTGACTTTGCTATCCTCTTTATCAGTCCAATTTCATTACGACTTATGCCACAACCATAATGTGGCCCACTGCCACAGTTTGCGTTCCTTAGGCCCATTTCACACGTCAGTGAAAAACAGTGACGTTTTTCACTGGCGTGTATAACACGCACATGTCCCTCCGTGTGCCATGAATCACGGCACACGTGGGTTGTCTAAGTGCAATCCGGGCTTCGTTCTCCGTGGCCCGTGATTGCACTTACAAATCAACTCACCTGCGCCAGCTCCCGCTGTCCATGGTGCTGATCGCTCCCGCGACGCAGCATCCGGCCGGAGGTGACCCCCGCAGCAGCTGCTTCCGGGTCGGCTGTGTCGCGAATAATGAATATTCGCGACAGTAATCAGCCGGCACAGAAGGAGCAGGGAGAACGGGCTGCAGAGGACATCGCTGGACGCCGGGTGAGTTAAAATGTTTATTATTTTAAATGCACGTTTTTTTCTGGCACGTGTTTCACGGACCACACCACTGCGTGGTCCGTTGAACATCAGTGATGCCAGAAAAAAATGGACATGTCTCCGTGCGGCAATCACGCACACGCGGGTACGCCGCACGGAGACACGTGCAGTGAAAAATCACTGATGTGTGAGCAGACCCATTCATTATAATGGGTCTGCGTATGTCAGTGATTCTGGTACGTTTAAAAAAAAGCACAAACGTCCCAGAATCACTGACGTGTGAAAGGGGCCTTATGGTTACCTTTTTATGTAACTTTTTTTATTACATCCTTTTTGTCAAGAATAGAAAAATTGTGATTGAAAAGATTGTCAAAAGTTTTATTAATAGAGTTGTACAAAATGTATGGGAAGTAAAAAAAATAAAACAGTCGACCTACCACAACAGTAGTACTTAGGCTGGTTTCACATTAGTGTTTTTTTGATGGACGTTAAAAAATTGCAAACTGCATGTGACTGGATCCTGTTGATTCAGTGCTGAACGCGTGCAAACGCAAGTGTTATTTTACAGGATCCTTTCACCTGCAGCTTAGGGGTGGACATTGAATTCATGTGATCGGGAGTAAGTGGAAGTCGATGGGGAGAGAGGGAGAGAGGGAGAGAGCGAGAGGGGGAGAGAGAGAGAGAGAGAGAAAGATATGTCACTCCAGGTGGTTTCTGGGCATGCTCACTAGAGTAAACTATATCTTTTCTATGAGCATACCACCGTTCACATGCGGTTGCGTGTGGTATAGTCAGGATCCATTGACATGGAGTGTTTGGATGCAGGTAAAAAACACTACAAGTAGCGTTTTTGAAATGAGCTAAATAAATGCAAAACACTTGATCCGTTATATGACGCATGCAAGCGCATGCGAAAGCATCTTAATGCGATTCCATTGAAAATGCATTGCAATGACAACGCATTTGTCAAGGATCCAGTCAGATGCGTTTTGCGTTTTTTTGACGTCCTTCGAAAAAACGCTGATGTGTAAGCAGCCTTACAAATGCAGGGTAAAATTGGAACCCTTTGTCTCTGGCATGTGTATTGGTGGGGAGGAAGCAGACAACATTAATCACAAAACCGTCCGTATGAGTCAGTGTTCTGCATCGATTGGTCAGCCTGATCACCAATGACCAAGACGGAGAATTTTTTTGGTAGTTAATTTGACTTTAGAAACATGAAATGTCTGTCAGTGCATGTGTTAATAAATTGTCTGTTGGTTACTAACGGATTACCATCCTTTTGTATGGTGAGGTCACTTTGCCACTACTTAGACTGCATTAGCATTAGCATTAAGAATATTGCTAGTGAAACAAAACAATTAGGATATTTGTTTTCGAGGCTTCCCTTTCATTTATATAGTTTGTGGCTATTTTGCTTCTGTTTGGTCTTCTCAGTGTGCCTCAGCCTATGTTCACACAGTGCATTTTTTTGCATATTTTTTTTCATTGGTTTTATGCAAATAAATGCAAAAAAGGCTGCTGTTTACAGAACCAACAAAACCTATGAGATCCCTGAAATCTCATGCACACACACTTTCTTTTTATTTCTTGTCTGAAATGGAAAACTGCTGCATTTTTGCTATGTTTTGGAAAGAAGCAGGAAGTCAGTTCTTTCTGCATATTTGCTGCTTTTTTCATCATTGAAAGCAATGAGAGTGAAAAAAGGCAGCTGTATTTTTTGTTGTGTTTTTTGCTGCTTTTGTGGTGAATGAAACCTTACTTTATTTAAAAACTGGTAACCGGAAGAAAGAGGACCCTGCCCACGAGGGCTCATAGTCTACAGGATCAGGATTTGCTGCAGAAAAAATGCAGCAAAAATGCAGCAAAAACACACTGTGTGATTATTGCCTTATTCTGTTCTATACTTGTCTATATTCATTCTTAAATTGTAACGCCTGCCTGGATCCAGAGACTCAGATGGGCTGTTATGGACAGGCTAGAGGGAGCCACTCACCAAGCAGGACCCCCTGAACCCTGAAACCATTTAACCCCTATACAGGGATTTGGAATTACACAGGGCCCTAGAGATCTCTTCCTGTGGAAGGCTGCAGTCTGAGAGAGTAGTCGTCAGGCAGGGTCAAACCAGGAATTGCGGAACAGGGACAGAATGGCAGGCAAGGACGTAATCAGAAACAAGCAGAGGTCAAAACCGGATCAGGCAGCGAGGTACAAAAACAGCAGGCAGGAGGGTAGTCAGGAAACAAGCGGTAATCAGCACACGAAATCACAGGAGAGAAACAGGAGCCAGCATTTTCAGAACTATCTCTGGCAGAGGTCAGCAGACAGGAGGGGCGTTAAAAAGGGTGTGGTGTCTTCCCATAGGCTGTAGCTAAATGATGGTACTTCAGCTGGGAGACACCCGCCACCTACAGTCAGCCAGTGGCACTGCAGATCCCCAGGAAACCCAGACCAGTGGATGAGCGGAGCCTGTGGCCACCGGCGACGCTGGCATCGACTCCTCTCCCATCACCAGCACTATCCACGGCAGGAACACAGCGTCGCCTGGCGATCGGAGTAGAAGGCGATGGAGCGGACTCTGGTGATGATGTAACACAAATTTGTTCTTTCCATATGAACTCTCTATATTCCTTAGACATTTGTCCTTGCAATATTTCTGTATTTATATTTTCACATGATCATTACACTTAGGGTATGTACCTATGATCAGGACTCACTGTGTCCTGGATGCAGCGGGTCCTGACCTGCGGGGCCTTGCGTCTCCTCTGCAGGAGACCGCAAGAGACCGCAGCTGCTTGTACCCACGATCAGAGTTCAGTGCGCTGCAGTCTCTCGATTGTGTTCTCCCTACCGAGGACACAGCAAACAATTGACATGCTGCAGTCTGGAAAGACGCACCGTAGGTCAGTGTTTGCTGAGGAAAAAACAAGCACAGTGGGCACAGGATTTCTAGAAATCCACAATGCAGCGTTTTGGACACAGCTGAAGCATGCTACATCCAAAACACTGCAGACATTGATCGTGGGCACGCAGCCTTAGCCTCACATTTATCTAGTTATTGACGATTATTTATTATATTTGCTTTGTTATGGATTTATGCCTTTTTGAATTATTTTATCCATACCCTGACTGTATGTACATTTTTCAACTTTTTAGATGTTTTTAAACCCTTCATATTATGTCCCTTTTTTGTTGTTTTGGAGGGTTTTTTTGCTGGACAAGTTATACTTTTGAATCACACCATTCATTTTAGAATGTAATGCATTGGAAATTAAGAAAAAAAAAAAATTCCTATCAATTTCAAAACTGTTTGTTGGGGGTTTTACTTACCATGTCCACTATACAGTAAAACTGACCCGGCAGTATGATTCTTCATGTCAGTCTGAATACACAGATTTCAAACCTTTATTTTTATATATATATATATATATATATATATATACATATACATACATATAAAAAATATATAAATTTTTTATGTAAATCTGTGGGTGTGTGAGAGCTTCTTTTTTATCTTTTTGTCATAGGTATGATCATTTGATGCCTACTTATGCAATGTTGCAGCGGTGGTCCAAAAAAAAAATTTGCTTCCTGTTACACTCTTTACCATTTATTTCATGACTTCATAAATCAGACCTTTACGAATGCAAAGATTCCAAATATGTGTATTTTTTTCAATTGCTTTATTTGTAATGGGACAAAAGGGGAATGATTTCAACTTTTGTGATTTTTTTTTTCATATTTTAAAAATGTCCCCCCTTCCCATTTGATTGTCCCCCTATGGGAATTGAACTTGTGATAACCTAATTGCTTTTGCTATGCATAGCAGTGCTACAGCACTGTTATTTTTTTACAGAAATCATGATCTCCTATGAATTCTGGCATTCATAGGAGCATCATAATAACAGGCATGGGGCTCATAAACAGACCCTCCGCTTTCATGACAACTCATCAACATTCAGCAATCATGTCACTGCCGATGGGCAGGAGGAGTGATGTTACTGTTAGAGATTGACAGCCAAATTTAACATGTTACCAGCCGTGAGCTGAGTGCCAATCAATCTTCGGCTGTTAGGCTATGTCTGCACTTTGTGTCGTCCTAGTTGCAGTTCTAAACGCATCCTCTGGCAGAAATTGCTTTTGCCGAAGTTGCTTTTGAGCACAGAATCGCGGTAAATACGCATGCGTTTTTACAGCGTTTTAGCAGCGTTTTTAGCGCTTTTTACATGCTTTTCCATTGCGTTTAGACAGATGCGTTTTGAACATAAAAACACTGCTAAATAAAGCTTAAACAGTCAAACAGAAGGAAACAAGGAACACATATAAAATTATTGAAATCATAACAAAAATAGTTATTTCATATAATTATAGCGGTTTTATACTATTTATCGCTAAAATAGCAATATATTAATATTTTTCATTAATTTAATTGTCGGACTATGTGTGTGTGTAAAGGGACATATCACTCCATTATTTTGATGTCAGAAAAGCATGCGTTTATGTAGTCCAAAACGCATTGTTTCTGCAGCTAAAAAGCATGTAAAACGCTGGAATTTTGATGATTCTTGCTTTTAATAACTTCTCATTGACTTCAATGTTAGCAAAACGCAGCCCAAATGGCAAAAACAATTGACATGCTGCTTCTTTGATCGCATGGTTTTTGCCCAAAATTATGCAAATTAAACGCAACGTTTGGAAACGCAAAGTGCGGACTAGAAATCCACTTTTACCATAGACTTTGCTAAAAAATCAAAACGCATGCCTTTTGGCATGAAAACACTGCAGTTCAAAACGGACCTAAAAAGCCTGAAACGCAAAGTGTGGACACAGCCTAAGGGCTCATGCTGGCTAATTAAGTCAGCTGTCATGGGAGGGAAATATTTAGGATTGGTGTGCAAGCCCCAGCAAAGTCAGGTAGCTGGTAGTACCAGTATTTCATATGTCAGTAAGGGGTTACGTGTTTGTCAGTGTACTATGCCATTTTTCTTCTTTGATCAAAGATATTGAAAGCAGTTATATACCGTCTTAGGAAACCTCAGACTGCTAAACACATTTTTTCAGGGTATTTGGAGAACCTGCTAATAATTTTGCTGCAAATCAAATTATTGGGAAAAAAAAATTGCTGGATCTTGAGATTTCAAAGTTCAAAATATTTGATCTTCTTTATTTACTAAACATATTTCCATAAAGACTAAAAAAACAAATATAGTGTATGGCATAAATAAAACTACATGTAGGCTGCTGAGGAAAATCTCCAGTGTGCATATTTTTAATAAAATTTTCCAAAATAAAGTACATATTTAGGAGTGTACTACTTGTAATAACCTGCAGGTAACGGGATACGCAAGGACTGCACGGAACCACGGGGGTTAATCAATGCAAATTTAATAATGTATTGCACAACACAGGTAGAGGAAAAGTGTGGGAAGGGGAGAAAAGCGGGAATGTGCACAGCAGTAGAGATAATGCAATATACATACAATTACTTTGAATAACTTGTCAAGGGTGGGAAGCCTCAGATTGTACTCCCAAAAGCAAAACACAGAAATCCTTATTAAACAAAAAACCGCAGAGTCCTTGTTATCTTACTCGTATAACACAGTGCAGAGTCTTTTCCTATCTGTCCCTAACTAAAAGTAGTGTGCACACTTAACTGCAGATTTCAGCGTGGGGTACCTCGTCACCGTTGGGGCCCGTATTCCGCTGGCAGACACCTCTAAAGTTCAGTCTTTGTCCCGGGTCTGTAACTTGCACGTGCTGCCTGGCTCCTCGCTCCACATCCAGCCTCTTTGGATCTGTAATTTTGTAATTTGCACGTGCTGTCTGGCTCCTCGCTCCACATCCAGCCTCTTTGGATGTGTGTCTTGGGGGGGACACCACGCAACACTCTGAGGTACTTGGACCTCGGAAAAACAGGGCAGACTGAGGCCTTCTATCTTACAGCCCACTCCAGCACACTTCTCCCTGCCAAAAAGCCACATGTAGACTCCTCCTCCTCCTGTTGCAGACTCAATCAAGTCACTTCAGCAGCAGGACTTTTTCCCGCTGTTCTCTGTTTTGACAGCAGGTGGCAGCATAACACAAGGAAGTCCACCAAACAGTCTTTTAACCTATATATATATATAGTTTTATATATATATATATATATATATATATATATATATATATATAAATGTTAACAGGTCTTACATTTCCCCCCTCTTTAACCTCGGCCGTCCCGGCCGATACACTCCTGAGGCACTCTGCAAAGGGGCACACGGTGGCAACTCCTGCCCTGCTTCACAACCTGTTGCTTGGGAGCCAATGTCGTAAAACAGGATTCAGTGACAGAACACACAAATTCATCTGCCAAGTACCGATCAGGGGGAATACCAGCATTAGCCCGCTCAGTCCGGCGTGGCACCACAGCTAACTCGCCAGACGTCGGCGCCATATCAGGGAGTACAGTATTCCCGTCCCCATCTCTGGAGATTAGTGACTCCTGCTCTGCAGGGGTGGCACCTGTGTCTTGAACGGATGGGGGTGTGGATCTCTCCCAGTCTGCTGGGTTGGTCGGGGCCCGCCACCATTCTTCATCGTCAGAGCCCTCTTCGAAGGTAACAGGAACAGGCACGGGCACCGTCTCCGAGGTACTTTGTCTGGTCCTGTCTTCTGAATAGCAGGGCCTCGGAGCAATTCGTGCAAAGGTTCTGCCTCCTTCGCAAAATCTTTGATAAAGCGACGGTAATAACCGGCTAGCCCCAGGAAAGCTCGAACCTCCCGCACTGTGCTGGGTGTGGGCCATTGTAGCACTGCTCTCACTTTCCCATTGGAGGGCTGTACGCCGGCTTCCGACACCTTGTGTCCGAGATATTCAATCTCTTCCTGAAAGATCCGACATTTTTTTGGTTTTAGTTTAAGCCCATAGGCCCGTAACCGCTGAAACACTTGGCCCAGGTTTTCTAGATGTTTCTCAAAGGTTGCAGAATACACTACTATGTCGTCCAGGTAAATCAATGTGGCCTCGAAGTTCATGTCTCCAAGGCAACTTTCCATGAGGCGCTGAAAAGTTCCTGGGGCATTATTTAGTCCAAACGGCATGCGATTGAACTCGAAGAGTCCCATGGGTACAATAAATGCGGTCTTGGCCTTGTCTTTCTCTGCCACAGGGACCTGCCAATATCCGCTGGCCAGATCGAGGGAGGAGAAGTAACGTGCCTTTCCCAACGCCGACAGGGACTCCTCTATCCGGGGCAGAGGGTAGGAATCACGAACCGTGCATCCATTAGCTTGCGGTAGTCAACACAGAAGCGGGTAGACCCATCCTTTTTCTTGACCAGCACGATTGGGGCAGCCCATGGACTCTGACTTTCTCTTACCACCCCGCTCTTCAGCATCTGCGCCAAAAGCTCTTTTACCTCTTGGTAGTACTTTGGGGGTATTTGCCTGTACCTTTCCCTGATCGGTGGGGCATCTCCTGTGGGTATTTCGTGCTGAATCTTGTCAGTACAGCCGAAATCTTCTGCGTGACGGGAGAATGTGGCTTGATTCTCCCAAATAAAGTCCTCTATGGCTTGGGCTTGCTCCGAATCGAAGGGGCTCAGGTCCACTCCCATCTGCCCTAAGATGACGCGACTGTTCCATTGATCAGTGGGTTTCTCTTTTCTTTCCATAGAAAGAGCCCAAGTCCAGGCTTCCCCTGCCATGGGCTGCAATTCAATCGATTCTGCAGCCGCCACCTCTTCAGGCGCCAGGTAGACATGGGCCAGAACAACTCCCGAGGTCAAGGTGTAGGCCTGTTCACCGGTGTTCACGCAACGGAAAGGGACCCTTCCATTTCTTACTGTTGCTAAAGTGCGAGCCACCAACGGTTCGTCTCCGTTCTCTTCACCACGGTAAGGCTCCACCAACACCTCCATCCCCTCGAGTGTACGGTGGGCCCCGACTGGCAAGGTGAGGACTGTCTCACGATTTGGAGGTAGAGTAATTGTTGTCTGTCTTGGGACTCGAACCCTCCCCACCGGGTAGCGGCTCCCACCATTCTTCCACAGTCCTCGGGCACGGATAAGGTGTTGGAAGACCTTTTGGGCAGGCCTGTTAGCAACTGTCGTCTTCCAGTAATCACAGCCCCCCTTGTTGAAGAGCAACTGGTCTAATTCTTTCAGGACGTTCATGCCCACGATAGCTGGCACCTCTCTGTCGTACCGGCCCTCCGTTAACACAATCCCTTTTTTGCCTAAGTTCTGGCCACAGGCACGTATGTTCATCCACACGACCCCTACAACCGGAATGGGAAGATTGTTTGCAGCCCTCAGTTTGATATGTGCCCCTTTGTCAATGGATACAGTTTGTCCAAAATGTTGGTAGAAGAACTGTTCTGGCATGGTGGTCACTTGGGACCCAGTATCCATCAGGCATTTTACTTCTTTCCCTTCAAATTCAGCCGTGATCGTCGGCGTGCAGGCTGCTATATCTTCAGGGCGTTGGTTTTCTCTAAGCTCAGTTGGTCTCCCCACCATGTGCCCATCCATGGAGGGAGGCACTAGTTTAACGGCGGTCTTTCTTGCGACGTCTTCCTCTCCGGACAGTGTCGGAATAAATGGTTCCGATTTCCACAGTTCCAACACTGGTAGTCTCCAGCGGGTCTCGGTTGTCTCTGCTCGATCTGTCCCCTCTCTTCTTGATAGGTATGCGTGCGGGTATTTGATCGCGGTGCTGTCGTTCTTACTTCTGACGCTGGGGCTTGCATATTCTTCAGCAACTCTTGTAGAGCAGTAACAGTCTCTTGTAACTGATCCACTTTAGCCTCAAGTTGGCTCGGTTCTCGGTTTTTCTCACCCGGGACTACCTTATGCATACAAACTTCACCCAAGGCGTTCTGCGGATCGCAATTTTCAGTTTGTGTGCGGGAGACTGCTTCTTCCAATATTTCCTGGAAAGATAGTTTTTTGTCTACCCTGAGCCGTTCACGGAGGGCACCTTTGATCTTGGGGTTATGTAATCCGCGGAGGAATTGATCTCGCAGGGTACGGTCAGCATAACCGGGGGTTTGTGCTAGCTCTGGCTCTGCTGTAAGCATTTGTCTCATTATTCTCTGGAGTGCATTTGCATACTGTGGCAGACCTTCTTCTTCACCCTGTAGCCTGTAGAACAGTTGCGCCCGTAAATCTCCTGCTTCTGGTTTCCCGCCATACACTCTCTCAAGAATCTTCACCACCTGCTCTAACGTCTTTCGTTCACTCTCAGGGCGCAATAAAATAGTCTCTTGAGCATGGCCTTCAAGGGCAATCAACAATATCTCCCCTTGATTTTCTGCAGTCACTCCTGCTACTCTCAACATGCCCCTCACTCTCTGTGCCCAGTCATGGAGAGGTACATTGTTGCCAGTAAATTTTGGTATATGGGTCAGCATAGCCCCCAGGGACAGCTGCCTTGCTGGTATTCCCCCATCAGGTTGTATTAGTACACCTCCATCAGCGACACCCCCATCAGCAACACCCCCCTGTCCGTCCATTGTTCCGTACCAGCCTGCGTATCCTGCCGACTACGCCAAATGTAATAACCTGCAGGTAACGGGATACGCAAGGACTGCACGGAACCACGGGGGTTAATCAATGCAAATTTAATAATGTATTGCACAACACAGGTAGAGGAAAAGTGTGGGAAGGGGAGAAAAGCGGGAATGTGCACAGCAGTAGAGATAATGCAATATACATACAATTACTTTGAATAACTTGTCAAGGGTGGGAAGCCTCAGATTGTACTCCCAAAAGCAAAACACAGAAATCCTTATTAAACAAAAAACCGCAGAGTCCTTGTTATCTTACTCGTATAACACAGTGCAGAGTCTTTTCCTATCTGTCCCTAACTAAAAGTAGTGTGCACACTTAACTGCAGATTTCAGCGTGGGGTACCTCGTCACCGTTGGGGCCCGTATTCCGCTGGCAGACACCTCTAAAGTTCAGTCTTTGTCCCGGGTCTGTAACTTGCACGTGCTGCCTGGCTCCTCGCTCCACATCCAGCCTCTTTGGATCTGTAATTTTGTAATTTGCACGTGCTGTCTGGCTCCTCGCTCCACATCCAGCCTCTTTGGATGTGTGTCTTGGGGGGGACACCACGCAACACTCTGAGGTACTTGGACCTCGGAAAAACAGGGCAGACTGAGGCCTTCTATCTTACAGCCCACTCCAGCACACTTCTCCCTGCCAAAAAGCCACATGTAGACTCCTCCTCCTCCTGTTGCAGACTCAATCAAGTCACTTCAGCAGCAGGACTTTTTCCCGCTGTTCTCTGTTTTGACAGCAGGTGGCAGCATAACACAAGGAAGTCCACCAAACAGTCTTTTAACCTATATATATATATATTTTTTTATATATATATATATATATATATATATATATATATATATAAATGTTAACAGGTCTTACACTACTGATGACCTATCCTGTTAGGAGTTGGCAATTTCTCTTGTTAGTATATATTTCCTCACACACTGCTGAGTACTGCTGGGCAATCCCGAACTGTAAAGATCGGGAATCGTACCGATCACATAGTGATCATGTACACAATCCCGATCACGAGCGTTCCTGGGAGGCTCGTGTTACAGATCGGGTCCAGATCGGGTCCAGGGGCTGTAAAAAAAATAAATAAATAAAAAAGCACATTCATTTTTAATCAGATAAATTTTTATTTTACACCAGGTATACAAAACATTCAACAATAACGAGCAGAACTACAAACTTTCCCTCCCCAATATCCGCTCCCCCTCCCCCCTCAGCGTACATATTACCCATATCAATATCAAAGATCTTACATTTTAACCCTTCAATTGCATATATTGGAATGTATAGAACTAACTATCTCTGTCCCTAGTCCAACATCTCCCAACTCAATATTTATCCATATTGCAACCACGGATTCCACAATCTATCAAAAAGTGCAAGTTGTTTCCTTTTCCCATATATGCTTCTCGCCATTCAAACAATATGATTAACATATGCGACAAATTCCCCTCTAGTCGGTGGGTCCCCCCGCAATCCAGTCTTTGGCAATTACTTTCCTTGCCGCATACAGCAGTCTGGCTATCACTATTTTAAAATTGTTGTCTACTCCAATTTCCTCCACGTAACCTAGAACACATACCAGGGGTTGTCTGGGAAGTTTACATCTATAAGCTCCTTCTATTCTATTAAGAACAGTTATCCAAAAGGATGCCAACCTGGGGCACATCCACATCATGTGGAAAATGCCGGCACCTTCTTCATTACATCTAGGACAGTCGGAGTTTCTCCTCAATCCCATTTTACACATAATTAGCAGGGATCTATTTGCCCTATGCACCACGTAGAGGTGGGATAATCTTGCTGGTTCACTCATTGATAATTTCGGTATGTATTCCAAAATACTATCCCATACCTCATCAGTGGTCCCGCCTATCTCTGCCTCCCATTTAGTCCTAGTGTTTACAGGGTGATCAAGCAAATATGTATGCAGTAGGTCCCTATATATAGTAGATATGATTCCTCTTGTGGGACCACTACTACACACATATTTCAGTACTAGGTCTGCTTGTACCAGCAATGATTGCTTAACCCCCTGAGCCACCACTGCATGCGCCAACCGTTTGTACTGGTACCACCCAAGTGGGGATATCCCAAACTCATCCTGTATTTGTGTAAACGATTTCAAACGTCCCTGGCTAAGAATTTGCCCCATATACCATATACCTTTACGTGCCCATTCCTTAATTTTGCCTATCTTGTATATCTCAGAGCAGTTTTCATTGTCCCACAATGGAGATTCAGTTATTGCTGTAATCCCTCTTATTTGCTTGATGTTCCTCCAAATTCTATTCATCAGGCTAAGTGTGGGGCTCGTTTTTCCTATTCTCCCAAATGATCCATCCTCCAGTCCGAACACTAAGGCTATGTGCGCACGTGTGCGTAATACATGCAGTTACGCTGCAATCTGCACCGCAGCGTAACTGCATGCGTCCTGCATCCCCAGCACAATCTATGGAGATTGTGCAGGAGCCGTGCGCACATGGCATATTAGAACGTAGCGATTCGGCTGCTGCCCGAATCGCTGCGTTCTAAGAAATGACTTGTCACTTCTTTCGTGCAGTTTGCATGCTGTCTATAGGGAGAGGCAGCATGCAGAGCGCACGAATCTGCCAGCACCATGCGCTTCAGAACGCAGCTGTTCAGCTGCGCTCTGAAGCGCACCTTTTCTGTGTGGTGCAGAGCGCACACGTGCGCACATAGCCTAATGGTTTTCGATGCCCTCACAGTCTGGATGCTGGGTCTACCACCCCTAAATCTGCCCATCCCCTGAAATGTTGACTCTGAGCTGCCAGATAATATATTCCCGGATTTGGTAATGCTAGCCCCCCCTCATCCTTCGGTCTCTGTAGCATCTCGAGTTTAAGTCTGGCTTGTTTGTTCTTCCATATTAGAGCGCGGAAGATGGAATCAATCTCCTTAAAGGGACTCTGAGGGATCCAAACAGGAGAATTGTGCAACACATAGAGTATCTTGGGAATAAGCACCATTTTAATAAGATTAATCCGTCCTATTACTGATAAATAAAGCTTATTCCAAGCAGTTATCTTACTTCGCAGTTGCTTCAGCAAAGGGACTAGATTAATAGTAATGTACATAGTTCCCAATTGGCATGGATAACTGAATGCCCAGATATCTAAATTGGTACACAATCCGCAGTCTGTTGACTAGAGATGAGCGAACCTGTCGCGGTTCGGCTCGAGCTTAGTTCATCGAACAGAGGTCTAGTTCGAGTTCAGTTCGGCGAATCGTTTCGGCGAACCACTCGAACCCATAGGAAACAATGGGAGGCAATCACAAACACATAAAAACACATTACAAATGTACACATACAGTTAATAAACATTGCCACAACACTTACCGATCCCTGGGATGCGTCCTGCACTCTGTCTCCTGCTGCTATTCCTCCCGATAATCGCTGCGTCCTTCCGGTAACCAGCAGCACTGACAGGACCTACATGACGTCGTCAAAATAGCATGTGACCAGTCACGTGTCTGTTATCTCATTGACTACAGACTGGTCACATGGCTAGACGTCATGTCCTGTCCTAGGTCCTGTCAGTGCATCTCCCAGTACGCGGTGATCGTTTGTGTGTCGCCGTGTACCGGCGACATGCTCTGGCACACGGTCGTCTCCCCGTTCTACTTCCCTGTTCCGTTAGTGACCGGCTGACACAGCCGGTCCATAACGGAGATCACTGTTGCCATAGCAACGTACCTGTCAGTGGTGACATCACCGCTATTCAGCACGCAGCCATCGCTGGCAGCCTGCGGTAAGCTGGTAACCAAGATAAATATCGGGTATCCAAGCAAAGTGCTTTGTTTAGTAACCCGATATTTATACTAGTTACGTGTGCAGGGAGCCGACACTTCCCCATCTGGGCTCTGCCTCCTCCTGCACTCGGCATGTACACACACACACACACACACACACTCTCACACACACACACACACACACACACTCACACTCACCTGTCCCCAGCCATGCAGTCCCCAGCACTGACGTCCTCAGTGCACATGGCTTTGCTAGGCGCCACCCACTTCGCACTCCGCCGCTCGCACACATGGCCCCGCTAGGCTCCACCCACTTTGCACTCCGCCGCCCGCACACAGTGTGATGTGGGTGGAGCCAAGCGGGGCCATGTGTGCGGAGTGCCAGGTGGGCGGAGCCAAGCAGGGTAATGTGTCCAGAGTCCCAGGTGGGTTTAGCCAAGCGGGCTAATGTGTGCAGAGTGCCAGGTGAGCGGAGCCAAGCAGGGTAATATGTGCAGAGTCCCAGGTGGGTGGAGCCAAGCGGGGGGCCATGTGTGCGGAGTGCGAGGTGGGTGTAGCCAAGCGGGGCCATGTGTGCGGAGTGCCAGGTGGGCAGAGCCAAGCAGGTTAATGTGTCCAGAGTCCCAGGTGGGTGTAGCCAAGCAGGGTAATGTGTGCAGAGTCCCAGGTGAGTGGAGCCAAGCAGGGTAATGTGTGCAGAGTCCCAGGTGGGTGGAGCCAAGCGGGGTAATCTGTGCAGAGTCCCAGGTGGGTGGAGCCAAGCGGGGTAAAGTGTGCAGAGTGCCTGGTGGATGGAGCCAAGCAAGGCCATGTGTGCAGAGTCCCAGGTGGGTGGAGCCAAGCGGGGTAATGTGTGCAGAGTCCCAGATGGGTGGAGCCAAGCGGGGTAAAGTGGGCAGAGTGCCAGGTGGGTGGAGCCAAGCGGGGCCATGTGTGCAGAGTGCAAGGTGGGCGGAGCCAAGCGGGGTAATGTGTGAGGAGTGCAAGTGGGTGGAGCCTAGCAGGGCCATGTGTGCGGGCAGCAGAGTGTGAAGTGGGTGGAGCCTAGCAGGGCCATGTGTACAGGGCGGCAGAGTGCAAAGTGGGTGGAGCCTAGCGGGGCCATGTGCGCTGAGGACGTCAGTGCCGGGGACTGCATGGCTGGGGACAGGTGAGTGTGAGTGTGTGTGTGTGTACATGCCGAGTGCAGGAGGGGGCAGAGCCCAGCGGGGAAGTGTTGGCTCCCTGCACACGTAACTAGGATAAATATCGGGTTACTAAACAAAACACTTTGCTTGGATACCCAATATTTATCTTGGTTACCAGCTTACCGCAGGCTGCCAGCGATGGCTCCCTGCATACTGTAGCTGTAAAAAGCCCTGCTTTTGCTGATAGAACCGTTCTCGAACATAACTCGAACTGCCGAACTTTTACCAAAAAGCTCGAGTTCGAGTTCTAACTAGAACACCCCCCAAAATCACTCGAACCGCGAACTGGAGAACCGCGAACCACGATCCGCGCTCAACTATACTGTTGACCTCATCACCCAGGATTGACCTATCCACTCCCGCATCCACCTGAAACAGATTCGATTTGGTCCAATTGATAGTCAGTTCAGAGATCCCCCCGTACTGCTCGATCACCTGCATGGCACAGCTCAACGATGCCCCTGGGTTTCCCAGAAACAATAGAATGTCGTCTGCAGAGAGGGCTATCTTCTCTTCTAGATGCCCATATACAAATCCCTTTATGTCTCTGTTCTGCCGTATAGCAGCCGCCAGTGGCTCCACTGCCAGAGCAAAAAGGAGAGGCGAGAGCGGACATCCCTGGCGAGTACCCTTTTGTAAATCCACCGTGTGTGACAACATTCCATTAATCCTCACTTTAGCTACTGGTCTAGTATATAACAGCTGTATCCAGGATATAAAATTAGTGCCAAATCCCATATGTCTTACCACTCCCCACAGATCTCCCCATTCCACACTGTCAAATGCTTTATGAGCATCTAATGAAGCTATGACTCTCTGTCCCGGATTGTCCACCGGCAGTTGCATGTTAAGGTATAATCTTCGTATATTTTTTGCCATGTATTTATTAGGCATAAAACCCGACTGATCCTGGTAGATTAGGGTAGATATCACTTCTGTTAATCGATTAGAGAATACTTTGGCCAAAATTTTAACATCCGTCGTTAACAGTGAGATGGGTCTGTATGATTCGGGGAGTTTTGGATCCTTGTCCTCTTTAGGTATTACTGTTATTTTCGCCTCCCTCATAGACTCTGGCAGTGTCCCCCTCTCCCTTGCCTCCTCCAAGACACTCAGCAAATTGGGTAAGAGTATTTCTTCCAAAGATTTGTATACCTGCACCGGTAGACCATCTACCCCCGGGGCTTTTTCATTTGCCATGCCATGCAAAGCTCTCTCTATCTCCTCAAGTGTGATAAGGCCCTCTAGACTGTGTTTCTCTGTCTCTGTAATTTTGGGTAATGTCATTGTACAAAAGAAAGCCTCTATGTCGCTCTGTCTCGTCTCCCCTCTAGTGGAATATAATTCCTCATAAAAGGCTCCGAACGTGTCCAGAATATCTACCCCCTCTGTAACCAAATCTCCCGTTGTGGTGCGAATGCAATGCACAAAGGATGATTGTTTCTGGGCTGCCGTCACCACTGACAACAGATGTCCCACCTGTTCTCTCTCCGCATAAAAATTCTCTTTTTGAAAAGCCTGCTTCCTAGCTACTTTCTCCAATAGCACCTTATTAACTTCTTCCTGCGCTGCTTTTAGCTTCTGCCTATTCTCTGGTGTGGGCTGTGTTATCATCTCTGCTTCTGCTCCCTTCAAGGCCTCTAAGCAATCAATTTCCCCCTGTCTACTACGAGACTTACACCGGCAAACGTCTCTAAATAAAAGGCCTCTCAGGTATGCCTTCATGGTGTCCCAAACTACCAATGGATCCACACTACCTCTATTAAGGGTAAAATATTCCAGAATCTCACTGGCTATACTGTCCATGTCAATACTTTTTACCCAAACCGGATGTAACTTCCATTCTCTTGTTAGCCTCTTCCCTACTCCCCGTTTTTTAATAGATACCAGTATTAGACTATGATCCAATATTACTCTAGCCAAATATTCAACACTTGAAATTCCAGAGTCCATCAGTTCATTTCCCAAGGCCAGGTCTATATGGGAAAGCGTACCATGGGTCGCTGAGTGACAGGAAAACAGATCACCCCTATATTCCTTATCCTCCAAACGTCTACCAACCCCAATTCTTGAATAAGGATACCAAATGCTGTCGCTCTGTCCCTCCTCGCCTCCCGTGAGTTTCTGCTCCTGTCCTAATATGCATTTATGACATTATTAAAGTCACCGACCAACAAGAATGGCAAATTTCTTCATTTAGCCGAACACTCTCTCACCTCTCTAATTTTGACACTAGTGTAAGGCGGTGGAACATATATAGCAGTAATGCATAATAATTGTCCATACAACTTACAGATCACCATTACATATTGTCCCTCTGTGTCTATCCATATCTCCACTTCTTCACATAGGGCAGATCTATGGAGCAACACAGAGACCCCTCTAGCATAAGTAGGAAAAGTAGAGTGATACGCCTTTTGCACCCATCACTTGTTCAGTACATTTGTCGTTTTGTTCGTCAAATGCGTCTCCAATAAACACATTATTGATGGTCTCTGGTCTAGCATATATTTTATCATTGCGTCTCTTCTACCTCTATCTGACAGTCCCCTTACATTCCAGCATAATATTTTAATCTCCTCTCCCATGTTGAAAATTACTGGTTATCTTTAAACAAACATCCTGTCCCTTTGTACGCTGAGTCTTTCCCTTCCCTAACCCGCCCCTTAGAACCACCCCAACAAAACTCCTCCACCTCCTCATTTACATATTTAACTCCCTTAAAGGGAATGAGGTCTTTCTCTCTCAGACCGGTCAACCTCCTTCCTCCTTTTCTCTCATACCAAACCTGTCATATCCCAGTGACCAGAACCCCCTAATTCACGTCCCGCCTTCACCATATTCGTTTTCATTTGCATATATCATATAATGTAAACTAACATATGAATTATTTGAAAACGTAAACATTTATCAATCGCCGCCGTACGTATAAAACTTCTCCCTGCCCCATCTAACACTCAGGGACAGGAGCAAGAGATCAACAATAATAACCTGGAAGAGGAAAAGAAAAAAAAAAAAAGAGGGGGGGGGTAAGTGTACCGTCACTGCCATAAAAATGGGCTTATGAAGTCTCCTTCTCCTCTAGCATATGAAAAGGAAAATCACGAAATTTCAGTGTCACTTATAGACAGCTTCTATCCTTCTCCTGTTGTTTGCAGCTTCCTTGCATTGATGTCTATACATTTCATGCCATCCTCTGGATCAAGAAAAAAGTGCACCTTCTCCAGTGCTGCTGCTACTCGAAGTTTTGCTGGGAACATCATGGAATATTTAACCCCCAGCTCACGGAGTCGTCTCTTTACCCCTGTAAATTGTATTATTTGCTTCCGTACCGGTACAGAGTAGTCAGGGTATATAGCCACTGGGTGTCCATCAATTGTCAAGTTTTCCAGATTCCGCGGGTTGCGTAGAATAACATCCCAGTCCCTGTAGTTAAGCAGTTTCGCCAGCATCATACGGGGCCCCTTGCCAGGTGGTTGCAGTTGCATTGGGACTCTGTGTGCCCTCTCAATTGCATATAACTTGGGAAACACAGGTAGGGTAAAAAAGTCGGGTTTGATGCTGCCCTAAAAACCACAATTCCAAGTCCTGATGAAGAAGGCGGAGATGCCTTTGAAACACGTTTTGAAAATAAAGAAAAGAATTTATTACAACACTTGGAATTGTGGTTTTTAGCGCAGCATCAAACCCGACTTTTTTACCCTACCTGTGTTTTCTACGGCTACATCGGGGCTGCAGCTTACCACATCATTTGCATTCATTTGCTTCTGCTTTACAAGGAGTTGTGCCTGTCACAACTACAACAGGTGAGTACCTATTGCCTTATATTTGCTTTATCGTCGGATAAGACCCTATGTGCGCTTTTTCCTCCACAGTTTCCCTGATATTGCATATAACTTGGTCAAATTATCAGCGCCAATCTTTTCTTTAAGCCACGTTTCTATAAATTCAGTAGGATTTGTTCCCTCTACTTTTTCCGGGATGCCCACCAATCTTATATTATTCCTCCTGGAACGGTTCTCCAAGTCATCCGTTTTTGCGGACAACTCAGATATCTGCTGCTGGAACTTTTTCTCTGCTTTTTGCAGTGTAACTATATGATCCTCAGCTGCCCCCACTTTTT
This sequence comes from Anomaloglossus baeobatrachus, assembly GCF_048569485.1. Lineage (NCBI taxonomy): Eukaryota > Metazoa > Chordata > Amphibia > Anura > Aromobatidae > Anomaloglossus > Anomaloglossus baeobatrachus. The sequence continues at coordinate 416,016,247 of NC_134353.1, read as the reverse complement.
CCTCCACAGCACTGGTTCTCATATCAGTTTTCTTCTGATCTTTTTTGAGAGTAGCTATATCTCCCTGTATTCCCAGCATCTGCTGGGTTAATGTTGTGAGGGCCTGTTTGCAGAAGGAGACTACCTGAAACACATCCTTAATAGTGGGGTTCTCCTGTATTTCCTCTGCTGCCTGCTGCTCTCCTGAATCCTCCTGCTGTTTGTCTTCTCCTGGATTTACTTCTGTTCCTTCAGCCTCTTCCAGATCTTCCTCCTCCTTCCCATTCTCCTCCACCATTTTACCGGGCTCCTCCAGAGATTCCTCTGATTGTCTTGCAAACTTTCCAAGCTTTGAAGCCGCTTCCATGCAATGCCGGCAGGCTGTGTTTGCTTTCTCCGCCTCCTCTCATCTCGGTGCCATTTTGTGATCCATGCCCTCTGCCTGCTCCTACTTCCCTTTGTCGCCGCCTGGACCTGCTGCCGGTTCAGGAGCTGAGACTTCTCCTGCTGGATGCCGGTACCTTCCCCTGACCTCCGGTGTCACTATGATCGTTGGCCTGCGGCGGCTCCAGCAGTATCACGGTGAGTCAGCAGGAGAGTATCTCCCTGTGTGTGCTCACATCCCGGTCTAGGCTCCACCCCCCAAAAAGCACATTATTAAAAAACATTAAGATCATACTTACAGGACCCACGACACATCCTGCAGACCCGCTATCTCCCGGCCGCTGCTTCCACGTCTGATCATTGGATCATTGCTGTGCCCCCGGTAAGTACCACTGCCTAAAGGACCTTGCATGATGTCATAGCCGTGTGACCCATCTGGTGTGAATGTTGTACAGACATTGGCTTACAGACTGGTCACATGACTATGAAGTCATCGAAGGTCCTGGAATCAGGAAGGTGGTATCATACCCACACTGTCAGACTGCTTCTATACAGAGCGGTGTAGCAGAGCTGACAATGCTCTCTCTACTTCTCTCTCTGTAGAGACGCTTGTCTTTAAAGAGTAATGAAGCAGAGTTGACATTGCTCTACCTGTAGATTACGTCGGACTAAGGATTTTTTTATAATAAAGATGGATTCTCTAAATTTGTTTTTGTTTTATTTCTAATAAAAAAAATTTTTTCTATGTGTTGTGTTTTTTTTTTACTGTTTACTAGAAATTCATGGTGGCCATGTCTAATTTGGTGTCACACCATGAATTTCGGACATAGTATCTGAGAATACAAAGCTGGTATTAACTCCATTATTACCCAGTGTGCCACCACCACCAGACGAGCTGAGTAAAACGCCTGGAAATGGCGCTAAGAAATAATGGGCCATTTCCAGGGGCGGCTGCGGGCTTCGGAGAATCCCAGTCTTTAGCTGCCTGACTTCATTTGACTGGTGATTAAAATACGGCGGGAGCCCATGCATTTTTCTTTTAATAATTTTTTAAAATAATAAAAAAAATGAATAGACTTCCCTGTGTTTTGATCACCAGCCAAGGTAACGCCAAGCAGATGGGGGAGGCAGCCTGTAGCCATCCACTTTATATGCTCTATGAATCAAAAATACCATAGAGCGCTGTCATTTTTTTAAATTATTTATTTTTATACAACTTTATATTGTGTACAGGAAGAGGACTGGGAGGAATATAAAAATGTGGTGTCTTCTCCCTCACTATTGATGTTGGAGGCAATAATTATGCATACCTCCTGGACCGAATAAAGTCATTGTGGCTGGGATGAGCAGTGTGAGTGGGATATTGTGTAGGGTGTGTGTAAAAAAAAATAACTAAACTTTATTAGTGTGTGTGAGTGTTTCTGTGAATCTTTATTTTCTTTGAGTAGAAAAAAACCTAGAAAGAAAAAGAGAAAATAAAAATGAGATTAAAATTTGGTAAGATAAAAAAGAAACATAATAAACAGACATCAGTAAAAAACAAAAAAGGTCCTGCCCAAAATTGAGCACGGACGCTGATCCATGATGTGAATCAATGATCGGCGCTCAGCAGCTGCAAGACGCATGCACAGATAAGGTACAAAAACCTACGGGGGATAAGGACGAAACAAAAAATTTCCTGCCCAAAATTCAGTACGGACACCGATCCGTAATGTGCATCACTGTTTGGCGCTCAGCAGCTGCAGGCCACATGCAAGGATGAGGTGCAAAAAAGCGACGAGGGTACGGATGAAACAAAAAGAGTCCTGCTCAAAATAGAGCATTGCGATCCGTGATGGGCATCACTGATTGGAGCTTGGCAGCTGCAGGATGCATGCATGAATGAGGTGCAGAAAGCGATGGGGGAAATAGATGAAACAAAAATGTACTGCCCAAAATTGATCATCGCGATCCATGATCGGAATCACTGATTGGAGCTCGGCAGCTGCAGGATGCATACACGAATGAGGTGCAGAAAGTGATGGGGAAACAGATGAAACAAAAAAGTACTGACCAAAATTGATCATCGCGATCCGTGATCGGCATCACTGATTGGAGCTTGGCAGCTGCAGGATACATGCACGAATGAGGTAAAGAAAGTGATGGGGGAAACAGCTGAAACAAAAAAGTACTGCCCAAAATTGATCACAGATGCCGATCCATGATGTGCATCACTGATTGGAGCTTGACAGTTGCAGGATGCATGCACGTATGAGGTGAAGAAAAAGAGACTGGAAATACAGATGAAGCAAAAAAAAAGTCCTGCCCTAAATTGAGCACAGATGCCGATCGGTCATATGCATCATTGACCGACACTTGGCTGCTGCAGGCCACATGCACAGATGAGATGAGGTACAAAAAGTGACGGTGGATACGTACGAAACAAAAAATGTCTTGCCCAAAATTGAGCATGGACGCCGATCTGTAATGTGCATCACTGTTCAGCACTCGGCGCCTGCAGGACGCCCACATGGATGAGCTGCAAAAACCTATGGGGGATACAGAGGAAACGAAAAAAAGTCCTGACTAAAATTAAGCACGGACGCCGATACGTTATGTGCATCACTGATCAGCGCTTGGTAGCAGCAGAATGCATGCATGGATGAGGTGCAAAAAGGAACAGGTGATGACGGACAAAAAATACTCACAGGACCAGAGGAACAGCAGGAGGATCAGTGACCAAAAGAACTGCAGAGGCAGGAGGGTCCGGACAGTAGAAGCAGGTATAGGACATTAGAGGGGGACAGGAGAAGCCAGCGGGGACAGGAGAAGCCGAAGGGGGGAGAGGAGCAGCGGAGGTATTGTACCGATGTCAAGGGACAGGGGAATCGGGACAGGAGGAGAGAATGCAGGTGGCAGATGGAAAAATCGGAGGGGGGAGGTAGAGCAGTCGGAGAGGGCAGATAGAGAAGTTGAAGGGGACAGATGGAGAGATCAGAAGGGGTTGATGGAGAGAATACAGGAGGAAAGGTCGGAGGGGGCATATGAAGAGGTCGGAGGGGGCAGATGGAGAGGTCGAAGGGGCAGCATTCAGTATTTGCAGCAGCAGCAGGATCAAGGAGCAGCGGCAGTGGTAGCAATCGGACAGTGGTGGCGGAGATCGGACAGCAGCGGCGGTGCTTCACTACAAGTACCAACAAGGGCACGGTACAGACTGGGTGGGAGAGGGCTCTCCAGGCCAAATCAAGCCTGATGAGAGCGGTCACCACCAGGTCAGACACCCCCCTGCATGCATATTAGAGTAATTGCGTGTCATAGCACATTCTCACCAATCAGTGCTGCAGGGGGGCACCGTGTTTGCTAGCCTCCAACCAATGATTGATACTGCTGCAGCAACGATCATAGCTGGATCTCACCAGATCGCACTGTTTTAAGCTTTTTTTGTGCCTAAAACAATGCAATCACTGTGATTGGCAGTTTAGATTTGAGCAGCCAATCACCATGATTGTGGATGGGGTTAAGCAAAAGTCCCCTGCTGTAAGAAACAACAGAGGGCATCATTTGAAAGCCATTGCTATGGCCAAGGCAATCAAATGAGTTTTAGGCCCTGTGCGCACTTGCCGGTTTTTGGCGCGGATTTCCTGCGGTTTTGCTGCATGTTTCGCTGCATGTTATGTTCGTAACATCTTTGCAGTTATTCACCAGCAAAACCTATGGTAAAAAAAATGCTGTGCGCACTATGCGGATTTTGACAACTACATGTTTTGCTGCGGGATTCCCGCAGCAAAAACAATTGCATGTCCCTTCTTTTCCACACGTCGCTGCGGCATTTCACTCCATTGACTGTAATGTAATCGTGAAATTCCGCAGGGAATAAAGCAGGCAGCAAATTCTGTGCGGTTCATTGTGTTTTCCTGCGTTATTCCTTGCGGTATTTCGCGGTTTCGGGACATAAAGTTCATCGCTGCCCTGCGGTTTGCAGGGAAGTGATGTCATTATGACAGGAAGAGGAAGCGGAGCAGAGAGTAAACACAGACATATCGCAGACACAGACATAGAACACACACATATCACACTCACACAGACATATAGAATACACATAGAAATCAAACGGACATATAGCAAAAAAACCACGTGGGCTCCGCCGTATTTTTACCTTCCAGCCACGGTAAACACACAGCGGCGGCCCGGTATTCTCAGGCTGGGGAGGGCGAGGGCCAGGGTTAATGCCCCCCCCCTCCCGGAGCCGAGAATATCAGCCCGTAGCTGTCCCGGGACTGTCGCATCCATTATGCGGCAGTACCGGAGTGTCCCCGGCTCTTCCTGTTGCCATAATGCGGTGGCAATCAGGGTAATATAAGGAGTTAATGGCGGCGGATCGCCGCCACGAAGTCCAGGCTTGATCATAAATCAATAATAAATAATTGATTTATGATTGTGTTTATTCACTTGACTTACGGGTTGATCATGTCAGCTGTCACATAGACGCTGACATGATCAACCCGTAAGTCAAGTGAATAAACACACACACCGAAAAATCCTTTATTTTAAATAAAAGACAAAAAAGCCCCTGTTTCACCCCTTTATTAACCCCTCACAAACACACAGCTCCGGCATAATCCACATCCTGCGATGCTTGCATCCAGCTGCGACTGACACACTACTGAATGCAGCCTCGCAACGAGACAGCAGAGGTAACCACAGGTCATTTCCTACGGCCGGTAATGTGAACAACACATTACCGCTCGGGAGAAATGCAGCGTGTGCTCACAGGGACTCTATCTATCTATCCCTCTATCTATCCCTCTATCTATTCTTCTATCTGTTTATTTATCTATTTATATATCTACCATCTATCTCAGAAGGAAATTACTTTTTTTTTTCTCAATGTGCTTTATTGCATTGAATGCATTTAAACACATGTACCAACCTGCACACGGCAAAACCGAGGCAGTACCGCGAACAATACCGTGGCAAACCGCATGCAGTTTTTGGTTGCGGTTTGATTCATTTTTGTACCGCGGGTGCGGTAATCTTTCAGTCCCTGCGGAATTTTCTTAAGAAAATTCCATTTTCCAGTGCACACAGGACCTTAGGATGTACCAGGGTGTCTCTTGTCGTTAAGTCACGTAAAAATAGGACATATCGGTACATCCCGTGGTCGTGAAGGGGTTAATACCATGAAATATGATTTTATGAAATGATTCATATATCAAGATTAAAATTAAAAAACATATTTTTGTAAATCTTCTTTAGTGTAATAAAATGACATGATACTGTATTTTACTATGCCCAATAGTCAAACCATTGTACCTTATTAATATTTATTCTCTTATTAAATGTAAAATAGTTTTATTTTCATTTAATGCAGAAATCTAATTTATTAATTAATTAAGCTCTAATTTCTACCACTATAGATGTATAGATACAATTATACTGAATCTAATTCATGTACACAATATACATATTGTATATACACTGTGTGCAAAATTATTAGGCAAATGAGTATTTTGATCACATGATACTTTTTATACATGTTGTCCTACTCCAAGCTGTATAGGCTTGAGAGCAAACTACCAATTAAGTAAATCAGGTGATGTGCATCTCTGTAATGAGGAAGGGTGTGGTGTAATGACATCAACACCCTATATAAGGTGTGCGTAATTATTAGGCAACTTCCTTTCTCTTGGCAAAATAAGTCAGAAGAGAGATTTGACGGGGTCTGAAATGTCCAAAATTGTGAGATGTCTTGCAGAGGGATGTAGCAGTCTTGAAATTGCCAAACTTTTGAAGCGTGATCACCGAAAAATCAAGTGTTTCATGGCAAATAGCCAACAGGGTCGCAAGAAGCATGTTGGACAAAAAAGGCGCAAAATAACTTCCCATGAATTGAGGAAAATTAAGCATAAAGCTGCCAAGATGCCATTTGCCACCAGTTTGGACATATTTCAGAGCTGCAATGTTACTGGAGTATCAAAAAGCACAAGGTGTGCCATACTCAGGGACATGGCCAAGGTAAGGAAGGCTGAAAAACGATCACCTTTGAACAAGAAACATAAGATAAAATGTCAAGACTGGGCCAAGAAATAGCTTAAGACTGATTTTTCAAAGGTTTTATGGACTAATGAAATGAGAGTGACTCTTGATGGGCCAGGTGGATGGGCCAGAGGCTGGATCAGTAAAGGGCAGAGAGCTCCACTCTTACTCAGATGCCAGCAAGGTCGAGGTGGGGTACTGGTAAGGGCTTGTATCATCAAAGATAAACTTGTGGGACCTTTTCGGGTTGAGGATGGAGTGAAGCTCAACTCCCAGACCTACTGCCAGTTTCTGGAAGAAAACTTCTTCAAGCAGTGGTACAGGAAGAAGTCGGTATCGTTAAAAAAACCTTGATTTTCATGCAGGACAATGCTCCATTACATGCACCCAACTACTCCACAGCGTGGCTGGCCAGTACAGGTCTAAGAGATGAAAAAATAATGACATGGCCCCCTTGTTCACCTGATCTGAACCCCATAGAGAACATGTGGTCCCTCATAAAATGTAAGATCTACAGGGAGGGAAAGCAGTACACCTCTCGGACAGTGCCTGGCAGGCTGTGGTGGCTGCTGCACGCAATGTTGATCGTAAACAGATCAAGCAACTGACAGAATCTATAATAGTCTATTGAGTGCCATCATAAAGAAAGGTGGCTATATTGGTCACTAATTTTTTGGGGTTTTGTTTTTGCATGTCAGAAATGTTTATTTCTAAATTTTGTGCAGTTATATTGGTTTACCTGGTGAAAATAATCAAGTGAGATGGGAATATATTTGCTTTTTATTAAGTTGCCTAATAATTCTGCACAGTAATAGTTACCTGCACTAACAGATATCCTCCTAATATAGCCAAATCTAAACAAAACCCTACTCCAACTTCCAAAAATATTAAGCTTTGATATTTATGAGTCTTTTGGGTTGATTGAGAATATAGTTGTTCATCAATAATAAAAAAATCCTCTAAAATAAAACTTGCCTAATAATTCTGAACACAGTGTAGATAAACCTATAAAAACTATGTAACTACACTAATCTACTGTACATGAAAAATTATGAATAATTCTATATTCACATTATAACCAAATCTAAACCCAAGTTTTATTTTTTCAACAAACATTCTATCAGATTGGTCATTTCAACACTGTAGAAATCTCTGAAAAGATCAAATAATTGAGCTGCTTACATTGTATGTCAGTGAGAACATCACTCTCCGGCAAAAACTCCTGCTTCTGGGTGTTATATTCCTTGAACGTTACCGGTCCCTTTAGGCCCCCTTCACACATCAGTGAAAAACACTGACGTTCTTCACTGACGTGTAAAACACACACATGTCCCTCCATGTGCCGTGATTCACGGCCCACATGGGTTGTCCATGTGCAATGATCCATGATTGCAAATGGACATTACTCACCTGCCTTCACTCCTGCTGTCCATGGTGCTGAACTCCTCGATTCTGCAGTGTCCGCCCACCGCTCTCTGCAGCTACTTCCGGGTCGGCTGTTCCTGCTTTCATGAATATTCATGAGCCATGCAGGAGCTGCAGAGAGCGGAGGCTGCACAGCGCATCGCTGGAAAGGTGAGTTGAAAATGTTTATTATTTTATATGTCAGTGTTTTTCTGGTACGTGTTTCACGGATCACACATGGATCACACCATAGTGTGGTCCGTGGGTCATCAGTGATGCCAGAAAAAAACTGACTTGTCTCCGTGCAGAATCACGGACATGGGTGTACGCTGCACAGAGACACGTTCAGTAAAAAATCACTGATGTGTGAGCAGACCCATTGATTATAATGGGTCTGCGTATGTCAGTGATTCTGGTACGTATAAAAAAAAAAGCACATACGTACCAGAATCACTGACGTGTGAAGGGGGCCTTAGAGTGCGGAAATCAGAATTTTAATAGGATTAATAGATAATATGTGATTTCCTACAAATTTCATACATTTTATCACAGGAATAATTTGATCTTTGATGCAGGAAAATTTGATGCAACAGAGCTTCATGCTCATTTTTCATGAGATTTTATCCTCTTTGATTTTATACAATTAATCAATTTCAATTATTTCGATGGTTCCTTACAAAATCAAGAAATGTTGTGCATTCATATAAAGAAAATTTTTGCAATGCCATAATGCATGTTTCAGAATTCAAAAACCCAAATTTATTCACAAATGTACAAATGTCAGAATCATTGATTGTAATCTGACATTTTCAATGACTGTTTTGAACATTCGTTCACTTATAGACATAAAAGTAAATATACATTCAATTAGTTAAATTCGTAATTCCTTTATCATTTAAAAATTGGGAGAATTATCATTTGTTTCACAAAAAAATTAGATCTCAGTTTGTGACTCTCTATCACAAGACTTTTTTTAACAATAGGCATTGGAAAAACTTAACCCCTTCAATCCGGGGCCCAAAAATACCTTTGTGACGGGCCATTTTTTACGATTCTGACCAGTGTCAGTTTGACAGGTTATAACTCTGGAACACTTCAGCAGATCCCGGTGATTCTGACATTGTTTTTTCATGACATATTGTCCTTCATGATAGTGGTAAATTTAGGCCGATATATTTCCCATTTATTTGTGAACATTTTGGAAATTTGGCAAAAATGTCACCATTTTTAAACTTTGAAATTTTATGCCCATAAATCCGAGAGTTATGTCACACAAAATAGTTGGTAAATAACAATTCCCAAATGTCTACTTTACACCAGCACAATTTTTGAAACTTTTTTTTGTTAGGAAGTTAGCAGGGGTCAAAGTTCATCAGCAATTTCTCATTATTCCAACAAAATTTACAAAACTGTTTTTTAAGGGACCACATCATATTTACAGTGACTTTCAGAGGCCAAGGTAACAGAAAATTACCAAAAATGACACCATTCTTAAAACTACAAACCTCACGCTGCTCAAAACCATATCTAAGAAGTTTATTAACCCTTTATATTCTTCACAGGAACCAAAGCAATGTGGAAGGAAAAATTTAAATTTTACTTTTTTACACAAAAATGTATAAAAAAAATGTAGCCATAAAATGTTGCGTTTTCACAAGGCTATCAGGAAAAAATGCACCATAAAATTTATTATACAATTTGTCCTGAGTAAGCCTACACCTCATATGTGGTGGAAATCAATTTTGGTCAGTTTAGGCGCACGGTAGAGCTTGGAAGTAAAGGAACGCCATTCGAATTTTTGAAAACAAAATTAACTGGAATCATTAGCGGACTCCATGTCGTGTTTGGAGACCCCCTGAGGTACCTAAACAGTGGAGCTTCCCCCATAAGTAGCCCAATTTTTGAAACTACAGCCCTCAAGAATTCTATCTGGTTGGTGAGCACCTGGAACCCCTGGGGACTTCACAGAATTATATAACATTGAGCTGTGAAAACGAAAAAAAAAAAAACATACAAATTGCGTTAACACCAGATTTTTTAAATTCACTAGGGTGAGAGGAGATAACAAAAAATACAATTTGTTGTGCAATTTCTTCTGAGTACACCAGTAACCCATATGTGATTGAAAACTACTTTTGAGGCACAGTACAAAATGAAGAAGGGAAGGAGCGCCATATTGGAGTGCAGATTTAATTGCAATGGTATGGGCATGCCATGTCACATTGGAAAAGTTTCTGAGGTGCCAGAAAAGCAGAAACCCCCCAAACTGCACCCTTAAATTCATTTATTCAGGGGTGCAGTGAGCATATTGACATTACAGGTGTGTCACAAAATTTTATACTATTATGGGTGGTTAACAAAAAATAATATTTTTACCAGTAAAATGTTGTTTTAACCCAAGATTTCCAATTTTCACAAAGGGAGTAGGTAAGAAAGGCCTCATGTGTTACACAATGTCTCCTGAACGTGGCAATGCCCCACATGTGACCGCACAGTACTGTTTTGCCACACCACAGGGCTCAGAATGGAGGGTTGCCATCTGATATTTGGAGCACAGATTTTTTTAGAATAGTTTGCAGACTCCATTTGCAGAGCCCCTAAGTGCCAGATCAGAAGAAATCACCCTCAAGTGACCACATTTTAGAAATTACACCCCTCTGGGAATTCATGTACGGGTGTAGTGATTATAGTGGGAAACACCCATGGTGTCAAACACAGTGAATGTTGCAGAAATTAAAAATTGCAAATAAGCCCTTGTGCCCAGTACATTGTAGTGCCCATATATTGTGCCCAGCTTGTGCTTCTGTAAACCTGCACACAATGCATTGAAGTGGGCTGTCCTCACTACAACAATGCCAAATATGTGTATGCTAACTGTGGCTTAGGCACATTGTGGTGCTCAGAAGAGAGGGGTCATTTGTATTGGGAGTGCAGATTTTGCTGGATTCCTTTTTCTGAGGGGTAGCCATAGTGTTTTTTGAGAGCCTTTGTGCTACCAGTAATGTGGAAGTGTGGCGCCCTGGACAAGCCAGGATGTCACAAGCACTACACCAACACACCCCACACTCCCGGTCAGCCACACCAAAGTCAGACAAAAACCCTTGTTGCCTCCCTCCAGGGGCTGATGGGAAAGGCAGTCACCATCAACCTGCCAGGAGGAGAAACACCGCAGCCGTCTGTGGGACCCGTCCATCCAGCCGTTTGTTTTACCGGAGACTTTGTGTACATCATTGGCTGAGTGAGTACCACCGTGCCGTGTGGCACAGCGCTGCCCCCACGACCCTGCACCTCACCAGACCCTGTAACCCGCCTGCCATCCATCCCTACTCCCTCACCGGGGCCCGGGACAACCAACCCCCTACCCACGGAGGGGAGAACTAAAATCCAGGCTGCTCCCTGTCATCGCTCCCGGGATCCCCGTCCAGAGCAGCGGTGGTGTAACCAATCTCACCACAACTGTGGGTGGCGTCACGGACAATATCAAATCCCCACAATCAATTCCCCCTTTTCACTCACGGGCGAGGAACGCCGCTCGAGTCCCCGGGATCCGGTCCACCGCTCGAGCCACCACCGAGCAGCAGCAGCAGCCGGACCCGAGCAGTGGGAGAGCGCAGCGTCTCCTCTTCCGCCCATGACAACTTGGCATCACGAACAGGATCTTACCGCTCTGCCGTCTGGTAGAGGTGCGGCTTGTGACCGCCGGAGGTGTCCAGCCGAAAAATTTGAGAAGCCGCCATCTTGGGCGTGAAAAATTCCCGCTCGAGCGTCTCCTCGAGCAGTGGAGGCGCGAAGGCCAAAACCCCGCCCCTGTAGAGGAGGAGCCGGAAAGAGACTAAGGGGGGACTGATGGCATCTGGCCGCATGTAACCCGCGGCTATGAAAGCAGGGATGCCAGAACTCTGCAGCGATACCGGGTTCCTGGACAACCTCATTGCCGAGATGCACAGTCCGACTACCAACGATGAAGCCCCCGCACCCGGCACGGCGACGTGGCTGAGAGACCAGACCGCCCCGCTGAGTAACCGTCTGCAGGCCCACATGCAGCTCCTCCTAGAGGAGTGGGAGACCGACTTGGCGGACATGGTGGCTGCTATGCGGAGACGCGAGGTGGAGGAGGATTCGGAGGAGCGGGTAAGAGACCCACGCCCCTGTATTCCTGAGGGATCGGCCACTGCGGCTGAGGGGCCCGGCCTGCACCCGCTCACCCTGCCTCTTCCCCCGCTACCCGTGTTAGTGGCTGCCGCCCCGCCACTAGGCCCGCTACCCGTCCAACCGGTAGCGACACCCTGCCAATCCGCCCCAGCGGACCGACTGGCTGCAGACATGCGGGGCCGTCCTGAATCGATCTTGGGGGAACCGCCGAGATCGCGGCCCCTTAATGAAGATGTATCAGAGCCCCCGGCCGGGACGGCACCAGGCGCTGTGCTCGAGATCGTGGCGTGGATGAAGGCCAGAGTAGTCGAGTTCAATCAGCGCCAGCAACATCAGATATATCTCATGATGGAGCAGTGGACCCATGAGGTGGAAATGCTGGTTGCAGCTGCCCCAATGTATGGGGTGGCAGCAGAGGTGACGGAGCCGACAGGTAACCCACATACCCATGTCCTACCAGGACCGGCCACTGCAGCTGGGGGGCCCGGTCTTGTCTCGGCCCTCACGTCGTCCCTGCCGTTACTCATGGGGCACCTCAGTGTTGACCAACCCGATCTGCTACCCCGTGTTACTACAGCTGAATCTGATGTGCTGGATGACGGTGGCCTGGAAACTGTGGCAGCTGGCGGCAATCCGCCTGGCGCGGGGATGAAGTATAACGACTCCGGCCCCGGTGCCGAGCCCACTTCTACACCTGAGGAGGCGAGGGAGCGTCTCCGCTACGAGGGAGAACCGGTGGTTTATTACACCCCGCGCACCGGTGGGAACGGATACCGGGCACCCCTCTCACAGCAGGCCTGTCACTGCATGTTCAATATGCTGGTGGCGGAGGATGGAGCCGACACCGAAGAGTCTGAGTAATGGCAGTGGAGCCCCGTTGCAAGTTGTCCCCGTGGGGACTTTGTGTGTTGAAAGTACCGTTGTGAAAGTTTTAAAAGAATGATAAGAGTGATCAACCGAAGTTCACCTGATTGACAAAACCCTGATTTGAACCGGTCATTGCCGGCAGCTGTTGTCCCCGTGGGGACTGTTTGCAAGTTTATGTGTAGAAACTGCTACGGACAAGCCCGAGAACTGGCAGGGCAACCACGAACTTGTGGATTTGTAAATAAAAATGTTTTATGGCTTAACCGTTACCGCCTCCGGAGAGGCTGATTTGGAGGATGGGCCTGGAGGGAAGTGATGGCCCAGGCCCGCCACTACCGCAACCGGTGGCGATCCTCCGGTGGTTTCAGGGGTTCCCCATGGACGTGGGTCCCCTGAAAAGGACAGAACCCGCTCGGGTAACTTGTGCTGGACTGGGGTCAAGGGGTTCTGCCCATTTACTTAGAGGCAGCATCAGGGCCAGGTTGCTTGGGTGGGAGAGAGCGGAAGCCATTACCGTTAGCAACGTTTAAGAATGTGCCTCCCGATGTGGGAAGATTGCAAATGTTTTTATATGTTTTACCGTTTATCTTTTCATTTGTGAAAATAAAACAGGTGGTGGACGGGCAGCCTGTGGCCGGTCTGCATTTTACTAAGGGGGAATGTGGCGCCCTGGACAAGCCAGGACGTCACAAGCACTACACCAACACACCCCACACTCCCGGTCAGGCACACCAAAGTCAGACAAAAACCCTTGTTGCCTCCCTCCAGGGGCTGGTGTCCACACCAGGGGGTGGGCCAGGCGGTTGGTCCCGCCCACCGAGGAGTTCACAGTACTGGAGGCCGGAAAAGAGTCAGTTTCAGTTGGGAAGTGAAAGTGAGAGGAGAGTGAAGTGGTAAAGGAGCAGACAGAAAGTGGTCCGGGTGTGTGGCCCAGACGGAACAGCAAGGTTGGCAGACGGTGGTGACTGTCTGCAGGAGAGGCTTATTGGAGCTAGACGTAAGGACCGTGGACGGGCGGTGGCCCGGCGGTACCGGACCGGTACGCAAAGAGAAGCCAGCACCATCCGGCAGGGGCTTACGGACCTCGACAAGGCTAGGAGTCGCCGTGCAATTTGTCAAATCCATTAGCGAAGGGAACCTTCTGGGTTTTCCAGAAGCCAAGTCCCGACAGAAGGCAACAGTCCAACCGAGAGAGAAACACAGTCACCGCCAAGGCTAAAGTTCCCAGGGCCAGAGCCTGCGGGCAAAAGGGGCTCCTTCAGCAACCTTCAAGCTGGGGAGCGGGTTACCGGTGGGAACCCATTGGAACCGTTTACACTACACAGGTGCAGGGAAAGGCAGTCACCATCAACCTGCCAGGAGGAGAAACACCGCAGCCGTCTGTGGGACCCGTCCATCCAGCCGTTTGTTTTACCGGAGACTTTGTGTACATCATTGGCTGAGTGAGTACCACCGTGCCGTGCGGCACAGCGCTGCCCCCGCGACCCTGCACCTCACCAGACCCTGTAACCCGCCTGCCATCCATCCCTACCCCCTCACCGGGCCCCGGGACAACCAACCCCTACCCACGGAGGGGAGAACTAACATCCAGGCTGCTCCCTGTCATCGCTCCCGGGATCCCCGTCCAGAGCAGCGGTGGTGTCACCAATCTCACCACAACCGTGGGTGGCGTCACGGACAATATCAAATTCCCACAATCAATTCCCCCTTTTCACTCACGGGCGAGGAACGCCGCTCGAGTCCCCGGGATCTGGCCCACCGCTCGAGTCACCACCGAGCAGTAGAAGCAGCCGGACCTGAGCAGTGGGAGAGCGCAGCGTCCCCTCCTCCGCCCGCGACAGAAGTACCCTATATTCCCGTTAGCCGAGGACGCACCTGAGTGGGGACTTGTGTTTTTGTGGGTTCAGTTGAATGCTATTTAGTGACAATTTTGGTGCAGAACATTTTGGATCAGTTCACATTTATCTTTTGCTCTATGCTGAGCTCTTACATTGAGGTTTCCATCTACATCTCCAAAATATGTGATTCAGGTGAAATCCAGGATGGATCTATTCACTAATGAGGCCGCAGACTTTGTTTTCCCAGCTGACGACACTCTCCATAGGATAAGTTGACATGCTGCATCTATGGAAGTCGCACTGCATGTCAGTTTATGGTGAGGAGAAAAGAAGCACAGTGTGCATGGGATTCTATCAATCCATCCTCTGTGCTTGAACTGTACAATGCTGTAGTTTGGAAGCAGCGAAGAGATGCTGTGTCCAATATGCTGCTATTCCTGATTATGGGCATGCACCCTTACATGTCATCCTGGTGCAAGTGCTCGGCATGGTACGCAGGATAAATATGAGCCATGACGTACCGCGATCTTTTAGAGACAAATTGAACAAATAAATAACAGTTGAATAATTGGCTTTATTTATTTATTTTTATGCCATTCACCTTACGGTATAGGTGATTAGGTGGCTTTATTCCCCTGGTCACTACGATTACAGCAATACCAGGTTTATATGTTGGGTTTTTTTTAAATTTGATGACTATCACACTAAAAAATGCTTTTTACAAAATAATGTTCTTTTTTGCCTCAGACGATTTTGAAGGCTATAGTTTTTATATTTTTCTGTCCTGTGAGGGCTTGTTTCATGTGGGATGAGTTGGAGTTCTATTCCCCTTTTTGTGAGGCAGAATCAAGAAGAAACAGCAACTCGGGAATAGTTTTAGGGTGCGACCGCACTTTGCTTTTTACCTGCTTTTTTGCTGCTTTTTCAACTGCGCTGTTTAATGCCAAAATGGATGTGTTCTGCTTTTCAAGCAAAGTCTATGGGAATTTGGGTTTCTTGTCCGCACTATGCTGTTCAAACTGCAGCCTTTTTGTGGCAGAAATTTGGGCAAAAACTCAGCTTTGCAGTTCAAAAAGCAAATGGCAAAAACAATTGACATGTCAATTATTTTTGCCATTTGGGTTTTGCACTGCAAAGCTGAGTTTTTGACCAAAATTTCTGCCACAAAAAGGCACCTTTTTGAACTGCATAATGCGGTCTAGCAAACTAAATTCCCATAGACTTTGCTTGAAAAGCAGAACACATCCATTTTGGCATTAAACGCTGCAGTTGAAAAAGCAGGTAAAAAGCAGGTAAAAAGCAAAGTGCGTTCTTACCCTTGTGTTTTTTTTTCTTTTTTTTATGCCGTTTACCATGCCATAAAAGTGGTAATATAGCTTTATTCTTCAGGTCAGTATAATTACAGAGATACCATATTAATCAGGTTTTTTTTTATTTGCCGCTATAACACTATAGAAACAATTTTATAGGAAAAAAACAGTTTTTGCATTGTTGCATTCTGAGAGCTATAACTTTTTTTTTTGGCTGACAAAGGTATATAATGGCTTGTATTTTGGGGTGATGTTTTCAGAGGTAGCTTTTTTATTTATATATGACTTATTGATCGCGTTTTATTCCACTTTTTGCGTCAGCTGTATGTTGAAAAGACATAGTTTTGCTAGCTTTTTTATTTACTTTTTATTACTGTGCTCACTGAAGGGGTTAACTAATGTGACAGCTTTTCAGCTCAGGTTGTTACAGATGCGGCAATACCAAATATGTGTACTTTTTTGTTTATTTTATTGTTACACAAATGTAACTATTTCTTGGAATTTTTATTTTTTTGTTCTTTATTTTCTGATTTTTTTTAATATTTTTACTTTTTTAACCTTTTTTATTTTTTCACTTAGTCTCTTTGTAGGACAGCACCCCATAGTGCTCTAATTACAGCTGCAATGTTCTGCAGTGCTCGATCACTGCAGGACATCTCACCTGTCAGCGCTGCACTGAGAAAGTATGTGTGCTGCAAACATAATCACACTGGCTCTCCATAGGCTTACAGTGGTGAGATGACCCGCAAGTCGTCATGACAACCTCATGTCACTATGACAATGAATGGGCCCTCGTGATTACATTGCGGTGGTCCCGATCCCAATACCCTAAGGGGCACTTTGCACACTACGGCATCGCAAGCCGATGCTGCGATGCCGAGCGCGATAGTCCCCGCCCCCGTCGCAACATTATCGCTACGGCAGCTTCACATGGACTCACCCGTCCTGCGACCGTCGCTCTGGCCGGCGACCCGCCTCCTTATTAAGGGGGTGGGTCGTATGGCGTCACTGCGACGTCACACTGCAGGCGGCCAATAGGAGCGGAGGGGTGGAGATGAGCGGGATGTAAACATCCCGCCCACCTCCTTCCTTCCGCATATCCTACGGAAGCCGCAGTGACGCCGATAGATGTTCCTTGCTCCTGCGGCTTCACACACAGCGATGTGTGCAGCCGCAGGAGCGAGGAACAACATCGGACCGTCGCGTCATGGATTACGCCGACGCTGCACCGATGATACGATTACGACGCTTTTGCGCTCGTTAATCGTATCATAGAGCCTTTACACACTACGATGTCGCATGCGATGCCAGAAGTATGTCATTTTCAATTTGACCCCACCGACATCGCACCTGCGATGTCGTAGTGTGCAAAGCCCGCCTAAGTGTCACGATCAATATTGATCGCAGCAATTAGGGGTTTAAGCAGCCAAGGATGGTGCAGGCACTGTCCCTGGATGCAGGGGCAGAGGCTTGGCTTTCGGGTAGGATGAATCACCAGCTGCAATCGCGGGTGCACAGCCCTGTGCCCCCGCAAATGTTAGGATGTAACGGTACATCACGTGGACGTTAAGTCAAGTTAAAATAGGACCTGCCATTGCATCCCATGGTTGTGAAAGGGTTAAAGACAGCCACATGGTGAAAATCCGATTTCCCTCATTATTGGTTAAATCAAACTTTTCAGCAAAGCTCTTAAATATTTCTGAATTCTACACACATGAAACTTAGCATCATATGCAGGAATCCTTTTGCATAAATTTAGTAGGTTTTTGCTGACTAATACTTCTAATGTTGATTTGTCTATTATTAAAGACCTGCCTTCACCATTTCCTCTGGCTCCTCCTCCATCTCCATTTTTTCTTTGTTTTTTTTTCCCTAAGTTCTTGTAGACAAGGTCACTTTTAACAGAGACTACAGATATAAGTCTGCTGCCATCTTGTTGACTCTCCTCATTACAGACAAAATCACTGATATTGCAATCAATAGTATCTCCTGACACTAGAATTTCTACACAATCTTTGGAATTCTCTGACACAATCTTATGAAATACATCAACCAGATCTTTTTCTGTTGAAAGACACCAGCTTAGAATCTATCTTTGTATTCTCAATTTCACATTCTGCACATAAGCTAAGCCAAAAAACGTCTAAGTTAGATTTATCTGGAGACGTAACGCTTAACTTTCTGCGTTCAGAAAGAGAACAAATAAAATTAATTTTCTTACCTAAAGTTAACTCAGCTTGTAGCTCCTTTGTGACTTTGCTGGCTCTGTCTGACACTTGTAGTATTTCTCAATATATCTGGCACATGTAGTCATTTTCAGAAGGTTCTTAGAGATGAGCAAATACCATAATATTCATATTCGCTACACTCGTAACAAATACTTTGTAATATTTGGGTATTTGTTACGAATAGCAAGTACAATGCAAGCCAATGGGAAATGTGAGTAATTTTTTGCTGAATCCAACAAAGAAATCTGGGGGCCTGAGGAAAAGGCTGAAATGGATGGGAAAGTGATGAAACTGAATGGGGAGAGCCTGGAGAATATATCTGCATGCATTTCTGACTCACATATGGTTTCTGGGATTCATGAACTTTGCCATGTGGGCCAAGCTGCAAAAAAATCAAAGGTTCTGTGTCCCCACCAAGAGGAACAATACCCATCCTCTCCTCACGCTGACTCGCCTCCTTCTCCTCCACTGCCTCCTCTCCAGCCCATCCATGCTGGTGAGACATGAAGCTAGAGTTGAGAGTCTTCTGTGTAGCATTGGGAGTCCCCCGGGTAGCAAAGAAAAACAAGTCTTCTTCCTCCTCCTCCTCATCCTCTTCATCGTCACCCAATGTTGCCTCAGAATATTGGCTTGGGTGGGAAGTATCACCCATTGGGAAATCTGGCTCCATAGCCACATGCTTGGCACTCAAAGCTTCCTCTTTGAGATTATGCAGTGATTGTTTCAATAGACAAAGCAGCAGGATGGCGAAGTGTGCCGCCCCCGTGCCAGCAGCCGGGCTGCTCGGATCCAGATCTGCAGTGTGGCTCGAGGGATTCTTCTGGACCTGGGGGTCGAGCGGACACTTCAAATAAAAGGTTTCATATTTGTACGGGATTTGCCGTAAACAGTCTGTGACGCCACCCACGGTGTGTGGTGAAGTGTGGCACCACCGCTGCTGTTGTGGGGCACCCGGGGGCGATGGGATGGCAGCTGGATGTTAATCCCTCCGTGGGTAGGGATGGATGCCCCGGGGCCCAGTGTCTCTGTGCTGATGGTAGTGATTGCAGGGGCTGGCGCACCCGGTCAGACCGGGGCATGTTAGTTTACTCACGATTGAATGAATCACACAAGTCCAATGGTAAACCAAGGTGCTGGTGGCCGGCCGCCGCGTTCGGGTGTATTCTGGTCCCGCACCTGGGCTGATGGTCTGTGTTACTTTCCTCTGAACTGTGTTTTTGGTGTGATGGACTTCCGGGTGTGAAACACGGAAGTCCGCTCCCGGTACTTTGTTTGGGAGCCGTGCCCGCTGACGCTGACCCTTGGGATCTACCGGGCCCTGGTGGATTCCCTATCCCCCGCGGTGGGTGGTTGTCTGCTTTCGTGAATTTGGTTGGGACAGGACCTATAATACTGCCCTCAATTGGTTAATTAGCTAGGCCATTGATTCCGGTCCAGGCTTCAGGGTCCAAGTACCCCCTCTGTGCACGGTTTCCGGGTCGGTTATCTGGTGTCGGTACCAGCTGGCTCCTACCCTGTCCCGGTCCACCTCAGATCTCCGGCAACCATCTTCCCGTCTCCTGACAGACACGGACCACCGTCTGCCACCTAGCCAGTACACTGGGGCTCCAACCCCGACGCCTTTCCTTTCTGACTCAGCACTTCACTTTCTCCACTCAACTACTCCACTCCACTAGACTGACACCTTTCCACTTGAACTACAACTTTCAACTACTGCTTTTCCCACCCCGGGTTCTCCAGACCCCTAAGTGGGCATTCTCTATCCACCTGGTCCCGCCCACTGGTGTGCCTTTCCTTCCCTGGGAGGGTGACTAGGGTTTTTTTTGGCATTATGTAACCCTGTGTGAGGGAAGGTGTTATGCGGGGGCCTATTCTGTGTGACTACCTGGCGGCGCCAGGGCATCACATAAGCTGATAATAGCCTGATCACCGCTGACAACTTTGGTGCAGTACTCAAAGTTTTCAAGAACCTCACAAATGTAAGCGATCCACACCAACTCAACAGTTGTTATGTGTGGTGGCTGACTCTCAGTCTGATGGGCATGTTGAAGCTGGTATTCAGCTGCTGCCCTCTGCTGCTCAGTAATCCTCGCTAACATATAGAATGTGGAGTTCCACCACATGGACAGGTCGCACAAGAGTCAGTGTCTTGGCAAATTAAAGCACTTTTGCAGCACTGTAAGACCAGCAACAGCAGGAATGGCAGAAATGAGCACTAATACGGCACAACACAGATAGCAGAATAGCAAGAGAATCCAAATATGAACAGTAGTAGATAGCTGGATCAAGTACAGAGCATCATAGATTAAAGAAACCTAAAACATAGCTTTTAATTAACCAATGATAAAAAGTGAAGGCGTGTTCACTGTAAAAAAAAACGTGAGAATAAAAACGTGGAAGCTTGGTCACCAAACCAATGATGCCAAAACTGAGATAGGGCACAATGTCAGACCCAATCGAAATCACCACCATAAATCAAGCTGGGGTGAAAATAGGGCACAAATAACAGACCCAATCAAAGTCAGCACCATAAGTCTAGCTGGGGTGAATTCCAGAACCCCCTATAGTACACATTCAGAAGCCCCCTAAACGGCATTAAAAGGGGGGGGGGTTGGGGTACAGGGATACCTGGAAAGATATAAAGCACCACCCGGAGCTGGTCACCACAACAGGGAACAGTCTTACCAGATCCAGAAGCGGTCATATAGGGCAAAGAATAGAGAGGTTCAGGCTCAGAAGGAGGCTGTCAACCAGCTCATTAAATCCCAGGATTAGCCAGAAAAGAACCTCTTTGATGGCGGATGAAACACACACTTCCAACGCGTTTCATGGTGTGCAATCTTCAGGGGAGTCCAAAAATGTTCAACGGGAACTGCCAATATAAGTATCACATAAGGCAGTATATTTCCACAATTGCTCAGATATACGCACACGTCAGTATGCCAGCACTTTTGAAATTTCGTCCTGGCATACTGACGTGTGCGTGTATCTGGGCAATTGTGGAAATACACTGCCATATGTGATACTTATATTGGCAGTTCCCTTTGAACATTTTTGGACTCCCCTGAAAATTCAATACCATGAAATGCGTTGGGAGTGTGTGTTTCATCCGCCATCAAAGAGGTTCTTTTCTGGCTAATCCTGGGATTTAATGAGCTGGTTGACAGCCTCCTTCTGAGCCTGAACCTCTCTATTCTTTGCCCTATCTGACCGCTTCTGTATCTGGTAAGACCGTTCCCTGTTGTTTGGGGATTTATGATTGTGGTGACCAGCTACGGGTGGTGCTTTATATCTTTCCAGGTATCCCTGTACCCCAACCCCCCCTTCCTTTTAATGCCGTTGAGGGGGCTTCTGAATGTGTACTATAAGGGGCTCTGGAATTCACCCCAGCTAGACTTATGGTGCTGACTTTGATTGGGTCTGTTATTTGTCCCCTATTTTCACCCCAGCTTGATTTATGGTGGTGATTTCCATTGGGTCTGACGTTGTGCCCTATCTCAACTTGGCATCATTGGTTTGGTGACCAAGCCTCCACGTTTTTATTCTCACGTTTTATTTACAGTGAACATGCCTTCACTTTTTATCATTGGTTAATTAAAAGCTATGTTTTAGGTTTCTTTAATCGATGATGTTCTGTACTTGATCCAGCTATCTACTACTAATACGACGCACCATGTCAAGTAGGTACGGCAAGTCAGGGTATGTTTTCATAAATATCCGAACAAGTAGGTTCAGCACGTGAGCCATGCATTGCACATGTACCGGCTTGCTGACCTTTAAAGCAACCACCAGGTTATGCCCATTGTTGTAAAAAACCAGGCCGGGTTGGAGGTGCAGCAGGGGGAGCCACTGATCGGTCTTCTCTTTTATACCTGCTGTAGCTCTGCTGCGGTGTGTGGTTTGTGACCTAAACAGATCAGGTTCAGCAGAGCATGATGCCGTTTTGCCAATGCGCTGCTGCACAGATCCCAGCTTTTTAGTGATGGGGAGGGTAATTCAGCAAAGGATGGGGAGCAGGAGGAGGTGGAGGAGGGGAGACAGGAAGTGGCATATGATGAGGCAGAAACGCTGGTATAAAATGGGCCCGCTATTCTTGGTGTGGGTAGGATGTGTGATGTTACTGTTTGTGACTTTGCCCCAGCCCCCCCCCCCGTTCACCCAGTGTGCCATGACAGATATGTATCGTCCATGTCCACAAAAACTTGTTCACATGTCTGTTGTTAGGTGGACTTTCCTGGTTACAACGTTGGTCAGAGCACGATTGAGATTGTTTAACACGTGCTTGTGTAACGTGGTGACAGCACAATGGGCAAAATAGTGGCGGCTGAGAACACCGTATCGTGTGGCAGCCACAGACAAGAGATCATGGAAACTCTGTGTTCCCACAAGCCTAAATAGCAACATCTCCATGGCTAGCAATTTTGCAATGTGCGAGTTCATTTTTTGTGCCTGTGGGTATGTGGCTTAGTATTTATGCTTACTTTCGAAGATCTCAGGCACAGACCACTGGACGCTTTCCTGGGACAAGGAAATGGATGTGCTTGATATTTGCTGTGTCTTTGCAATTGTACCTTGTTGGCAGGATGTATGAACACCTGCATCCTGGCTGGACAGAAGATTGTGAAGGACGTAGCACTGGCGACATGGCCGTGGTTTGACCCGCTTATACAAATGTAATACTCTGGTGTTCTGCCCACCTACTGGGGTGCTTGACTGCCATGTGGCTCTGCATACTGGTGCTGTTCAGGTTGCCTTTGTCCTAGCCTCTGCTCACCTTGGTATGGCAGATGCTACAGATTACAAGGTTTTTCTTTGAAGGACTTGTGCCACAGTGGGGGTGCTCTTGGGAACAGTTCTTTTTCTGGGCAAACCCCTTGGTACCTGTGTTGGTGCTACATAGCCATTTTCCTCTGTGTTGCTGTGCTGGATATGCATGTCAATGGTTCAGGTCGCATCAGTGGACTCATCATCGACCACCTTGTCTTCCATCTCATCCTCCTTCCCAATTGAGATTGTAGGTTAACCTGATGACAACTGTGTCTTATCATCAGCCTTCACCTCTGGGGACAGTAAATCATGTTCCTCAAAGTGGCTTTCTTCTGGCTATAGGTTCTCAAATACTTGATCATCCACGCATGCCACCTCCTCATGTCCCTCTTCAATGCTGCACGATGAGAGGCCAGAGCCAACCAAAGGATAAGCACAAAACAGATCCTCAGAGTGGCCAAGCTTTGGGTCATATGTCTCCTGTGACTGATGAAGAGGGGAGGAAGGAGGACCAGGTTGAGGACTTTATGGGCCAGGCTTCAGTGTATCCACAGTAGACTGTGTGGTCCTGGAAGATTGGTTGCTGCTTGACAAATGCAATGAGGCCTTGACTACCATCAAAGACAGAATCTGCTCTCGCTCTTCTGGCTTTCCACACGTGCTTACGATCCAGACAGGGAAATTTGGCAAGGAACTTAGATCAAGCTTCTTCTGACCTGACACAGACTCAGTGCCTTGTCACCCACCACTGACAACACTACGCCCACATCCACATCCCTCTCCCTTCACAACTGTCATTTTTGTAATTTTGGGTTTTGGTGACATATTTGCAGATGGTGATTGCCCAAGCCAGGCAACTTTGACCATAAAATATTGTGGAGAAAGTATAAATGAGTACTTTGTAACAGGCAGCAGTAAATGCTAGAGTCCTGCTCTGTATTTGTAAAAGTCACTAGCGATGTATTAATGTGGCTGATGTGGACAGACTGCACAAGTCAGGCAGTGAGCCTCTAAATATTGTGATAACAGGAATGGTGCATTTAGTGTATCAGGCAGCAGTAAATGCTAGAGTACTGCTTTGTAACTATTGGCAAAAGCCACTAAAAACTTATTATTGCGGCTGATGTTGACGGACGGCACAAGTAAGGCTGTGAACCCCTAAATATTGTGGAAACAGGAATGGTGCATTTAGTGTATCAAGCAGCAATAAATGATACAGTCTTACTTTGTAACTATTTGCAAAAGCCACTAGCAACGTATTAATGTGGGTGATGTGGACAGATGGTACAAGTCAGACTGTGAACCTCTAAATATTGTGGAAACAGGAATGGTGCTTTACTGCATCAGGCAGCAGTAAATGCTAGAGTACTGCTTTTTAACTATATGCAACAGCCACTAGCAACGTATAAATGTAGCTGATGTGGACGGATGGCACATGTCAGGCTGTGAGCCCCTGTCATGCTCCCCGGCTCCCCTGCCATGCTCCCTGGCTCCCCTGCCTTGCTCACTGGCTCCCCTGCCACGCTTCCCCGCTCTCAGGTAACGCTCTGCCGCTCCCGTGCCAGACTTCCCGGTCCCCCGCTCCACAGCCTTCATGCCCCATCACCTGCGGTCCCCAGGCAGCCCGGTCCCCGCTCCCGGCGCCCATCGGCAACGCTGAGCCAGCCCGGCACTCCTGCCTCCTGTGCACCGCTCCCTGCCCTGGCTTCTGGCACCCGAGCCTCGCACATGCGCATTAGGGCGCGCGCGCGGTCATTGACCCTCTCTTAAAGAGCCAGTGTCCTCCAACAGGATATAGAAGAATCAGGTACAGGGTATATAGGGGGATCCTTTCCAAGTGGGTGGGGCCTGTTCTTCGTGTTTGCTAAGCTAGGAGTCAGGTCTCCCTGTGTCTTGTGCCATACTTACCTATCTCTCTTGTAGAGTAGAGTCGCTCCTGTCACCGGTCCTGACGATTCCCGAACCCCGAACGGTGACTGTCTGCCATCCCGTCAGTCCCTACCATCTCCGATCCCCGGATCCGTGTGGTGACCCACCTCCTCGCTCCGCTGGTTCTGGACTCTGCCTAACATCATCTCGGCCTCCGAACCTGAGCTCCGTCACCCGGACTACCTTCAGAGACTCCGTAGTCCCAGGGACTTCTTCACTCCACTCCTCTGAACGGACTGTCCTGCTACCTGTAGTGCTCCGGCTACCGGGCACCTTGCCCTCGGTGAGGTGTTCAGCCCAGTGGATCCACCTCCTGGGCCTACCCGTCCACCTGGTCCTAACAGTAAGAACAGGCCATGGATCCCGCCGAAGCACTAGCGGCCCAGCTGGGCAACTTGCAGCAGGAACTCGGACGACAGCGCGAGACCCAGTCCCGCATGCTGGCCTTCATGTCCTCGGTGGATACCCGCCTGAACACGCTGCAAGCAACCGCCACGTCCCTGGCATCTCAGGCTTCTACAACATGGCCTACGACCACAGTTCCCGTGGCGGCTACCTCGGAAGCTTCTAAACTCCGCCTGGCCTCTCCACCCCGCTATGCCGGAGATCCTAAGACCTGCAGAGGATTCTTGAATCAGTGCTCCCTCCACTTTAAGCTGCTTCCGCACCTGTTTGCCTCTGACCAAGCCAAGGTGGCGTTTGTGATGTCCCATCTGGAGGGTGAGGCACTGGCCTGGATGAACCCCTTGTGGGAGAGGGAGGACCCTGTAACTGCTGACATCCAGGACTTCCTGCAGGCGTTTAGAACCACCTTTGATGAACCTGGACGTGCCGCCGCGTCTGCCTCATCACTCAGGCTACGTCAGGGGACCATGACGGTGGGGCAATATGCCATCCGCTTTCGCACCTTTGCCTCAGAATTGGGGTGGAACAAAAAAGCCCTCACTGCCGCCTTCTGGGAAGGACTCTCCAGTCGTATTA
This sequence comes from Anomaloglossus baeobatrachus, assembly GCF_048569485.1. NCBI lineage: Eukaryota > Metazoa > Chordata > Amphibia > Anura > Aromobatidae > Anomaloglossus > Anomaloglossus baeobatrachus. The sequence continues at coordinate 415,990,393 of NC_134353.1, read as the reverse complement.
AGGACGAGCTGGCAGGCCGCGATGTTCCTTCCACTCTGGATGCCCTAATTGCACTAGCCACCCGCGTGGACCTCAGATTCCAGGAACGATCCAAAGAGGTGTCCCGCGAGAGACGTCCGATACGGCATTCCTCGCCCCCGCAGAAGCCCGCCGTACCTCAGTCGGCATCGTCTGGCGTCTCTGTCCACGAACCCATGCAGATTGACCGTCTGAGGAAGTCCGAACAACGCCGAGCAGAACGGCTCGCCAAGGGTCTCTGCTTCTACTGCGGAGAGGGCACACACCTGCTACAATCCTGTCCCGAGAGGCCGGGAAACTCCAAAGCCTAGGGTTGGTAGGAGAGGCCGCTCTCTCAGACCCGGTTACGTGGACTGTTCAAGTGACAACGGGAGAGACACGGTTCACGGCCGAGGCGTACCTCGATTCCGGGGCAGTAGGCAATTTCATCCAGCAGGCCACGGTGGACAAGTACCAGGTGCCGGTTACTCCACTCGACAAACCTCTTGTGATTGCCTCTGTAGATGGGAGACCCCTCTCTGACACCATCTCGTGGATCACCAAGCCAGTAGAACTACGTATCGGTGCCCTGCACACCGAGAACATCACTCTCTACGTCCTCCCACACATGTCTCATCAAATCCTGCTGGGACTCCCCTGGTTACGGACACACGAACCGTCGGTCAGCTGGCGTACTGGTGAAATTACCCGATGGGGCTCCTCTTGCCACGAGAACTGCCTGAAGTCTATACAGCCCATTCGACGACCTCCGGTTCCGGAGTCCCTACCAGGACTGCCTTCGGCCTATTGGTCCTTCGCAGACGTCTTTGATAAGAAGGAGTCAAAGGTACTGCCGCCACATCGTCCTTATGACTGTGCCATCGACCTACTCCCGGGAACTACACCACCTCGAGGACGGATATATCCTTTGTCCCCTGCTGAAACAAGGGCCATGTCTGCCTACATCACTGAGAACCTGGCAAGGGGATTCATCCGGAGATCCTCCTCTCCTGCTGGAGCAGGTTTCTTCTTCGTTAAGAAGAAAGAGGGCGACCTGCGCCCATGCATTGACTACCGGGGATTGAACCAAATCACCGTAAAAAATAAATACCCCCTGCCGCTCATCCCCAAATTGTTTGATCGGCTTAGAGGAGCTCGTGTGTTTACCAAGTTGGATCTTTGGGGTGCCTACAACCTGGTCCGCATCCGCTCTGGGGCTGAATGGAAGACCGCATTCAATACTCGCGAAGGGCAATACGTGTATTGTGTGATGCCCTTCGGCCTGTGTAACGCACCAGCAGTCTTTCAAGAATTGGTGAACGACGTGTTCCGGGACCTTCTCTACGTCTGTGTGGTGGTATATCTGGATGACATCCTGGTCTTCTCTCCGGACCTCCAGACCCACAGAGAGAACGTGCAGCTGGTACTAAAAAGGCTGATTGAGAATCGTCTGTACGCCAAGTACGAGAAGTGTGTCTTCGAGCAGTCTTCTCTTCCCTTCCTGGGTTACGTGATCTCTGATACCGGTCTGCAGATGGACCCAGAGAAGGTCTCTTCCATTCTCAACTGGCCTCCTCCTTCTGGACTGAAGGCAATCCAACGGTTTCTTGGATTTGCGAACTATTACCGCCAGTTCATCCCTCACTTCTCTGCCCTGACTGCGCCTCTCTCCGCCTTGACCAAGAAGGGGGCAAATCCAAAGGACTGGTCACCTGCGGCCGACGCCGCGTTTGGCTCCCTGAAACAGGCCTTTGCTTCCTCTCCTGTGCTCCACCGTCCTGAGTTAAACCGACAGTTCACCTTGGAGGTGGATGCCCCCTCCTCGGGAGCTGGAGCAGTGCTCATGCAGAAGTCCTCCTCCGGGAAGATGGTTACTTGCGGTTTCTACTCCAAGAGCTTCTCAGCGCCTGAACGCAACTACACCATCGGTGACCGAGAGCTATTAGCAGTCAAACTGGCTCTGGAGGAATGGCGCTACCTTCTGGAGGGAGCAGTGTACCCCGTGATCATTTACACGGACCACAAGAACCTGGAATACCTGCGGTCTGCTCAGCGACTGAACCCACGACAAGCCAGGTGGTCCTTGTTCTTTGCCAGGTTCGATTTTCAGCTCCATTTTGGGCCCGCGGATAAGAATGTGTGAGCAGATGCCTTGTCCAGTTCATTCGTACCCATGGAACAGGAGGAGGAGACATCCCAGCCCATCATCTGTCCAAGTAAAATCATTCCGGTGGCCCCTGTCACTCTGGCCCAGATACCGCCCGGGAAGACCTATGTCTCTGAGACTGACAGACAAAAAGTGTTGCATCGGGGCCATGCCTCAAAAATAGCCGGCCATGCTGGTCAGAAGAGAACATGGAGTACAATAGTAGTAGTCTTTTGTCTCAGCCTGCTCCTCTTGTGCCCGGAACAAGATGCCCAAACACCTGCCATATGGTCGCCTTCTGCCACTGCCAATCCCCTCCGTTCCGTGGAAACACATTGCGATGGACTTTATTACAGACTTGCCCTTGTCCGCCGGACACACAGTCATATGGGTCGTGGTGGATCGGTTATCCAAAATGGCTCATTTCGTCCCTATGGCTGGACTGCCCTCTGCCCAGGAACACGCTGACGCCTACATACAGCACATCTTCCGGTTGCATGGCTTTCCATCACACATTGTGTCCGACAGAGGAACTCAGTTTACCTCCCGCTTCTGGAGGGCCCTCTGCAAACATCTGGGAGTGGCTCTGGACTTTTCTTCAGCCTACCATCCTCAGTCGAATGGCCAAGTGGAATGAGTCAATCAGATCCTGACCTCCTTCTTGCATCACTACGTTAATACCCATCACGACGACTGGTCTACGCTTCTTCCTTGGGCTGAATTCTCCCATAACCACCACGTCAGTGAGTCCTCCTCCAGCTCTCCCTTCCATGTCGTTTACGGACTTCAGCCTTCCGTTCCATTACCTGTACCTTCTTCCTCGGATGTCCCTGCTGCTGATGCTGTAGTCCGTGACTTTACTACAATTTGGGACTCTGTCAAGACGTCCCTTGGACGTGCTTCCCTGTGGATGAAGAGACACGCAGACAAGAGGCGTCTGGATCCTCCGTGTTTCTCTCCTGGAGATCTGGTCTGGCTTGCTTCCAAGTATGTCCGATTGAAGCTGCCATCATACAAGCTGGGTCCTCGCTACATCGGGCCGTTTAAAGTCATCGGCAAGATAAATGAGGTCTCCTACAAGCTGCAGCTCCCGGCCACGATGAGGATACCCAACTCCTTCCACGTCTCCCTGCTCAAGCCGATTGTCCTTGGTCCCTTCTCCGCTGCTGCCAGTTCTGCTCCTCCTCCTATTGCTGATGATGACATCTATGCGGTAAGGGATATCGTGGCCATGAAGACCGTACGGGGCCGACAATTCTTCCTGGTGGACTGGGCGGGGTATGGTCCTGAGGATAGGTCCTGGGAACCCCGGGAGAATGTGGGTACTCCTCTGATACGTGCCTTCCTGTCCCGATTGCAGGGAGGGGGGCGTGGGGGAGGGGGTACTGTCACGCTCCCCGGCTCCCCTGCCATGCTCCCCGGCTCCCCTGCCTTGCTCACCGGCTCCCCTGCCACGCTTCCCCGCTTCAGGTCACGCTCCGCCACTCCTGTGCCAGGCTTCCCGGTCCCCCGCTCCACAGCCTTCATGCCCCATCACCTGCAGTCCCCAGGCAGCCCGGTCCCCGCTCCCAGCGCCCATCGGCAATGCTGAGCCAGCCCGGCACTCCTGCCTCCTGTGCATCGCTCCCTGCTCTGGCTTCTGGCACCCGGGCCTCGCGCATGCGCATTAGGGCGCGCGCGCGGTCATTGACCCTCTCTTAAAGAGCCAGTGTCCTCCAACAGGATATAGAAGAATCAGGTACAGGGTATATAGGGGGATCCTTTCCAAGTGGGCGGGGCCTGTTCTTCGTGTTTGCTAAGCTAGGAGTCAGGTCTCCCTGTGTCTTGTGCCATACTTACCTATCTCTCTTGTAGAGTCGCTCCTGTCACGCCAACCGGTCCTGACGATTCCCGAACCCCGAACGGTGACTTTCTGCCATCCCGTCAGTCCCTACCATCTCCGATCCCCGGATCCGTGTGGTGACCCAGCTCCTCGCTCCGCTGGTACTGGACTCTGCCTAACATCATCTCGGCCTCCGAACCTGAGCTCCGTCACCCGGACTACCTTCAGAGACTCAGTAGTCCCAGGGACTTCTTCACTCCACTCCTCTGAACGGACTGTCCTGCTACCTGTAGTGCTTCGGCTACCGGGCACCTTGCCCTCGGTGAGGTGTTCAGCCCAGTGGATCCACCTCCTGGGCCTACCCGTCCACCTGGTCCTAACAGCCCCTAAATATTGTGGAAACAGGATCGGTGCTTTACTTTATCAGACAGCAGTAAATGCTAGAGTACTGCTTTGTAACTGTTTGCAAAAGCCACTAGCAATGTATAAATGTGGCTGATGTGGACAGATGGCAAAAGTCAGGCTGTGAACCTCTAAATAATGAAGAAACAGGTCCCGATTCCCTACCTAAACCACAATCTCTCCCTCACTGTTATGACTTTGTTCAGTGCTATCATCTCTTAAAAGAGCTTTTGTATTCTGTTTTCTGAATGGTACTATGGAGGTAATAACACCCACTGCTTTAAACACTGTCCCTGCTCAGAAATCTATCCCCCTGTATGCTACACTGACCTATACTGCAGGTAGTCCTAAAAGGGGCTTTTTGTATTATTAAGAGGTCTACACTCTCCCTAGCAGCTGCTCGCTCTATCCCTATGCTGATACAACACTGGCTCAGGATGCAATGTGCCAAAATGGCAGCTGAAGGCTTTTATAGACCATATGATGCTGCAAGGCCAGCCAATCACAGTAATGCCATAACCAAGATGGCTGTGGCATTACTGTGATTGATTAAGAAGCCCAACATGTTTAGTGGCTGCAAATCAGCCGCCAAACATGTTAGGTGGGACATCCAAATATGGCGATGTGAATACACCATTACTCGCTATATAACAAATACCCCAAATACTGTACTATTGTATAAATAGCGAATAGAGACGAATACATCTGCTCATCACTATTATTAGGTTCATCCAAAAGGAGAAATGAAGAAGTTTGATACTTGTGCTTGAGTCTTCACTTGTCATGTTCCCCCCTTGAAGGTTCGACATCGGGTGTCACATGTGCTCACCATTGTGTCACGCTCCCCGGGTCCTTGGCTTCCCTCCCCGGGTCCTCTGCTCCGCTCCCCGGGTCCTCAGCCCCGCTCCCCGGCTCACCTGCCACGCTCCCCGCTCTCCAGCCTCCGGTCCCCGTCCTTCCCAGGCCCCCTGGTCCCCGATCGCGGCGCCCGACGGCTTCCCAGGCCCTGGCCGGCTCCCCTGCGTCCTCTTCTCAGCCTCCTTCCCTGGCTTCTGGCACCCGGGCTGCGCGCATGCGCATTAGGGCGCGCGCGCGGTCACTGACCCTTTCTTAAAGGGCCAGCGTCCATTAACAGGTAATGAGGCTAATCAGGTACAGGGTATAAAGGGGTGTATTGTCCAAGGGGGCGGGGCCTGATCTTCGTGTTCCCTAAGCTAGGAGTCAGGTCTCCTGGTGTTTCAGTGCATGTACTCACCTATCTCTCTTTGTAGAGCCGTGCTTGCCTCGCCATCCAGTCTGCCGTATCCTGAACCCCGAACGCTGTCCTTCTGCCATCCTGACAGTCCGCACCATCTTGGATCCCTGCGGTGACCCGTCATCTTGCTCCCAAGGTTCCGGACCCCGCCTGACATCATCTCGGCTTCCGAACCTGAGCTGCGTCACCCGGACTACCACCCATAACTCCGTGGTCCCAGGGACGTCTCCGCTATTCCCGTGTGCAAGGACTGTTCTGCTGTTTCTAGTGTTCCAGCTGCCGGACTCTTTCCTACCATCTAGGAGTTCGGTCCAGTGGATCCACCTCCTGGGCCTGCCCGTACACCTGGCCGTGACAGTAAGATCAGGCCATGGATCCCGCTGCAGCACTAGCGGCCTTGCAAGAGGAACTCCAACGCCAGCGTGAAGTCCAGACCCGCATGCTGAACTTCATGACTTCCGTGGACACCCGCCTGACCATGCTACAAGCGGCAGTCACGTCTACAACATCCCAAGCCGCCACTAGTCAAGCCACGTCCCCCGCTCCCGTGGCCGCTTCTTCGGATGCTTCCAGACTGCGTTTGGCCTCACCACCCCGGTACGCCGGAGATCCCAAGACTTGCAGGGGGTTTATAAACCAATGCTCCCTCCACTTCACGCAGCTGCCACATCTGTTTGCCTCCGACCAAGCCAAGGTCGCCTTCATCATGTCTCACCTGGAGGGCGAGGCACTGGCGTGGATGAACCCGTTGTGGGAGAAGGAGGACCCTATGACCAAGGATCTTCAAGAGTTCCTGCAGGCCTTCCGCAGCACCTTTGACGAGCCGGGACGCGCCTCTGCGTCTGCTTCATCCCTCCTCCGCTTACGTCAAGGAACACTGACGGTGGGCCAATACGCCATCCGTTTCCGCACGTTGGCTTCTGAACTCGGGTGGAATAATGAGGCCCTAACAGCCGCCTTCTGGGAAGGACTCTCGAGTCGCATCAAAGATGAGTTGGCGGGTCGTGACGTGCCCTCCACCCTAGATGCCCTGATTGCCCTAGCAACTCGAGTGGACATTCGTTTTCAGGAGCGCTCCAAAGAGCTGTCTCGGGAGAGACGTCCGGTACGACATTCCCCTCCTCCACAGAAGCCCTCCGTATCGCAGTCATCAACAGCTGGGATTCCTGTCCACGAGCCCATGCAGATCGACCGAGTACGGCAATCTGAACAACGTCGAGCAGAGCGGCTCGCCAAGGGCCTCTGCTTTTACTGCGGAGAGGACACTCACCTCCTACGCTCCTGTCCGGAAAGGCCGGGAAACTCCAAAGCCTAGGGTTGGTAGGAGAGGCCACCCTAGGTGCTGGGACTCTCTCAGACCCGGTTATGTGGACTGTGCAAGTGTCAACGGGAGAGACGCGCTTCACGGCTGAGGCATACCTCGACTCTGGAGCAGCAGGCAATTTCATCCAGCAGGCCACGGTGGACAAGTACCAGCTGCCTGTTACTCTACTCGAGAAGCCCCTAGTGATTGCCTCTGTGGATGGGAGACCCCTCTCTGATACCATCTCCTGGGTCACCAGACCGGTCGAACTGCGTATCGGTGCCCTGCACACCGAGAACATCACTCTCTACGTCCTTCCACACATGTCCCACCAGATCCTGCTGGGACTTCCCTGGTTGCGGACACACGAACCATCAGTCAGCTGGGGTACTGGCGAAATCACCCGATGGGGTTCTGCTTGTCATGAGAAGTGTCTGAAGTCCATACAACCTATCCGACGACCTCCGGTTCCAGAGAACCTACCGGAACTGCCCTCGGCCTATTGGTCCTTCGCAGACGTTTTTGACAAGAAGGAGTCTGAGGTACTTCCGCCACACCGTCCCTACGATTGTGCCATCGACCTGCTCCCAGGAACAACACCACCTCGAGGACGGATATATCCGTTGTCTCCGGCCGAAACCAGGGCCATGTCTACCTACATCACAGAGAGCCTGGCAAAAGGATTCATCCGGAGATCCTCCTCTCCTGCGGGAGCAGGCTTCTTCTTCGTGAAGAAGAAAGAGGGTGACCTACGCCCATGCATCGACTACCGGGGTCTAAATCAGATCACCGTCAAAAACAAGTACCCTCTGCCGCTCATCCCCGAATTGTTCGACCGGCTCAGAGGAGCCTGTGTGTTCACCAAGCTGGATCTTCGGGGTGCCTACAACCTAGTTCGTATCCGCTCTGGGGACGAATGGAAGACCGCGTTTAATACTCGCGATGGGCACTATGAATACTGCGTGATGCCCTTCGGCCTGTGTAACGCACCAGCAGTCTTCCAAGAATTGGTGAACGACATATTCCGGGACCTCCTCTACGTCTGTGTCGTAGTTTATCTGGACGACATCCTTATCTTCTCTCCGGACCTCCAGACCCATAGAGAGAACGTACAGCTGGTTCTGCAAAGACTGAGGGAGAATCGTCTTTACGCCAAATATGAGAAGTGCGTCTTTGAGCAGTCTTCTCTCCCTTTCCTGGGATACATCATCTCGGGCACTGGACTGCAGATGGATCCAAAGAAGGTCTCCTCCATACTCAACTGGCCTCCTCCTTCTGGACTGAAGGCAATCCAACGGTTCCTGGGATTCGCCAACTACTACCGCCAGTTTATCCCTCACTTCTCTGCCCTGACTGCTCCTCTCTCCGCTTTGACCAAAAAGGAGGCTAATCCAAAGGACTGGTCACCTGCGGCCGACGCCGCGTTTTGCTCCCTGAAGCGAGCATTTGCCTCCGCTCCTGTACTCCACCGTCCGGAGTTAAACCGCCAGTTCACCTTGGAAGTGGATGCCTCCTCCTCGGGGGCTGGAGCAGTGCTCATGCAGAAATCCGCCTCCGGCAAGATGGTGACTTGCGATTTCTTCTCCAAGAGCTTCTCAGCGCCGGAACGTAATTACACCATCGGTGACCGAGAACTATTGGCGGTCAAACTGGCTCTGGAGGAGTGGCGCTACCTCCTGGAAGGAGCAGTGTACCCCGTGATTATCTACACGGACCACAAGAACCTGGAATACCTGCGGTCCGCTCAACGACTGAACCCACGGCAAGCCAGGTGGTCCTTATTCTTTGCCAGGTTTGACTTCCAGCTCCATTTCAGACCCGCGGACAAGAATGTACGCGCTGATGCCTTGTCTAGGTCTTTCGTGCCCATGGAGCAGGAGGAAGAGACTACCCAACCTATCATCCCTCCTAGCAAGATTATTCCGGTGGCCCCTGTCACTCTGGCCCAGATACCGCCCGGGAAGACCTATGTCTCTGAGACTGACAGGCAAAAAGTGTTACACTGGGGTCATGCCTCCAAAACAGCCGGTCATGCAGGCCAGAAGAGAACATGGGGTGCGATTGTACGCCATTACTGGTGGCCATCCCTTCGCACGGACGTCGCTGCTTATGTCTCTGCCTGCTCCTCTTGTGCCAGGAACAAGACGCCCAAACACCTGCCCTATGGCCGTCTTCTGCCTCTGCCTATACCCTCAGTTCCGTGGCAACACATAGCGATGGATTTTATTACGGACTTGCCATTATCCTCCGGACACACAGTCATATGGGTCGTGGTGGACCGGTTCTCCAAAATGGCTCACTTCGTCCCTATGGCCGGACTGCCCTCTGCTCAGGAACTCGCGGAAGCCTATATACATCACATCTTCCGCTTGCATGGCTTTCCATCCCACATCGTGTCCGACAGAGGAACTCAGTTCACCTCCCGCTTCTGGAGGGCGCTCTGCAAGCATCTGGGAGTGACTCTGGACTTTTCTTCTGCTTACCATCCTCAGTCTAATGGCCAAGTGGAGAGGGTCAATCAAATCTTGACATCCTTCTTACGTCACTATGTCAACGCCCATCACGACGACTGGTCCACGCTTCTGCCTTGGGCTGAATTCTCACATAACCACCATATCAGTGAGTCGTCCTCCAAATCTCCCTTCCATGTCGTTTACGGACTTCAGCCCTCCGTTCCATTGCCTATATCCCCTTCTTCGGATGTCCCTGCGGCTGATACTGTAGCCCGTGACTTCGCTACCATTTGGGACTCTGTCAAGGCGTCCCTTGGACGCGCTTCCCAGCGGATGAAGAAACACGCTGACAAGAGGCGTCTGGACCCTCCGTGTTTCTCTCCTGGTGACCTGGTCTGGCTTGCTTCCCAGTACATCCGATTGAAGATACCTTCCTACAAGCTGGGTCCTCGCTACATCGGGCCGTTTAAGGTCCTCAGCAAGATCAATGAGGTCTCCTACAAGCTACAGCTCCCGGCCACGATGAGGATTCCCAACTCTTTCCACGTCTCCCTGCTCAAGCCGGTCGTCCTTGGTCCCTTCTCCGCTGCTGCCTGTCCGGCTCCTCCACCTATTGCCGATGACGACATCTATGCGGTAAGGGATATCGTGGCCATGAAGACCGTTCGAGGTCGTCAGTTCTTCCTGGTGGACTGGGAGGGGTATGGTCCTGAGGATAGGTCCTGGGAGCCCAGGGAGAACGTGGGCACTCCTCTGATCCGTGCCTTCATGTCCCGGTTGCGGGGAGGGGGGCGTGGGGGGGGGTACTGTCACGCTCCCCGGGTCCTTGGCTTCCCTCCCCGGGTCCTCTGCTCCGCTCCCCGGGTCCTCAGCCCCGCTCCCCGGCTCACCTGCCACGCTCCCCGCTCTCCAGCCTCCGGTCCCCGTCCTTCCCAGGCCCCCTGGTCCCCGATCGCGGCGCCCGACGGCTTCCCAGGCCCTGGCCGGCTCCCCTGCGTCCTCTTCTCAGCCTCCTTCCCTGGCTTCTGGCACCCGGGCTGCGCGCATGCGCATTAGGGCGCGCGCGCGGTCACTGACCCTTTCTTAAAGGGCCAGCGTCCATTAACAGGTAATGAGGCTAATCAGGTACAGGGTATAAAGGGGTGTATTGTCCAAGGGGGCGGGGCCTGATCTTCGTGTTCCCTAAGCTAGGAGTCAGGTCTCCTGGTGTTTCAGTGCATGTACTCACCTATCTCTCTTTGTAGAGCCGTGCTTGCCTCGCCATCCAGTCTGCCGTATCCTGAACCCCGAACGCTGTCCTTCTGCCATCCTGACAGTCCGCACCATCTCGGATCCCTGCGGTGACCCGTCATCTTGCTTCCAAGGTTCCGGACCCCGCCTGACATCATCTCGGCTTCCGAACCTGAGCTGCGTCACCCGGACTACCACCCATAACTCCGTGGTCCCAGGGACGTCTCCGCTATTCCCGTGTGCAAGGACTGTTCTGCTGTTTCTAGTGTTCCAGCTGCCGGACTCTGTCCTACCATCTAGGAGTTCGGTCCAGTGGATCCACCTCCTGGGCCTGCCCGTACACCTGGCCGTGACACATTGTTAAATATACTTTATGTGTATATATTTTTTGTGAGAATACAATATATTTTTCTATATGCTTTTTTACTGTGAGAATATGTATATATATGTTTCTCTATATACTTTTATATAACCATTATATACTTTTCTATAACCAAGTTTTCTTTTTTATATGAGTACGAAGAGAGAGTCTGTTTTCGGATTACTGCTACATGTCAGGGAAGCAAGTATATGGACATCAAGGTCACCAGATGCAGATTGATACAAAGCAAAGGAATGCAGATGTGATAAAGACTGGCTACCTGCGCAAGTCCAAATTCAAGGCTGAAGATGTTACGTGCCTGAGACATTGCCAGAGATGGAGTCGGAAAATAGGAGGCGTTGAGAGGGAGTTCCAAATTGGATACATGTAACAGAGTTTTTGCAGCTTTTTTTTAATATAACCAATGGCATATTTACAAATTTTACTAAGAGATTAACCCTTAAATGCTCTATAAAAGGTTTGCAAAAATAAAGCACGTCACTCTTGTGCACCTGCTCTTACTGAGAGGAGATTTAAACCAGATATCTGTGTGGTCTAAATCTCTTTGCCGGCGCTCAGTAACTATTAATCAGAGATTTTAGCAGACATTCACTGTTAAGAAAGTGATTTCCGAAACTATGGAATTTCTCCTTGACTTTTTTGCTTTCAAGGACTTGTTCATCAGATGCAATACTCCAATGAAAATACAATGATAATTCTTACCAAAACATGAAGGGATTTAATGTATTGTTCTTCTTCTAGCAAAATACAGAGTATGTAAGTAACTTCTCAATTTTCAACCTTAATAAGTAGAAAAATAAACCAGTGACTAGCTCAATAAATTAAAATTAAATATTTTTATTAAATACAATTAAAAACCAATAGATAAAGTGCCTCAAAAGATCACAAATAGTCACACGGCTCACTCTGAACAGTACTATAGATAATAAATAAATAACATCCCTATAAATACACAAGAAAGTACAAGATTGTATAGATACAAATTGCACAATGCGGCCAAACACACACGGTAGGGAAAATTCACAGCCGTATAGAGATACTGGTAATTTTAAAAATTAACTTTTAATAAATAGTATTAAAAGAGCAAATCCAGACAAACAACACAAGGTGAAAACACAACGTACAAATGGATGAGTATAGGAGGTAGACTCGCAAGAGTTGTCAGTTTTTACACTCCATATAATACAATCATAATCATCCAAATGATTAAAATGACATTGTGCAAGGTCCGTTAACCTCCCCAAAAAAATTGCACTTACGCCCTTTGAGTATTACTCTTCATATAAAGTGGATGAGTGCAAGTTAATCAATAACCCCAAGTCTTAAAAAGAATTGCACTTTCACCCTTTAAGTGTTACTCTCTATATAAAGTGGCTGAGTGCAAGTTGAATAACCCCAAGTCTTATAGACATTATTGCAGTGGGGGGGGGGGAAGAAGAAGGGAGGTACGGTTCAGTGCGCAAAAATAATTAATATATTCAATGGCGGCAGTGGGATATATGCTCACCGTCCACCCCACTGCTTCACCAATGATACAGGCGTTACCTTACAGAATTCGGGGGGGGGGGGGTGACTCACAAAACACCACACATTTCCCCTAAAGGTAACATCAGTAGCTCAACGTCCTCCTTCCCGACGCGTTTCCTCACAGCGATTCATCAGGGGAGAGGGAGGCTATAGTATCAGAGGCATGCTGAGCAGAAATGAGAATGGGTTTCTCATTTCTGCTCAGCATGCCTCTGATACTATAGCCTCCCTCTCCCCTGATGAATCGCTGTGAGGAAACGCGTCGGGAAGGAAGACGTTGAGCTACTGGTGTTACCTTTAGAGGAAATGTGTGGTGTTTTGTGAGTCACCCCCCCCGAATTCTGTAAATCCAATCCAATCCGAATAAATAGTAAATCCAAAGAAGAGTAAAACACTCACACTTTGTATATCAATAACACATAAAGGTAAGGTAACCTATATCCCTAGGGCCTAAATCTATCAGAATAGTGAGATCCCATTCACAAAGTGTTAAAGGCATGCAAATACTGCTTGTGGTGAAAAAACAAGTCATGATTGTATTACCTGAATCAGTGGTGGTAGTGGGAATCAGAGCGGTTATGTGCCTACACCCGACACACGTTTCGCAGTAGCATCCTCAAGGGGCGTGTCTAGGGTGTAGGACATTGTGGTTAAATAGTGCCCATGACCAATGTATGCCCTCCTCCAAGTAACTGCAGCTGTGCGGTGCATGCAGCAATCGTACTCCATGCAAATGAAAAAAGACTTCCGGGTCCCGTAGTCACGCATCATGTGATACCTCCTACCACATGATATGCAGGGGAGGCGATCACGTGAGGATTAGAGATATGGTATGGAAAGCTGTACAGGAGTACAGAATGCACATGCGCATCCACGATACAAAGATGGCCATGTTATTTAAGGGAAAACCCTATAGTGAGTAAAAATGTTTCCTGCCAAGTAACCGCAGTTGTGTGGCGCGTACCGCCATAAGATTCCCTGCAAATAAACAATAGACTTCCAAATCCCTTAGTCACGCATCACGTGATACCACATGACATGCAGACGAGGCGACCACGTGAGGCATAAAAACAAGTGACAAAAGTCTGAGCAGGCGTTTTAGAAGGTGCAAGTGCACCAACGGTACAAGGATGGCCATATTATTTAAGGGAAAATGCCCTAAGATAAGTGGAATTATTAAAGCCAATGGGGACCAACAATAATAGAGTCAAATATATATGAGGATGTCAAGAGACTAAACAATAAATTAACCTAGAGAGTTACTGTAGTGAAGCACCACAAAGTGCGAATATAGAAAAATATATTACTAACTAAATATAAATATATTACAACACTAAATATATTATATTACGACACAAATTAAATGTAAACATATATAAATATAATATATTTAATCCACTCAACTTTACATTACTATGTTTGGATACAGCACTCTGTGAGCAGCCAGCTTCTCTAGTCATGACTTTTTATGGCTTACCAACCTTGTGAAGTGTGCCAATGACTGCTTTCTGGACATCTGTCAAGTCAACAGTCTTCCCCATGATTATGTTGCCTACTGAACCAGACTAAGGGACCATTTTAAACACTTAGGAATCCTTTGCAGGTGTCTGCTGTTATTTATTCTAATTTTCTGAGATATGCAAGGAAAAAAGACGCTGGTCTGATGGAGCGCTATATCTGATTAAAGGAAACCAGGGAATGTTTTTTAGAGATCATTTAAAAAACAATCCTTTTATTAGTAGTCCTTTATAGTCACAACGCGTTTCAACAACAATGTTGTCTTCCTCAGGTGAGGAAGACAACATTGTTGTTGAAACGCGTTGTGACTAGAAGGGACTACTAATAAAAAAATTGCTTTTTAAAATATCTCTAAAAAAAATTCCCTGGTTTCCTTTAATCAGATATAGCGCTCCATCAGACCGGTGTCTTTTTTCCTTGCATATAACTATTCCCATGTTGGAAGCCTGGCAGGAGCAGCTTAAGGTACCGTCACACTAAGCAACATCGCTAGTAACATCGCTGCTGAGGCACAACTTGCTAGCGATGTTGCTGTGTGTGACATCCAGCAAGAACCTGGCCCCTGCTGTGAGGTCGTTGGCTGTTGCTGAACGTCCTGGACCATTTTTTAGTTCTTGCTCTCCCGCTGTGAAGCACACATTGCTGTGTGTGACAGCGACAGAGCAACAACTAAATGTGCAGTGAGCAGGGAGCTGGCTTCTGCGGACGCTGGTAACCAATGTAAATATCGGGTAACCAAGAAGCCCTTTCCTTGTTTACCCGATATTTACCTTCGTTACCAGCGTCCGCCGCTCTCACGCTGCCAGTGCCGGCTCCCTGCTCCCTGCACACGTAGATGGAGCACACATCGGGTAATTAACCCGATGTGTACTGGGGCTAGGAGTGCAGGGAACAGGGAGCCGGCACTGGCAGTGGGAGAGCGATGGACGCTGGTAACGAAGGTAAATATCGGGTAACCAAGGGAAAGGTTTCTTGGTTACCCGATGTTTACCGTGGTTACCAGCATCCGCAGAAGCCGGCTCCCTGCTGCGTGCACACGTAGCAGAGTACACATCGGGTAATTAACCCGATGTGTACTGTGGCTAGGTGTGCAGGGAGCCAGCGCTAAGCGGTTTGCGCAGGTAACCAAGGTAAATATCGGGTTGGTTACCCGATATTTACCTTAGTTACCAAGCGCAGCATGCTTCCACATGTAGCGACGCTCCAGCGATCCCTGCCAGGTCAGGTTGCTGGTGGGATCACTGGAGCGTCGCTTAGTGTGACATCTCACCAGCAAACTCCTAGCAACTTACCAGCAATCCCTATCAGGTTGTATCGTTGTTGGGATCGCTGGTAAGTTGTTTAGTGTGACTGGGCCTTAAGATTAAGGGAGATCGTAAATCTAACCAGTACTATACATGTCGAACACCGGAAGTTTACTACGAGACCAGAGGATCACACTGCGTTTGATTACATGGAGTCTGGATGTTAGCACACTACAAATATAATACTAACGTGAGGTCCGAGGAGGAACTCCACAACTAATATCCAGCCTAAAACTGGGGTTGTGGGGGGGCGCACAACCCTTTAAGGTGAGCAATATAATAAGGAAAATATCACTAATCCCACTGGTGCTTCACATTTTGCGCCCCTATTTTTTCATTTTGTTTTGTATGAATTTTCTGAGATAATCACTTTTGGGTTTTCATTGGCTATAAGCCATAATCATCAACATTAACAGAAATAAACACTTGAAATACAATAGATCACTCTATTTGTAATGACTCTATATAATATATGCATTTCCTTTTTGTATTGAACTAATGAAATAAATTAACTTTTTGATAATATTCTAATTTATTGAGATGCACCTCTATGCCCCAAATACAGTGTATTCATTATTAAAATTGGGGGTTTCACATTTTCTTTACCAGCACTATATAATATTATTCACTTACCTGTGTGTTTAAAAAAAGGATAGATAAATTCTGCTTTTCCAGTGCTAATTAGGGTTGACCAGTGGATGGGTGCTTTAGTTTCCCAGACTAGATGGCCCTCTTTCCATGTTATCACAGTCGTGTGGGAGTGATAACATGATTTCCAAGAGCCAAGCCAGCTTCTGGAAATCTTGTGCATGTCTCATTTCGGCAACGCCACTGCACTTCTGAGCTATGTGTACATGTCTCCACTTCTAAGAGAAAGCAAAAGCTGTTTCAGTCATGCGATGTGTGCCTCTCTCATGCCCACAGGGGCGTGATAACATGGTAAAGAGTACCAACTAGTCTGGAGAACTAATGCCTCATTAACTAGTCAAGTATCATGGGGTGTGACACAGTAACTTCGAATTGCGGTGCCTAGACTGGCCCTCAGGCTAGGGACCCTAAGCTGTCCCTTATTCCAGAGGTACTTCAAAGGGCAAACAGGTCTGGACCGACAGCCCTAACTCCTGAACTGCCCTTGTCTAATACCCCCCGGGGAGGGTCGGGACAGGATTGATGAATCCCACAAAAACAGACAGACAGGAGAAAACCAGAGCTCAAACTCACTGCAAGCACACTAAGGGGTAAAGACAATACATGCTCAGGGAGAAAAAAAGTAAAGGGAGGAAATAAACAAAGAACATGGATATTTCCACAGGACACCAAATAGCATTCAACAGTTCACCAACCAATAACTGGATAACATTGCACAATGACTGGTATCACTAGAGCTATAATCGGCATGAAGGAACAGGTTCCACCATCTTTTAAAGGGTGGAGGCAGCTGTGATACGTCTTCAACAACCTGTAACCATAGCAGCAATTCACAAGCCAGCAGAAATTTACTCCTGCTAGACCAATCACCAGTGAGAACAAATCAGGTTGATGCCCGACTCTGAATGAGCAACTTAAATCCCCAGGTGGCATATCAGACTCTGCAGTATGAACAGGGTCTGAAGTTGCCATGACACCTGGTGAGTGTAGAGCAGAAGATCACATGACATCAAGGCCCTAATTAGCATAGCAAAAGCGAAGCTTATAAATTCTTTTTAATCATTCAGAAAAGTGAACAACATTATACAAAATCTCACCGCCACACAATTAGAGAAAAAAGGATGGATCTACCTGTGGCCAAACATTTTTGTAACCCAGACCACAGCATCATGGACATGAAATTGCTGGTATTGAAAGGAAACTTCAAGTCCCAGAGAGATAGGAGACTACGGGAGTACAAACTTATGATGACCTTTGACACATTCAGAGAAGGAATGAATGTGTCTCATGGATTCATGTCTTTTTACATCAGTTAAAAGATGTGCTCCTCTGACCATCCGAGCGTGTCACAGCCCGGACCAGACCCTTATCAAAGGACAATAAAACTTTCACACTGAACTGCAGCAGTATTTATGGCTAGAACAGCTTGTCCCCCTGCCATAGAGATAGTTCTGTTTCATATAACTTGTTCTTTTTTTTTTTTTTTTTTTTTTTTTTTTTACTGCACTATTCTAAGTCCTGTTGTGTATAAATACGTGACTCTTCAGATTTTGTGTTATACCATGCCTGATGAAGAGACCTGAGTAGTCTCGAAAGCTTGCAATTATTACCATCTTTTCAGTTAGCCATTAAAAGGTATCAACCACTGAGGACTCTCTGTTCTTTTAAACAATTTTTTTATCTCTACTGGCTAACACGGTACAAAGATATATTTTACTTGTATCAACATTATACAGATATAGCTAGGCAGGGAATTTAGTCATACAGATGGAAATGCTGTTGGTTTGGGGGTGGGGGGAGGGACCTGACAGGTTCCTCTTAAATTATCAAGAAAAATCCTTTTTCTGAGCTATCGAAGACCCACTTCCTGAGCTCAATCCCCCGGCACCACCCCGAATGGGCTGAGAGGCTGGAACTGTTATAAGGCCTATCCACAAGGATATATATTTATAGTCCCACTGCATACCAGACCTCATGTCTTTTCTCTGCCTAAATTGCTCATTGTACTCAATCCACGCCAAGCCCCCATAAATCCTGTACACCTCTCCAATCTTATTCACATATCTGAACAGTAATATTCTGGCACCTTCTCACTAATTACAAACAGGAGCCGATTCCCAAAATAAGGCTCATTTTTTTTTAAAAGACTTTGTGATAACAAGCCATAGTTTCTTCACTTTGAAAACAGATCTTTTTTTGTTTCCTATAAGAAAAGGGGATAATTTTTGGACAGATTGATAACCCTTCTCCCCCCCCTCCCCTTAGACACACACATGTACTGGTCCTTATTAAATCTGTTTTAGACTTCAAAAATTGATATTTTTCTACTTTTTTAGTTGACAAATAATAATTTCTTCATGCTTAAAACTATGTGCTTGTTTTTTCTCCCTAATTAAAGGGATTATTTGGTGACAATAAAAAGGCTGTGTTTGCATCACAGAGCTCAAAACAAGCTCAATAAACTCATATAAATTCAGAGTGTTTAACAAATATTTTCCAGACAAATGGAAGTTTTTTAATTTTGTTATTCATGGCAAATTTGTTCCCTGCATATTTATTTCTCTGGGACATTTCGGATTTCAAAAGGTCCACTTAACTCTATTTTAAATATATATATAAACAATGAATACACATTGGAAATAGGCAATACATGGGTATAGAACGATTAACTTTGTTAAACCGCTACTTTATATCCCATTGAAAACAGAAACTTTGTACATAAAGATAAAGTGAGTCGACCACAGCAGGAATATGACAGCCTACAAATGTGCAGATAAATGTGATTTTCCTGCCAGAAATAAACTATTCTCATGTGGTTCACTACTGAATGTTTTGTGAAATAAGGTAGTCAACTACATCTAATATTGCTATTTTCAAATGATAACGACATCACATGAAAATATAAATGTATATATAGTTAGTGTATAATTAATTATTTTTTTTATCCTAGTATATATTCTTTTTGTTAATACCCAAGCAGAAGTTTACAACCTAGAAGGCAGCTGCAAAAGTGTTATTTTGCCCAAGGGAGAATTGACATCTGCAACCCTGGCATTATCACAACCTTCAAATATAATGCTGCTGTTCTAGGCTTTGCTCATTGCTCTGATTTGATTCCAGTCACCAGCTGGGAAAGAGACTCTTTACAGGAGACCATGCAATCTCACATTCCATATATACCTCTCAAGCATGCTTATGGCACTAACAATCCTGCTCAAAAGGAAAGAGAAAATAAACTAAGACTTTCACACCTTGGATTTATGGGAGAAGTGGGCATTTGGGGCTTTGGGCTCAAGCCTACTAATGAATCATTTTTCCACTGTTAATTAAAGAGTAGAGATGAGCGAACCGGTCCCGGTTCGGCTCGAGGCGGTTCGCCGAACGGGGGGTCTGGCTCGAGTTCGGCTCGTCGAACGTTCGACAAACCGAACTAGAACCAATAGGCTATAATGGGAGGCAATCACAAACACATAAAAATGCATTATAAATGTACACAAACAGTTAATAAACATTGCCATAACACTTACCGGTCCTCGCGATCCCTTCTGCACTCTGTCTCCTGCCGCTATTCCATCCGATGATCGCTGAATCCTCCCGGTGACCTGCACTGCCAGCAGAGAAGCAGGACCTATCGTGACGTCAAAATAGCCATGTGACCAGTCACGTGGCTATTATCTCATTGGCTACAGACTGGTCACATGACTATGACACGTCATGTAGGACCTGCGAGTGCATCTCTCCGGTACACGGTGCACATATGTGTATCGCCGTGTACCGGCGACATGCTCTAGCACACGGTCGACTCCCCGTTCCGTTAGGGACCGGCTGACACAGCCGGTCATTAACGGAGATCACCGTTGCCATAGCAACGCAGTTAGCGGTGACGTCACCGCTAACCGCGGCTCCGGGAGCACCGTTGCTATGGTAACGCGTCTGTCAGCGTTACCGCTGTTACCGCTAGCAGCCAGCAGTGATCACTCACGGAGTGAAGGCTGCACGCTGCTTCCCGATTGTAGTGAGCATTGTAGTTAGGATGGAGGTTCCCCAGCCCCAAGTGATGCCCCTCACTACAATCGTCACTACTACTACACTAGAAAGAAAGAAGACAGAAGAGCAGGATCGTGGAGGGCTGACAGGGGTAATAAAGATGGAGTCTCTAATGTGTCTGTGTATTTATTTCTATTAAAGTATTTTTTCTCTGTGTGGTGTCTTTTTTTAACCCTTTATTGGAGATTCTTAATGGCCGGGTCAAACGTGCCTGACATTAAGAATCTCTGGCTTAATACTGGCTGGTAAAACAAAGCCAGTATTAACTCATGATTACCCAACAAGCCACCCGGCTCCAGGGCTGTTGGAAGAGTTGGATACAGCGCCAGATGATGGCGCTTCTATGAGAGCGCCATTTTCTGGGACGGCTGCGGACTGAAATCCGCAGCAGAGGCGCCCACAAACCTCGGGCTAACCTGTGCTGCGGATTCCAATCCCCAGCTGCCTAGTTGTACCCGGCTGGACACAAAAATAGGGCGAAGCCCACGTCATTTGTTTTTTAATTATTTCATGAAATAAGTGAAATAATTAAAAAAAACGGGCTTCCCTATATTTTTGGTTCCCAGCCGGGTACAAATAGGCAACTGGGGGTTGGAGGCAGCCCGTGGCTGCCAGCTGTACCTGGCTAGCATACAAAAATATGGCGAAGCCCACGTCATTTTTTTGGTGGGCAAAAAACTTCTGCATGCAGTCCTGGATGGAGTATGCTGAGCCTTGTAGTTCTGCAGCTGCTGTCTGCTCTTCTCCATACAGACAGACAGCAGCTGCAGAACTACAAGGCTCAGCATACTCCATCCAGGACTGTATGCAGAAGTTTTTTGCCCCCTGAAAAAATTATGTGGCTTCGCCATATTTTTGTATGCTAGCCAGGTACAGCAGGCAGGTACGGCTGCCCCCAACCCCCAGTTGCCTATTTGTACCCGGCTGGGAACCAAAAATAAAGGGAAGCCCTTTTTTTATTATTTCATGAATTTCATGAAATAATTAGAAAACAAATGACGTAGGCTTTGCCCCATTTTTGTGTCCAGCCAGGTACAACTAGGCAGCTGGGGATTGGAATCCGCAGCACAGGTTGGCCTGAGCTTTCTGGGCCCCACTGCTGCGATTTGCAGTCTGCAGCCGCCTCAGAAAATGGCATTTTCATAGAAGCGCCATCTTCTGGCGCTGTATCCAACTCTTCCAGCACCTGCCTGCTATACCTGGCTAGCATACAAAAATATGGCGAAGCTCACGTCCTTTTTTTGTAGCTTTTTGGCAAAAAAAAAAAAAAATGCTTCCCTGGATTTTCCATTGCCAGTGAAGGTAACACCAAGCAGTGGGGGTTAGCAGCCAGTAGCTGCTTGGATTACCCTTAGCTAGCAATACAAAAAATGCAGTGGGAGCTAACATATATTTTTTTTAATTATTTATTTAAATAACTAAAAATAAAATGGGCTTCCCTGTATTTTGATTGCTGGACATCACAGTGCTGTAAAAATAAATCTTTAAAAAAATGACGTAGCGCTCCGCGGTATTTTTGATTCTCAGCGCAGATAAAGCAGACAGCTATGGGTTGCCACCCCCATCTGCCTGCCGTTACCTTGGTTGGCAATCAAAATACAGGGAAGCCCATTAATTTTTTCTATTTAAAAAATAGTTAAAAAAAAAAAATTACGTTGGGTCCCCCCATTTTTGATAGCCAGCTAGGGTAAAGCAGACGGCTGTAGCCTGAAAACCACAGCTGGCAGCTTTACCGTGGTTGGGGATCCAATGTGGAGGTCCCCTCAGGCTCTTTTTTATAATTATTTTATAAATATTAATAATTACACAATAAAAGTAGGGGACCCCCCAAATTGGATCACCAGCCAAGGTAAAGCGGACAGCTGTGGTCTGGTATTCTCAGGGTGGGAAGGTCCATAGTTATTGGGCCTTCACAGCCTAAAAATAGCAGGCCGCAGGCACCCCAGACGTGGCGCATCCACTAGATGCGCCAATCCTGGCGCTTCACCCCAGCTCATCCCGTGCCCTGGTGCAGTGGCAAACGGGGTAATAAATCGGGTTGATACTAGCTGTAAAGTCACCTGAGATCAAGCCCAGCAGTTTGTGATGTCATGGCGTCTATTAGATACCCAACATCATAAACTGTCAGTACTAACAAAAACAAAAAATCGACAAAAGAAATTTATTTGAAAAAACAGTCCCCAAAACATTTCCTCTTTCACCAATTTATTGTAAGAAAAAAAATAAAGGGGTCCCACGACGACTCTGGACCGTCTAGAATATGGGGGGGAGACACTCAGGGAACGTATCCCCCATTTTCTAGGAGTGCGGACCCTTCATGTGAGGAGTGTGGGTGCAATGAATCTGCACTCACTCTCCCCGGGTCCACAGCAGCAGAGTCCATGTCGTAATGGTTGCTACCAAAGCTGCAATGCCCTGCTCATGAGGTAAGGGCATGCCTAATCAGGAGAACTACTGTAGAGGAAGCTCTGCTCACTGGTATATAGGTGCTCAGAGGTAATAATAGATAAAATTAGTGAGTAACCTCGGCACTCTATATCTCCCAGACTAAGTCAGTAAGTCACAATGGATAGTAATGCAAAATCACTCTTTATTGGTCCGTATTAAGAAATTTTTTTTTTCATAAGCATATATGTTTTTGTCCAAAACAAGTTACAAATGACGTTTCGGCCTGAGCCTTCGTCAGATTGGACTTATCTGCATGTAATCATGAAAAATGACAATAATCAGTATCACATAAGAGTGAGAGAACAATAACATAAACTCGAACAATGTAGAGGTACAATTGGGATGCAGCAAAAAAATTGCAACACAGCAAGAAATGAAACACATGATACAAATGTCATAATACAGTACAAGGACAATATAGTAATGACAAATATGGGGTCAGAGTAGACTTAGACAGCTCTGGTACGAAAGAGATGTCAATCATAAAGTAACATGTGCAGTAGGTGTAGAGCTACACTATGCATGGCAGAGCTAATGGGTAGACCGACCATAGAAAAAGTAGAGAAAAAGTGGAGAAAAAGTGGAGAATAAGTGGAACATAAGAGGAGAAAAAGTGGAGAAAAAGTGGAGAAAAAAGTGGAGAAAAAGTGGAGAAAAAGTGGAGAAAAAGTGGAGAAAAAGTGGAGATTAAGAGGAGAAAAAGTGGAGAAAAAAGTGGAGAAAAAAGTGGAGAAAAAGTGGAGCATAAGAGGAGAAAAAGTGGAGAAAAAGTGGAGAAAAAAGTGGAGAAAAAGTGGAGCATAAGAGGAGAAAAAGTGGAGATTAAGAGGAGAAAAAGTGGAGAAAAAGTGGAGAAAAAGTGGAGAAAAAGTGGAGCATAAGAGGAGAAAAAGTGGAGAAAAAGTGGAGAAAAAGTGGAGAAAAAGTGGAGCATAAGAGGAGAAAAAGTGGAGAAAAAGTGGAGAATAAGTGGAACATAAGAGGAGAAAAAGTGGAGAAAAAGTGGAGAAAAAGTGGAGAATAAGTGGAACATAAGAGGAGAAAAAGTGGAGAAAAAGTGGAGAAAAAAGTGGAGAAAAAGTGGAGAAAAAGTGGAGAAAAAGTGGAGAAAAAGTGGAGATTAAGAGGAGAAAAAGTGGAGAAAAAAGTGGAGAAAAAAGTGGAGAAAAAGTGGAGCATAAGAGGAGAAAAAGTGGAGAAAAAGTGGACAAAAAAGTGGAGAAAAAGTGGAGAAAAAGTGGAGAAAAAGTGGAGATTAAGAGGAGAAAAAGTGGAGAAAAAAGTGGAGAAAAAAGTGGAGAAAAAGTGGAGCATAAGAGGAGAAAAAGTGGAGAAAAAGTGGAGAAAAAAGTGGAGAAAAAGTGGAGCATAAGAGGAGAAAAAGTGGAGAAAAAGTGGAGAAAAAAGTGGAGAAAAAGTGGAGCATAAGAGGAGAAAAAGTGGAGATTAAGAGGAGAAAAAGTGGAGAAAAAGTGGAGAAAAAGTGGAGAAAAAGTGGAGCATAAGAGGAGAAAAAGTGGAGAAAAAAGTGAAGAAAAAGTGGAGAAAAAGTGGAGCATAAGAGGAGAAAAAGTGGAGAAAAAGTGGAGAAAAAGTGGAGAAAAAGTGGAGAAAAAGTGGAGCATAAGAGGAGAAAAAGTGGAGAAAAAAGTGGAGAGAACGTGGAGAAAAAGTGGAGAAAAAGTGGAGCATAAGAGGAGAAAAAGTGGAGAAAAAGTGGAGAAAAAGTGGAGAAAAAGTGGAGCATAAGAGGAGAAAAAGTGGAGAAAAAAGTGGAGAAAACGTGGAGAAAAAGTGGAGAAAAAGTGGAGAAAAAGTGGAGCATAAGAGGAGAAAAAGTGGAGAAAAAGTGGAGAAAAAGTGGAGCATAAGAGGAGAAAAAGTGGAGAAAAAAGTGGAGAAAAAGTGGAGAAAAAGTGGAGAAAAAGTGGAGCATAAGTGGAGAAAAAGTGGAGAAAAAGTGGAGAAAAAGTGGAGAAAAAGTGGAGCATAAGAGGAGAAAAAGTGGAGAAAAAAGTGGAGAGAACGTGGAGAAAAAGTGGAGAAAAAGTGGAGCATAAGAGGAGAAAAAGTGGAGAAAAAGTGGAGAAAAAGTGGAGCATAAGAGGAGAAAAAGTGGAGAAAAAAGTGGAGAAAAAGTGGAGAAAAAGTGGAGAAAAAGTGGAGCATAAGAGGAGAAAAAGTGGAGATTAAGAGGAGAAAAAGTGGAGAAAAAGTGGAGAAAAAGTGGAGAAAAAGTGGAGAAAAAGTGGAGAAAAAGTGGAGAAAAAAATGGAGAAAAAGTGGAGAAAAAGTGGAGAGAAAGTGGAGAAAAAAATGGAGAAAAAGTGGAACACCCTTTGGTACCTTTCATGTGGCACTAAGGGGTGCTTAGCTTTGTATTTAGCCAAAAAAATGAAAAAAAAATGACATAGGGTTCCCCCTAGTTTTGTAGCCAGCTAGGGTAAAGCAGACGGCTGCAGCCTGCAGACCACAGCTGGCAACCTCACCTTGGCTGGTAATCCAAAACTGAGGGCACCCCACGCTGTTATTTTAAATTAAATAAATAATTAAAAAAAAAAACACGTAGGGGTCCCCCAAAATTGGATCACCAGCCAAGGTAAAGCAGACAGCTGGGGCCTGATATTCTCAGACTAGGGAGGTCCATGGTTATTGGAATCTCCCCAGCCTAAAAATAGCAGGCCGCAGCCGCCCCAGAAGTGGCGCATCCATTAGATGCGCCAATCCTGGTGCTTCGCCCCAGCTCATCCCGCGCCCTGGTGCGGTGGCAAACGGGGTAATATTTGGGGTTAATACCAGATGTGTAATGTCACCTGGCATCAAGCCCTGGGGTTGGTGAGGTCAGGCGTCTATCAGATACCCGACATCACCAACCCAGTCAGTAATAAAAAAAAATAGACGACAAACACATTTTTATTTGAAAAAACACTCCCCAAAACATTCCCTCTTTAACCAATTTATTAGATTGAAAAACAAATCCAGGTCTGGTGTAATCCAAGGGGTTGCCATGACGATCCACACTGTCCCAGTCAATGAAGAGCAGGATGTTCCCCATTGACTGGGAGAGCAGTGCAGTGACCTGAGCTAACATCAATGGGTCAGCCCAGGTCACTGCAGGGGGGTGACAAGTGCTGCTGTCAGCGAGGTACATTACCTGCGCTGATCTCCAGCACACTGACAGCCCCTGTCACTGAGGTCAATGACCGGCGCCTTCACAGCAAGTATCGCGAGAGGTCCGTGACGTCACCGCTAGTCAGTCTCGGGTCGGAAGCGATAGGTGATGTGACAAGCGGCGGCCATGGAGGACAGTGACAGCGCTGAGGTCGGGATGGCGGGACTTCATCACCGCAGGTAAGCCGAGCGAGCGAGCGAGCGAGCGAGCGGGCGGGCGGGGGGTGATGGGGGGGATGGGGGGGGATGGGGGGGGGGATGTGTGTGTGTGTGTGTGTTTGTGTATGTATGTGTACATGCCGCGGGCAGGAGGGGGCGGAGCGAGCTGAGCGGGAAAGTGTGGGCTTCCTGCACGTAACTAAGATAAACATCGGGTTACTAACCAAAGCGCTTTGCTTGGATACCCGATGTTTATCTTGGTTACCAGCTTGTGGCAGGCTGCCAGCGATGGCTCCTGCACACTGTAGCTGTAAAAAGCCCTGCTTTTTGCTGCTAGAACCGTTCTCGAACGTATCTAGAACTATCGAGCTTTTGCAAAAAGCTCGAGTTCTAGTTCGATCTAGAACATGCCCCAAAATCACTCGAGCCGCGAACTGGAGAACCACGAACCACGAACCGCGCTCAACTCTATTAAAGAGAAACTAGTATACCAATCATGGTAGATTTTTGTTGCTTTTATTAGATCTTGTGAAAGACAAGCCTAGACTAACAGCCAAGACTAACAAAATGCCTAATAGCGTTATGCTCACAGGCATAATACACTGTGATACTAAAGTATTGCAGTGTACAGTCATGGCCAAACGTTTTGAGAATGACACCAAAATTATATTTTCACATGATCTGTTGCCCTCTGGTTTTTAATTGTCTGATGTTTACATCACATACTGAAATATAAGTGCAATCATATTATGAGTACCAAAAGGTTATATTGACAGTTAGAATGAGTTAATGCAGCAAGTCAATATTTGCAGTGTTGACCCTTCTTCTTCAGGACCTCTGCAATTCTCCCTGGCATGCTCTCAATCAACTTCTGGACCAAATCCTGACTGATAGCTGTCCATTCTTGCATAAGCAATGCTTGCATTTTGCCAGAATTTGTTGGTTTTTGTTTGTCCACCCGTCTCTTGATGATTGCCCACAAGTTCTCAATGGGATTAAGATCTGGGGAGTTTCCAGGCCATGGACCCAAAATCTCTATGTTTTGTTCCATGAGCCATTTAGTGATCACCTTTGCTTTATGGCAAGGTGCTCCATCATGCTGGAAAAGGCATTGTTGGGCGCCAAACTGCTCTTGGACAGTTGGGAGAAGTTGCTCTTGGAGGACATTCTGGTACCATTCTTTATTCATGGCTGTGTTTTTAGGCAAGACTGTGAGTGAGACGATTTCCTTGGCTGAGAAGCAACCCCACACATGAATCGTTTCAGGATGCTTAACAGTTGGCATGAGACAAGACTGGTGGTAGCGCTCACCTCTTCTTCTCCTAATAAGCTGTTTTCCAGATGTCCCAAACAATCGAAAAGGGGATTCATCTGAGAAAATGACTTTACCCCAGTCCTCAGCAGTCCACTCCCTGTACCTTTTGCAGAATATCAGTCGGTCTCTGATTTTTTTCTGGAGAGAAGTGGCTTCTTTGCTGCCCTCCTTGAAACCAGGCCTTGCTCATACAGTCTCCGCTTCACAGTGCATGCAGAAGCACTCACACCAGCCTGCTGCCATTGCTGAGCTAGCTCGGTACTGCTGGTAGTCCGATCCCACAGCTGAAACAGTTTTAAGTTACGGTCCTGGCATTTGCTGGTCCTTCTTGGGCGCCCTGGAGCCTTTTTGTCAACAATGTAAGCTCTCTCCTTGAAGTTCTTGATGATGCGATAGAATGTTGACTGAGGTGCAATCTTTGTAGCTGCAATACTCTTCCCTGTTAGGCCATTTTTGTGCAGAGCAATGATGGCTGCACGTGTTTCTTTAGAGATAACCATGGTTAACTGAAGAAAAACAATAATACCAAGCACCAGCCTCCTTTTAAAGTGTCCAGTGGTGTCATTCTTACTTAATCATGACTGATTGATCACCAGCCCTGTCCTCATCAACACCCACACCTGTGTTAATGGAACAATCACTAAAACAATGTCAGCTGCTCCTTTTAAGGCAGGAATGCCATGATGTTGAAATGTGTTTTGGGGGTTAAAGTTCATTTTCTTAGCCAATATTGACTTTGAAAGTAATTGCTGTTAAGCTGATCACTCTTTATGACATTCTGGAGTAAATGCAAATTGCCATTAGAAAAACTTAAGCAGTAGACTTTGTAAAAATTAATATTTGTAGCATTCTAAAAACTTTTGGCCATGACTGTATTATCTGAGTGATTGGGCTCATAGAAGTTTAAGTCTTCTAGGGGAATGGAAAAAAAGTTACAAAAAAGTAATAAAATGTTTAATAATGTAAAAGAATAAACAAAACTTATTTCCCCATTTCAAAAATTGCTTTATTATAAAAAAAGTTTAAAAAGCAAAAAAAAAACCATAATTTGTATTAACACATTTGCAATACCTGAGTCTTCTTTCTTTAGCCCAAGGGGTGAACATCCTTAGATAAATAAATAAAAAGCAGTGCCAAAATTGCTGTTGTTGCTTGACCCACCCCTAAGAAAAGTAAAACGTGAACACTCAAATAAACAACTACAGTTTGATCTATGAAAACTAAGCTCCTATACATCTTTAGCAATAGAAAAATAAAAATGTTAAGGGTCCCTGAATTTTGTGACGCACTTTTTTTATTGATTTTCTTAATTTGTGCAAATTTTGCAAATCTTGAAAAAAGGTAAATACATTTATTATCCCCATGATCATAAAGACCTACAAATTAAAATGAAAGGGAATCAGCTAGTTCATGCTTTCCAAACAACAGGCACGATGAATTAGAGCCTAGCAGCATGATAGTAGCCAGATAACTTTTTCTCCTATATGCTCTGACTTTTCAGAGAAGGTATAGTTAGAAGGTCCTGACCCAAGCCTAAATTGGCTGCACCCCAGGGAAGCATTTCCCAGTGCCCCTCCAAGTGATTAACATGTATCTTTCTATGAAAGAGACCAGTCAATCACCTGGAGCAATGTAGGGAAAAAAATAAAATTCAAAATTATAGATTTCAGAATATGGTAACTAGAGATGAGCGAACTTGTTCGATAAAGGTTTGACAATCTCCAATTCAGTACAAGCCTTTGCCAGTTCAGAACACAAGCACTTTCCCCAAAAATCAGCAATGCTCGGTTTTGTTCGATAACACTGGGCAACAATGATTTTGTTACTGAGAAAAAAAAAAATGTGATTTATACTAAGTTGAATGTGCTGATTCCAAATATGAACTCAGAATTTGTCTGGCATCTCTAGATTTTAAGTTATGCATGCAAAGCCTTTATTTACTCATTATAATCTTAATGCATTAAATTATATTATAAACTAGCTGTACTACCTGGCTTCGCCCGGGTTAATAACTGCTGTTAACAAAATAGAATGTATTAACAAAAATTTATTCTGCACACAAAATCCACAAAACAAATAGATAGAAATGTAATTATTAAAAGGTAAAAACTAAGCTAATAGAAGCATTTCACAACACCACATATATTCCACACAGATTTAATTAAATTGGCCAAGTAATGCATCATAGGACCTGTGAGTTTCTGCTACTCATTGCAAACTATTGTTCCTTTTCTGAAGCACAATGTCACAGCTTTGAAAATCCTTACCTACAATCAAGATGGCTACCTCATCAAATGTGGGAGCATTGAAACGTCGCTGATGTTCACCTTGTGGTGTTTTGTCAGCTCGAATGACAACATTATAATCGTCATTTGGCATGCATTTAAGTGCAGTCTTGAAAGTTGAACATATGGATTGTTGGAGTGAAGGAACTGCTACAAAATAGTGACAATATCAAGGCGAGTGTTATGAATTAAAGAGCATCTCCGCTGAGCCTCTGCTTCTGCATTTCCCATGAAGAAGAGTTGAAGAAATTGAGGTTCTTTTCCTTGTAATGGAAGCAGTGACCCAAATGAGTGGTAAACCTGTCCTTGAACTTTAAATGTCAAAATGTCAGCATAAATCCTGTTGTAAACATTTTTTTGTTGCACCAAATGATGTCATTTGGAAGCAGGAGTTGTAATTTCTAATGTTGTCCAAACAAATGCTTTGATATTGTACTGGTACCTGTCATCAGAGACTTTAGGGGATCTGGTGGTTACAGGAGAGGTGGAAGTTTTATCTTGCCATTTTCACAGCATAAACCTGGCAGTTCATCTTTCCATTTCAGGGCACTGCAGTACATGCAGACCACATTCATTTTTCCTAACTGAACGTTAGGATAATCCTAATAGTTTATGTCTGACTGGTAACAAAAGGCAGCATGTTTCAAATCTCCAACCGTTTTCTGTGCCCTGGTGGAAGACATAGCAATTCTCTTAGTGGCAAGTCAGCCTTCTCTCTGCTTAGATGACTCATTGGCCCTTGAGGAAGCAGCTCTTCTTCTCTTATCTGCAAGCCTCGCTTACCTCTGCTCAGTAAGTTCATTGGCCATTGAGGAAGCAGTTCTTGTTCTCTTGTCTGCAAGCCTCGCTTACCTCTGCTCAGTAAGTTCATTGGCCATTGAGTAAGCAGTTCTTGTTCTCTTGTCTGCAAGCCTCGCTTCCCTCTCCTCAGAAAGTTCATTGGCCCTTGAGGAAGCAGCTCTTGTTTTCATGTCTGCAAGCCTCGCTTCCCTCTCCTCAGAAAGTTCATTGGCCCTTGAGGAAGCAGCTCTTGTTTTCATGTCTGCAAGCCTCGCTTCCCTCTCCTCAGAAAGTTCATTGGCCTTTCAGGAAGCAGCTCTTGTTCTCTTGTCTGCTAGCCTCGCATCCCTCTCCTCAGAAAGTTCATTGGCTCTTGAGGAAGCAGCTGCTGTTCTTGTGTGTGTGAGCCTTGTTTCTCAGTCTTCACATTTTTCATTGGCCCGTAATGCAGCTTTTCTTTTCGCATCAGCTGACATTCGTGCCAAGGAATTCCTTTTCTTATGAGGCATTATTGTGTTAAAAATAGTCTGTAACTGACAGTTTCTATATCCTCTTACATAGAGGTAATATGACTGACATCAGCCTTTCCACCAACACACCCTAACTGACATCCTACTACCTCACACAAGCTTTGTTCTACTGAGAATGTCCTTTGTTGTCTATATTAACCAATCAGAGCTTAGATTAATTAACTGTAGCAAAATAGAAGCTGAGCTGTGATTGGTTGCTATTGGCAGCCTAATTAATTCCCAGGCAACAGAAAGCCCTCCCCCCTGACAGTATATATTAGCTCACACATACACATAATAGACAGGTCATGTGACTGACAGCTGCCATATTTCCTATATGGTACATTTGTTGTTCTTGTAGCTTGGCTGCTTATAATCAGATTTTTATTTTTGAAAGATAATACCAGACTTGTGTGTGCGTTAGGGTGATTACCGTATTTTTCGGATTATAAGACGCACTTTTCCTCCCAGAAATGTGGGAGGAAAGTGAGGGGTGCGTCTTAAAATCCGAATGTAGCTTACCGGGGGGTGATTGAGAGAGGTCACAGGAGGAAAGCACCCTGTGCAGGGGCTGGCGGAGCTGCTGTGGTCGGCGGCGGCCGGCGGAGCTAATGTCTGCGGTGGCCGGCGAAGCTGATGTGTGCGGCGGCGGCCGGCGGAGCTGATGTCTGCGGCGGCGGCAGGCGGAGCTGATGTGTGTGGCGGCGGCCAGCAGAGCTGATGTGTGCGGCGGCCGGTGGAGCTGATGTCTGCGGCGGCTGGCGGAGCTGATGTGTGCGGCGGTCGGCGGAGCTGATGTGTGTGGCGGCCGGCGGAGCTAATGTCTGAGGCGGCCGGCGGAGCTGATGTCTGCGGCGGCCAGCGGACCTGATGTGTGCGGCTGCCGGCGGAGCTAATGTGTGCGGCGGCCGTCGGAGCTGATGTGTGCGGCGGCGGCCGGCAGAGCTAATGTGTGCGGTGGTGGCCGGCGGAGCTGATGTGTGCGGCGGCCGGCGGAGCTGATGTGTGCGGCGGCCGGCGGAGCTAATGTGTGCGGCTGCCGGCGGAGCTGATGTGTGCGGCAGCGGGCGAAGCTGATGTCTGGGGCAGCCGTCGGAGCTGATGTGTGCGGCGGCGGCCGGCGGAGCTAATGTATGCGGTGGCGGTCGTCGGAGCTAATGTGTGCGGTGGCGGCCGGCAGAGCTGATGTGTGCTGCGGCGGCCGGCGGAGCTGATGTGAGCGGTGGCGGGCGGCGGAGCTGATGTGTGCTGCGGCGGCTGGCGGAGCTGATGTGAGCGGTGGCGGGCGGCGGAGCTGAAGTGTGCGGTGGCGGGCGGCGGAGCTGATGTGTGCGGTGGCGGGTGGCGGAGCTGATGTGTGCGGTGGCGGGCGGCGGAGCTGATGTGTGCGGTGGCGTGCGGCGGAGCTGATGTGTGCAGTGGTGGGCGGCGGAGCTGATGTGTGCGGCGGCAGCCGGCGAGGTACAGGTAAGGACTTCAAATAATGGCGCCCAGAATCCGCGCGTGCGCAGATGGAGCTCTTTGCTCAAGAGCTCCATCTGCGCACGCGCTGTCCCTGGGCGCCATTTGTTTGAAGCACGTCTTCAGAATAACCCTTGCCTCGCCGCCCCCTTCACAGAACAGAGCATGCAGAAAGCAGAACCAGCACAGGGCAGAGCAGAGCCAAGTCTGCACGTAGCAAGGCAGAGCCAGCACGGGGCACAGCAGAACCAGCACGGAGCAGAGGCAGGACAGAATAGAGCAGAGCCAGCGTGGAGCAGAACCTGCAGCCCCAGCACAGCGGTAAGTCACCACCGGATTATAAAACAGACCCCATTTTTTTTTTTACCTATTTTTTCCTCTGAATTTGGGGTGCGTCTTATAATCCGGTGCGTCTTATAAAACGAAAAATACGGTATGTGGCGAGGCTGGTGTATGTGTGGTGAAATCTGTGCTGAGGGTGGTACAGTGCTGGCCAAAAGTATTGGCACCCCTGCAATTCTGTCAGATAATACTCAGTTTATTCTTGAAAATGATTGCAATCACAAATTCTTTGGTATTATTATCTTCATTTATTTTGCTTGCAATGAAAAAACACAAAAGAGAATGAAACAAAAATCAAATCATTGATCATTTCACACAAAACTCCAAAAATGGGCCAGACAAAAGTATTGGCACCCTTAGGCTAATACTTGGTTGCACAACCTTTAGCCAAAATAACTGCGAACCGCTTCCGGTAACCATCAATGAGTTTCTTACAATGCTCTGCAGGAATTTTAGACCATTCTTCTTTGGCAAACTGCTCCAGGTACCTGAGATTTGAAGGGTGCCTTCTCCAAACTGCCATTTTGAGATCTCTCCACAGGTGTTCAATGGGATTCAGGTCTGGACTCATTGCTGGCCACTTTAGTAGTCTCCAGTGCTTTCTCTCAAACCATTTTCTAGTGCTTTTTGAAGTGTGTTTTGGGTCATTGTCCTGCTGGAAGACCCATGACCTCTGAGGGAGACCCAGCTTTCTCACACTGGGCCCTACATTATGCTGAAAAATTTGTTGGTAGTCTTTAGACTTCATAATGCCATGCACATGGTCAAGCAGTCCTGTGCCAGAGGCAGCAAAGAAACCCCAAAACATCAGGGAACCTCCGCCATGTTTGACTGTAGGGACCGTGTTCTTTTCTTTGAATGCCTCTTTTTTTTCCCTGTAAACTCTGTTGATGGCTTTTCCCAAAAAGCTCTACTTTTGTCTCATCTGACCAGAGAACATTCTTCCAAAACGTTTTAGGCTTTCTCGGGTAAGTTTTTTGCAAACTCCAGCCTGGCTTTTTTAGGTCTCGGGGTAAGAAGTGGGGTCTTCCTGGGTATCCTACCATACAGTCCCTTTTCATTAAGACGCCGACGGATAGTATGGGTTGACACTTTTGTACCCTCGGACTGCAGGGCAGCTTGAACTTGTTTGGATGTTAGTCGAGGTTCTTTATCCACCATCCGCACCATCTTGCGTTGAAATCTCTTGTCAATTTTTCTTTTCCTTCCACATCTAGGGAGGTTAGCCACAGTGCCATGGGCTTTAAACTTCTTGATGACACCGCGCACCGTAGACACAGGAACTTTCAGGTCTTTGGAGATGGACTTGAAGCCTTCAGATTGCTCATGCTTCCTCACAGTTTGGATTCTCAAGTCCTCAGAGAGTTCTTTGGTCTTCTTTCTTTTCTCCATGCTCAATGTGGTACACACAAGGACACAGGACAGAGTTTGTGTCAACTTTAATCCATGTCAACTGGCTGCAAGTGTGATTTAGTTATTGCCAACACCTGTTAGGTGCCACAGGTAAGTTACAGGTGCTGTTAATTACACAAATTAGAGAAGCATAACATGATTTTTCAAACAGTGCCAATACTTTTGTCCACCCCTTTTTTATGTTTGGTGTGGAATTATATCCAATTTGGCTTTATGACATTTTTTTTATTTTTTTTCATTGAAGACAAATTAAATGAAGATAATAATACCAAGGAATTTGTGATTGCAATCATTTTCAGGAAGAAACTGAGTATTCTGTGACAGAATTGCAGGGGTGCCAATAATTTTGGCCAGCACTGTATATGTACCAGACTTGTGTGTGTTTTAGAGCGATTATGTGGCGAGGTTGGTGTATGTGTGATGAAATGTGTGCTGAGGGTGGTATATGTGTTCAAGCACATGGTAGTGTGTGGCGCATTTTGTGTGTGTGTTCATATCCCTGAGTGTGGTGAGTATCCCATGTCGGGGCCTCACCTTAGCAACTGTACGGTATATACAATTCGGCGCCATCGCTCTCATTCTTTAAGTCCCCCTTGTTAACATCTGGCAGGTGTCAATTTGCCTCCAGTCACTTTTTCCCCATTATGTAGATATGGGCAAAATTGATTGGTAAATTGGAATGTGCGGGGTTAAAATTTCACCTCATAACATAGATTCTTTAAGTCCCCCTTGCTCACATCTGGCAGCTGTCAATTTGCCTCCAGCACTTTTCATTTCACTTTTTCCCCATTATGTAGATAGGGGCAAAATTGATTGGTAAATTGGAACGTGCGGGGTTAAAATTTCACCTCATAACATAGATTCTTTAAGTCTCCCTTGCTCACATCTGGCAGCTGTCAATTTGCCTCCAACACTTTTCATTTCACTTTTTCCCCATTATGTAGATAGGGGCAAAATTGATTGGTAAATTGGAACGCTCTCGGTGTCCAGACATGTGAGTGTGCAAAATTTTGTGGCTGTAGCTGCGACGGTGCAGATGTCAATCCCAGACATACACACATGTGACATGTGATGCCCCTGCACTATTCAGATTTTCATAGGGCACTACACAACCTGCCCTACCCGTGCAGTATTCAACCCCCATGGTTCTGGGTCTCTATCCTGCAGTGCTGCCTCCATCAGCATTCACAAATCCTAGGAACCCTTTGCACCACAACTGTCAGGCACACCAGTGGGCTGCCTAAGCAGGAATAGGGCCGCCCACCTAGGGGTCAGACAGGAAGGTGGGAGGTGTCAAGGTCAGTCAGTTGAGTAGTGACCCTCGAGCTGTGAGGAACTCTAAGAGGGAGCTGGGAGTTGGAGCTCCCAGGGGAGAAGTAAACTAGGTCACAGACAATGGTCTTGACCTAGAGGAGTAGGACCCCCAGTCGCAGGGAATTGAGGCTAGGTGCCTGGAACCCGTCAAGGAGGATGGTAGGCAGCCTGGTCCTATCACTGCTCTGGGACTCAAGGCACGTCGGGGTACACAGACCCTAGGTCGGGGAGAAGCTTCAGGCGACCCGGCAAATAACCTGCAGAGCAAAGGGCCTTTACGGACTGTTCCCACCAGCTCAGAGATCGGGGGCACTAGCGCAACGAGGGGGATAGGGATTTCCTTGCAAGCAGCCCACTAAAATCCCAAGTTTGAGCTCCTGAGAGCACATTCCTTTACTTAGCCACAGTGGGGAGCGGGGCTCGGATAGCTCCAAGCTACCGGACCACAACGGACAATCTAAAACTTAGTGCTAGGAGGTAGGTTACAGACCGCCAGCAGCACTGCAGGGGACGGGACCCGGACAAGGTCCCCTTGAGAAGGAACGGCGTTCAGAGACTTGGTTTACCCTGTTGTCACCGTCTGCTTCATTGCCGAGTGAGTACCCGACTGACCCCTGCACTGCATCCCAGTACCTCCAAACAGAGTCCCGGGGCCTGTCCCTACCCGTGGAGGGCAACGTCACCTAGCTGCCCCACTCCATCACCCCGGGTACTCCCAACAGCATGGCAGTACTCTCAATTACCGTACACTACGGGTGGCATCATGAACTATACCAAATACCCTGTAAATACCCCCTTTTACATTTGAATGTGGCCTCTAAGCCCCCGGGTCCGGAGACCCTCCAGCCACGAACGAACACCACCCCCGGATCCGAGCGGTTCCATCCGCTGCTGGGGTGGCACACCTCAAAAACGTGGCGTCACGAACAGGATATGAACTGGGCTCACTAACCTGGGTGATGTGCACCGTGAAAAGTGAAGCTGCATGTCAAAGTCCCGTTCCCGCCAATTTCCGCCATTTTTCGCCATCTTGGCGTCAAGACGCCATCTACTAGACCAAAAGTGCGTGAAGCCAAAGCCCCGCTCTTCGTCCTGAGAGTTTGCCTGGAACTGGAAGTTCCCAGAGGGCCCCAGCGCAGCAGTGAGTGGCTGGCGAAAACCGAGGGGGCGTGACGGCATGTAACAACAGAATTGAAGCAGGGATGCCAGGACTCTGCCATACCATTCCTGGGTACCTCAGAGGCAAGATGGCGGCTGCACGAGACTGGTTACCGACGCTCGCTGCTCCTGGGACCGCGACCTAGATCGATCAAGAAACTGATCAACTCTGCAGGAGGATGCGGACGCAGTACCTCTTTATGCTGGACCATTGGAGGGAAGAGATGAGGAGCCTGGCAATGGCGGTGTGAGCCCGTGAGATCGAAGCCCCACGTGAGAAGCAGGTAAGCAGCTACCCAGCCTCGGTTGACCTGACTTATATGGCTGTGGGGTCCGGTCTGCCCTCACCCAAGAGCAAGAGCTCCGCCACCGTCACCCTCGTCCTCAGCGGATGCCGAGCTGCCTACCCCAACACCAGCAGAGGAACCTCCAGCCCCCATTTGTAGAGAGCAAGCTGCAGAGACGCAGACCCAACCACCCGAGCAGGCCACGACAGCGGGTATCCCAACACCGGCCCGACCAGACTCGGCCGCATCACCGGGCCCGTACCTTGATACGGAACACCCGGACCTTGATACGGAACACCTGGACTCTGCACCCCCGGCTGCAGAGCAGTCGGTCCCTTTTACCATCATGGCGAAGGCGGAACCTGAGGAGCTGCCAGCTCCACCGCCACGCGGCATCCCAGCGTCTGCTGGGGCCGCAGCAGTCCACCTACGAGAGATACCAGTGAGGCAGGCGAGGCCGGACACTAACGCCCCCTACTGGGAAAGAGAACGACAACTGGAGAAATAGCAACTAGAAGAAACAACCCGAGATCAGCGACGATGGGAGATTGTTGCCCGTACCCAGAGAGAAAAGGAGCACCTGAGAAAAGCTACCTCCCGGGTCCAAGGGCCGCGGTACCGTGGTCTTGTGAGGCGCTTTGACCCCGATAAAGGGTGGGGGTTCATCATGGAAACGGGCCTCACGGATGAGGTGTTTGTCTCCCGGAGAGATGTAGAGGAGCATCTCCTGAGGGGGCATCCGGGCTATAGCCTGCAGCCGAGAGAGGTGGTGTCTTGTGGAGAGCGGGGCTGGTATGCCCTAGATGTGAAGAAGCTTGTCATGATTGATGGGAAGGTCATGCCAGCCTCCGTCGTGGATTATAAGCATTGATGGTAGCGGTACTAGGCTATCCAAATTTTAGAATGTTAGAAATTTGTGTTTTCTTTTCTTATTTTTCATAGTTTGTTATTTTTCTTGAGCAATGATAAGTCGTGTTTATATGCAAAATGATAATTTTAATTTTGGGTTTAATCAACAGAGTACCTCATCTGATTAGGAAAAGTTTATGTGATGTCTGCACCTGGTGCATGGACTTCGTTTCCTTTATATACATTTTAGTAGTAAAAATGGACCATGGCTGCGGGATTGGTTGCAGCCAGCACGGACTTGTGCCCATTGTAAATAAATTGCCCCTCCTGCGCCTACCAGAGTAGTCCTTTTAAATCCGGGACTTTAACCCTGTCACAGACCCCAAGTAGGAATGCAGCGGGTCAGGTTTGTTTGGGTGGCGGGTTAATGGGATCCGGGACGTTGGAACTGGACTATCGCAGGAAGGGGCTGCAACGGAACAGGATGAGCCCCCACTATCAATACAACCAGTAGCATTCCACTGTTTTTATAAAAGATGAACTCTAAAGTGGGCTTTACACGCTATGATATCGTTAATGAATTATCGTCGGGGTCACGGTGTCTGTGTCGCACATCTGGCTTCATTAACGAGATCACAGTGTGTGACACTTAAGAGCGACCTTAAGTGATCCCAAAAGCAGTCAAAATCGTTTGCCGCGGAGAGGTCGTCCTGAAACAAAAAATCGTTTTCTGCTTATTAGCGATGTAGTTCATCATTCCTGCAGCGTCACAGATCGCTGTGTGTGACACCGTAGGAGCGACGAACATCTCCTTACCTGCCTCCACCAGCAATGCGGAAGGAAGGAGGTGGGCGGGATGTTACGTCCCGCTCATCTCCGCCCCTCCGCTTCTATTGGACACCTGCTGTGTGACGTCGCTGTGACGCCGCACGAACCGCCCCCTTAGAAAGTGACGTCGCAGAGCAGGTATGTGCATGTGACGCTGCCATAGCAATAATGTTCGCTACGGCAGCGATCACACAATATCGCACGTACAACGGGGGTGGGTGCTATCGCGCTCGACATCGCTAGCCGATGCTAGCGATGTCGCAGCGTGTAAAGTCCGCTTAAGAGTTTAGTGAAACATTAAAGTAAATGTGCCTCCCTTATGTGGGATGAAAACCGTAATGTTAGTAAAAATGTTATTCCTTTTTACCTTTGCAGTTTAAAAAAAATAAATAAATAAATAAACCTCTGGATGTCCTGTAGCTCAAGGACGAGCTACGTTTAATCAAGGGGGAATGTGACACCCCTGGACTATTCAGGTCATTACAGGGTACTACAACCTGCCCTACTCGTGCAGTATTCAACCCCCTATGGTTCTTGGTCTCTATCCTGCAGTGCTGCCTCCATCAGCATTCACAAATCCTAGATACACTTTGCACCACAACTGTCAGGCACACCAGTGGGCTGCTTAAGCAGGAATAGGGCTGCCCACCTTTGGGTCAGACTAAGAGGTGGGAGGTGTCAAGGTCAGTCAGTTGAGTAGTGACCCTCGAGCTGTGAGGAACTCTGAGGGAGCTGGGAGTTAAAGCTCCCAGGGGAGAAGTAAACTAGGTCGCAAACGGTGGTCTGGACCTAGAGGAGTCGGACCCCCGATCACAGGGGATTGAGGCTAAGTGCCTGGAACCCATCAAGGAGGACGGTCAGCAGCCTGGTCCTATCATCGGTTCGGGACCGAAGGCACGTCGAGGTACACGGACCCTAGGTCGGGGAGAAGCTTCAGGCAGGGCCTGACCCTACCCGTGGACAGCAACGTCACCTAGCTGCCCCATTCCATCAACCCGGGTACTTACCATGGCAGAGGCGATACTCCCAATTACCGTAAACCACGGGTGGTATCACGAACTATACCAAATCCCCTGTAACTACCCCATTTTACATTTAAGTGTGGCACCTAAGCCCCCGGGTCCAGAGACCCTCGAGCCACGAACGAACACCATCCCGGATCCAAGTGGTTCAATCCGCTGCTGGGGCGGCACACACACACACACACACACACACACATTCAGCTTTATATATTAGATATTCATGCGGACATAACTGGACCTGTCGCTCAAATAGGTCTACCGGCTGATGTCAGCAGTAAGTACCGTATATAAGGCAAGCTGGACAGAGTTTGTAAAAGACATCGGATCTGTTATAGTTATAGCAGTTTATAATCAACCCCTTAGTGACCAGCAATACATCTTTTTTACTGACCTGAGTTATAAAAGAATAGCATGTCCAACTGGGGGAAAATACAGGATCTATCAGCTGTACACTATAGCTGACATATTGCTGCATCAGTCACAATGGATGTTGTTACTGATGATGACCAATTAACCCCTTAGATGCTGCTGTAAATCGTAACAACCTCATCTAGATGGTCAATAGAGTGTGTGGGGGAAATGTAATTTAACTGTTTTTTGTGGTGTGACTATCTGCATCAAAGGTTGAAATTTGCAAATTTAAAAAAAAATATTTTTCAAATTTCTGATATTTTTTTAATTAAATACAAAACATATCCACTTAAATTTACCATGAACATAAAGTACAATGTATAACGAAAAAACGATCTTAAATTCACTAGGATGTGATGAAGCATTCCAGAGTTATTACATCATAAAGTGACATATTTCTGACTTTAAAAATTTTGCCTCTTTACTAAGGGGTTAGGATGGATAGACACAAATGTGTTAACGATCCGAACAATTTCTGCTACATATGTGACAAATACACAACTCATGATCAGAGCAAGAATCTCACAAAGCGAGTGCGTCTTGCTTACAAGTATTATTTTGACTGTCAAATTGGAGATCAAGATAAAAGCAGGACACCTCATATTTGTTGCACTATGTGTTACACTGGGCTAATGAGGAAATACTGCTGGCTTTTGCAAAGGAATAATATTACCGCTCACAAACGCAAAAGCAGATGCCTGATGCACTTCTGACAGTACTGTCGGCCTTTCTCAAGTAAGATTTTAAGACAGGATCACGGAACTTTTGTTATTCCATGATATTTTCATAAACTATTTACTATGAAAACTTTGATGTAGATCAGGTGATTGTAACTCGTTCTGCATGAATTTATTCAATGCTTTCAAATTACTTTATACATTTGTGCAAACTTAAACTCCTACCGACATTGGACATACTGGGTATGTCCTGCCTTATGTCGGTATACTCACTACTGGCTGCCGTGGGCAGCCCCGGTGAGTTACGCACAAGTCAGCTGATTTGAACAGCTGACGTGTGCGGCTATCAAGCATGAGTGGATCCGTATTCCACTCGTACCTGTTAACCCCCTAAACTGCACTGTCAAAATGTGACAGCGCAGTGTACATCCCAGCCACGGTAAGCATTTGTGGTGCCCCTGAGGCATCAGGTGCCACTGGGTATTGCACCCGGTAACAGGTGCGGTGCTAACCCCGGGATTCCTGGTAGACCAGTGCCAGTAAATACCATTCAAACACACACATCCATGACCTTTTTCCCCAGACTGGGAAACAGGCTAGAGACAGATCGGATGGATGGCTACCTATTGGTGGAAACTTATCCAATCCGCTAGTCAGACACCTGGGAGGAGGAGTGGCTAGTCAGTGCAGTGGACAAGAGACGGAGATCTTGACAGACAGTCAGTCAGACAGTCTGTGAACTGTCAGTCAGAAGTCAACGCTCAGATAGAGAGTATAAAATGACTTATTGGGCTAAAGGAGTACGGTCGCCTGGGAGAGTATGGTGTGAGTACTCACGGGAGCACAGCCTTAGTTCAGGAAGATGCTTCAAGCTCACTTGATAAATCTGCCCGGTGAGGGAATCATCAGGGTTCCTCACCAACGTTAGTGTCTGGGGCACAGCAGCAAAGAGGAAATCCGGGAATGGGGACAGAGGTCTGACGCACGAGAGGTTCAAGCTGCCTGCCATATGGGCCAGGACTGTGACAACAGGAGGGGACCCCAAAACGCTTCAGGCCACGTGTCAGGGCCGGGCGGTCGGGCAGACCCAGGAGGTGGATCCACTGGACCGAACTCTAAGATGGTGGTAGGGAGTCCGGTAGCTGAAGCACTGATGGGCAGCAGAACAGTCCGTGCAAGTGAAGGTAGCGGAGGAGTCCCTGGGACCACGGAGTCACAGATGGCAGTCCGGGTGACGTAGCTCAGGTTCGGAGGCCGAGATGATGTCAGGCGGGGTCCGGAACCTTTGGAGCGAGATGACAGGTCACCGCAGGGATCCGAGATGGTACGGACTGTCAGATGGCAGACGGACAGCGTGCGGGGCTCGGGATTCAGCAGGACTGGATGGCGAGGCGGGATCAGCTCTAGAAGAGAGATACGTAAGTATGGCAGGAAAACACAAGGAGACCTGACTCCTAGCTCAGAAAACACGAAGATCAGGCCCCGCCCCCTTGGACAAGAACCCCCTTTATACCCCGTACCTGTCTAACCTCATTTCCTGTTAATGGGCGCTGGCCCTTTAAGAAAGGGTCAGTGACCGCGCGCGCGCCCTAATGTGCGTGCGCGCGGCCCGGGTGCCAGAAGCCAGGGAAGGAGGCTGAGAGGAGGACGCAGGGGAGCCGAGCAGGGCCTGGGAGGCCGTCGGGCGCCGGGATCGGCGGCCAGGAAGCCCAGGAAGGACGGGCACAAGGGACTGGGACGCGGGGAGCGTGGCAGGTGAGCCGGGGAGCGGGGCAGGGGACCCGGGAAGGGGAGCCGAGGACCCGGGGAGCGTGACAGTACCCCCCCCCCCCCACGCCCCCCTCCCCGCAACCGAGACATGAAGGCACGGATCAGAGGAGTGCCCACATTCTCCCTGGGTTCCCAGGATCTATCCTCAGGACCATACCCCTCCCAGTCCACCAGGAAGAACTGCCGGCCACGAACAGTCTTCATGGCCACGATATCTCTTACCGCGTAGATGTCGTCCTCAGCAATAGGAGGAGGAGCCGGGCTGGCAGCAGCGGAGAAGGGACCAAGGAACACCGGTTTGAGGAGAGAGACGTGGAAGGAGTTGGGTATTCTCATCGTGGCCGGAAGCTTCAGTTTGTAGGAGACCTCATTGATCTTGCTGAGGACCTTAAACGGCCCGATGTAGCGAGGACCCAGCTTGTAGGAAGGAATCTTCAGTCGGATGTACTGGGAAGCAAGCCAGACCAGGTCACCAGGAGAGAAACACGGAGGGTCTAGACGCCTTTTGTCAGCGTGTTTCTTCATCCGCTGGGAAGCGCGCCCAAGGGACGCCTTGACAGAGTCCCAAATGGTAGCGAAGTCACGGGCTACAGTATCAGCAGCAGGGACATCCGAAGAAGGGGATATAGGCAACGGGACGGAAGGCTGTAGTCCGTAAACGACATGGAAGGGAGATTTGGAGGACGACTCACTGACGTGGTGGTTATGGGAGAACTCAGCCCAAGGCAGAAGCGTGGACCAGTCGTCGTGATGGGCGTTGACATAGTGACGTAAGAAGGATGTCAAGATTTGATTGACCCTCTCCACTTGGCCATTAGACTGAGGATGGTAAGCGGAAGAAAAGTCCAGAGTCACTCCCAGATGTTTGCAGAGAGCCCTCCAGAAGCGGGAGGTGAACTGAGTTCCTCTGTCGGACACGATGTGGGAAGGAAAGCCATGTAAGCGAAAGATGTGTTGTATATAGGCTTCCGCGAGTTCCTGAGCAGAGGGCAGTCCGGGCATAGGGACGAAGTGAGCCATTTTGGAGAACCGATCCACCACGACCCATATGACTGTGTGTCCGGAGGATACTGGCAAGTCCGTAATAAAGTCCATCGCTATGTGTTGCCATGGAACTGAGGGTATCGGCAGAGGCAGAAGACGGCCATAGGGCAGGTGTTTGGGCGTCTTGTTCCTGGCACAAGAGGGGCAGGCAGAGACAAAGGCGGCAACGTCCGTGCGAAGGGATGGCCACCAGTAATGGCGTACAATCGCACCCCATGTTCTCTTCTGGCCTGCATGGCCGGCTGTTTTCGAGGCATGACCCCAGTGTAACACTTTTTCCCTGTCGGTCTCAGAGACATAGGTCTTCCCGGGTGGTATCTGGGCCAGAGTGACAGGAGCCACCGGAACAATCTTGTTAGGAGAGATGATAGGTTGGATAGTCTCTTCCTCCTGCTCCAGGGGCATGAGAGACCTAGACAAGGCATCCGCGCGTATATTCTTGTCCGCGGGTCGGAAATGAAGCTGGAAGTCAAACCTGGCAAAGAATAAGGACCACCTGGCTTGCCGTGGGTTCAGTCGCTGAGCGGACCGCAGGTATTCCAGGTTCTTGTGGTCCGTGTAGATAATCACGGGGTACACTGCTCCTTCCAGGAGGTAGCGCCACTCCTCCAGAGCCAGTTTGACCGCTAATAGCTCTCGGTCACCGATGGTGTAATTACGTTCAGGTGCTGAGAAGCTTTTAGAGAAGAAACCGCAAGTCACCATCTTCCCGGAGGAGGATTTTTGCATGAGCACTGCTCCGGCTCCTGAGGAGGAAGCATCCACCTCTAAGGTGAACTGGCGGTTTAACTCTGGTCGGTGGAGTACAGGAGAGGAGGCGAATGCTCGCTTCAGGGAGCAAAATGCGGCGTCGGCCGCAGGTGACCAGTCCTTTGGATTAGCCTCCTTTTTGGTCAGAGCGGAGAGAGGAGCAGTCAGGGCGGAGAAGTGAGGAATAAACTGGCGGTAGTAGTTGGCAAATCCCAGGAACCGTTGGATTGCCTTCAGTCCAGAAGGGGGAGGCCAGTTGAGAATGGCGGAGACCTTCTTGGGATCCATCTGCAG
The DNA here is from genome assembly GCF_048569485.1 of Anomaloglossus baeobatrachus. Taxonomy (NCBI): domain Eukaryota; kingdom Metazoa; phylum Chordata; class Amphibia; order Anura; family Aromobatidae; genus Anomaloglossus; species Anomaloglossus baeobatrachus. The sequence continues at coordinate 415,946,072 of NC_134353.1, read as the reverse complement.
CCCAGTCCCCGAGATGATGTATCCCAGGAAAGGAAGAGAAGACTGCTCAAAGACGCACTTCTCATATTTGGCGTAGAGACGATTCTCTCTCAGTCTTTGTAGAACCAGCTGTACGTTCTCTCTGTGGGTCTGGAGGTCCGGAGAGAAAACAAGAATGTCATCCAGATAAACTACTACACATACGTAGAGGAGGTCCCGGAAAATGTCGTTCACCAGTTCTTGGAATACGGCAGGAGCGTTACACAGACCGAAGGGCATCACACAGTATTCATAGTGCCCATCGCGAGTATTAAACGCGGTCTTCCATTCGTCCCCAGAGCGGATACGAACTAGGTTGTAGGCACCCCGAAGATCCAGTTTGGTGAACACACGGGCTCCTCTGAGCCGATCGAACAGTTCGGGGATGAGCGGTAGGGGGTACTTGTTTTTTATAGTAATCTGATTCAAGCCCCGGTAGTCAATGCATGGGCGAAGGTCACCCTCTTTCTTCTTAACGAAGAAGAAGCCTGCTCCCGCAGGAGAGGAGGATCTCCGGATGAATCCCTTTGCCAGGCTTTCCATGATGTAGGTGGACATGGCCCTGGTTTCGGCTGGAGACAACGGATATATCCGTCCTCGAGGTGGTGTTGTTCCTGGGACCAGGTCGATGGCGCAATCGTAGGGACGGTGTGGCGGAAGTACCTCAGACTCCTTCTTGTCAAAAACGTCCGTGAAGGACCAATAGGCCGGGGGCAGACCCGGTAGGTTCTCAGGAACCGGAGGTCGTCGGACTGGTTGTATAGACTTTAGACATCTCTCATGACAGGCAGAGCCCCAACGGGTGATTTCGCCAGTACCCCAGTTGACTGAGGGTTCGTGTGTTCGCAACCAAGGAAGTCCCAGCAGGACTTGGTGGGACATGTGTGGAAGAACGTAGAGAGCGATGTTCTCGGTGTGCAGAGCACCGATACGCAGTTCCACCGGCTTCGTGATCCAGGAGCTGGTATCAGAGAGGGGTCTCCCATCCACCGAGGCAATCAGTAGGGGCTTCTCGAGTAGAGTAACAGGCAGCTGGTATTTGTCCACCGTGGCCTGCTGGATAAAATTGCCTGCTGCTCCGGAGTCGAGGTATGCCTCAGCCGTGAAGCGCGTCTCTCCTGTTGATACTTGTACCGTCCACATAACTGGGTCGGAGAGAGTCCCAGCACCTAGGGTGGCCTCTCCTACCAACCCTAGGCTTTGGAGTTTCCCGGCCTTTCCGGACAGGAGCGTAGGAGATGTGTGTCCCCTCCGCAGTAAAAGCAGAGGCCCTTGGCGAGCCGCTCTGCTCGACGTTGGTCAGACTGTCGTACTCGATCAACCTGCATGGGTTCGTGGACAGGAATCCCAGCTGTAGATGACTGTGGCACAGAGGACTTCTGTGGCGGAGAGGAGTGCCGTACCGCACGTCGCTCACGAACCAGCTCTTTGGAGCGCTCCTGAAAACGAATGTCCACTCGCGTGGCTAGGGCAATCAGGGCATCTAGGGTGGAGGGCATGTCACGACCCGCCAACTCATCTTTGATGCGACTTGACAGTCCTTCCCAGAAGGCGGCTGTCAGGGCCTCATTATTCCACCCGAGTTCAGAAGCCAAAGTGCGGAAACGGATGGCGTATTGGCCCACCGTCAGTGTTCCTTGACGTAGGCGGAGAAGTGATGAAGCAGACGCAGAGGCGCATCCCGGCTCGTCAAAGGTACTGCGAAAGGCCTGCAGGAACTCTTGAAGATCCTTGGTCATGGGGTCCTCCTTCTCCCACAAGGGGTTCATCCACGCCAGTGCCTCGCCCTCCAGGTGAGACATTATAAAGGCGACCTTGGCTTGGTCGGAGGCGAACAGATGGGGCAGCTGCGTGAAGTGAAGGGAGCATTGGTTTATGAAGCCCCTGCAGGTCTTGGGATCTCCAGCATAACGAGGAGGTGACGCCAAACGGAGTCGGGAAGCATCCGACGCGGCTGCCACTGGTGCGGGAGCCGTGGATTGCCTAGTGGGAGACCTGGGTGCTGCAGGCGTCATTGATGCTTGTAATGTGTACAGGCGAGTGTCCACGGAGGTCATAAATTGCAGCATGCGGGTCTGGACTTCACGCTGGCGTTGGAGTTCCTCTTGCAGGGCCAATAGTGCTGCAGCGGGATCCATGGCCTGATCTTACTGTCAGGGCCGGGCGGTCGGGCAGACCCAGGAGGTGGATCCACTGGACCGAACTCTAAGATGGTGGTAGGGAGTCCGGTAGCTGAAGCACTGATGGGCAGCAGAACAGTCCGTGCAAGTGAAGGTAGCGGAGGAGTCCCTGGGACCACGGAGTCACAGATGGCAGTCCGGGTGACGTAGCTCAGGTTCGGAGGCCGAGATGATGTCAGGCGGGGTCCGGAACCTTTGGAGCGAGATGACAGGTCACCGCAGGGATCCGAGATGGTACGGACTGTCAGATGGCAGACGGACAGCGTGCGGGGCTCGGGATTCAGCAGGACTGGATGGCGAGGCGGGATCAGCTCTAGAAGAGAGATACGTAAGTATGGCAGGAAAACACAAGGAGACCTGACTCCTAGCTCAGAAAACACGAAGATCAGGCCCCGCCCCCTTGGACAAGAACCCCCTTTATACCCCGTACCTGTCTAACCTCATTTCCTGTTAATGGGCGCTGGCCCTTTAAGAAAGGGTCAGTGACCGCGCGCGCGCCCTAATGCGCGTGCGCGCGGCCCGGGTGCCAGAAGCCAGGGAAGGAGGCTGAGAGGAGGACGCAGGGGAGCCGAGCAGGGCCTGGGAGGCCGTCGGGCGCCGGGATCGGCGGCCAGGAAGCCCAGGAAGGACGGGCACAAGGGACTGGGACGCGGGGAGCGTGGCAGGTGAGCCGGGGAGCGGGGCAGGGGACCCGGGAAGGGGAGCCGAGGACCCGGGGAGCGTGACACCACGGGGACCCACCAACTGCAGACGGGTGCATGGAAGTAAAGCTCACCAGGTCACCACACCGGCACTGGGATCAAGGGAATACCAGATTACCTGAGGCCTAGATTGGTAGAGATCAGCACCAGCTGGGTTGTAGCTACTTAGAACCAGTGAGTAAAGCACAAGTTAAACTGCAGCCCCTGTGTTGTCTGAATTCTTCTTACACGTCTGCATCACTAACTTCCACCATACTACAACCACCATAATCCTCCCCTTGTGCTTAGCTCTACTTGCAGAGGGCCATAACATCCAAGTTACTTAATACCACCAGTCCCAGCAGTGAGAGACTTTGCAGTGGCGGCTTTCCCCACATAGCCGCATACCGCAAGTGGCGTCACGAAAAACATTTTATTCATACTTATTCCCTTTTTTATTTTTCCCCCTTTTTTTAAGCAACCCTGTGGGTCACGGAACCAAGCAACGGCCACCCCCATGACATGTCCTTGTGACTCAATGCCCAGGACCGAGCACCCTAAGGCCCTGGGGTGCGTCAGCTTTCTGGTGTCACGAACAGGATTTTATTTATTCTTATTTCCTTTTTTATTTTCCCCTGTTTTTTAAGCGACCCCCAGAGTTACGGAACCGGGCACCGGCCACCCCTGTGACACATCCCTGTGACTCAATGCCCGTGACTGAGTACCCCAAGGCCATGGGGTGTATCATATTCACTGCCCCGGCGCCATCGGAAATCACGTGCCGATAGTTGCCATGGTACCACCGGGTCATATGATGACTAAAGTAAGTCATGAGTAAAGCAACTTTTCTGCAGTTCTCAGCTGTGCAGCTGTGATGTCCAGAAAAGAACAAACAATCAGACTTTTGATCCTTATAGTCCCCTATGTGGATTAGTAAAATAATAAAAAACGTTAAAAAAGTTTTAAAAAATGTAAAAAAATCACCCCTCATTCGTCACATTGAAAATTAAAGGGTTAAAAAATTAAAAAAATATACACACATTTGGTATCGCCGCGTTCAGAAATGCCCGATATATCAAAATATAAAATCAATCAATCTGATCGGCAAATGGCGTAGCAGCAATAATTCCAAACACCAAAATTACGTTTTTTAGTTGCCACAAATTTTGCAAAAAATGCAATAACAGGCGATCAAAACATAGCATGTGCATAAAAATGAGACCATTAAAAACGTCAGCTTGAGATGCAAAAGAAACCCCCATAAACGAGCCCCAGATCCCGAAAAATGAGAACGCTACAGTTTTGGAAAATGGTGCAAAAAGTGCTCTACTTTTTTGGATAATCGTTTGAATTTTGTTTTAACCCCTTAGATAAACGTGAACAGTGTCTATGAACTTGTACCGACCTGAGGCATCACACAGACCATATACAGTAGTGAACACAGTGAATAAAATACCCCCAAAATAATAGTGCAATCACCCTCTTGTTGCGCAGTGTAACTGATTGCGTTTCTGGTGCTGTATGATGAACGGGGAGATGTGTTTAATGAGTGGAGCGGGTGGGGAGAGGCCAGTGGGGTGACGTCTTTTTTTTTTATTTATTTATTTTTTTTTTTACTTAACTCTATTTGTGGATGTTCGTGCAGCCAAGAACAGCACAGAAAACATCCACAAGGTTCAGAGAAAAGGGCTTGTGTCATTTGTTGCCTAAATCACTTGTTCCTCTGCATTTAAAATGAGGACATGCAGCATCACCATTATTTTGTGAATTTTAAAGCTTAGGGAAGGTGCTGCCACTGCTGCTGCTAGAGAGTTAGCTTAACTAGGGATCTAATAATAAGTAGTTGAGATAGATAGGAGAGCGATAGTGTAGAATATGGATGTGCAGTGTAGGGAAAGGTGTGTGCCACAAATCAGCAATTCATGGTATAAATAGGGATTACTACTTGTCAGTACCTGCTAAAGAGTTGCCAGTGAATGATCTAAATAGGTATTGCTACTTATAACTGCCTGCTCTAAATCAGCTAGTGAATCACATATCTCCGTATTGTTACTTATTAGTGCAATCTCAAAATTTACCAGTAGTGATGAGCGAGTATGCTTGTTACTACTCGGTACTCGCACGAGTATCACTGTACTCGGGCTACTCGGCGGGTACCGAGTAATTTCGCGATACTCGTGCTGTACTCGTGGTCTTCATCCCTGCATGTTGGCGCTCTTTTGAGAGCCAGCCCTCATGCAGGGATTGGCTGGCAGACCACTGCAATGCCACAGCCCTGTTAGTTGTGGAATTGCAGTGATTGGCCGGCCTGCACAGCGTGCATCTCATATTCCCTGCTTTCCCCACCCACAGGTGCCTATGATTGGTTGCAGTGAGACACGCCCCCACGCTGAGTGACAGGTGTCTCACTGCACCCAATCACAGCAGCTGGTGGGCGTGTCTATACTGTGCAGTAAAATAAATAAATAAAAATTAAAAAAACCGGCGTGCGGTCCCCCCCAATTTTAATACCAGCCAGATAAAGCCATACAGCTGAAGGCTGGTATTCTCAGGATGGGGAGCCCCACGTTATGGGGAGCCCCCCAGCCTAACAATATCAGTCAGCAGCCGCCCAGAATTGCCGCATACATTATATGCGACAGTTCTGGGACTGTACCCGGCTCTTCCCGATTTACCCTAGTGCGTTGGCAAATTGGGGTAATAAGGAGTTAATGGCAGCCCATAGCTGCCAATAAGTCCTAGATTAATCATGTCAGGCGTCTCCCCGAGATACCTTCCATGATTAATCTGTAAATTACAGTTAAAAAACACACACACCCGAAAAATCCTTTATTAGAAATAAAAACCAATAACAAAGTCCCTCATCACCAATTTATTAACCCCGACAAACCCTCCATGTCCGGCGTAATCCACGGACCTCCAGCGTCGTGTCCAGCTCTGCTGCATGCAGGTGACAGGAGCTGCAGAATACACCGCCGCTCCGGTCAGCTTCACACAGCAACTGAGGTGAGTAGCGCGATCAGCTGCTGTCAGTCAGGTAACTCACGGCCACCGCTGGATCCAGCGGTGGCCGCGATTAACCACAGTGACAGCTCAGCTGATCGCGATACTCACCTCAGTTGCTGCGTGGAGCTGACCAGAGCGGCGGTGAGTAGTGCGATCAGCTGAGCTGTCACTGAAGTTACCCGCGGCCACCGCTGCATCCACCGCTGGATCCAGGTAACCTCAGTGACAGCTCAGCTGATCGCGCAGCTGTCTTCAGTTGCTGTGTGAAGCTGACAGGAGCGGTGGTTTCTTCTGCAGCTCCTGTCACCTTCATGCAGTACAGCTGGATGCGACGCTGGAGGACTGTGGAGTACGCCGGACATGGAGGGTTTGTCGGGGTTAATAAATTGGTGATGAGGGACTTTGTTAGTGTTTTTTATTTCTAATAAAGGATTTTTCGGGTGTGTGTGTTTTTTAACTGTAATTTACAGATTAATCATGGAAGGAATCTCGGGGAGACGCCTGACATGATTAATCTAGGATTTAGTGGCAGCTATGGGCTGCCATTAACTCCTTATTACCCCGATTTGTCAACGCACTAGGGTAAATCGGGAAGAGCCAGGTACAGTCCCTGAACTGTCGCATATAATGTTTGCGGCAATTCTGGGCGGCTGCTGACTGATATTGTTAGGCTGGGGGGCTCCCCATAACGTGGGGCTCCCCATCCTGAGAATACCAGCCTGCAGCCGTATGGCTTTATCTGGCTGGTATTAAAATTGGGGGGACCGCACGCCGTTTTTGTTAATTATTTAATTATTTATTTCACTGCACAGTATACACACACCCACTGGCTGCTGTGTTTGGGTGCAGTGAGACACCTGTCACTCAGCGTGGGGGCGTGTCTCACTGCAACCAATCATAGGCGCCGAAAAGCAGGAAAGCAGGGAATACGAGATTGTTTAATGAGCGGCCGGCTTTTTCAAAAGAGGAAAAGCCGCCGGAGTTTAGTGAACAGCAGTGCAGCGCCGCGACAGTGATCGGGGAACGGTAAGTAAGAGAGAGGGGGGAGAATGACCAACAGACTGTGAGAGGGGGACAGACAAGACAGAGAGAGACAGACAGAGCGAGACCGACCGACGGGAGATAGAATGAAAAAAAAAATGACCGACATCGCTAGTAAAAAGCACAAAACGTGCGTTTTGTACATCGGAGTGCCACACAATGTTTTGCGTAAAATCTTTCATGTATTAATCTCAAAAAGTAACATACACCAGCTCTATCTCACTATTGGGTATGTGCCCTTAACATTTCCGCCATGAAAATTCATTTTGGTGTCATTTTGGAAGGTTTTCTGGTGAGTCAGTAAAAATGGCGTAAAACTCGGACAAAATTGTTCACAGCTGTGACTTTTGAGTGATAAATGCTTCAAGGGGTCTTCCCCATGCTGTTGCCATGTCATTTGAGCACTCTTCTGAGACTTTTGTGACATTTTTAGGGTTTCTACATGCTGCCGGGGGTCATTTCAGAAAAATACTCGGGTCTCCCATAGGATAACATTGGGCTCGGTGCTCGGGCCGAGTACACGAGTATCTTGGGATGCTCGGCCCGAGCCTCGAGCACCCGAGCTTTTTAGTACTCGCTCATCACTATTTACCAGTAAACTAGCTAAATACTGTAGGTCTTGGCACTTTTTAATGCCTTATCCAAATAACCCAGTGAACCACATTTCTAGGTATTGGTGCTTTTTGTGCCTGCTCCAAATTTGCCAGTGAACTACATTTATAGATATTGTTACTTTTTAGTGTCTGCTCAAAATTTGCCAGTGAAGTAGCTAAATAGGTCTTGGCTCGTTTAACACTAGAAGTCCCAGGAATTTCTAGCTCCATAGGGTTCCAATGGTAGAAATGTTAAATGACCCCTCTCTGGGACTTCTAGTGTTAAGTGCCTGTTGCAAATTAACCAGTGAACCACATTTCTTGGTATTGTTACTTATTAGTGCCTGCTCAAAAATTGCCAGTGACCTAGCTAAATGGGTCTTGGAACTTTTTAGTGCCCGCTCAAAATTTGGGAGTAAACCACTTTTCTACTTATTGGTACTTTTTAGTGTGGGCTTAAAATTTGCTAGTGAACCACATTTCTAGTTATTGGTACTTTTTAGTGCTTTCCCAATATTGCCATCTCAGGCAAGGGAAAGGGTACATCAACCATGAGTGGTAGATCACAATAAGGTTGTGGTGGAAGGGTGAATAGGCCAAGTGTTTGAGGTGTACATGTGGGATGTTTTAATGTTAGTAAAAGCACTACAGAGCAAACACTGGCTCATCCTGTCCCAAGAGAAATGAGAACTACTTCCATTATTGGACTGCCTACTACACTAGATTTCTTTGGCAGCCGCACATCACTTAAACTTTAAAATGAGGGTGAGAAACAGCATGTGATAGAGTGGCTGCTAAGCCTCTATTGGCCTCTCCTCCTCTTCCTGCACCTCAACATCACACACAGTTAATTCCTTAGAGGTACCAGCCCAATTACACTTGTTTCTCCCTGCATCACAAATCTCCAACCGCCAAGCTGACTGTGGAGAACCACACATGGGCGAGTCTGTAGAACTCTTCACACATTGTATCACATGGGCATCAGAGGTCTGGTCCAAAGATTCCCAGACTGAAGAGAAGAAAAGCATCTGCACCGATGCCCAAAATCAATGTCACTTAGATTCTGGCCTGGAAAAAGTAGGGTCTGAGCAGGATCCCGACCCTAATCAACTTACATTAACCCCTGGTTGGAGGTGATGATGATGAGACTCAGATACCTGAGGCACACGTGTAATGTTCTGTGATGTCAGGTCAGGAAGAGGAGTGGGAGAAGATAGAGCATGATGATGAAGTTGTAGATCCCACTTGGTTTAAATCCAGAAGCACGCAACTCAGTAGCTGAGCAGATGAGGAGGAGGAAGATGAGGAGGTTACATTGGCGACTCCCTCACAAACCAACCAGGAGAAGCACTGTATCCTCAGCCACAACTCTGCCTGTGGCTAGCAGCGGTCACAGGAATGCATTTCGCAGGAAGGGTTGCCTAGCCATGGACTTTTTTGAGACCACAAAGGATGACCCAACTTTCGTTATCTGTCAACATTGAAAACAGCGACTCAGTATAGGCAAAAATTCAAATAATTTGACTACTACATACATGGAACGTCACATGTGCAACTAACATGCATTACTGTTGGAATCTCACTGCTTTAAAATTCGGATTACTGGGCCTACCCAACCACTGGCCACCAAACCAATCACATTTGTTCCTTCTTCCTCCTGTGTCTCCGTCAAAACCATTATCACACACGTCACTGGCCGCAGAAACTCAACTAGTTTACAAGCTACAGTTGAGGTGAGTGAGGGCCCATCAGCTGTTACGGAAGTGACCATGCCTAGTGTTTTTGACCTATGTGAGACACCGAGTACAGTTCATGTTTCTCAATCCACCATTACATCTCCCTCTACATCTCTCTCACAGTTCACTGGTTGGTCTTGTACACACTACTCCACCCTCTCTCAGCACAGCAGCTAGCCTTTGGTCCCGCAGTTTTGGTCACATAAAAAAAATCACTTCCTTCAACACATGCCAAAACAAAGAGCTTGAACTGCACCATATGTAACCTGATGGCCATGGAAATGCTGCCTTTACACCTGGTGGATACAGATGGTTTCTGAAACCTGATGGCCATTGCAGTGCCCCAGTACCAGTTGCCCACTTGCCAATACTTCTGTAATAAATCTGAGCCTGCGATACACCATCATATCACAGACAACATTACTTTTTCCTTGACAAAACACTGTGTCTCCCACAATTTCACCACTAACACCTGGACGAGCAAGCATGGCCAGGGGCATTACATCTCGCTGACTGGACAATGGGTTACTCTGGTGGCTGCGGGGGCAGGTGGGGAAAGGACTGCTTCCCAATCATTGAAATCCCCAAGGCTTTAAGGACAAACTTCTGGATATACTGCTTCCCCTTCTGCTTCCTCTCCCTCCTCTAGGACCTGCACCTGCACCCTCAACGTCTCCCTTAATGTAACATGCTTTCCAACAGTACAGAGAAAATCCCCTTCATCTCCATACAGCACAGCCAGTGCTGAATGCAATCAGGAAGTGCTGAAATTAATATGCATTGGAGAATGCAGTCACACAGCTGAAGAGCTGTGGATCACTATCCAGGCCCAGTTTGTTCAATAACTGTCTCCACTGATCCTTAAGCCAGGAAAAGCCTTGTGTGATAATCGTGCAGACCTGTTGGTGACCTTATGCCTGGGCGACATCAGACATGTGACTTGCATGGCTCATGTCTTCAACCTGGTTGTACAGCAATTTCTAGGTCACTATTCTAGCCTGTTGTGCTGATGTAGAAGGCATTTTCACTGTGTGCTCACTTCCGCCATTTGCGCACCATGGCTTAAGGATTTGCAATGCTCCAAAGGTCTTTCAGCCTACTGGTTAATTGGTTGATATGCAATGTGCCGACATGGTGGAATTCCACTTTGTTCATGTTGCAGCGACTGTGGCAGTAGTGAGTCCTAGTGCACTATGCCATGATGCATAGCCTGTGACACCGCAGTCTGGATGTGGGGCAAATCTTGATTGTGGAGTTAGCACAGATCAAGGACCTCTGCACCCTCCTGCACAGTTTCATAATACCTACATTACAAAGATGGTTAGCGCTGATGATGCCATCATTAGCATGACTGTTGCGGTCATCTACAACATGGAACACACTTTGAATAGTCTGTGGGAGGAGGTGGTGGAGGAAGAGGAGAAAGAGGAGGAAGGGATACAATTTTCTGTAAGGTCTGGATAGTCATCGACCAGATGTGTGTCACAGGAGGGTGGAGTCGATTGATCAAGGTGGGCTCATGGTAACAGACAAATTGGTAGTGAAGGTGTAGGAACCGAGAAACAAATGGAGGAAGAATAGATCATGTGCGCAGAAAACTCATGAGATGAAGAAAATATTGATTGCACCTCTGTTGTCTGCGGTTGGTGGGAGAGTTTGGAGAAGTTGACTCGCCCACCCCAGGGCTGTGGGACACCCGGTGCCGGGCCGGACTAGTCCGGTGGTAGTCAGTGGTGGCTGGGCCCGGCTCCGTGGCCCTGTTGGGTGTCAGTAGAATGTGTGGCTTGGATTAAAGTTTGTGTTCGTGACGCCACCTTTGGTATGCGGCTAACAGGCCGCCGCTGCTGTATGAGGCCTCCGGGGGATGATATGGCAACAATGGTGGTACTACTCCCCACAGGTGGAGCAATGCCCCGGGGCACTGTTGGTGCTTGTGAGTGTCTATGCAGATGAAACAACAGAGGCAACTCCAAGGGTACAGTTTCAAGTTCTTTACTCACAATTCTTGTCACAGTCCTGCAGGGACCCTTGGACTGCTGGGACCACTGTCAGGGACCTCCGCCGTTTCTGGGTGATTCTGGGAGTAAAAGCCGGTACCCTTCTCTTAAGTGTCTCTGTCTTCAGCTGTCTTCCTTAGCCTTGCCTTTGTAGGTTGAACCTGGCTTAGCCTCCACAACAGCCTCCAGGCTGGGGGGGTCACCTGTCGGCTGATTACCCCTTTTCTAGAAGTTCTGCTGTGGGCTGTGGCCCGGGGAGTTTACAACATTCCCTGGGCCTCGGTTTTTACTGTTTGGAGATGATTTTGCACTCCTCCGGTTTCTAGGGACCGTCCCCTGCTGCAGCTTGATCCCTCCACCGATGTTCCTGTGGAACAGGCCACCGCAGCTCTACAGCTACCCGTGGCCCTGGGACCCCTTCTGTTCTCTGCTTGGTGTGACCTGGACCCTCTGAGTCCCAGGATCTTCACCAGGAAGCGTCTCTTTCTTTCCTTTCAGCTCCTGACTGACTTGGAGCTTTCTTTCCTTTCTTTTCTCCTCCTTGCCTGCCTCCAGCAGGCCTTCTCCTCCTTCCCCACTCTCTCTCGTTCTCTTTCTTCAACTGACTAACCCAGACCTTCCTCTCTATGTCTGCACTCTTGTGGCTCCTCCCACCTCCCCAGTTGCTCTGTTCTACCCTATAGGAGCAGGGATGGGTCTTACGGCCCCTCCCAGCATGCAGCATGGGAGGGTTTTCTGCCACTTTCCCTGGTCCCAGTGTGTTCCTAGCAATGGGTGTAGTGTGGATTTACCAGGGGACCGGAGTTCACTCCCTTCCTCTCCCAGAATGGGGCATCACACCGCTGGATGGGGTGCAATGACCTGTGGCGACGGAAGCCTCAGGGGCACCACAGAAGCAACCTTGAGCGTTACCTCGCCACCAACACAACATGGACTTGGAGCTCATGGAAGCGTCTGACACATGAGTGCCTTCTTGCTGCCCTATCTGCAACATGATGTCTATATTATTAGTATTAGAAATAGTGCTGACTACTGGACTGTCACTCTGAACCATGGTACAAAAATAAATTCAGCAAGATGCTTCTCCTCCTGAACAGGGACATGCGGATGCTGGAGTATCGAAACAAGCTTTGTAGACCATCTTAACAGTAGTTTTCCACAAGACAGCAGTGATGCACACAGCATGAATCACAGTTCTATAATTCCAACCATGAGAATGTTGTGACATCAACACAGGAGTATTAGCAGCAGAAGCAGTTCAAGTGGCAAAAGCAATTCCTGTGAAGATTGGCACACATTTGTTAAACCATCACATTCACCAGCAGAACAGAGTAGAAGTCTTACACATGTTGAATGACTGGAGAGGATGGTGCAGGATCTAGAGCTCAATAACAATATTATGGAGGGATTGGAGCTGTTTGCATTTTGGTCTTAAAAATTGAACCTCTCCCCACCCTCTCTCCTCATAAAACATGTCTCCATACTCATCATAGAGCACCATTATCCTAGCCAAAGTGATAATAAGGTAGAAGAAAAGCATTACTGTAACAGCGAACAGTTACCGAACAAAACCAATCTTTGCCGATTTTTGAGAAAATTGCTTGTGAATCCAAACCCGAGCCAAGGAGCCAAGGCTTGTACCAAATTTGAATTTGACAAACCTTTTTCAAACAAGTTTGCTCATCTCTAGTGGTAAGTGTTTAGGTTCACCGAACCAGCACATACTACTAAAAAAAATTGGGTTTGGCAGCCAAACTTGACTCCAAACTTTGCCCCAGACACCAGACCCTATCTTAGGTGTGCTATAAAATGGTGTTACTTAAAAAATAAAAATAGTAAAAAGACCAAACCGCAGAGGCGCTCCAATGGGTGAACCTGCGGTGAAAATGAGTACGGTACCTTCTTGGGAAGGCTCACCTGTAGAGATGAGCGAACCGGTCGCGGTTCGGCTCGAGCTCGGTTCGCCGAACCGAGGTCTGGTTTGCGTTCGGTTTGGCGAACTGGTTCGGCGAACCACTCGAACCCCATAGGAAACAATGGGAGGCAATCACAAACACATAAAAACACCTAGAAAACACCCTCAAAGGTGTCCAAAAGGGAACAAACAACTCACAACATAACACAAACACATGGGAAAGTGACAAGGACATATACTCATGCAAAAACAAAAGAGCCAGACAAGGAAAAAGAGGAGGAGACACAGATATATGAGTATATGCAAGGGAACATCGATGCCATTACTGTGCAACTTGAGCCCTGCTCATTTTAGGCTTCCAATCTGGATAAATTGCCTGAGCGCACCACGTACGCCTTGGGGATCTTGTCGTGTCCCACAGCCAGCGTTCTCTCGGAACGTGTTCTCAGTGCTGCTGGGGGTGTGCTGACAGATAAGCACACGCGTCTGTCCACTGACAATGTGGACATACTAACGTTCATCAAGATGAGGAAGTCATGGCTATCACAGGACTTTTCTTCCCCTGGGTCATCCAGGGGAGGTGAAAGGCACGTGTATTTTTGAGAGTGCTTCATGCAAAGCATCTTTTTCATCTTGAAAATGGGGGTCAACTGATGCCAGTCAAGTGGGGTGTGTGTGGCCCACTTAGTGGAAACGAGGGAGACTGTGGTTGGAGTCCCCTCGCTTTTGAAAAAACAACCAAGATGAACAAGTCATGGCTCTCAGAGGACTTTTCTTCCCCTGGCTCAGCCAGGGGAGGCGAAAGGCACGCGTATTTTTAAGAGTGCTTCATGCAAAGCATCTTTTTCATCTTGAAATTGGGGGTCAACTGATGCCAGTCAAGTGGGGTGTGTGTGGCCCAAATAGTGGAAACGAGGGAGACTGTGGTTGGAGTCCCCTCGCTGTTTTTTACATGATTTTCGAAGTGCATGACATGCCTAAGAGGTTTAGTTTCAGCATCTCAAACTTGTTGGCTACAGAAAGTCTGCCTTTACACCCTTTTGTCACCGAGGATTTTCGAGACCTTATGCCCATTGCAGTGCCCCAAGAGCCGATGGCCATTCGCCACTCCTTCTCCAAGAAAGGGGTGCCCGCGCTACCACAGCAGGTCACACACAACATCACCGCTTCCTTGAGAAACTCTGTGTGTGACAGGGTGCATTTCACCACAGATACTTGGAACAATAAGCATGGACAGGGGCGTTACATGTCGCTGACTGGGCACTGGGTAACTATGGTGATAGATGGAGAAGGGTCTGCTGTACAAGTCTTTCCATTCCCACGAGTTATGTGTTTCCATCCTTCCTCTGTATGTACAAGTTCCTCCACTGCTTCTGCCTCATCAACCTCGTGTTGTTCCTGCACCTCAGCCCAAACCCTGTGTGATCAGGCCACCCTTCCTTGTAACTGCGCCCAAGGAATCCCACACACCTCCTTACTATGCTGGCAGCAGAGCTCAAGGCCATCAGGCGGTCAAATGTTTACTTTGAAATGTAGGGGAAATGTGAGACACCGCTGAGGAGTTGTGGACGGTTAGCTCTGTAGAGTGAGACCGAGTTTCATCAATGGTTGTTTCCACTCAACCAGTAGCCAGGGAATGCCGGGTGCGACAATGATGCAAAACAGTCTCCGGCCCTTCTTCAGAGCAATGTGACACACGTGCCTTGTATGGCTCACGTGTTGAATATGAATCTCCAGCAATTTTTAAAACACTATCCCGGCCTACATGTCCTTCTGTCGAGGGCACGGTGTAACGCCTGCCTGGATCGACACACTCAGACGGGCTGTAAAGGATAGGCTAGAGGGAAGCCACTCACCAAGCTGGACCCCCAGAACCCTGAAACCCTTTAACCCCTATACAGTGATTTTGAAAGACACAGGGCCCAAGTTGATCAATACCTGTGGAAGGCTGCAGTTCCAGAGAATAGTAGTCATACAGGGTCAAAACATTAATGGAGGAAGAGGAACAGAATGGGAGGGACATGACTTAATCAGAAAACAAGCAGAGGTGAAATGTGAATTGGCCAACGAGGTACATAAACAGCAAGCAGGAAAAGTAGTCATGTAACAAACACACAAACTCATAAAACTGAACTGGGGGTAACAGTAACCAGAGGTTCATAGCTATGTTTGGCAATGGTCTTCAGACAGGAGGGGCCTAAAAAAGGGTGTTGTGTCTTCCCATTGGTTGTAGCTGAATGATGGTACTTCATCTGTGAGATACACACCACCTGCATTCAGCCATTGGTTCTGCATCTGTCAAGGTAACGCAGCCCAGTGGGTGAGCATAACCTGCGTCCACCTGCGCCTCTGGCGTCAACTACTCTCCCATCATCAGCACTATGCACGAAAGGAACACCTTGTCACCTTGCGACAGGAGTACAAATTGACGTAGCGGACTCCGGTGGTGACTTAACAGCCGTGTGCGGCAATGATGCAAACATGGCAGCGTGCCTTCCTCAGGGCAATATGACACACGTGACTTGTATGGCTCACGTGTTTAATCTGATTCTCCAGCAATTTTTAAAACAACATCCCGGCCTACATGGCCTTGTACAGCGGGCACGCTCGCTATGTGCTCACTTCCATCGTTCGCACCCAGTAGCTCAACAACTTTCATCGCTCCTGAAGTCTTAAGGTCTGGCGGTTAAACGCTTGAAATGTGATGTTCCGACACGCAGGAATTTGAATCTGCACATGTTGCAGCACCGCAGAGCCCAGCTGAAATACGTTATGATGTAAACCCTGGGCTAACTTGATCCAGAGGTGGTGCTGGAGTGATGTCAGATCAAGGACCTATCCACCGTTCTACACAGTTTACAAATGTTGGCGCAGATGTTTAACACTGACGATGCCATTCTTAGCGTGACAATTTTGGTCATCTACATGATGGAGCACACTAGAAGCATTATTCGGAGTCAGGTGTTGGTCCAAAAGGAAGGGGAGGAAGTACTGGAGGAGTCATATGCGGAAGTGATAACAAGATCTACAAGGTCCAGACGGTCATCGGCACCTTGGCGGCAGTCCTGGTACGGTGGGGGAGAGGGATTATCAAGGCGCATAGTATCAGCAAAACTGTTGAGAAAGGTGCAGGAGCCCAGGAAGAAATGGAGGACGAACTGGCGATGGGCATGGAAGACTCAGCAGATGAGTGAGAGCTTGCTCACATTTCGGTTGTGCGAGGTTGGGGGGAGAGGGCAGATGAAGGAGGCACGATTCTCACCTCTCCGCCACCAACACACCAAGGACTTGGTCCTCCTGGATGCACAAGACACATGAGAGCCTTCTTGCTGCACTACCTACAATATGACCCTCGGATTGTACGAATTCCAAGTCATGCTGACTACTGGGTTGCCACACTGTTAGATCCCCAGTAGAACACAAAATTTTGCGAAATAACTCCTGCCATAGAAAGGGACGCACGTATGCAGGAGTATCAGCAGAAGGTGTTATGCAATCTTACATCTGCTTTTCCACTAAACACCATTCGTGCACAGAGTGAATCTCAACGCCTTTTCATCGATAGGAGCAAATGGTCTTACTTGTCCACATCTGGGGGACCGAGGGCTGGCTGCTGTGCTGAGACGGCGTTGAGTACGGTGTCCCTGCAGAGTTGCATTTTTGGTCATATACAAACTGAGTTGAAAAAGGACAGATGCTGGTGGAAAGGGGAACAGGTGTGTTGGAAAGGGTAAAAAAGTGTCCGTGGGTTTGGTGGTTAAGCAACATTAACATTTTCTGAAGAAACAACATCTGTTATGGTGGGACTGGCAGATTTGGATAAGGTGGTATATACTATGTTACCACTATATAAAAAAATTAAGAAGAAAAGAAAGAGAAAGGTAGATATCCCAATCGCCATTCGGTGTCCACCGTGCTCACAGATGGAAAAGGAGAGGTTGGCAACTGGAAGGTTAGGTGGAGGATACAGAGCAGGTTGACTCTGAAACAAATAGTAGCCTGAACCAAGTTAGACGCCACTCAGATCTGGAGACTGGGAGCCCTGTTAGCGTCACAGGGTCCACACGACCACCCAGCCCCGGAACTCCCTGTTAACAACACAGGGGCCATTGGGTACGCTGTCCGTGTGCGTAGGTCACACACCTGTTGACAGCAGGCGCATCAGCAGCAGCAGGCCTGTTTATGCCACTGGGCTGCACTAGCAGGACTGGTAGGACAGGAGCTGTTCTTAAACGTTCTGCGTTACCAACTGTGGTGGCGGCGGCCTGCATCGATGACCTATCCCTGCCTACCTCTGGGCTAAAGCCGCAATGTGTTCAACACATGGAGGTGTGCTGTTTCATAGAATAATAGAAGACTGGGCACCTTCTTGTTGGCTCTAGCCCCTTTTATAACCTGGGTCCGCCCCAAACCAGGGTGGACCACAATGCACCTCCTGGAGACAAAAGCAGAGTGACACGTCATGAGTGGCATAACTAGCATCCTATTTGGAACCGCCACTTGAATGATGACCTCATGGCTGCCACGACCAAAACACCTCAACAGTCTTTGTCTGACCAACAACAATGAGGTGACAAGTCATAGGGGCGGGCCTCTGCAAGCCTATTGGGAGTGGCCTGGCCAAATTGTCAGGACACCTGATGCCCTGTGGTCTATATGGGCCCCCCACATCAGGGGCAGGGCCAAAGAGTTCATTACCGGACCTAGCCGCTGATGCAGTAAGTGTCTGAGCATGCTCAGTAGCATGAAATACAGTTTCTGAAAAAAAGACTATCCGCTTCAGCATGCTGTCTAGGCACAACACAGGACTTAGACCCGGCATGGAGTGCAAGCACCTGTCCAAAGAGGCTTTTCGCAGTAAGTCTGAAGCCCCACAGGTGTTGTGTTGGTGCATTACCTTCAGGGACTCCACGTGGAGGAAGAGTCTGGTCACACTTAGATTGCTTCTTTATATGTATTTTCGTGACGCCACTCTCGGTATTGCGATCAGTGGGGACCGCCACTGCAGTGTAAGGGGACACCTGGGGCTGATGTTGGGTGCAGTTAGTTTTAGTGGCCTCCCGAGAGTGAGTCAAGCCCCAGGGCCCTGTGTAAGTGTGTTGAACCGCAGGTCGCAGAATGACTCAGGCACAGTCCAAACGAGCATGCGCTGTAGCCCAAAATGAAGACTTTGCCTCAGGAATGACACAGTCAGGCTGAGCATACTCAGTAGGCGAAACACTGGAGTTAGGCTGCGGCTGGGGTAAATCGGCACACGCATGCGCACTGGCCGCCTCTCCACACTTACACGTGGTTGAGAAAGTAGCCAGCTGGACAACCCGAGGCACAGCCCTAAACGGCAGCTGACGCCTGGGCGCAACTGGAACCGCAGCAGGTTGCTTACGTTTACGGCGGCACCAATTCGTAACAACAAATAACAGCTAAAATAACAGGTGTACTTCTTCCCGTACATAATCTGATATGATCTTTTTTTCACGGACACGACCATCGTTAATAAAAGTAGAGGAGGCACCCAAACAGCAGCTGCTTCAATGGATGTGAAGTGCGCAATAAAGTGGGCTCTCCTCCACCACAAGTTCAATATCACAAATACTACATTCCACAGTGGTGTAAACCCAATCGCACTTGCTTCATAACTGCTCTCAAGTTTCTACCAGCACTGCTAAATAAGGGGTAACAGAGATGGTTGAGTCTGCAGAGCCGTTCAGTCACACTGCAGCCTGGGAATCAGAGGTCTGCTCTAAAGCTCCAGTGAGTACAGACAAAGAAGTTCTTATTATTCTTATTCTTATTATTATTATTATTAATATTTATTTATAGAGCACCATTGATTCCATGGTGCTGTACATGACAAGGGGGTTACATACAGAATACATATACAAGTAACAATAGACAGACTGGTACAGAGGGCAGAGGACTCAGCCCTTGCAGGATTACATTGTGAAGTATTTTGTGGAGTAGACAGTAGGTGGGGTGTACGTTGGGCAGAAGCTCCACACCGTGGTGGTGTCATTTAATGGTTATAGTAATTTATGAACAGATGAGTTTTCAGGTTCCGTTTGAAGCTTGCGGGTGTAGCAGATAATCTGATGTGTTGAGGCAGCGAGTTACAGGAGACAGGGGAAATGATCTGCACAGATGGCCAGAAGGTTTGTGAGTTGGATCCAGGCCCCGATGAAGAAGGTGCTGATCATAATGTACACCCTCATTTCCAAACCGTACATCATCCTGGTGGAGACAATGGGTAACATGATGACGAGACTCAAATACCTGATTGTAACATCAACTTTGCTATTCGGTCAGGGCAGGAAGAGGTTGTCACGGAGGACTCAGGACGAGTGGAATGAAAACACACAGGGTGATGATGAGGTTGGAGACACCACTTACTGTCAAACCAAAGTGAGCCAATCCATGATGTCAGCAGTGGAGGTGGAGGAGGATGCTACTGACGACGAGTTTATGTTGTGTCTTCATGGACAAAGATAAAGTACTGGAAGCAAGTCAACAACTGAATCCTCTGCCACAACTCTGCCTATTAGCATAAGTCATGTTGGCTATGCAGTTAGCATGGGCTGTAAGCCTTGTCTAGCCTGGGAATTTTTTGGACATAGCAAAGGATCACACAAGTCATGTAATCTGTAACAATCTCTAAGTAGAAGTCAAAAAATTTCAAGTTTGAGTACTACCACCATGAAGGGTCACATGGATATGAATTGATAGCGTGAGGATGTATTGCTCAGCTTTAGCCACTGTCAATGCAACATGCTTATTTGCCGTTCATTGCATGCATTGTTACAGACTACACGCAAGGGGCTGCAGTTTTTTTGGAGCTGCTTTTGTCTGTTTGTTCCCTATAGCAATAGCAAAATGATCTTCGGGTGTGGACTTGGAGATGCTGTTTATGAACAGAATGAAAAATAAAGGTGTGTGTTACAGCAAGGAGGAACCGCGGAAACACTTCATTCAATTGTGAGGGGAGTCATTTTGGAGTTTGGTGAGGAGTACCGTAACGCCAGTGAGCAGCATCCTGTTCCACAGACCAACATTCTTCCGGTGCTGTCTATACTGTTAACCATGATAGGAGCGTAAAGTCTGCATTTATGGCAAATGGACATCCCAGTACCTGGGTACAGTAGGCTGTGCCCAGACAGTAATGCGTGCACACAACACTTTGTTTTATTATGAAAACATATATCTGTTCTTGGTAGGACGACTATATAAACAATCACACTTGCTGCCTCTGCACTGTCAAATTGTCACGTACAGTTTAAATCATAGAGGGACAGCGACACATGTTTAAATTGAATGTTGCTTTTCAAGATTTACATGACTGTGTTGCAGAGCTGTGTGGTTTGCATTCACTGTTATCATCTGCCTTATCTGTGAGGCTTCAGCTAAAGGTCCAGTCACACTAAGCAACTTACCAGCGATCCCAACAACGATAGGGATCGCTGGTAAGTTGCTAGGAGGTTGCTGGTGAGATGTCACACTGCGACGCTCCAGCGATCCCACCAGCAACCTGACCTGGCAGGGATCGCTGGAGCGTCGCTACACAAGTTGCTGGTGAGCTCACCAGCAACCAGTGACCAGCCCCCAGCGCAGCGTGAAAGATGCTGCGCTTGGTAACTAAGGTAAATATCGGGTAACCAACCCGATATTTACCTTGGTTACCACCGCACGGAGCTACACGTGCAGAGAGCAGGGAGCAGCGCACACTGAGCGCTGGCTCCTTGCTCTCCTAGTTACAGCACACATCGGGTTAATTAACCCGATGTGTGCTGCAGCTAAATGTGCACAGAGCAGGGAGCAGCGCACAATGCTTAGCGCTGGCTCCTTGCTCTCCTAGTCACAGCACACATCGGGTTAATTAACCCGATGTGTGCTGCAGCTAAATGTGCACAGAGCAGGGAGCAGCGCACAATGCTTAGCGCTGGCTCCTTGCTCTCCTAGTTACAGCACACATCGGGTTAATTAACCCGATGTGTGCTGCAGCTACATGTGCACAGAGCAGGAGCCGGCACTGACAGTGAGAGCGGAGGAGGCTGATAACAAAGGTAAATATCGGGTAACCAAGGACAGGGCTTCTTGGTTACCCGATGTTTACATTGGTTACCAGCCTCTGCAGAAGCCGGCTCCTGCTGCCTGCACATTTAGTTGTTGCTGTCTCGCTGTCACACACAGCGATCTGTGCTTCACAGCAGGACAGCAACAACTAAAAAATGGCCCAGGACATTCAGCAACAACCAACGACCTCACAGCAGGGGCCAGGTTGTTGCTGGATGTCACACACAGCAACATCGCTAGCAACGTCACAAAAGTTGTTCGTTAGCAGCGATGTTGCTAGCGATGTTGCTTAGTGTGACGGGGCCTTAACAAGCGTATTCAGGATGGGTGATGTGTTTTGTCTATGTTTAGGTAGATAACTGGGAAGCTCTTGTGATGCGCCACTCGTAAGTTGTCTTCGCACACACACACACACACACAAACGCACAATTACTGCTGTTACGCAGAGGGCTTAGCAAGCAGTAGGCAACTGAATAGATTGTTCTATTATTTCAATTTTATGCATGGCTCTTATTGTTTGTTTTGGGAAAGTGAAACAATCATTTATGAACCCAATTAATACATTTATCCAGATTTGCATCATAAGTCAGTATTATGCTAACTCCACTATAACATTTGAACAAAAAGAACACTGGAGTAATTACGCATTACCATATAACAAATTTTATTGCACATACATTAGAAGATATAAAAACATACATAAAGATAAAAACGAGGTATTTCACAGTGTACAAAACACACATAGATGCAAAGGACAATATTACAGGCTGAATCTCCGTTGCTCACAGTAATTAGTGTAACATACTAGGAGGACCTCCATAGGTGTATTCCTCCTGTCAATACTGAGCAACAAAGATATAAATCACCCAGATGCTATGTTTGAAGTGCTGGATATAATGGTTAAATAGTTTGTGTTATCCATAGAACAATAAAAACCATAATATCTAATCAAAGATAAAGGACTGTATGAAATGCACTTAACCATACATGAATACCTGTGTCTGGTTCAAAACAATTCTCTGGGTATGGCATGGATCCACACTAAGTCCACAATCACTGTGTATAATCAGTTAATCAGCATGTGGTCCAAGCCACACAGTATGCATTACCATGAGGTGTTAACCATTACAGAGAAATCAACACCAGGCACATATAGTCCAATAGGCACAATCAGACATAGCAAACAAAGTTTTACCCATTTGTAGAGTGGTGACTCAGCACTGTCAGTCCTCTACCCCAATGTACATTTCGCAGATTAAGACGCTTCCTCAGGGGGCTGCTATCAATCCATACACCCACACCTTTTATACTCTTATGTCTAAATGAGATCACACCTGCAATCCCACGCCGCCGCATGTGCGATGCTACCGCGCGTGCGCGCCCCACGGCGGCGACGTCATGACGCACATGCGGCGGCGCCCGATCTCACCTGCAATCCCTTGTCGGCGCATGTGCGATGCCGTCCACCGCCCCCCGGGGAAGGGCCGCTCGTCAGCGACGCACGTGCGTACAGGATGGCAATTGCCAGACACACATGCGTCGCCTGAGACAGCAGCGCCACCTAGGGGAGCGGCGGAGGGCAGCACACACGCGCACAGGGATGCACCTGGGATGCAATGAGTCTTTGTGCAGGGACATGGTCCACTATTTCACATGACATCACATAAATAACAGTATATACAGAAACCGTGCATATATAATAAAATGCACTACATATTAAGAGTGTCCATATTCGTGGTGTCTTGTTTTCTTCGCAGGGCTGATGTCCCCAGATGGTAAATTTAACTTAATAGGGATCATATTCGTAAATGATGTTCTTCACAAGGTGATAGGAGAAAAAATTTAAACTGTGAATAAACAAAAAAATTACATGTTTTAAAAGATTGATTAAAAGCAGTGTAGGAGAGTAGTGGAGAGAGAGCTGTTAATATTACTCAAAAATCTCAAACATGCCGCGCTAGGAACCAAAGCTCAAGATGGACACCCTATTCCTGTAATCAGGTAAATCTGCTCAAAGAAAGCATGCAAATGACTTTGTCTCATTTAGCCCTGTAGGTGACTCTGTCTGTAAAAGGGTAATCCATTTACATTCCTGCTGTAATAGTTTTTTATGAATGTCACCTCCACGGATCCCCACTGATACTCTTTCAATACCAATAACCCTAAAGGTACTGGGGTCACAGCCATGTTTAGCTCTAAAATGGCGTGGGATAGTCTTAAGATCGTCAACATTGAGGATGGTTGCTGCAGCTAATATGTCACGGACATGTTCTCTAGTCCGAACTCGCAATTGGCGGGATGTCAGCCCGATATAAATCAGGTTGCATCCGCAAACCGCATAGTATATTACCTGCGTAGTAGAACAGGTAATATACTGCCGGATTTCAAATTCTTTATCTCCCCCAGAGGACCTAAAAATTTTTGCTCTACTCATGTTGGCACAAGCCTTACAACCGCCGCGGGGAAAAAAACCCTTAACTGGTGGGCCCGCGGCGAATGGTGTACTAGTAGTTGTGGCATAATGGCTTCTAACCAACAGATCTTTTAAGTTTTTATCTCTTTTATAAGACATCTGGGGGTAATCCATTAAATAGTTCTTCAGAGTTGGCTCCGTTTGGAGAACAGACCAGTGACGCTGCAAGATTCTCTTAATTTCCTCACTCTGTGTGTTGAAGGTTGTAATAAACCTAACACAGTCCCTGCCCCCAGAATTGCGTGTCGAGTGTTGGAGTAAGGTTTCTCTAGTGGAATTTTTGGCCCTATTGTAACCTTGTTTTATGGCCCTATTACTGTACCCTCGTGACTGGAATCTCTTTTTAAGTACCTCTGCCTGATGTTCATATTTTTGTGGGGTGGAGCAGATCCGCTTCGTCCTCATGAATTGGCCAACTGGGATGGCCTTAATGGTTGCATGATGGTGGCTGGACCCAGCATGCAGCAGGGAATTAACTGCCGTGGGCTTCCTGAAGAGGTCTGTCTGCAACTGACCATGATCGTCGACCTCAATCTTGATATCCAGGAAGTCCACCGCAACCCTGCTGCACACATAGGTCAGCTTGATGTTATGATTATTTCCATTGAGTCGTCCCATGAACCGCCGGAGCCCATCCTCACTTCCTTGCCAAATAAACAAAATGTCATCAATATATCTCAGCCAGAGGGGCACATGATCTTCTGCCTGCGCGCCCTCGTCCCCCCACAAACCCCTCTCCCAAAACCCAAGGAAGAGGTTTGCGAACGAAGGCGCGCAAGCCGCCCCCATAGCGGTGCCCCTCCGCTGAAGATAATACTGTTCTTTAAACGTAAAAAAATTATGAGTGAGGATGAACTCAAGCAGCGCCATGACCAACTCACATGTGGAGCCATCCCAGTTACTGTTCATAAGAAAGAAGCGGACCGCCTCCAACCCCTGTTGATGGTCTATGCAGGTATAAAGAGATTCGATATCCGCAGTCACGAGGTACATATCTTCCTCAAGGGATATGCCGTTAATTCTCTTCAACACGTCCGTGGTATCACGGACGTATGAAGGAAGGGCCTCCGCTAATGGTTTGAGATAGAAGTCCACAAACTTGCACACCGGATCATTCAACCCTTCCATCCCCGACACAATAGGTCTGCCGGGGGGTTCAGTGGCATTTTTGTGGACTTTAGGAATGAAATAAATTGTTGGTGTCCTGGGGCATTTAGTAGTTAGGCCTTCATAAATTTTTTTAGGAATGATTCCCTGAATGAGGGCATCATATAATATGAGATCCAGTTCCGCTGAGAACGCCACTATCGGGTTAGATGGTAATTTGGTATATGTGGTCCTATCCCTAAGCTGTTTTTGCGCTTCTTTTTCATATAAAACCTTAGGCCATAGGACCACATTACCACCCTTATCGGCGGGCTTGATGACTATGTCATCAAGTGCCCGCAATTGCCTCAGGGCTTTACGTTCAGCCCTGGTAAGATTGTCGACACGTCGTGCGGTGGAGATCACCCCCAGGTCACGTGTGACGAGCTCTGTGAAGATCTCCACCGCAGGACACGTCGACAAAGAGGGGTAAGTTGTAGATTTAGGATACAGATACTCTGGATACTTGCCTCTGATTATTCCCTCTTGCTCGTCCAGCAAGGAATTCAAGTCTCTAAGGGCATCTTCTTCTATCCTGGAGTCAGTCAAGGTGGTGTCATCATCACAATTTTTATGATGGAGTTTCTTCAAGACGAGCTTCCTTGCGAAGAGGTTGACATCCCTGATTACTGAAAAAAGATCAAAATCGTTAGTGGGTACAAAGGTCAACCCCCTCTCAAGCAAACTCTTCTGATCGGCTGTCAATAGGTGGTCAGATAAATTAATCACCTGAAGTTTGTCAGGATTATTTTTCCTGAAGCCCTTCTTATATGCCCCTGAGGGCATACCCCTATTAGGGTTATTTGGTCTTCTATCTCCCGATCTTAAAGTCATACCACTATTGGATCCCGACTCCTGATTACTTGACTCCTCATTGGACGTGCAGGACGTGAGTGATCCGGATCTGGAGCCTGTATTCCTCCATTTACCCCGTTGTTTCCTACGCCATTTGTAGACATTATTAGCATTACGGTCCATGGTGTCTCTTTGGAACTTTTTTGTTTTAATTTCACAGATCTCTTTCTCACATTTAATAGATTCCTCCTCAATCTCGGAATTTAGTTTAACTAGTGCTTCACTCGACAGACCATCCTGGAGTTTCTTCTGCAGTTGTTCAATTTCAGTGTCCATCTCATTGACAGTCTGTTTATTGTTTTGCACCAGTAACTCCATAAACTCTCTAGAGCAGGTGGTGGCCGCCTGTTCCCACCTGCTCCTGAATACATCATCCGGGACCTCAAAGGCAGGGAACACCTGCACTCTGAGTCCTCTTGGTATGAGATTCTTCTCCAAATATTTTTCTAAAAATGCCCTATTCCACCAAACTTTGGTTCTTTTGCGCAGCAGCTCCTTATATCTAAAAATACAGCTTTGCATCTCTCCACTGCTCTCCAGAGACACCGATGTAGTTTCATCACTGAACACCTCGTTGACTTTAGAGAGCCACACTTTCTCTCTGGCTCTGTAGTCCATTTTCTTAATACTGGATGCTGTGTAAAACACAGTAAATATGACAATTAATACATTTATCCAGATTTGCATCATAAGTCAGTATTATGCTAACTCCACTATAACATTTGAACAAAAAGAACACTGGAGTAATTACGCATTACCATATAACAAATTTTATTGCACATACATTAGAAGATATAAAAACATACATAAAGATAAAAACGAGGTATTTCACAGTGTACAAAACACACATAGATGCAAAGGACAATATTACAGGCTGAATCTCCGTTGCTCACAGTAATTAGTGTAACATACTAGGAGGACCTCCATAGGTGTATTCCTCCTGTCAATACTGAGCAACAAAGATATAAATCACCCAGATGCTATGTTTGAAGTGCTGGATATAATGGTTAAATAGTTTGTGTTATCCATAGAACAATAAAAACCATAATATCTAATCAAAGATAAAGGACTGTATGAAATGCACTTAACCATACATGAATACCTGTGTCTGGTTCAAAACAATTCTCTGGGTATGGCATGGATCCACACTAAGTCCACAATCACTGTGTATAATCAGTTAATCAGCATGTGGTCCAAGCCACACAGTATGCATTACCATGAGGTGTTAACCATTACAGAGAAATCAACACCAGGCACATATAGTCCAATAGGCACAATCAGACATAGCAAACAAAGTTTTACCCATTTGTAGAGTGGTGACTCAGCACTGTCAGTCCTCTACCCCAATGTACATTTCGCAGATTAAGACGCTTCCTCAGGGGGCTGCTATCAATCCATACACCCACACCTTTTATACTCTTATGTCTAAATGAGATCACACCTGCAATCCCACGCCGCCGCATGTGCGATGCTACCGCGCGTGCGCGCCCCACGGCGGCGACGTCATGACGCACATGCGGCGGCGCCCGATCTCACCTGCAATCCCTTGTCGGCGCATGTGCGATGCCGTCCACCGCCCCCCGGGGAAGGGCCGCTCGTCAGCGACGCACGTGCGTACAGGATGGCAATTGCCAGACACACATGCGTCGCCTGAGACAGCAGCGCCACCTAGGGGAGCGGCGGAGGGCAGCACACACGCGCACAGGGATGCACCTGGGATGCAATGAGTCTTTGTGCAGGGACATGGTCCACTATTTCACATGACATCACATAAATAACAGTATATACAGAAACCGTGCATATATAATAAAATGCACTACATATTAAGAGTGTCCATATTCGTGGTGTCTTGTTTTCTTCGCAGGGCTGATGTCCCCAGATGGTAAATTTAACTTAATAGGGATCATATTCGTAAATGATGTTCTTCACAAGGTGATAGGAGAAAAAATTTAAACTGTGAATAAACAAAAAAATTACATGTTTTAAAAGATTGATTAAAAGCAGTGTAGGAGAGTAGTGGAGAGAGAGCTGTTAATATTACTCAAAAATCTCAAACATGCCGCGCTAGGAACCAAAGCTGAAGATGGACACCCTATTCCTGTAATCAGGTAAATCTGCTCAAAGAAAGCATGCAAATGACTTTGTCTCATTTAGCCCTGTAGGTGACTCTGTCTGTAAAAGGGTAATCCATTTACATTCCTGCTGTAATAGTTTTTTATGAATGTCACCTCCACGGATCCCCACTGATACTCTTTCAATACCAATAACCCTAAAGGTACTGGGGTCACAGCCATGTTTAGCTCTAAAATGGCGTGGGATAGTCTTAAGATCGTCAACATTGAGGATGGTTGCTGCAGCTAATATGTCACGGACATGTTCTCTAGTCCGAACTCGCAATTGGCGGGATGTCAGCCCGATATAAATCAGGTTGCATCCGCAAACCGCATAGTATATTACCTGCGTAGTAGAACAGGTAATATACTGCCGGATTTCAAATTCTTTATCTCCCCCAGAGGACCTAAAAATTTTTGCTCTACTCATGTTGGCACAAGCCTTACAACCGCCGCTGGGAAAAAAACCCTTAACTGGTGGGCCCGCGGCGAATGGTGTACTAGTAGTTGTGGCATAATGGCTTCTAACCAACAGATCTTTTAAGTTTTTATCTCTTTTATAAGACATCTGGGGGTAATCCATTAAATAGTTCTTCAGAGTTGGCTCCGTTTGGAGAACAGACCAGTGACGCTGCAAGATTCTCTTAATTTCCTCACTCTGTGTGTTGAAGGTTGTAATAAACCTAACACAGTCCCTGCCCCCAGAATTGCGTGTCGAGGGTTGGAGTAAGGTTTCTCTAGTGGAATTTTTGGCCCTATTGTAACCTTGTTTTATGGCCCTATTACTGTACCCTCGTGACTGGAATCTCTTTTTAAGTACCTCTGCCTGATGTTCATATTTTTGTGGGGTGGAGCAGATCCGCTTCGTCCTCATGAATTGGCCAACTGGGATGGCCTTAATGGTTGCATGATGGTGGCTGGACCCAGCATGCAGCAGGGAATTAACTGCCGTGGGCTTCCTGAAGAGGTCTGTCTGCAACTGACCATGATCGTCGACCTCAATCTTGATATCCAGGAAGTCCACCGCAACCCTGCTGCACACATAGGTCAGCTTGATGTTATGATTATTTCCATTGAGTCGTCCCATGAACCGCCGGAGCCCATCCTCACTTCCTTGCCAAATAAACAAAATGTCATCAATATATCTCAGCCAGAGGGGCACATGATCTTCTGCCTGCGCGCCCTCGTCCCCCCACAAACCCCTCTCCCAAAACCCAAGGAAGAGGTTTGCGAACGAAGGCGCGCAAGCCGCCCCCATAGCGGTGCCCCTCCGCTGAAGATAATACTGTTCTTTAAACGTAAAAAAATTATGAGTGAGGATGAACTCAAGCAGCGCCATGACCAACTCACATGTGGAGCCATCCCAGTTACTGTTCATAAGAAAGAAGCGGACCGCCTCCAACCCCTGTTGATGGTCTATGCAGGTATAAAGAGATTCGATATCCGCAGTCACGAGGTACATATCTTCCTCAAGGGATATGCCGTTAATTCTCTTCAACACGTCCGTGGTATCACGGACGTATGAAGGAAGGGCCTCCGCTAATGGTTTGAGATAGAAGTCCACAAACTTGCACACCGGATCATTCAACCCTTCCATCCCCGACACAATAGGTCTGCCGGGGGGTTCAGTGGCATTTTTGTGGACTTTAGGAATGAAATAAATTGTTGGTGTCCTGGGGCATTTAGTAGTTAGGCCTTCATAAATTTTTTTAGGAATGATTCCCTGAATGAGGGCATCATATAATATGAGATCCAGTTCCGCTGAGAACGCCACTATCGGGTTAGATGGTAATTTGGTATATGTGGTCCTATCCCTAAGCTGTTTTTGCGCTTCTTTTTCATATAAAACCTTAGGCCATAGGACCACATTACCACCCTTATCGGCGGGCTTGATGACTATGTCATCAAGTGCCCGCAATTGCCTCAGGGCTTTACGTTCAGCCCTGGTAAGATTGTCGACACGTCGTGCGGTGGAGATCACCCCCAGGTCACGTGTGACGAGCTCTGTGAAGATCTCCACCGCAGGACACGTCGACAAAGAGGGGTAAGTTGTAGATTTAGGATACAGATACTCTGGATACTTGCCTCTGATTATTCCCTCTTGCTCGTCCAGCAAGGAATTCAAGTCTCTAAGGGCATCTTCTTCTATCCTGGAGTCAGTCAAGGTGGTGTCATCATCACAATTTTTATGATGGAGTTTCTTCAAGACGAGCTTCCTTGCGAAGAGGTTGACATCCCTGATTACTGAAAAAAGATCAAAATCGTTAGTGGGTACAAAGGTCAACCCCCTCTCAAGCAAACTCTTCTGATCGGCTGTCAATAGGTGGTCAGATAAATTAATCACCTGAAGTTTGTCAGGATTATTTTTCCTGAAGCCCTTCTTATATGCCCCTGAGGGCATACCCCTATTAGGGTTATTTGGTCTTCTATCTCCCGATCTTAAAGTCATACCACTATTGGATCCCGACTCCTGATTACTTGACTCCTCATTGGACGTGCAGGACGTGAGTGATCCGGATCTGGAGCCTGTATTCCTCCATTTACCCCGTTGTTTCCTACGCCATTTGTAGACATTATTAGCATTACGGTCCATGGTGTCTCTTTGGAACTTTTTTGTTTTAATTTCACAGATCTCTTTCTCACATTTAATAGATTCCTCCTCAATCTCGGAATTTAGTTTAACTAGTGCTTCACTCGACAGACCATCCTGGAGTTTCTTCTGCAGTTGTTCAATTTCAGTGTCCATCTCATTGACAGTCTGTTTATTGTTTTGCACCAGTAACTCCATAAACTCTCTAGAGCAGGTGGTGGCCGCCTGTTCCCACCTGCTCCTGAATACATCATCCGGGACCTCAAAGGCAGGGAACACCTGCACTCTGAGTCCTCTTGGTATGAGATTCTTCTCCAAATATTTTTCTAAAAATGCCCTATTCCACCAAACTTTGGTTCTTTTGCGCAGCAGCTCCTTATATCTAAAAATACAGCTTTGCATCTCTCCACTGCTCTCCTTTATCTTTGATTAGATATTATGGTTTTTATTGTTCTATGGATAACACAAACTATTTAACCATTATATCCAGCACTTCAAACATAGCATCTGGGTGATTTATATCTTTGTTGCTCAGTATTGACAGGAGGAATACACCTATGGAGGTCCTCCTAGTATGTTACACTAATTACTGTGAGCAACGGAGATTCAGCCTGTAATATTGTCCTTTGCATCTATGTGTGTTTTGTACACTGTGAAATACCTCGTTTTTATCTTTATGTACATTTATGAACCCAACTGCATGCAGTGCTTTTCATGTTGTGTGGTTTTGCTGCATACTGGGGATCCCACAAAATACAAGACTTAAAATGAAGCATAAGTCGCAATGAGAATTTCACTGTGCTACAATGCGGCCTAGTGGGGCTGTGCAACCACCGCCTGCCCCATCACGTGCATCTGCGTGCTCTTCATCCTCTGTGACTGTGGGGACAGCAGTCACACAAGCTTTTTCACACTGAACTTCCACCCCGTTACCCGTAAGCGGGAGAGTGATTGGCAGGTCGTCACTTGTTTTGTAAGTGCAAACAGATGGTATTGTTGAGCTGTCAGACATCGAGAGAACCACCATTGGATGAAGGAAACATTATATCCACGCCTGCACCTTCGTCACAGATTGGCTGGACTACCTGCAGTTAATTATTACGTTCCACGAATGGAAAGGAGTGAAGAATGCACAGGTGTTGCACCTTGCTTGGCAGCAAAGGAACACTAACTTAGTATTCCAGACAATTTTATGATGGCAGAAAAAGAGTTAGCTCTTTGGGTAAATTAAATAGCGTTGCAAAAGTGGGCAAGTGGGTACAGTGGCCGTGTTCTGTGGGTACCAGGACAATAAAGAAAGCTTCACTTTCTATCCCTCCTAATGATGAAATGCAGCAAGGAATTCCATGAGTTTGCTTTAAAAATAGCGTAGCAAAATGAGCAGGAGGGTGTAATGCAGAGGTGCTGTAAATTGCTTGGCACCATTGGGGCACAAATGGAGTACAACAGCCACTTTTTGTATGCCACTAAGTTACAGCATTTTTTACTATTATTACAGCTTATTAAAAACAGAGCAGGAGGGTGTAATACAGAGGTGCTGGAAACAGCTTGGCACCATTGGGGCACAAATGGAGTACAACAGCCACTTTTTGTATGCCACTAACTTGCAGCGTTTTTTGCTATTATTATAGCTTATTAAAAACAGAGCAGGAGGGTGTAATGCAGAGGTGCTAGAAATAGCTTGGCACCATTGGGGCACAAATGGAGTACAACAACCACTTTTTGTATGCCACCAGCTGGCAGTATTTTTTTGCTATTATTATAGCTTATTAAAAACAGAGCAGGAGGGTGTAATGCAGAGGTGCTGGAAATAGCTTGGCACCAGTGGGGCAGAAATGGAGTACAACAGCCACTTTTTGGATGCCACTAAGTTGCAACATTTTTTGCTATTATTATAGCTTATTAAAAACAGAGCAGGAGGGTGTCATGCAGAGGTGCTGGAAATAGCTTGGCACCATTGGGGCACAAATGGAGTACAACAGCCACTTTTTGTATGCCACTAACTTGCAGCATTTTTTGCTATTATTATAGCTTATTATAAACAGAGCAGGAGGGTGTAATACAGAGGTGCTAGAAATAGCTTGGCACCAGTGGGGCAGAAATGGAGTACAACAGCCACTTTTTGTATGCCACTAAGTTGCAACATTTTTTTCTATTATTATAGCTTATTAAAAACAGAGCAGGATGGTGTAATACAGAGGTGCTAGAAATAGATTGGCACCATTGGGCCATAAAAGGAGTACAACAGCCACTTTTTGGATGCCACTAAGTTGCAACATTTTTTTCTATTATTATAGCTTATTAAAAACAGAGCAGGATGGTGTAATGGAGAGGTGCTAGAATTAGCTTGGCACGATTGGGGCACAAATGGAGTACAACAGCCACTTTTTCTATGCCACTAACTTGCAACATTTTTGGCTATTATTATAGCTTATTAAAAACAGAGCAGGAGGGTGTAATGCAGAGGTGCTAGAAATAGCTTGGCACCAGTGGGGCAGCAATGTAGTACAACAGCCACTTTTTGGATGCCACTAACTTGCCGCATTTTTTGCTATTATTATAGCTTATTAAAAACAGAGCAGGAGGGTGTAATGCAGAGGTGCTGGAAACAGCTTGGCACCATTGGGGCACAAATGGAGTACAACAGCCACTTTTTGTATGCCACCAGCTGGCAGTATTTTTTTGCTATTATTATAGCTTATTAAAAACAGAGCAGGAGGGTGTAATGCAGAGGTGCTGGAAATAGCTTGGCACCAGTGGGGCAGAAATGGAGTACAACAGCCACTTTTTGGATGCCACTAAGTTGCAACATTTTTTGCTATTATTATAGCTTATTAAAAACAGAGCAGGAGGGTGTCATGCAGAGGTGCTAGAAATAGCTTGGCATCATTGGGGCACAAATGGAGTACAACAGCCACTTTTTGTATGCCACTAAGTTGCAACATTTTTTTCTATTATTATAGCTTATTAAAAACAGAGCAGGATGGTGTAATACAGAGGTGCTAGAAATAGATTGGCACCATTGGGCCATAAATGGAGTACAACAGCCACTTTTTGGATGCCACTAAGTTGCAACATTTTTTTCTATTATTATAGCTTATTAAAAACAGAGCAGGATGGTGTAATGGAGAGGTGCTAGAATTAGCTTGGCACGATTGGGGCACAAATGGAGTACAACAGCCACTTTTTCTATGCCACTAACTTGCAACATTTTTGGCTATTATTATAGCTTATTAAAAACAGAGCAGGAGGGTGTAATGCAGAGGTGCTAGAAATAGCTTGGCACCAGTGGGGCAGAAATGGAGTACAACAGCCACTTTTTGGATGCCACTAAGTTGCAACATTTTTTGCTATTATTATAGCTTATTAAAAACAGAGCAGGAGGGTGTAATGCAGAGGTGCTGTAAATAGCTTAGCACCATTGGGGCACAAATGGAGTACAACAGCCACTTTTTGTATGCCACTAATTTGCAGCATTTTATGCTATTATTATAGCTAATTAAAAATGAGCAGGAGGGAGTAGTGCAGAGGTGCTGTAAATTGCTTGCCACAAGTGGGGCAGAAATGGAGTACAACAGCCACTTTTTGCATGCCACTAAGTTTCCTCAGTGTTTGCTATTATAATGGCTTAGTAACAATGAGTTTGAGTGTGCAATGCAGTGGTGCTGCAAATAACTTTGTACCAGTGGGACACTAATGAATTCCAACAGCCATCTTTAGGATGGCACTAACTGGCAGCACTCTGCAATTAAAATGGCTTTGCTAAAAAGGGCAGGAGGGTACAGTGGCTGGGTTGTGGGTCAGTGTAGAGGAAAGGAAGCCTCACTTTCTATCCCTCCTAATGGTGAAATGCAGCGAGGAAGTCCCTGAGCTTAGCTACACAGACGCTGTTATCTGTAGCTGTTAAAAACTGTTTCCGCGGACCTGACTGTCACCTATGGCTCTGAGCCTGCTGTAATTAGCCCTTACAAAGGCTGAAAGAAACTTCTATCCCTATTCTGTATAGCGCTGTGTATAGAGCGTACACAGCAGTATCGGAGACAGGAGCTACGCCAGCCTTGACTGACACCCAGACGCAGAAGGCAGATAATGGCGTCCAGACGGGCATATACCCATTTTATAATGAAGTTCAAAAAAGTGTAGGAAAGCAGGTTAATATACCGCGCCACACCACAGAAGTCAAAAATGTTAAAAGTAAATCCCTTTTTCTTTATTTTCACAGAATCCGTCCTCTTCCTCAGGACAATGTACAGAAAATACTATCAATTGATAGTATTTTCTGTACATTGTCCTGAGGAAGGGGACGGATATGTCCCTGAAACGCGTAGACCTGTGAAAATAAAGAAAAAGGGATTTACTTTTAACATTTTTGACTTCTGTGGTGTGGCGCGGTATATTAACCTGCTTTCCTACACTTTTTTGAACTGTCTCTTCACCGCGGGACCGCTGCCTCCCACACTATCACATCGTGATTTACATGCTTTGAAAGGGGTTGTGACTGGCACAACCGAAGCAGGTGAGTGTACCTGCCAGTATTCACTTCCACGTGTATACCGGGTAAGACCCTATTTGCGCCTTATCTTTCCACAGTTATCTCATTTTATAATGCAGGGACATGTGACATGGACAGCCTATGACACATGCCCTTGCTTGTCTGGCAAAAAGTCCACTTATCTGTGTGTGTGTCTGGGATTGGCTGACATGCTGGCCCGCCCCACTATACGCGCGCTTAGGGAAGGAAGACAAGAGAAAAAAAAAAATGGCGATCGCCATTATCCCAGCAGCAGTGATCTGAACGCGCAGTCCCCGCACACTATACGCTGAAATTTCATAACAGTGTGAGTTACAGAGTGACTTACACTATTACAGCGAAAAGCCAGCTACTAATTAGCTTGGCTTTTTGCTGCTAGAACCGTTCTCGAACGTAACTAGAGCTATCGAGCTTTTAGCAAAAAGCTCGACTTCTAGTAGTTAATGGAGTACAACAGCCACTTTTTGTATGCCACTAACTTGCAGCGTTTTTTGCTATTATTATAGCTTATTAAAAACAGAGCAGGAGGGTGTAATGCAGAGGTGCTAGAAATAGCTTGGCACCATTGGGGCACAAATGGAGTACAACAGCCACTTTTTGTATGCCACTAACTTGCAGCATTTTTTGCTATTATTATAGCTTATTATAAACAGAGCAGGAGGGTGTAATACAGAGGTGCTAGAAATAGCTTGGCACCAGTGGGGCAGAAATGGAGTACAACAGCCACTTTTTGTATGCCACTAAGTTGCAACATTTTTTTCTATTATTATAGCTTATTAAAAACAGAGCAGGATGGTGTAATACAGAGGTGCTAGAAATAGATTGGCACCATTGGGCCATAAATGGAGTACAACAGCCACTTTTTGTATGCCACTAACTTGCAAAATTTTTGGCTATTATTATAGCTTATTAAAAACAGAACAGGAGGGTGTAATGCAGAGGTGCTAGAAATAGCTTGGCACCATTGGGGCACAAATGGAGTACAACAGACACTTTTTGTATGCCACCAGCTGGCAGCATTTTTTGCTATTATTATAGCTTATTAAAAACAGAGCAGGAGGGTGTAATGCAGAGGTGCTGGAAACAGCTTGGCACCATTGGGGCACAAATGGAGTACAACAGCCACTTTTTGTATGCCACTAACTTGAAGCATTTTTTGTAATTATTATAGCTTATTAAAAACAGAGCAGGAGGGTGTAATGCAGAGGTGCTAGAAATAGCTTGGCACCAGTGGGGCAGAAATGGAGTACAACAGCCACTTTTTGTATGCCACTAAGTTGCAGCATTTTTTGCTATTATTATAGCTTATTAAAAACAGAGCAGGAGGGTGTAATGCAGAGGTGCTGTAAATAGCTTAGCACCATTGGGGCACAAATGGAGTACAACAGCCACTTTTTGTATGCCACTAATTTGCAGCATTTTATGCTATTATTATAGCTAATTAAAAATGAGCAGGAGGGAGTAGTGCAGAGGTGCTGTAAATTGCTTGCCACAAGTGGGGCAGAAATGGAGTACAACAGCCACTTTTTGCATGCCACTAAGTTTCCTCAGTGTTTGCTATTATAATGGCTTAGTAACAATGAGTTTGAGTGTGCAATGCAGTGGTGCTGCAAATAACTTTGCACCAGTGGGACACTAATGAATTCCAACAGCCATCTTTAGGATGGCACTAACTGGCAGCACTCTGCAATTAAAATGGCTTTGCTAAAAAGGGCAGGAGGGTACAGTGGCTGGGTTGTGGGTCAGTGTAGAGGAAAGGAAGCCTCACTTTCTATCCCTCCTAATGGTGAAATGCAGCGAGGAAGTCCCTGAGCTTAGCTACACAGACGCTGTTATCTGTAGCTGTTAAAAACTGTTTCCGCGGACCTGACTGTCACCTATGGCTCTGAGCCTGCTGTAATTAGCCCTTACAAAGGCTGAAAGAAACTTCTATCCCTATTCTGTATAGCGCTGTGTATAGAGCGTACACAGCAGTATCGGAGACAGGAGCTACGCCAGCCTTGACTGACACCCAGACGCAGAAGGCAGATAATGGCGTCCAGACGGGCATATACCCATTTTATAATGAAGTTCAAAAAAGTGTAGGAAAGCAGGTTAATATACCGCGCCACACCACAGAAGTCAAAAATGTTAAAAGTAAATCCCTTTTTCTTTATTTTCACAGAATCCGTCCTCTTCCTCAGGACAATGTACAGAAAATACTATCAATTGATAGTATTTTCTGTACATTGTCCTGAGGAAGGGGACGGATATGTCCCTGAAACGCGTAGACCTGTGAAAATAAAGAAAAAGGGATTTACTTTTAACATTTTTGACTTCTGTGGTGTGGCGCGGTATATTAACCTGCTTTCCTACACTTTTTTGAACTGTCTCTTCACCGCGGGACCGCTGCCTCCCACACTATCACATCGTGATTTACATGCTTTGAAAGGGGTTGTGACTGGCACAACCGAAGCAGGTGAGTGTACCTGCCAGTATTCACTTCCACGTGTATACCGGGTAAGACCCTATTTGCGCCTTATCTTTCCACAGTTATCTCATTTTATAATGCAGGGACATGTGACATGGACAGCCTATGACACATGCCCTTGCTTGTCTGGCAAAAAGTCCACTTATCTGTGTGTGTGTCTGGGATTGGCTGACATGCTGGCCCGCCCCACTATACGCGCGCTTAGGGAAGGAAGACAAGAGAAAAAAAAAAATGGCGATCGCCATTATCCCAGCAGCAGTGATCTGAACGCGCAGTCCCCGCACACTATACGCTGAAATTTCATAACAGTGTGAGTTACAGAGTGACTTACACTATTACAGCGAAAAGCCAGCTACTAATTAGCTTGGCTTTTTGCTGCTAGAACCGTTCTCGAACGTAACTAGAGCTATCGAGCTTTTAGCAAAAAGCTCGACTTCTAGTAGTTAATGGAGTACAACAGCCACTTTTTGTATGCCACTAACTTGCAGCGTTTTTTGCTATTATTATAGCTTATTAAAAACAGAGCAGGAGGGTGTAATGCAGAGGTGCTAGAAATAGCTTGGCACCATTGGGGCACAAATGGAGTACAACAGCCACTTTTTGTATGCTACTAACTTGCAGCATTTTTTGCTATTATTATAGCTTATTATAAACAGAGCAGGAGGGTGTAATACAGAGGTGCTAGAAATAGCTTGGCACCAGTGGGGCAGAAATGGAGTACAACAGCCACTTTTTGTATGCCACTAAGTTGCAACATTTTTTTCTATTATTATAGCTTATTAAAAACAGAGCAGGATGGTGTAATACAGAGGTGCTAGAAATAGATTGGCACCATTGGGCCATAAATGGAGTACAACAGCCACTTTTTGTATGCCACTAACTTGCAAAATTTTTGGCTATTATTATAGCTTATTAAAAACAGAACAGGAGGGTGTAATGCAGAGGTGCTAGAAATAGCTTGGCACCATTGGGGCACAAATGGAGTACAACAGACACTTTTTGTATGCCACCAGCTGGCAGCATTTTTTGCTATTATTATAGCTTATTAAAAACAGAGCAGGAGGGTGTAATGCAGAGGTGCTGGAAACAGCTTGGCACCATTGGGGCACAAATGGAGTACAACAGCCACTTTTTGTATGCCACTAACTTGAAGCATTTTTTGTAATTATTATAGCTTATTAAAAACAGAGCAGGAGGGTGTAATGCAGAGGTGCTAGAAATAGCTTGGCACCAGTGGGGCAGAAATGGAGTACAACAGCCACTTTTTGTATGCCACTAAGTTGCAGCATTTTTTGCTATTATTATAGCTTATTAAAAACAGAGCAGGAGGGTGTAATGCAGAGGTGCTGTAAATAGCTTAGCACCATTGGGGCACAAATGGAGTACAACAGCCACTTTTTGTATGCCACTAATTTGCAGCATTTTATGCTATTATTATAGCTAATTAAAAATGAGCAGGAGGGAGTAGTGCAGAGGTGCTGTAAATTGCTTGCCACAAGTGGGGCAGAAATGGAGTACAACAGCCACTTTTTGCATGCCACTAAGTTTCCTCAGTGTTTGCTATTATAATGGCTTAGTAACAATGAGTTTGAGTGTGCAATGCAGTGGTGCTGCAAATAACTTTGCACCAGTGGGACACTAATGAATTCCAACAGCCATCTTTAGGATGGCACTAACTGGCAGCACTCTGCAATTAAAATGGCTTTGCTAAAAAGGGCAGGAGGGTACAGTGGCTGGGTTGTGGGTCAGTGTAGAGGAAAGGAAGCCTCACTTTCTATCCCTCCTAATGGTGAAATGCAGCGAGGAAGTCCCTGAGCTTAGCTACACAGACGCTGTTATCTGTAGCTGTTAAAAACTGTTTCCGCGGACCTGACTGTCACCTATGGCTCTGAGCCTGCTGTAATTAGCCCTTACAAAGGCTGAAAGAAACTTCTATCCCTATTCTGTATAGCGCTCTGTATAGAGCGTACACAGCAGTATCGGAGACAGGAGCTACGCCAGCCTTGACTGACACCCAGACGCAGAAGGCAGATAATGGCGTCCAGACGGGCATATACCCATTTTATAATGCAGTTCAAAAAAGTGTAGGAAAGCAGGTTAATATACCGCGCCACACCACAGAAGTCAAAAATGTTAAAAGTAAATCCCTTTTTCTTTATTTTCACAGAATCCGTCCCCTTCCTCAGGACAATGTACAGAAAATACTATCAATTGATAGTATTTTCTGTACATTGTCCTGAGGAAGGGGACGGATATGTCCCTGAAACGCGTAGACCTGTGAAAATAAAGAAAAAGGGATTTACTTTTAACATTTTTGACTTCTGTGGTGTGGCGCGGTATATTAACCTGCTTTCCTACAGTTTTTTTAACTGTGTCTTCACCGCGGGACCGCTGCCTCCCACACTATCACATCGTGATTTACATGCTTTGAAAGGGGTTGTGACTGGCACAACCGAACCAGGTGAGTGTACCTGCCAGTATTCACTTCCACGTGTATACCGGGTAAGACCCTATTTGCGCCTTATCTTTCCACAGTTATCTCATTTTATAATGCAGGGACATGTGACATGGACAGCCTATGACACATGCCCTTGCTTGTCTGGCAAAAAGTCCACTTATCTGTGTGTGTGTCTGGGATTGGCTGACAT
This sequence comes from Anomaloglossus baeobatrachus, assembly GCF_048569485.1. Taxonomy (NCBI): domain Eukaryota; kingdom Metazoa; phylum Chordata; class Amphibia; order Anura; family Aromobatidae; genus Anomaloglossus; species Anomaloglossus baeobatrachus. The sequence goes on along the minus strand of NC_134353.1, from coordinate 415,906,018 downwards.
GCTGGCCCGCCCCACTATACGCACGCTTAGGGAAGGAAGACAAGAGAAAAAAAAAATGGCGATCGCCATTATCCCAGCAGCAGTGATCTGAACGCGCAGTCCCCGCACACTATACGCTGAAATTTCATAACAGTGTGAGTTATAGAGTGACTTACACTATTACAGCGAAAAGCCAGCTACTAATTAGCTTGGCTTTTTGCTGCTAGAACCATTCTCGAACGTAACTCGAGCTATCGAGCTTTTAGCAAAAAGCTCGACTTCTAGTTCGATCTAGAACACCCCCCAAAATCACTCGAACCGCGAACTGGAGAACCACGAACCACGAACCACGCTCAACTCTACTCACCTGTGCAGCAGGCACAACTGTGTTTCAGGCATATGGTTACAATCAACTGCTGCTCAGTTGCGCCATCCACAAACTTGGGTTTTGAAGTAAAACAGAAGAATTATTGTAGCAATACCCAAGCACTGTCAATAAATTCATTATTAATTCAATGCTATGCGTTTCAAGGACCCAACATCCTCTTCCTCAGGCATATTACACAGGTAGAAGAGAAGACCGGGTTTATGCCACGCTAAAAACCACTGATGCGTGTAAATGAAAAGATTTCCTTTTTATTGGACAGTTCCTACGCGTTTCAGAGACATCCGTCTCCTTCCTCAGGAAAGGAAATCATATTACAGCAAGGACGCTTGGACCTATACCTAAATCTTTTAATTTACACGCATCAGTGGTTTTTAGCACGGCATAAACCCGGTCTTCTCTTCTACCTGTGTGATACAAAATTCCTCTCCCGGGGCTGCAGCGAAACCACCGGGCACTCACAGGCTATCATAAGGGGTTGTGACTGGCACAACCTCACCAGGTGAGTGCTTCTTTGTCTTGTCTGTCCACCCTCATACCAGATAAGACCCTATTGCGCTTTTTTCCCCTTTACAGTTTTATCTGGCATATTACGACACAGAATTTCTAATAACATTACATAGGGTTACAAACACCTGCCCCCCATCAATCACATTGATTGCTCCATTAACCCTTTCAGCTCTTACATCCTATACAAAAAAATGTAGCCTATAGAAAAGATATAGCCATCAGGAACGTTTTCTTTAAATATTCAAAATAAATAAATATATATATGTGGCGCCCTGGACAAGCCAGGACGTCACAAGCACAACACCAACACACCCCACACTCCCGGTCAGGCACACCGAAGTCAGACAAAAACCCTTGTTGCCTCCCTCCAGGGGCTGATGTCCACACCAGGGGGTGGGCCAGGCGGTTGGTCCCGCCCACCGAGGAGTTCACAGTCCTGGAGGCGGGAAAAGAGTCAGTTGAGTGAGAGTGAGAGAGAGTTTTGGAAGTGAAAGTGGAAGGAGGGAAGTGGCAGTAGAGAAGCCTGAAGTTGGTCCGGGTGTGTGGCCCGGACGGATCAGCAAGGTTGGCAGACGGTGGTGACCGTCTGCAGGAGTGGCCTATTTTAGCTAACTGTAAGGACCGTGGACGGGCGGTGGCCCGGCGGTACCGGACCGGTACGCAAAGAGAAGCCAGCACCATCCGGCAGGGGCTTACAGACCCCGGCAAGGCTAGGAGTCGCCGTGAATTTGCCAAATTCATTAGCGAAGGGAACCTTCTGGGTTTCCCATCAGCCAAGTCCCGTCAGAAAGCAACAGTCCAACCGAGAGAGGGAAACACAGTCACCGCCAAGGCTACAGTTCCCAGGGCCAGAGCCTGCGGGCAAAAGGGGCTCCTTCAGCACCCATCCAAGCTGGGGAGCGGTTTATCGGTGGGAACCCATTGGAACCGTACACGTTACACAGGTGCAGGGAAAGGCAGTCACCATCAACCTGCCAGGAGGAGAAACACCGCAGCCGTCTGTGGGACCCGTCCATCCAGCCGTGTGTTTTACCGAGAACTGTGTCCTCATCATTGGCTGAGTGAGTACCACCGTGCCATGCGGCACAGCGCTGCCCCCGCGACCCTGCACCTCACCAGGCCCCGTAACTCGCCTGCCATCCATCCCTACCCCCTCACCGGGCCCCGGGACAACCAACCCCCTACCCACGGAGGGGAGAACTAACATCCAGGCTGCTCCCTGTCATCGCTCCCGGGATCCCCGTCCAGAGCAGCGGTGGTGTCACCAATATCACCACAACCGTGGGTGGCGTCACGGACAATATCCAATCCTCACAATCAATCCCCACCCTTTTCACTCATGGGTGAGGAACGCCGCTCGAGTCCCCGGGATCCGGCCCACCGCTCGAGCCACCACCGAGCAGCGGCAGCAGCAGCCGGACCTGAGCAGTGGGAGAGCGCAGCGTCCCCTCCTCCGCCCGCGACATATACACAAATAAATAAATAAATCTTTATAAAATAATAGAACCATTCATTCAACCATTCAACCGTTCATTGATTCATTACATATATTTACTGTTTTCAATGTATTTGTTAAAATCATTTGGTTATAGTGTGGATAATTTAAAAATCCACTATCGATAAAGAATTTATCAACAGTGCTTGGGAATTGCTTCAATAATTCTTGTATTTTACTTCACAAAATGGTGTTACTAAGGGCTAGGGAGACTGCAAAAGAAAGAAAATAAATAAAAAAGCAGAACAGTTATACTTACCGACATTCCCCATGACTGTAACACTGCTTCCAGGTCTGATCATTACCTCTCATACATATTCACTGCTTCCCCCTCCCACTGTAAGTCTCACGTCTGTGATTGGTTGCAGTCAGGCTCCGCTCCCACCCTTTGTGACAGTGCCTGTGATTGGTTGCAATCCCACACTGTCTGCATCTTTATAATGGTGTAAAAATAAATTAATTAGAAAAAAAAAATTATGTATTGTCTCCTCTATATTAATACCCAAGCACAGATTAAGCAAATGGCTTCAGGCTGCAATCCCCAGTCGTGTGCATTATCTTGGCTGTGTATCAAAATACCCCATGCGACTTTTTTAATTATTTAAATAAATAATTTAAAAAAATGATATGCAGTGTCCACAAAATTTGATACTTAGTCAAAATAAACCCGACAGCTTGAGGCTGGTATTCTCAGGCTGGGGAGGGCTATGGTTATTGGGCCCCCAGCCTCAAAACTGTGATTTGTCAAAAATCACAGCTGCCAAAAAACCCTGGATTAGTAATAGGTAGGGGTTTATGGGACATCCCATTACTAATCCTGTAAGTAAAGATAAATAAACACAAAACACACAGAAAATATTTTTTTTAAAAAACAACATCCTTTTTCTCCACTTTATTAACCTTCCCAAACACCCTGGTCTGACGTAATCCAAACCACGATGTCCCATGATGATCTTGGCTCTGCCAGATACTGAAGTCGCAGAGCTCGGGCACATTACAGTTTATGACCGCCCGCTGCAGCTTCAGGCAGACACTGACTAAGCCGCAGGCGTGAGCGGTGATGTCATTGAGATTACCTGCAGTCACAGCTGGATGTTTCCATGGTATCCCATTGTGATTGCAGATAAACACACCTCAGGTGAACTCATTGAACTCAATGAGACCTGCATCTCCTGGCAGAAAACCACTTTCTTTTACCAAGAAATGCATATTTGGTGTTGGAATTTATGCCCAAAATTAATGCACCAATACTGCATATCCTAGCAAAAAAAAAACCATCAAAACCCATTATGGCTTTAATGCGTTCTTTTTTTTTTTTGTTTGCCAGGAGATGCAGATTTGGTGCAGGAATTTGGTGTTTAAATTCAAGCACTAAATATAAATCCGGCAGAAAACCACACAAAAATTTCGGTTTTGATTCCGTTTCAGTGCAATTTTCTGCCAGGAGATGCAGATTTGTTGCAGAAATCTATATACCAAATTTCTGCACCAAATTTGCATCTTCTGGTAAAAAAAACGGCATCAATACTACATAAAAACAACATCGCATTTTGATGCATTTATTTACCAGAAGATGAAAATTTGGTGCAGGAATTTGGTGTATAAATTTCTGCACCAAATCTGCAACTCTAGGAAAAAAAAAGGACAAAAACAGTTTTGCTGCTGTTTCGGTGTAGTTTTCGGATAGGAAATGCAAATTTTGTGCAGAAATCTGGTTCAGACATGTCTACACCAAATCTGCCAAATCTGTATCTCCTGACAGAAAATCTAAACTTAACTGCTTTTTTTTCAAGGTGATCCAGATTTGGTATAGAAATGTATGCTGAATAAGAAAAAATAGTCTAGTTCACTCGAATACCGACATCTTTGTCTCTGATGTCCTGGAAGCACAAAAATCCCGCTGCTGTTTCAGCAAAGACATAGAAAAAAAAAGGATGAGAGAAAACGATTCAGCTTCCGGAGAGTATGTGCTGGTGAAATCAACTTTCTAATAATTTCTTTAAAAACAATACAAAAATTTGTAATCCTCACATATATGAACAGTAGTCACGACCAGTGGCAGAATGCCAGATGCGTTTCGATCAGAATCTGATCTTAGACTTGGTGAATATGTGGGTCGGTCCAAACAGGGAATTTAAACAAAGCAATTCATTAACAATAATTAATTACATATGTGTTAAGGCCCTGTCACACACAGAGATAAATCTGCGGCAGTGAAATTGTGGACAATCAGTGCCAGGTTTGTGGCTTTGTACCAATGGAACAATATGTCCATGATTTCACTGCAACCACAGATCTGCCAAAGATTTTTCTCTGTGTGTGACGGGGCCTTTAGGTGGACCACTATATGTATAATTAAAAACACAATATTAAAAAGAAAAAAACAAACTACAAGAACCAGACTATATGGATTTGAAAACAGATTATAGTGAGCAAAAGGAAAAAAGAGGAAAAAAAGAGGACTTCATATCGTTGCACTCCTTGGATGTGTGGTGACCTATTCCATTGGGCGTGTCAAGCTTTCCTTCACTTCGTCTATAGTGAGCAAAGTGTAAATAATATGTTCGTTTTTTTTGTATTTAATAGTGAAGAAAAACTATTGAAATTTAAACCAAATGGTACCTGGGTTCCAAGGAAAAATCCAGAATGCTTCTCTATTTCATAGCACCTGTTCTCTATCTCTAACACGAGCATGTTTGTGCACAGTTTCTATGGCAAACACTTGAAAAACCATTTGTATTACGTTTGTGAACATTGATAAAGTGTTTGGCCACATTTGATATATTTCTGCCTGTTTTGTCTGATATGTCATGTAAGTGTTCTCGCACCCTGCATTTCAATTTCCTCTTTGTAGGGGCGATATATTTTACATCGCATGCTTTGCAATAAATAATATAGGCAACAAAGTTAGAATTGCAATTAAAAGAAACATGGACTTTGAAAGATCTGCTAGGATCAAAATGATCAAATTCATATTTTTTTTAGAAAATGTACAAGTTTTGCAGGGAAAACAACCACATTTGAAATATCCCTTAGTGGCCAACCAAGTTTTTTTTTTAGAAAAAGACTGATTATGTGATCTGATTAAACTGGGTGAAAGATCCTAGCCTAATGTGGGCGCTTTATTTAGAAACTATTCTGATTCCCTCATTCAAAATTGAATTAATTACGGGGTCCTCCCTAAGAATATGTAGATTTTTATTAACAATATTAGATATGGCGGCACGGTGGTGTCGCGGGCGGGGAGGATGACGTCGCTGCTGCGCTGTCGCTAATGCTCGGGTCCGGCGCTGCTGCTGCTGCTCGGTGGCTCGAGCAGTGGGCCGGTTCCGGGGACTCAAGCGGCGCTCCTCGCCCATGAGTGAAAGGGGTGGTTGGTTTGGGGGATTTAGTCCGTGACGCCACCCACGGGTCGTGGTGAAGATGGGCACCACCGCTGCTAATGACGGGGATCCCGGGAGCGATGGTAAGGAGCAGCTGGGATGTTGTTTTCCCCCTCCGTGGGTAGGGGTCGGGGGACCCGGGGCCCGGTGATGTTGTGACGGGGAGGCAGGTCGGTGAGGTGCAGGGTTGCAGGGACAGCGCGGATGGCACGGGTGTACTCACTCAGCAAGAAAGGTGCAAAGTCCTCGGTAAACCAAACGGCTGGATGGACGGGTCCTGCAGCCGGCTGCAGTGCTTCTCCCCGGACAGGTGATGGCGTCTGTCTTTCCCTGCACCTTAATGTTCTCTTTCTGACTACTATGGATTCCCAACGGTAGTCCGCTCCCCGGTGTATGGGTACCGGAGGAGCCCGTTTGCCCGCAGACGCTGGCCCTTGGGTCTCTAGCCTTAGGCGGTAGCTGTATACCTTCACGGTGTGAGCGGTTGCCTTCAATCGGGACTTTTGCTGTTGTGAAACCCCTGGGGTTCCAGTCACATTCGGATCTGACTATTGTCGGCGGCTCCAAGCCTGGTCGGGGTCCGATGGCCCTGCCTGTGTGTGCTGGATTCACTTCGCTCCCCGGTCGGTACCGGCAGGCCGTCGCCCATCCCCGGTCCTACGGTTCCGCGTTGCTCCACCACTCCTGCAGACGGCCACCACCGTCTGCCAACCTTGCTGTCAGTGCCTGGGCCACAAACCCAGACACCCAAGTGCTTGCTCCTCTCACTTCAAACTCCTACAATAAACTGTCACTTTTCCTGCCTCCAGGCCTGTGAACTCCTCGGTGGGTGGAGCCAACCGCTTGACTCCGCCCCACCTGGTGTGGACATCAGACACTGGAGGGAGGCAACAAGGGTTTTGTGTTTGACTGGTGTCCCTGTCTAATGGGGGTGGGGGTGTTTGGATGTGATCTGTGACGACCTGGCTAGGCCAGGGTGCCACATTCCCCCTTGGTGAAATACAGACCGTCCGCGGGCTGCCCGTCCATCACCGGTTTTACTTTTCTTTTAAAACTGTAAAAAGATAAATTAACATGGAAACATTTCAAACATAAGCATTTCTTGTGAGGACACTTAAACGTTGCTCATATAAAACATTTTTAATACTGACGGACGGATGGATGTCTTCCGCTCTCCCACCCAAGCAACCTAGCCCTGATGCTGCCCCTAAGAAGTGGGCAGCACCCCTTGACCCCAGTCCAGGTTCAGGCTTCCCGAGCGGGAACGGGTACGGTAACTCGCACCCGGCTGTCACTTCAGGGGATCCCACGTCCTTGGGGGACCCCTGACCCCCGGAGGATGGCCACCGGTCCTGGTGGTGGCCGGACCCCAGCCTACTGTGCTGCGGGTCCTTCCTCCAATCTGCCTCTCCGGAGGCGGCACCGACGGAATATCACCCCTCAACTTATTTACAACTTCAAGCCCACTAGTGCGTGGGTGGCCTACCAGTTCTCGGCCATGTCCATGAGTAGTCTCTCATGCAGGTTGTAAACACATAGGGTCCCTCCGGGGACAACTTGCCAGCAATGGCCGGAATAATCACACAGTCAATCAGGTAAAGGTTCGGTTCATTAAAGTCATTCATTCACATATTTACATATTTAACAGATGACACCCCTAGATGGTAGTTTCCCTGTACCTAAGCGGGGGTTGGCCTAGGTTGGGGCGTGTAGACCTTCTGGGCCCAATGCTATCAGTGGAGGGCAAGGGGACAGAGGAGACAGTCAGCTCCTCTTCCCGTCTACTGTGCGGGGCCAGCGGAGACTCAGGGGGACTGGGTACAGGTGCAGCCCTGGGCACTGATTCACTGGCGGGTACTTCCATCTCCTTTTCCTCCACGGGTTGTGGGAACATTATCACCGGAATGAGCACCGCACCGTTCTGTGTAGGCCAGTCTGCTGGGAAATCAGCCATTACTGTGTGGATCACCTCTTTCTCCTTCTCCCCGGTTGGTCAGCTGCTACCTTCAACGGCGATGGGCACCTCTTCAGGTGGTCCCTGGACACCGTGGCCGAAGTCTTCCCCTGGTCACGACTAATCTGGTAGGCCTTCTCATTCTCCCATTCAGTGGGTTGTATGACATATGGGGTCTTTTCCCACTGGTCATCGAGCTTATGGGTTCTTCTTTTTCGTTTTAGCACTACATCTCCAGGTTTAAAGGGGCCAGCTGGAGCTCGCTTGTTGAAATACTGTTCCTGCTGTTCCCGGCTCCGACACAGGTTCCTTTCCACGTACTCCTTGGCCTGTCGGTACTGCGCTCTCCGCCGAGTGTCCCATTCAGCAGTCGAAGGGAAGGCTTCTAGAGCTTCCAAACCCATTTCTAGGTCTACTGGCTGCCGGCCTGGCCGAGCTCTCATCAGGTACGCTGGTGTACATTTAGTAGAGCTGGAAGGGATGTTATTGTACATATCGACCAGGTCAGGCAGCTTTTCTGGCCACAGGTTCCGCTCTTCTAACAGTAACATCTTGAGGAGACCCAGGACCAGATGGTTCATCTTTTCACACATGCCATTGGTCTGGGCATGATAAGGCGTGGTCTGAATTTTCTTGCAGCCGTACAACTGGCAGAATTCTTGAAACACCTCCGCTTCGAAAGCCGGGCCACGGTCGGTAAGCACCCTCCCCGGGTACCCGTGCGGTCGGCAGAAATAGGCCTGGAATGCTCTAGCAGCAGTATGGCCGGTCAGGTCCTTGACTGGGACAACCACAATAAATCTTGAATAGTGGTCTACAATGGTCAGAGCATAGGTATACCCACTTCGGCTAGGGGTGAGCTTCACGTGGTCGAGGGCGACCAGCTCCAGCGGCTGACGAGTAATGATTGTTCGCCAAGGGGCCTTCTGGCTGGCCTCGTCCCTTCTTCTCAGTGCACAGGGACCGGATTCTCGGCACCAGGCCTCCACAGACTCCCGCATTATAGATTATAGTCGGGATACGCCAGGATTTCTTCCCCTGTCAAGGCCGTCTTCAGCTGGTGGAAAGACTCCTCGTGTTTCGCTTCCCATGCCAACGGGGTTCCAGAGGGCCTGCCACCCTTGGTCTGTCCCACGAGGAGGTCTTGCATGGGGGTGGCCATCTTCGTATACCCCTTAATGAAGCAACGATAGTAGACCACCAGGCCCAGGAACTGTCTCACCTCTCTCACCATGGTCGGTCTCGGCCAGTCCTGAATGGCAGTGATCTTCTCGGGATCTGGGGTGACGCCTTCCGCGCTCACCACGTGTCCGAGGTACTGTACCCTGGGTTTCAGTAGGTGGCACTTAGAGGGCTTCAACTTCATACCATATTTGGCTAGGGACGCGAACACTTCAGCCAAGTGTTCCAGATGAGCCTCGTATGTCTGGGAGTACACGATCACGTCGTCCAGGTACAGTAGGACCGTTTCAAAGTTGAGATGTCCCAGGCAGCACTCCATGAGCCATTGGAAGGTTCCAGGGGCATTGCACAGCCCAAAGGCATGCTGTTGAACTCGCAGAGTCCCATGGGAGTGGCAAATGCAGTCTTCTCACGGTCCTCTGGTGCAACCGCTACCTGCCAGTACCCGCTAGTAAGGTAAATGGTAGAGAAGAAGTTAGCAGTTCTCAGTGCAGCTAGTGATTCTTCGATACGGGGGAGAGGGTAGGCATCTTTATGCGTGATCTGGTTGATATTCCGGTAATCCACACACGTTCTCATGGTGCCGTCCCACTTCTTGACCAGCACCAGCGGGGCTGCCCAGGGACTACAGCTATCCTGAATGACCCCTGCCTCCTTCATGTTCCTCAACATGTCTTTAGCACATTGATAGTGTGCTGGCGGAATAAGCCTGTATCTCTCTTTGATGGGTGGGTGTAGGCCTGTAGGGATATGGTGTTGAATCCCCTTAATCCTCCCGAAATCTAATGAGTGCTTGCTGAAAACCTGCTCATATTCTTGCACTACCCTGTATACCCCCTCTTTGTGATGTGCGGGTGTGGTTTCAGTACCTACGTGTAGTTCCTGGCACCACCCCTCCAACTGTGCAGAGCGTGTATGGCTACTGACAGGGGATGCCGAGGTAGCAGGGACAGCTTCGTGAATGGTGTGAGGGTCTAAGGTGAGCAACTTGGCGAGGGTAGCATAACGGGGGAGCCTGACTTCCTCCTCTCCACAATTCAGTACTCTTACAGGCACTCTCCCCTTTTTAACGTCAAACACTCCTCTGGCCGCCATCACTGTGGGCCAGTGTTCCGAAGGCATGGGTTCCACCATCGCCGGGTAGTCGCGCCCTTGGGGGCCTACTGCTGCCCTGCACCAGATCATCATTTCACTCCGGGGTGGCACTACTAAGGGGGCCACATCTATCACCCTCACTCCACCAATCTCTCTGCCAGTCGAGCTCACTTGTTGCCGATACAGCAGGGCCCGGATCTCACGCTGCACAGCCCTCTGTCGGCCACCTCCTGCGGTGGCGGCCAACTGCTGCAACAGATTCAGCACCTCACTCATACAATGCTCCATGATGTTGGTCCCCAAGATTACTTTCGGGGTATGGTCACTGGGTTTATTCATTACCACAATCATCCCTTGATTCTTTAACTCCGCACGTCCCACAGTCAGGGTCACTTGCTTGTATCCCACCTGGGTTAGCGGGAGTCCATTGGCTGCAATCAGGGTCAGGCTATCATCAGAGGGGGCAAGTTCGTCAGTGCCCCAATACTGCTGGTACAGGGTATATGGTATAGTGGTTACCTGTGATCCTGTGTCCAAGAGGGCCATGAGCGGGACGCCGTCCAGTGCCAGGGGGATGATGGGGCGAGCTCCGACGTACCGGTCTCGCCAATCATGGTTGGCCTTATTGGCCCCAGGGGTTGCTCGTTTAACGGGCACCACCTAGAGAGTGGCCGGGCTTTCTGCACCTGTAACAGATAGGAGGCCCATACCGTGAGTCATTGGTCCTTCTCCACTGCATCCAGGGGACGTCCTCCGGGCTGTTGGCGAGCTGGACCCCTCCTGGGGGCTTGACTCTCGTCGGAAGCTGGAGTGCGGCGAGGATCTTGGCTAGGTCTCCATCCATGCGGCGGACCTGGGCTGTTAGTTCCTCCATCATCCCGAGGGGTGCAGCAGGGGCCGGTAGAGCCGGAGGTGGAGGTGCCACCGTGATAGGAGCAGTCTCGGCCGGCCACGAGGCCGCCTCAGGAGCGTCTAGCGCTGGGGCCTGCAGGGCCTTGATGGCCCGCTCTTTCAGTACTGCAAAGTCCAGATTGGGGTGTTCCAAGGCCCACAGCCGCAGCTGCTTGCAATCTTCCACGGACCCCAGCCCCTGCAGGAATTGCTCTACTAGCATCTTATTACTGTCCACATCATTGATAGTGTCCACCCGCTTCAGCGTACGGAGGGCTGTTTGCAGGCGCACGGCATAGTCTCTTACATTGTCCGCAGGCCGTTGCCGGCACTGATAAAACTGCATCCTCAGCTCCGCTTCGGTGCGGGTCTCAAAAGCGATTTGTAATTTTTCGAAAATGGTAGTCACTGAGGCGTCGGTCCAGGTCTCCGCCTCCTGCTCAGCCGTGCTGGTTAGCTGCCCTAGCACTACCGCTGCCCGTTGCCTGTCAGCCAAGGACCGGGCTAATCTTTTTCCGGAAAACCTGCAAAGCATCAGGCTTCTCATCGCACTGCAGTAGCCAGGTAGCACCGGGCACATAGGGCAGGGAGAACGGCATCACCTGGGCGACCGCTGGACCCGCGCCCCCCCCCCGCTCTTGCGACCGGAGCAGGGGCTATCCCGTTTCCATCTACGGGTGCGGCGGGAGCTGCAACCGCCACTCCTCCAACAGCTTCGTCGGCCGCAGACATCTTTTTCCCGTCCCCCCTTGGTACTCTTCAGCACTTCCGTTTGTTGGGGGCGACGCTTCGCTTTCGCGCCTTCCCTGCTCGGAGGAGATGCTCGAGCAGGAGATTTTCGCGCCAAGATGGTGGCGCTTCAAAATTTTTGACCGGACGCCGCCGGCGGAGATCACAAGGCGCACTTCTACTGGTAAGTAGATGGGTTCAATCCTGTTCGTGACGCCAAGTTGTCGTGGGCGGGGAGGACGCCGTCGCTGCTGCGCTCTCGCTAACGCTCGGGTCCGGCGCTGCTGCGGCTGCTGCTCGGTGGCTCGAGCGGTGGGCCGGATCCAGGGACTCAAGCGGCGCTCCTCGCCCGTGAGTGAAAGGGGTGGTTGGTTTGGGGGATTTAGTCCGTGACGCCACCCACGGGTCGTGGTGAAGTTAGGCACCACCGCTGCTGATGACGGGGATCCCGGGAGCGATGGTAAGGAGCAGCTGGGATGTTGTTTTCCCCCTCCATGGGTAGGGGTCGGTGGTCCCGGGGCCCGGTGATGTTGTGATGGGGAGGCATGGTCGGTGAGGTGCAGGGTTGCAGGGACAGCGCGCCGTGCTGCCGGATGGCATGGGTGTACTCACTCAGCAAGAAAGGTACAAATTCCTTGGTAAACCAAACGGCTGGATGGACGAGTCCCGCAGCCAGCTGCAGTGCTTCTCCCCGGGCAGGTGATGGCGGCTGTCTTTCCCTGCACCTTAATGTTCTCTTTCTGACTACTATGGATTCCAAACGGTAGTCCCCTCCCCGATGTATGGGTACCGGAGGAGCCCGTGTGCCCGCAGACGCTGGCCCTTGGGTCTCTAGCCTTAGGCGGTAGCTGTATACCCTGACGATGTGGGCGGTTGCCTTCAATCGGGACTTTTGCTGTTGTGAAACCCCTGGGGTTCCAGTCACATTCAGATCTGACTATTGTCGGTGGCTCCAAACCTGGTCGGGGTCCGATGGCCCTGCCTGTGTGTGCTGGCTTCACTTCGCTCCCTGGTCGGTACCGGCGGGCCGTCGCCCGTCCCCGGTCCTACGGTTCCGCGTTGCTCCACCACTCCTGCAGACGACCACCACCTTGCTGTCAGTGCCTGGGCCACAAACCCAGACACCCAAGTGCTTGCTCCTCTCACGTCAAACTCCTACACTAAACTGTCACTTTTCCCGCCTCCAGGACTGTGAACTCCTCAGTGGGTGGGGCCAACCGCTTGGCTCTGCCCCACCTGGTGTGGATATCAGACACTGGAGGGAGGCAACAAGGGTTTTGTGTTTCGCTGGTGTCCCTGTCTAATGGGGGTGGGGGGTGTTTGGATGATACCTGTGACGACCTGGCTAGGCCAGGGGGCCACAATGGCTCAGTGGTTAGCACAGCAGCCTTGCAGCGCTGGGGTCCTGGGTTCAATTCCTACCAAGGACACCATCTGCAAGGAGCTTCTATGCTCTCCCCGTGTTTGCGTGGGTTTCCTCCGGGTACCCCGGCTTCCTCCCACACTCCAAAGACATACAGATAGGGACTCTAGATTGTGAGCCCCAATGGGGACAGTGTTGTCAATATATGTAAAGCGCTGTGGAATTAATAGCACTATATAAATTAATTAATTATTATATGGCTCTAAAGTAGCTACTATAAATAAGGACCAAAGCTGGAATATTAGAATTAGTGGATTTATTTGAGTAATTGGAACTTTTGACCAATTTTTTTATGGGCAATAATATTCTTTGCTCGCTTCAGGGACCAGGAAGGGTAATTTCTGTTTGAAACACATTGTTCTATTTGGCTGCCTCCACTTGAAACAAATCTTGGTTGCTACAATTTCTTTTAGCTTGAATGAGCTCTACTACAGGGACCTGATCATACGAGCAGGGGGAAAACTACATGAATTTAAAGGGACAGTATCGCGTTTTTTTATTTTTGTATTAAAAATAGTGATTCTGAAATCAAGTATTTCTAATACAAAATGAAAATCGTAGCTTATTTACTTTTTCTGTTATTCTAATTTTACTATATGCACTGGGGGCCATGTTGGATTTGCTGTGTGTGTAACGACAGTTACACACTCCTTTATGGCAGCCCCTGTGCATAGAGAATAGTGGTCGCTCTCCGACCCTATGTTTAACGTTACAGTGGGCGTATGCTGTGACCTGGACGCGCCCCATGGGCTGTCCAGATCACAGCAGAGGGAGGAGTTTAGCCGCCATCATCGTGGAGCTCACAGCGTATGCTGTTTGCTCCACTTCACCCCTGTCAACCGCCGGGATGTGTGAGTACAGGCCGCCTCCCCTCCCCTGCCCCCCTTACCGATGACACCGCCTCCCTCCGCTCTCCCCATCCCTTCGCTCTCCTCAGCCCCCGCTAGTGCCGCCCCTCCCCCTCGCCGTTCCCGTCTCCGCTGACACCCCATCCCTTCGCTCTCCTCAGCCCCCGCTAGTGCCGCCCCTCCCCCCGCCGTTACCGTCTCCGATGACACTTCCTCCCTCCGCTCTCCCCAGCCACCGCTCTGCTTGCCGCTGCTGTGTATGTGCGTGCCCTTGCCCCACTGCATGCGAGTACCGCCGCTGATACTGTCTGCACGGCTGTGTATTATCCTCTCCTGTTTCATACTATCTGCTGAGCCGTGTATCAAATCCTCTCTTAGGTGATACACAGATCAGCAGACCACATCACCCAGGACAGGATTAGATACACGGCCGTGCACACAGCATCACCCAGGACAGGATTAGATACACAGCTCAGCAGACAGTATCACCCAGGACAGGATTAGATACACAGCTCATCAGACTGTATCTAATCCTGTCCTGGGTGATGCTGTCTGATGAGCTGTGTATCTAATCCTGTCCTGGGTGATAGTGTCTGCTGAGCTGTGTATCTAATCCTGTCCTGGGTGATGCTGTGTGCACGGCCGTGTATCTAATCCTGTCCTGGGAGATGCTGTGTGCACAGCCGTGTATCTAATCCTGTTCTGGGTGATGCTGTGTGCACGGCCGTGTATCTAATCCTGTCCTGGGTGATGCTGTGTGCACGGCCGTGTATCTAATCCTCTCCTGGGTGATGCTGTGTGCACGGCCATGTATCTAATCCTCTCCTGGGTGATGCTGTGTGCACGGCCGTGTATCTAATCCTTTCCTGGGTGATGCTGTGTGCACGGCCGTGTATCTAATCCTGTCCTGGGTGATGCGGTCTGCACGGCCGTGTATCTAATCCTCTCCTGGGTGATGCTGTGTGCACGGCCGTGTATCTAATCCTCTCCTGGGTGATGCTGTGTGCACGGCCGTGTATCTAATCCTGTCCTGGGTGATGGTGTGTGCACGGCCGTGTATCTAATCCTGTCCTGGGTGATGCGGTCTGCACGGCCGTGTATCTAATCCTCTCCTGGGTGATGCTGTGTGCACGGCCGTGTATCTAATCCTGTCCTGGTTGATGCGGTCTGCACGGCCGTGTATCTAATCCTGTCCTGGGTGATGCTGTGTGCACGGCCGTGTATCTAATCCTCTCCTGGGTGATGCTGTGTGCACGGCCGTGTATCTAATCCTCTCCTGAGTGATGCTGTGTGCACGGCCGTGTATCTAATCCTGTCCTGGGTGATGCTGTGTGCACGGCCGTGTATCTAATCCTGTCCTGGGTGATGCGGTCTGAACGGCTGTGTATCGAATCCTGTCCTGAGTGATGCTGTGTGCACGGCCGTGTATCTAATCCTGTCCTGGGTGATGCTGTGTGCACGGCCGTGTATCTAATCCTAGCCTGTGTGATACTGTCTGCTGAGCCGTGTATCTAATCCTAGCCTGGGTGATACTGTCCACTGAGTTGTGTATCTAATTCTCTCCTGTGTGATACTGTCTGCTGAGTTGTGTGTCTAATCCTATCCTGTGTGATACTGTCTGCAGAGCCGTGTATCTAATCCTGTCCTGTGTGATACTCCTGCTGTCCTTGGTGACACTTTAGACATTTCTGGTCACCAACAAAATGGCTGTGCACTGTGTCCCTACATGTCATTCTCTGTTATCCTTTGTAAACACTCAGATTGGGAAGTGGAGGCGTGCCACCACACACAGAAGAGCAGACTCCGCCCACTTTACTGCAAGCTGTAACGTGAGCTTTTTCCTACAGTGGGATTTCTGTAGGATTTCAGAAGCTGCTCCCCCTAGTGTTTAACAGTGGAAACAGTGGAAAATATTAAACTTTTTAATTTTTTTTTACATTTCGCTCAATTAAAAAAAGAAAATAATATTTAAACAAAACATTAAAATAATATTACTTTACATTTTTTCAGGTATTTAATTTTTTTTTTTTTTCTCACGATACAGTCCCTTTAAGATGGTATTTCCAGATGTAATTTTATTAAAAGTTTTGCTTGTTATGTCAAGGTTGTGCTGTCCAGAAAGTTCCAAATCAAGAAAAGTGATGGTGTTGGGATGAGATGAGTGCGTAAAATGCAAGTTGAAATCATTAACATTAAGATATGTTACAAATGATGGTATAAGATTAAGGTATCCTCCCATATGACAATCAAATCGTCAATGTACCTAGCGTAACACACCATGTGCTGTAAAAAGGGGTTCTGATTATTGTAAATAAAGCATTCCTCCCATCATGCCATAACTAAATTTGCAACTTAAGGTGAAAATTTGGCACCCATGGCAACGCCGTTCTTTTGTAAAAAAAATTTCATTACATATAAAAAAAATTATGGGTAAGCACAAATGATAAAACCTGCTGAATGAAATTACATAGTTGAGGTGTGTGATTGGTATATTTTAATCGACTGCTAAGATTGCAACATGGTGTGGTATGCTAGTGTACAGCAAAGTGACATCACATGTGAGCCAGCTCCATTTTTCTGACCATTTAATTCCATCAAACATATCGAGAACATCCCTGGAATCATATAAATAACCAGGAAAGTGGAGAACTAGAGGCTGAAGAAAAAAAATCCAGCCATTCACCTAGCCATTCAAACATAGAACCTATGCCCGAAACAATAGGTCTCATGAGGAAAGGAGAGGTTATTTTGTGAGTTTTAGGCAGAGTGTGCATAATGGGAATTACCGGATTTTCAACCATTAAATAATCAAACAGTTTTTTTGAAAAAACTCCAAGAGAACAACCTTCAGAAATAATATCCTTGGTCTTCTTAAGGAAGACTGTAGCTGAGTGTCATTATACTGTGATGCGATCCTGCAATCGAAGCACAGCTGTGTGTTGTGAATATCAGTTATGCTTTTGTTGCTGTGAGGCTCCCTCTTGTGGCCAGGAATGGTTTGGACAGAGACCAGGTGTGTTCAGCAATGGGCGTTTTCATTGCTAACTCTCTGCCTACTTATACCCTGGTCTGCTGGCAGGCTATGCCGGATGTCAGTTGTTCTTTGTTCACCAGCCTGCTTCATCCAGCTCCAGACCACATCTACCCCAGATAAGTGCTTGTCTTTTTATTTGTTGTTTGGTTCTTTTAGCTCTTATCTGAGTTTGCCATTTGCTGTGGTTATTGTCAGTTTATTTGCATGCAGGGATCTTCCCTCTCAGTTGCTTAGCTGGGAAGCTCCCTGCAGCTATGTTTGGAATATTGCTCCTATAAGTCCATGTGTTTGTTGCTTCTTGAATTTCTAATGGTTCATGCTTTCTGTTCATTGGTATGACAAGAGCGCCTGGTGTAGGATGGAGTTCAGATCTAGCAATCTGAGGGCTTTTTGTACTATCAGGTTTTTGATTTTTGTAGGGTTTTTCTCAGGCCACCATCAGTCCCTTTCCTATCCTGTCCTATTTAGTCAGTAGGGCCTCACCTTTTGCTAATCCTATCATCCATCTGTGTATTGTGTTTTCCTATATCACTGCAGTCTTTGAATGTGGGGGGCTTGCTATTCTTTATCTATTTTCTGAGGCAGAGAGTTATTCATCTTTCCTTCCTTTAGGATAGCTAGTTCTCCGGCTGGGTTCGCGGTGCACAGGATGTTAGTTCACCCCTCGGCTACTTCTAGTGTTGATGGTTAGTAAGGGGATGGCGGCCAGATTAGTTGCCAATGCTCTTGTCACCTTTTACCAATGATTTATGGTGGTTTTCCATGGTTCCGGATCATACCAGCTGTGGAGGAGAGGGAGGGATTAATCTCCTTACCTCCTCCATTATCAGCTCATGCGTATATCGCACTGCACGTCGGTGTAATGCAAGTGCAGTGCAATGTTTCTCTTGCACTCATAGACTTGTATGGGTGCGAGTGAAAACAAATCGGATTCCACCCGCAGCATGCTGTGATTGTTTTCTTGGTCCGATTAGGGCTGAGAAAAAAAATCACACACGGGAGCAGCCCCATAGAGTAACATGGGTTAGGGTGGAATGCGATTTTTTTATCGCATTATACTAGCTCCGTTTTACTCACTGTGTGAACTTACCCTAATAATACCACTTTTAGCAGCATTTACTGTAGACTCCCTGCTGATAAAGTAACATACACCAAGGAAAAGAAGCGATCAAACTTCCTAGTATCAATTAAAGATATTTATTATCAACAAGATGTAAGGCACAGTGATAAGCATACAAAAAAGGTGCAACATCCGGTGTAAAGCTGGTGTCACACATAACGACGACGACAACGACGTCGCTGCTACGTCACCATTTTCTGTGACGTTGCAGCGACGTCCCGTCGCTGTCGCTGTGTGTGACATCCAGCAACGACCTGGCCCCTGCTGTGAGGTCGCCGGTCGTTGCTGAATGTCCAGCTTCATTTTTTGGTCGTCACTCTCCCGCTGTGACACACACATCGCTGTGTGTGACAGCGAGAGAGCGACGAAATGAAGCGATCAGGAGCCGGCACTGGCAGCTGCGGTAAGCTGTAACCAGCGTAAACATCGGGTAACCAAGGGAAGACCTTTCCCTGGTTACCCGATGTTTACGCTGGTTACCAGCCTCCGCTCTTGCTGCCAGCGCCGGCTCCTGCACTGTGACATGTGGCTGCAGCACACATCGGGTTAATTAACCCGATGTGTGCTGCAGGAGAGCAAGGAGCCAGCGCTAAGCGCGGCTCCCTGCTCTCTGAACTGTGACATGTAGCTGCAGCACACATCGGGTTAATTAACCCGATGTGTGCTGCAGGAGAGCAAGGAGCCAGCGCTAAGCGCGGCTCCCTGCTCTCTGAACATGTAGCACAGCGACCTTATGATCGCTGCTTCTGCTGTGTTTGACAGCTAAGCAGCGATCATAACAGCGACTTACAAGGTCGCTGTTACGTCACCGAAAATGGTGACGTAACAGCGACGTCGTTGTCGCTGTCGTTTAGTGTGACACCAGCTTAACAACAGGTAATGAACAAGGAGGGAATGAAAGGACAAAGAAACCACCAATCAATATCAAAATTGATTACTATGAACCTAATATGATGGTTTATAATCCAGATGAGATCATTGGTCAGACCTTCCATAAAAGACAATGCCACATGGACTTAGTTGTAATGTAAAGTATAGTGTTAGCTTACCAGTAACGTGTCTCCCCGTGACACCGGATGGCACCCCACCCACGAACGTCCGTTTCGGCGGATGCCTACGTCAGGGGTCACCCCTGACGTAGGCATCCGCCGAAACGGACGTTCGTGGGTGGGGTGCCATCCGGTGTCACGGGGAGACACGTTACTGGTAAGCTAACACTATACTTTACATTACAACTAAGTCCATGTGGCATTGTCTTTTATGGAAGGTCTGATATTTTGATATTGATTGGTGGTTTCTTTGTCCTTTCATTCCCTCCTTGTTCATTACCTGTTGTTACACCGGATGTTGCACCTTTTTTGTATGCTTATCACTGTGCCTTACATCTTGTTGATAATAAATATCTTTAATTGATACTAGGAAGTTTGATCGCTTCTTTTCCTTGGTGTATGTTGCTTGTTGGCGATTTTTCCATGGTCCTATTATGTCACGCACCATGCTACGGATATAAATTGTGGTATAAATTGGGTCTATCATGGTGGTGTGTATGTTGGAAAGTAATCTCTTTATTCCCTGCTGATAAAGGCATCTATGCTGGGATTATAGCTGTACAGTTCTTGCTGCTGCAACCTAAAGTAAGGTAGTAGTATTACAATTTCTAATCGGTCTGTTGCTGGAGTTACTTAATTCATCCATGTTGATATTGAGAGTCATTTTAGGATCTCTCAAAAATAACATTTTACTGTCAGGGTATTGTGATATGAAAAGTACTGCATGATAAAGAGTATTTAATATCAGTGGAGAAGGGTTGCAAATATTAAGGAATACCTAAGGTGTTGAAGAGGGAAGTACTCCAATATGTATATATAAATCTATTGTGACATTGCACACAGTTCACACACTGTATAATTTTGTTTTTACTCACTTGGCTTGGTTCTTAAAGGTAGCACAGGAATCACTGTCTCTTTAAATGTTCAGCAAGTTTATTAAACACAACATAAACCTCTCCAGAAACATAACATGTAGCCTCTTCTGGGTTAAAGAAACATATGCACTGTTTATAGGCCGTCTTACTTCGAAGTACTTCTGCACAGCTCCAATAGATTTTTTTTTTGTGTTGCAGCAATAAGGACTGTAAGGCAATAATCCCTGCTTGCATGGCTCTAATATACTACCCCTTGTCCAGCAGCTCTCCCTATTCTGAATGCAGCTAACAGTAGTATTATTAGGCAAAAGAATATATTTTTTTATGTTACAGCAGCACGGACTGTAAGGCAATAATCCCTAATTAGATGGTTCTCATACACTATCCCTTCTCCGGGAACTCTCGCTACAATAATTGCAGCAAGGAACGGCATTGATAGAAAAAAGAATAGATTTGATTTAGTCCTGAAATTTAAGCAGCAGATGGAATGTAAGGATAGAGTCCCTGCCTAGATGCTTCTATTACTCTATCCCTTCTGCAGCATCCAGCCCTACACTAATTTTAGATAATATCGGTATTAAACTATAGAATATATTTGAATTAGCCCCTAAAAGGATTTTTGGGTTAATGTAGCAGCAGCAAGGAACGTAAGATAATAATCACTGCCTAGATACATCTAATACACTATCCCTAGTCCAGCAACTCCCCCTACATTAATTGCAGCAAAGAGGAGTATTATTAGAGAATAGAATATATTTAATTTAACCCTGAAAAGTAATTTTGGGTTAACATATTAGAAGCAAGGAATGGAAAGCAATAATGACGGCCTAGATGCCTCTAATACACTATCCCTTCTCTTGTAAATAGCCCTACACTAATTTCAGCTAGGAGCAGTATTATTGGAGAAAATGTATTTGAATTGACCTCTGAAAAGGACTTTTGGGTTAACATAGCAGCAACAAGGAATGTACGGTGATACTTACTGCGTAGATGCCTATAATAAACTATTCTTCTCCAGCAGCTAGCCCTACACTAATTGCAACTAAGAGCAGTATTATTAGAAAATAAATTAGGTTTGAATTAGCCCCTGAAAAGAACTTTTGGGTTAAAGTAACAGGAGAGGAAAATGCAAAGTATTAATCACTGTCTAAATGTCTGTAATCCACTATCCTTTCTCCACCAGCTTCCTTCACACTAATTGCATTTAAGAGCAGTATTATTATAGAGTAGACTTCTAAGGATATATTTTAATTTGCACTGAAAAGGACTTTTGGGTTAACGTAGCAGCAGCAAAGAATATACTGTAAGGCAATAATTACTCTAATATACTATCCCTTCTCCACCAGCTCTCTCTAAACTATTTCTGGAGTACAGTGCACCGAGCATGGCGTCACTGGGTTTTATATAATTCTGATGTTGTGATGTGGCTGGCCAATCATAGAAATGCTAGTAGCCACATGGCTATGACATTATCATCATTGGCAGGCAATTTTTGCATGTTTAGTGGCTGAAAAACAGCTGCAAAACATGTGGGGTAAGGCACGCTAAGCACCCCAATGCTCGATCGTTTATCACTAGTGCTTAGGTATCCTGATTTTTTTTTTATTTATCTGTAATAAGTATGATCCATTTGCATTGAAAATATGTCATCACTATGGGATCATAGTTTGGAGTTGAGCTTTTGGAAATTAAACACAGATCTATAATTGTGTCTTTAAGGCAATGGCTAACATTATCAAATAATAATACATCCACGGTAGAGCAGGATGATGTAATAACCTGGCTGTAACTTTCACCATAATCAAATTTGATATGCCTGGTCTATGTAAATATTCTTCTGCTTTGATCATCACACAATTCCAATAGGCTCTGTCACAAGATGCTAAAGAAATGTATTTATTAAGTAAGGCAGAATGCAATCAGAGCCAGAAAGGTTTTTTTTATTACAGTGGTAAATGTCTCTAAATTCTGGGAATATTAAACTTCTAAAAACTGTTGCAATAATACTTTTTGATGTCTTATAAAGCTGCCAAACAAGCTCATATTGAGGAAAGCAGAATAAGGGCTGATGCATTAAGGCGTATGAAGTTTCAATTCCACCTCCACGTGGTATGAAACAGTACATCCGTGAACACAGACAGAAGAAAACCCTTGTGCAAAAAAGTACATGGACCCATTTAAGTTCAATAGTTCTTAATGCACCTATATGTGTCTGTGACAGAAGCTGCTTGCGGCTTTGGAGGTAGAAGTGGGCCCAATTACCTCATGGATTCCTGTATAGTTGCACATTTTAAACCAATGGTATGTCTACTGTTTAAGCCATAATACAGTAGTATATAATGCATACCTCCCAACTTTTAAAGAAGGAAAAGAGGGACAAAGTTTGCGGCGCGCGTAGCGCGCCGCGGCAAATTTTTAGGCCACGCCCCCTAACCACACCCATTTCACAGTCACGCCCATATCCACTCCCCATCCACACCCATTCAGCACAAACACGCAGGCAGCCGGCGGGCCTCCAGCACGGACACGCAGGCAGCCAGCGGGCCTCCAGCACGGACACGCAGGCAGCCGGCGGGCCTCCAGCACGGACACGCAGGCAGCCACAGTGAGGCGGCCGGTCGCCTTCACAGACAGGCGGCCGGCCGCCTTCACAGATAGGCGGCGGGCCGCCCGCACAGAGAGGCGGCCAGCCGCCCGCAGAGAGAGGCGGCCGGCCGCCCGCACAATGAGGCGGCGGGCCGCCCGCACAGACAGGCGGCAGGGGGCCGCCCGCACAGACAGGCGGCAGGGGGGCGCCCGCACAGACAGGCGGCAGGGGGGCGCCCGCACAGACAGGCGGCAGGGGGGCGCCCGCACAGACAGGCGGCGGGGGGGCGCCCGCACAGACAGGCGGCAGGGGGGGCGCCCGCACAGACAGGCGGCAGGGGGGCGCCCGCACAGACAGGCGGCAGGGGGGCGCCCGCACAGACAGGCGGCAGGGGGGCGCCCGCACAGACAGGCGGCAGGGGGGCGCCCGCACAGACAGGCGGCAGGGGGGCGCCCGCACAGACAGGCGGCAGGGGGGCGCCCGCACAGACAGGCGGCAGGGGGTGAGGGGGGAGGGAGGGAAATCAGCGCTGGGGAGATTAGTTTACTGTACCAGCAGCAGCACAGGCAGCGCTCCTCTCTATGCCACGTCTACTAGGATGGTAGGAGGGAAAAGCAGGGAGGCGGAGAGAGAGTGGGTGGGCGGAGCCCGGGAGCCGGCCGTCCCGCCCGTGGCAACGGGACAAACAACGTAAAGCATGAAAGTCCCGCTGTATCCGGGACGGTTGGGAGGTATGCAGCATGTTAGAATGTGTACATAAGATCCCGCTGGTGGTGGCCGCAGCTTATAGGCCCCAAATCTGGTGACAGGTTCCCTTTAAAGTGAACCTGTCAGGTGCAATATGCACTCAGAGCCAGGAGCAGTTCTGGGTGTATATTGCTAATCCCTGCCTAACCGTCCCTGTATACACTAGCATAGATAAAGAGATCAAGAACAAATATTTTTAAAGATCTTATATCTTATGCTAATGAGCGCGGGGACTAGTCACAAGGGCGTTACTTCACTTGGCTAGTCGGCTCGCATAGCATGTTAGCATGTTATTACGCCCCTGTGTGAGTACTAACACGCTATATGAGCCGACTAGCCAAGTGAAGTAACGCCCTTGGGACTAGTCCCCGCGCTAATTAGCATAAGATATAAGCTCTTTAAAAATACTTTTTCTATAGATGCCTTTATCTATGCTAGTGTATACAGGGACAGTTAGGGAGGGATTAGCAATATACACCCAGAACTGCTCCTGGCTCTGAGTGCAGA
This sequence comes from Anomaloglossus baeobatrachus, assembly GCF_048569485.1. NCBI lineage: Eukaryota > Metazoa > Chordata > Amphibia > Anura > Aromobatidae > Anomaloglossus > Anomaloglossus baeobatrachus. The sequence continues at coordinate 415,882,225 of NC_134353.1, read as the reverse complement.
TTGCACCTGATAGGTTCCCTTTAAAGGGAACCTGTCACCAGAAATTTAGCAAAAAAAATAAAAGATTCCCCTCTGCAGCTCCTGGGATGAATTCTGGAAAGGTTCCTGTTGCTATTGTGCCCCCTTTGAGACCTAAAATAATACTTTATGAAGTCTTACCTTTTTGTATGCAAATCTGTTTTTATGGTCACGGGGGCGGGCTGCCTGGCGTCCGTTATTCCCCCTCCTGCCGCTGTACGCCGTCCCCCATTGCTCATTTCCATACATGAGGACGCCTTCCTCATGTAACTGTCCTCCTGAAGTTTTGTGCATGCCCAGTGCCACTCTCGCGGGAGTAAGCACTGTGCAAAGTGTGAACGCTTTTGAGGTGATTGCGCAGGCGCGAGATTATGGGCGGCGCTGTGATTGTCATCAGCAGCGTCATCCAAGTACCTTCCCATAATCTCGTGCCCGCGCTTCTCACTCTGCCTCCACCGTTATGCGCAAGCACTGGCCATATGAACCACGTTACCTATTACCATGGGCGCGAGATTATGGGCGGCGCTGTGATTGTCATCAGCAGCGTCATCCAAGTACCTGCCCATAATCTCGTGCCCGCGCTTCTCACTCTGCCTCCACCGTTATGTGCAAGCACTGGCCATATGAACCACGTTATCTATTATCATGGGCGCGAGATTATGGGCGGCGCTGTGATTGTCATCAGCAAAGTCATCCAAGTACCCGCCCATAATCTCGTGCAAGCAGTAATAGGTAACATGGTTCATATGGCCAGCACTTGCGCATAACGGTGGAGTCAGAGGGAAAAGTGCGGGCACGAGATTATGGGCGGGTACTTGGTTAACGCTGCTGATGACAATCACAGCGCCGCCCATAATCTCGTGCCTGCGCAATCACCTGAAAAAGCGTTCACATGCGCAAAACTTCGGGAGGACAGTTACATGAGGAAGGCGTCCTTGTGTATGTAAATGAGCAATGGGGGACTGCGTAAAGCGGCAGGAGGGGGAATAACGGACGCCAGACAGCCCGCCCCCGTGACCATAAAAACACATTTGCATACAAAAAGGTAAGACTTCATAAAGTATTTTTGTAGGTCTCAAAGGGGGCACAATAACAACAGGAACCTTTCTAGAAGCAGCCCAGGAGCTGCAGAGGGGAATCTTTTATTTTTATTGTGAAATTTCTGCTGACATGTTCCCTTTAACTGGTAGGGGAGCCAGGATAAAGCAGAGCTGAAGCTGTTGGGAAGCTAGGACCCAGCAGCTCTGCTCCACAGGCAGAGACCACTGATCGGTAACTAATAGAAGCCTGCAGATGTCACTCTGCATAGGTTATTGTCACTGCTATCTGCAGGAGATAAGTGCTGATTGCATGGTCTCCTCAGCGTCCTGACTCCCTGTGTGTCTGCAGCAGTGAGAAGCCGCACACGGGGAATCAGAGAGAACAGCTGCAGACAAACGCAGGCTCCGGGACTGGGGGGGGTCGGCTCTGGTGCAGGGGGGGGGGGCTCTGCTGCAGGGGGGGGTCGCTCTGCTGCAGGGGGGTCGCTCTGCTGCAGGGGGTGATTCATACCTCAGCAGCAGTCACAGGAGTAGGTGCGCGCTCGGCTCTGTAATGAATAGTAGAAGGGAGAAACAGCGAGGCGGGGCTACAGTGGGTGGGTGGAGCCGTGACAAACAGCCTCACGGGCGGGACCCGGGATCAAAGGCTCAGAAGAGGGACTGTCCCGCTGTATCCGGGACGGTTGGGAGGTATGTATAATGCTCATAATTGTTTGCTAGGCCGAAATGTAACTCTGTATGCTTTGCATGATACAGTGACATTCAATAGATTTCTATCATATCCCATGAATCCAACAAAAACAAAGCTGTCATGATTAGAAATGGGTAAATAACGAAATATGTTCCATTATTCTTGTATTTGTCACAAACAATGAAGCCAATGCAGATCAAAGGGAAGCTGAAATGATTTTCAGGAGAAACTTGGAAGTTGGTCTGGGAGTGCTGTAAAAAAGGTGAAATGGATGGAAAAGTGCTGAAACTGAATGGGAACAGCATGGTGTGTGTGATTAGCTGCAGACAGACTGGCAGCATGCCGGCATCTCTGATTGGTTGTCCTTACAGTAGCTGTCTGGGTCCCCTAATGGGGTGCAAAAATAAATAAAAAATGTTCCAGGGTCCCCCATATATTGATACCCAGTGCAGACAAAGCAGACGGCTAAAGGCTGCAGCTCATAGCTGTGTGTGGTATCCTGGCTCTGTATCAAAATGAGGGGCCCATGTGGCTTTTTTTTAGTTATTTATGTAAAAAAAAATTTAAATAATTTTTTTAAAAAGCTGTGGTCCTTCCCAATTTTGATATTCAGCCAAGATAAAGCCAACAGCTGGGGGATAGTATTCTCAGGCTGAACAGGCCCATAGCTATTGGACACCCAGCCTAAAAATAAGAGCCCGCAGTCGCCCAGAATTGTTGCTTCTATTAGATGTGACAATTGTGGTGCTTTACTTGGCTCATCCCGATTGCCCTGGTGCGATGGCAATTGGGGCAATAAAGAGATTAATGACAGCTGTGATTTGTCAAAAAACACAGCTGCCATTAATCCCTGGATTATTAATGAGGAGTGTCATGCGATTTTTTGCTCTGCACACACCTGTTGGCACGGAGTCATCAGACACTGTTCACACCACAGAAAGTCTAGAGTCTAGAGTCTAGAAAGCAACCTGAGGTTTCTGGATTGTTCAGCCAGAACTAGGCGTCGGCTGGTCCAGGTTCACTGATCTTCAGCTCTACAGAAGTTAAATCCTGCAGACTTGTGAGCAGGACCCAAGTGTTCAGATTGCTAATTGCCACATGCAGATGTCTTGTTCCTATTTAAAGCATTTAAAGCATGGCTTCCATCCAGCATGTGCTGATGAGAACTTGAGCATAAGCTCCAGCTATCCCGTTCTTGGTGGTTATCCTGTTTAAAGGAACCTGTCATCAGAAATTTAGCTTTAAACCTAAAAGTTTCCCCCTCTGCAGCTCGTGGGCTGCATTCTGGCAAGGTTCCTGTACTTTTTGTGCCCCCTTTGAAACCAAATTAAACACTTTATAAAGTTGTACCTTTTTGTCTGTAATTCTTGTAAATTATCCATGGGGGCGGGCTCTCTTGCGTCCGTTGCTATCCCTCCTGCAGATTGACGCCGTCCCCCATTGCTCCATTTCATATCTCAGGACGCCGCCCACTGCACCCCAGGTCCTGTGCACACGAGGACCACTGGTGACGTAGTCGCAGGCACGAGATTATGGGCGGCACTGTGATTGCATCGCAAGTGTCACCCATAATCTCGTGACCGCGATCTCCCCTCTGCCTCCAGCGTTCTGCGCAAGCGCTGGAAGATGACCCGACGTCACCTCCTTCCCATCCTGCCCTGCAGCAGGAAATAGATGGGAGGAGCGGAGCAGCACAGGACAGGTTACAAAAAAAAAACGTTTAGTGCTTTTCACTTTTCAAAAGACAATGTGTGTCTTTGTTTGATTTTACATGTTTTTTTTACTGTGCACGTCGCTCAGATCCTCTCCACGTCTCCTCGTATCCTGTGGTGGCCTGCTCCGCTCCTCCCATCTATTTCCTGCTGGAGGGCAGGATGGGAAGGAGGGACGTCGGGTCATCTTCCAACACTTGCGCAGAACGCTGGAGGCAGAGGGGAGATCGCGGTCACGAGATTATGGGCGGGCACTTGCGATGCAATCACAGCGCCGCCCATAATCTCGTGCCTGCGACCACGTCACCAGCGGTCCTCGCATGCACGGGACCTCGGAGGCAGTGGGCGGCGTCCTGAGATATGAAATGGAGCAATGGGGGACGGCGTCAATCTGCAGGAGGGACAGCAACGGACGCAAGAGAGCCCGCCCCCATGGATAATTTACAAGAATTACAGACAAAAAGGTACAACTTTATAAAGTGCTTAATTTGGTTTTAAAGGGGGCACAAAAAGTACAGGAAGCTTGCTAGAATGCAGCCCACGAGCTGCAGAGGGGGAAACTTTTAGGTTTAAAGCTAAATTTCTGATGACAGGTTCCCTTTAATGGTCATCTTTGTTGTGATTTTGAGTGGTGTGAGAGTTTCTCTGTTGTGTGTTACTTCCTTCCCTTTTTAGTTGCTCCCCGATACACATATTGTCTCTCCTGTGTGTTTTGTGCTGTATGTAAGAAAAATAGTTTCTGTTCTCCCTTGTCTGTGTCTTTTTGTGGGGTTTTGTCATTGTGTTTTCCGAACAGCCCCAAGGGATTGGGAGAGGGGGAGTAAGATCAGGGATCAGACAGGAGTTAGAGTCATGCTGGGGGCTCGGACCTGGCTACCACCAAGCCTACCTCCAAGATAAGGGACAGCGCAGGGTCTCTAGTATGAGGACCAGCCTAGGGGCCCCTGTCTTGTCATTACCTACTCTGTGAGAGGGAGGGTTTTATGAGACCTCCACATTACTAATCCTGGAAGTAAAAATAAATAAAAACAAAACACAGAGAAAAATCATTTATTTTTTAAAAAAAACAACCCCAGATGTGACCTTAGGTGAAGTCATTGAACTCAATGCCGGATTACGCAATGTGTACACATTGAGTATTTGGGTGAAGACATTTCTGCACCAACTCTGCAAAAAAAGCACCAAAACCGCATACGTCTTTGGTGAAGTTTCAGTATGTTGTATGCCAGGAGATGCAGATTTGGTGTATAAATGTCTGCAACAAAATACTCAATGAGCGCACATCGCCTAGTCCGCTAATCCAGCAGCGGGTTCAACTGAGTTCACGGAGAGCAGTGTAAACTGAGTGTGAACTCAGGTGACCTGACTGCCAGATTACGAGATTGTGGGACATGGCGACACCGCAGTCCAATGGTCTGTTAGCTGTGAGGTCAAGAAAATTTAAGGGTCCTTCAAGAAAGCTTTTAATTTTCTTGGAGTTCCCAGCTGTTGAGACACTTGGTGGCTGTGAACTCATGTAACAGTTTACAGCCTCCAGGAATATTAAGGGATCTTTTAAAGGCTCTCTTAAAGCTCCCTTAAAGTTTACAAGGTTGCCAGCTACTGTGAGACTTGGTGACTGTGAGCTCCGGTAACCTAAAGGTTATTGGAGCTCATAGCCAGTGGGTCTCCCGACAGCTGTAAGAGCCAGAAACCTTAAGGGAGCCTTTAAAGGAGCCTTTAAGTTTCTTGAAGTGCCCAAGTGTTCGGACAACTGGAAACTATGAACTCTGCTAACAGATCACAGCCTCCAAATGTCTCAGCAGCTGGGAGCTCAAAAAACATTTAAGCTCTCTTAAAGGCTCCCTTAAAATTACCACATTGAAAGCTGTTGCAAGGCCAGATAGCTATGAGCTCATAGCCACCATATCTCCAGGCAGCTGCGAGGCACAAAAAATTTAAAGCAGCCATAAAGATTGTCTTTAAGTTTCTTGGAGTTGCCAGCTGTTAGGACACCTGGAGGCTGGTAACTAGAGATGAGCCACCCCGTTAGTGTTCAAGTTCGGTTCGGTTCGTCGAACGGCGGCTTAGTTCGGCGAACGTTCGACGAACACCTTCAAACCCCATTGAAAACAATGGCAGGCAAACAAAAACACATACAAACACATTATACATGTACACATACAGTTAATAAACATTGCCATTACACTTACAGGTCCCCGCGATGCGTCCTGCACTGCACTCTATCTCCCGCCGCTTTTCCTTACGATCATCGCGGCGCCCTCCCGGTAACAAGCACTGATGATAGGACCTTCCGTGACGTCGTCAAAGCATGTGACCAGTCACGTGTCTATTGTCTTATTGGCTGCAGACTGGTCACATGGCTAGACGTCATGCTTGGTCCCGTCAGCGCATCTCTCCGGTACGTAATGCTTGTTTGAGCATCTCCGTGTACCGGCGAGATGCTTGGGCACATGCTTGGCTCCCCGTTCCTGCATGTGGGCGCTCTTTACAGAGTCAGCCCACATGCAAGGACTGGATGCCACAGCCGGTGAATAACGAAAATCAGCGTTGCTATAGTAACCCGCCTGTCAGGTTGCTATTGCAACGGTGGCAGCGGTGACGTCACCGCTTACAACCCGCAGCCTCTGATCACTCACTGAGTGATTAGACTGCACGGGAGCAGCAGCGTCTTCCTCCCATGCAGTGCTTTCTGATTTAGCAGAGCTGCATGGGTTGAAGGAGAAAGAAGACAGAAGACCAGGATCGTGGAGGGGTGAGAGGGAGTAATAAACATGGAGTCTCTAAGTGTGTCTGTGTATTTATTTCTATTAAAGTATTTTTTCTCTGTGTGGTGTTTTTTTTAACCATTTATTGGAGATTCTTAATGGCCGGGTCAAACTTGCCTGACATTAAGAATCTCTGGCTTAATACTAGCTAGTAAAACAAAGCTAGTATTAACCCTTAATTACCCAGCAAGCCACCCGGCATCAGGGCTGCTGGAAGAGTTGGATACAGCGCCAGATTATGGCGCTTCTATGAAAGTGCCATTTTCTGGGGCAGCTGCGAACTGAAATTCGCAGCAGAGGGGCCCATTCCAATCCCCAGCTGCCTAGTTGTACCTGGCTGGACACAAAAATATGGCGAAGCCCACGTCATTTGTTTTTTAATTGTTTCATGAAATAAGTGAAATAATTAAAAAACGGGCTTCCCTATATTTTTGGTTCCCAGCCGGGTACAAATAGGCAGCTGGAGGTTGGGGCAGCCGTACCTGCCTCCTGTACCTGGCTAGCATACAAAAACATGGCGAAGCCCACATCATTTTTTTGGTGGCAAAAAAATCCTGCATACAGTCCTGGATGGAGTATGCTGAGCCTTGTGGTTCTGCAGCTGCTGTCTGCTCTCCTGTATACACTAGTGAATGGAGCATGCTGAGCCTTGTACTTCTGCAGCTGCTGTCTGCTCTCCTGCATACACTAGTGAATGGAGCATGCTGAGCCTTGTAGTTCTGCTCTCCCTTTCTCTCCCTCCAGCATACAGTCTTGGATGCAGCATACTGAGCCTTGTAGTTCTGCAGCTGCTGTCTGCTCTCCTGCATACACTAGTGGATGAAGTATGCTGAGCCTTGCAGTTCTGCTCCCCCTGCCTCTCCCACCAGCATACAGTCCTGAATGGAGGATGCTGAGCCTTGTAGTTCTGCAGCTGCTGTCTTCTCTCCTCTTCTCTCTTCATACAGACAGACAGCAGACAGCAGCTGCAGAACTACAAGGCTCAGCATACTCCATCCAGGACTGTATGCAGGAGTTTTTTGCCCCCCAATAAAATTACGTGGGATTCGCCATGTTTTTGTATGCTAGCCAGGTACAGCAGGCAGCTACGGGCTGCCCCCAACCCCCAGCTGCCTATTTGTACCTGGCTGGGAACCAAAAATATAGGGAAGCCCTTTTTTTTTATTATTATTGCATGAATTTCATAAAATAATTTAAAAAAAAAATGACGTGGGCTTTGCCCAATTTTTGTATCTAGCCAGGTATAACTAGGCAGCTGTGGATTGGAATCTTCAGCGCAGGGTGCCCAAGCTTTCTGGGCACCCCTGCTGCGAATTGCAGTCCTCAGCCGCCCCAGAAAATGGCGCTTTCATAGAAGCGCCATCTTCTGGCGCTATATCCAACTCTTCCAGCTGCCCTGGTGACGGGTGGCTCACTGGGTAATAATGGGGTTAGGACTAGCTGTATATTATCAACTGGCCTTAAGCCCGAAATTCATTGTGTCACGCCAATATTCGACATGGCCACCATGAATTTCTAGTACAGATAAAAAAAAACACAACACACGGAAAAATATTTTTATTAGAAATAAAACACAACCCAATTAGTGACTCCATATTGATTGAAATAAAGAACCCCCCTCTGCAGTAATCCTGGGTCAAGGGTCCCGCGCCGTCCAATCCGGATCCAATATCATCTGATCGGTTTGCTGGAAGGCAAAGCGATCAGATGATGTGTCAGGTTCAAGGGCCTGAATCACATGACACAGCAGCTGATTGTATAAATGGCTTTTATACAATCAGCTGATGCATCAGTGCAAAAAAAAAACTACACACTTCTGTGCAGACTCCTGTCCGACAGCAGCAGCTGATAGTTTAGCCGGCCGGGCGGTAAAAAGCCGGTCTCACCGCTCGACTTATAGTGTTAGCTGATTCCGTCAGGTGACCGCATCAGCTGATCATCGCCAGGTCTGAGAAAGAGAAATGAGATAGAAAAGAGAGAGAAAATAGAAAGAGAAAAGAGAGAAAAAAGAGAAGAGAGAGAGGGTGCGAGAGAGAGAAGAGAGAGAGAGGAGAGAAGAGAGAAAAGAGAGAGAGAGGAGAGAAAAAGAGAACAAGATAGAGAGAAAAAGAGAGCGAAAGAGAGAGAAAGAGAGAAAAAGAAGAAGAGAGAAAAAGAGAGAAAAAGAGAGAAAAAGAGAGCGAGAGATAAAAAGAGAGAGAAAAAGAGGGAGAGAAGAGAGAGGAGAGAGAGAAGAGAGAGAGAAGAGAGAGATGAGAGAGAGGAGAGAGAGAGGAGAGAGAAGAGAGAGAAGAGAGAGAGAGAGAAGAGAGAGAGAGGACAGAGGAGAGAGGAGAGAGAAGAGAGAAAGAAGAGAGAGAAGAAAGAGAGAGAGAGAGAGAGTGGAAGAGAGAGAAAGAGTGGAAGAGAGAGAAAAGAGAGGAGAGAAAGAAAGAGAGAGAGGGGAAAGAGAGAGAGGGGAGAGAGAGAGGAGAGAGAGAAGAGAGGAGAGAGAAGAGAGAAGAGAGAGAGAAGAGAGGAGAGAGAAGAGAGAGAGAGGACAGAGAGAACAGAGAGAGAGAAGAGGAGAGAGAGAAGAGAGGAGAGAGAAGAGAGGAGAGAGAAGAGAGAGAAGAGAGAGAAGAGAGAGGAGAGAGTGAGAGAGAGAAGAGAGAGGAGAGAGATAAAAGAGAGAGAGAGAAGAGAGAAAGGAGAGAGAGAGAAAAGAGAAAGAGAGGAGAGAGAGAGAAGAGAGAGGAGAGAGAGAGAAGAGAGGAGAGAGAAGAGAGGAGAGAGAAGAGAGAGAGAGAAGAGATAGAGGAGACAGTGAGAGAGAGAGAAGAGTGAGAGAGATAAAAGAGAGGGAGAGAGAAGAGAGAGAGGAGAGAAAGAGGGAAGAGAGAGGAGAGAGAGGAGAGAGAAGAGAGGAGAGAGAGAAGAGAGAAGAGAGGAGAGAGAAGAGAGAGAAGAGATAGAGAGAGAGAGGAGAGAGTGAGTTGTAGAGGACTGGAAGAGTGAATTAGTGAATTATTTTTTTGTTTGTTTTATTTTTTTATTTTGTTTTATGTACCTGTCCATTAACAGCCAGCTAGTCCTCTGCTCTGTACTGTTGAGGAGAAAAACCCAAGCCCCAAGATTATACGGCCTTCAGTAGGTCCCAGGCTGCCAACCTATCAGCTTCCCGTGATTATGTTACAAGTGGGAGGGGGGGGGGAGTTCATGGATGCTTAAGGGATCTCCCCATGAACCATTTTAATTAAATTGTTATCTTTTTAATGAAGCATCTTTACACACACATGGAAAAAAAATAATGGCTACCTTATGTTAAAGTAAGAAAAAAAAACCAATGGTCACTGAAAGGTCATTTTAATTTAAATTAAATAATATCAACAAATTAAAATGAAATGCAGTTCACTTTTAATTTTATTGAAGAATTCTTCAGAATAAATGCTACAAACATACAGCAATAAGATATCAGCCTGGTTCCTTTTCATTTAGAAACACACAAGGTCCAAACACATATTAAATTAGCCTTCAAAGAAGCAACTATGTCATAGAAAGCACCCTAAGGTAAACTACCTGGGTATTTTGAAGAAACGCTAAGAAATAAATTCAAAAGGTTTTTTCATTCCATCATTTTTTATTTTTTATTCAAACAAACACCACACCACAAAGGAGATTATGTTACATCCAAAAAACTGTCACAGGTTAGAAAGGTTTGGCAATACATATCCTGCTATGCAGTGATCATCAATTTTTTAAAATTTTAGTTTTTGATATATATATATATATATATGGTTTGATTCATACAGTGCAGCGGCTTATCATACTGGCAAAAAAAGTATTAAATTTTTGCCTCTGAAAATATCAATTAACCGGCTGATTTTTACATGTAAAAAGCAGTAATAGGGGACATGAAATATCGGCCTCTATTTTGTGGACATATATCTAAACATAACACCAAAGGACTAGGGGAGAAACTTCCATACCAAATAGTCTAATATTATGTTCAAAATACCTCACTGGCAAACACAATTTTTTTTAATATACTACTAACAGCCGATAAATAGATAATACTAGCGGTTTCACCTAGGTTTAGGCATAGAAGCAGTGACACACTGATAGCCTTATATGTCCGACAAATGTCGCATGGGTTTAGGCATACAATACAGTGACACACTTCTGCCTATCAGTCCACAAGCAAAGCCGTAACCAGCCTTTTGCCACACAAAGCTGTAATAAGTGTGGCCAAACACTAATATAAATTCACAGTGTATGACCGATAGTATCATACAGCACCGCACGAATCATATATACCATATTGCTTTAACATCATTGTACATTGAGACGTTAGCCTAACTCTAATAATACCTGAGCAGTGGATGACTCTCTCCTTTCCCCGACGTACGCACGTTTCGCGCCAGCTTTCTCAAGAGGGGCATCGGTCATACACTGTGAATTTATATTAGTTATGTTTAGATATATGTCCACAAAATAGAGGCCGATATTTCATGTCCCCTATTACTGCTTTTTACATGTAAAAATCAGCCGGTTAATTGATATTTTCAGAGGCTAAAATTTAATACTTTTTTTGCCAGTATGATAAGCCGCTGCACTGTATGAATCAAACCATATATATATATATATCAAAAACTAAAATTTTAAAAAATTGATGATCACTGCATAGCAGGATATGTATTGCCAAACCTTTCTAACCTGTGACAGTTTTTTGGATGTAACATAATCTCCTTTGTGGTGTGGTGTTTGTTTGAATAAAAAATAAAAAATGATGGAATGAAAAAACCTTTTGAATTTATTTCTTAGCGTTTCTTCAAAATACCCAGGTAGTTTACCTTAGGGTGCTTTCTATGACATGGTTCCTTTTCATATCTGTGAATGTCCATTTTAAAGCACTGCTAGAGGAATTGTATTAAACAATAATGAAATATAACTGTAATACAGTAAAATATATTAGTAAGTAGCACATTACACTTAATTGAAGAATTAGAATTGTGTAGATATATCAGAGAATGAAAGTCTGTACAGTGGAACCTTGCTTAACGAAAACAATCCGTTCTGGGACTGTGCTTGTTAACCAAGTTACTAGTTCAGCAGAGCAAGATTTCACATAGGAAATCATTACAATGCAGACAATTTGTTCCACAATGTTTTAAATGTCCCATCCTGGTTCCCTATTGTGCCATTTCACACATGCACAAACATGTACAAACACACACAAACTCACACAAACACACACAAACACACACAAACACACAAGCACATATTATATGCTCACCTTACCTTCCGTTGCATCGCCGGTCTCCTGAGACTTGCTGTTCTCTGGTACGGGGCCGGGCCGTGTATCGGGTTACCATAACGATGAGGGAGGAACTTCCGCGGCCAGAGCGCTGACGTCAAAGGCAGAGCCGCTTGCCTCTGATTGGCCAGCGCGCTGCCTTTGAGTAGCGGTGACAGGAACCAGGAAGTTCCTGCTTCGTCGCTATGGATGCCGATGCACAGCCTGGAGTGGAGTGTAGCGGCGAACTACAGGACCCAGGAGGCCGGCGATGAAACGTAAGGTACACTATATTATATTATGCGGTAATGTAGAGAAGGAAAGTCGGGCACTGCAGTCTATGCTTCCATGCAGTGGAGCCGTACTCACGGTTCAGGAGTGTTCAGCTGTTTTTCTGGACTTCATGAGTTCCTGAGCTAATGAAGCCAAACCAAGTGGTGATCAGCAGACAGTGTGAACAAATTTCAGTAGTCCAAAAGAGAAAAGTGGCAGCTCACGAGGTAAGTGGCCAAACAACTTTGTTCTGCGGTCGCAGACAAGCTCAGGAACAGTGGGGAGAGGAGGGGTGCAGGGACGGGGAGCGGACGACAGCCTGTTTCGCGCTGTGGATAGCGCTTTGACAAGTCCCTTGACTTGTCAAAGCGCTATCCACAGTGCGAAACAGGCTGTCGTCCGCTCCCCGTCCCTGCACCCCTCCTCTCCCCACTGTTCCTGAGCTTGTCTGCGACCGCAGAATAAAGTTGTTTGGTCACTTACCTCGTGAGCTGCCGCTTTTCTCTTTTGGACTACTATATTATATTATATGCTCACCTTACCTCCGTTCCATCGCAGGCCTCCTGGGTTTTGTAGTTCACCGCAAGGACATCGCGATGGACCCGGGAACTACAAGAACCATGAGACCGGCGGTGGAACGGAAGGTAAGGTGAGCATAATACTGTATGTGTGTGTGTTTTGTGCGTACATGTCTGTGTTTGTGTGGACTGCAAGTGCGGGTCAGAGCGTAGTGGATGTACGGAACCGAAAGTGTGTGCGGTGAGGATTTTGCTCGTACAGCAAAGCTTTCTCGTAAATCAAGTTACAAATTTACAGAAAGCTTTACTTGTTGAGCAAAATTCTCAAAAAAGTGGGTTACTTGTTAAGCGAGGTTCCACTGTATTACATTGCCAGTTGTCTTTGCAAATACAAAGCAAGTGTCTACAATTTTGTGCTGCCTGGTACAAAGTACTCACTGGCACTTTTTCCACAATATTTATGGGTTCACAGCCTGACTTGTGTCATACGTCCACAGCAGCCACATTAATATGTTGCTAGTGGTCTTTGCAAATACAAAACAGGACTCTAACATTTTGTGCTGCCTCATACACTAAATGCACTGTTCCTGTTTCCACAATATTTAGGGGTTCACAGCCTAACGTATGCAGTCCGTCCACATCTGACAACCTTTAAAGCTGCCACCAGGTTACGCCCATTATCACAGATAACCAGACCAGGTTAGGCTGCTTTCACACATCCGGTTTTTCCTGTGCGGCATAATCCGGCTCTTTTCAGAAAAAACGCAACCGTTTCTTTTTGCCGTCGGTTGCGTTTTTTTTGCATAGACTTACAATAGTGCCGTATTGTGCCACATGGGCTTGCGTTCCGTCCGGTTTTTGCCGCATGCGGCAGATTTAGCCAATGCGGCAGCCAGATAGAACGTTGCCTGGCACGTTTTTTTGTCCAGCAAAAAAATAAAACGCATCGCGCCACATCCGGCCGATGCGGCGCGATTTGCAATGCATGCTTATGGACGCCAAATGCGGCGTCCTGCGGCAAACAACGCATCCGGCCGCCGCATGCATTTTTTTCCACTGCGCATGCTCAGTAGCCTGCCGCAAGTGGCAAAAACCGGACGGGCCGCATGTCAAAAACTTATGCAAAGGATGCGGTTTTGTCGCCGCATCCGTTGCATAGGTTTTAGAGCCGGATTGGCCGGCTCTGCTAAAACCGGAGGTGTGAAAGCAGCCTTAAAAGTGCAGTGGGGAGAGCCACTGATTGGTCTGTTCTTTTATACCTTGCCACTGCTCTGCTGCAATGTGTGGTTTCTGACCTAAACAGACCAGCTTCAGCAAAGTTCAGTTGCCGCTTTGCTGATGTGCTGCTGTACAGCTCCCTGCTTGGCAGTGATGCCAAGCAGGGATGATTCCAGCAGAGGAGAAGGAGTAGGAGGAGGAGGGGAGACAGGAAGTGGCATATGATGATGCGGAAACCCTGGTAGAAGTTGGGCCCACTATTTTTGGCGTGGGTAGGATGTGTGATGTTCCAGTTTGCGACTTTGTCCCAGCCTCCAACAGGTTCACCCAGTGTGCCGTGACAGATATGTATCGTCCCTGTCCACAATAACTTGTCTGTTGTTATGTGGACCTTCCCAGTTACGGCGTTGGTCAGAGCACTGTTGAGATTAACACATGCTTGTGTAATGCGGGGACGGCACACCGGGCAAAGTAGTGGTGGCTGGGAACACTGTATCATGGGGTAGCTACAGCCAAGAGATCACGGAAACACTGTGTTTCCACAAGCCTAAACAGCAACATTTACTTGGCTAGAAATTTGGCAATCTGCAAGTTTAGGTTTTGTTCCTCTGGGTGTGTGGCTGGAAATTTATGCTTCCTTTACAAGCTCTCAGGTATGGACAACTGGACACTTTGCTGGGACAAGGAAGTGGATGTGGTTGATGTTTGCTGTGTCTGTGCAATCGCAGCTTGTGGACAGGATGCATGAGCACCTGCTTCCTGGACAGAAGATTGTGAAGGACCTAGCACAGGTGACAAGGCAGTGGTTTGACCCACAGACATAAATTTGATACCCTGGTGTTCTGCCCACCACTGTCTGTCTGCAGCTTCCATTGTCTGCTCTCTATTTGAAACTTAACCTATCCAAAACTGAACTATTTTTATTCCCTCCATCTTCTAACCTCCCTAAACCTGATATCTCCCTCTCTGTGTGTGATATCACAATAATAACTCCTAGGCAGCAGGCTCACTGTCTGGGGTTTTGCTCAACACCCGTCTCTCTTTCACCTCCTATATAAAATCTCTTGGCCACTCCTATTACTTACACATCAAGAACATCTCTAGATTCCACCCCTTTTTTTACCATGAAAACTACAAAAATCCTCACCGTGGACCTGATCCACTTCTGCCTTGACTAGTGCAATTGTCTATTAATTGGTCTCCCCCTAACTAGACTCTCTCCTCTACAGTCCATCTATAATGCGGCAGCCAGGGTCAGCTATCTGGCTAACCGTTACTCGGGTGCCTCTGTGCTATTCGATGCACTGGCTGCCCATATATCACAGGATCTAATTCAAATTGCTTGTTCTCACCCACAAAGCTCTCCACAGTGTGGCACCTCCCTACATCTCCACCCTCATCTCTGTCTATTACCCTACCCATTCTCTATGCTCCGCAAATGATTTTCTACGAACATCCACACTAATCCAAACCTCCTACTCCCGGATCCAAGACTTTCCCTGAGCTGCACCAATCCTCTGGAATTCTCTAACCCAAGAGACCAGGATGAAGCACAACTTACTCAGCTTCAGACGCTCCCTAAAAACACATCCTTTTAGGGTGGCTTATGACAATCAAATTCAATTTACATAGTCCCTCCATGACTTCTCACAACATAACTCTCCATCAAACAACCACACCCAAAAGTATCTCAAAGATTGGCTGACTGGTTCAGGTAGCCTTTATCTATCCCCCATTTCTTTGAGATAGCTGGATTGTCATTGGAATTGTGCAATGCACCTGAACCTTGTCACCCCACCTCAATGTAGATGTAATCTCTCATGAGCAGGGTTGTCTTTTTTTTGCTATAATTAATGTATTTTCTGTAACTGTTACTTGCTTGTATACGATCCTCTGAATTGCAAAGTGCTGTGGAATATGTTGGCGCTATAGAAATAAAGATTTATATTATTATTATTAATGAGATGCTTGGCTGTCATGTGGTTCCGCATACTGGTAGTGGTCAGGTTGCCTTTGCCCTGGCCTCTGCTCATCTTGGTATGGTAGGTGCTACACATTACAATGTTTTTCTCTGAAGGACTTTCAGAAAAAAAACTTACAGAAAGTGGCTGAATGCCCCCTTGCCCTGAGTTGGGCCACAGTTGTGGTGTTCTTTGAAACAGTTGACCCAGTTCTCACTTTGGGCAAACCACTACCCCTTGGTGCCTGTGTTGGTGCTATATATCCATCATCCTCTGTGTTGCTGTGCTGGCTATGCATGTCAATGGTCCAGGACAGATCAGTAGACTCATCATCAACCACTTCGTCTTCCGTCTCCTTCTCCTTCCCATTTAAGATTGTAGAATAACCCGATGACAACTGTATCTCAACATCATCAGCCTCCACCTCTGGAGACAATAAATCAGGTTTCTCAAAGTGGCTTTCTTCTGGCCGTAGGTCCTCAAATACTTGAACATCAACTCACACCACCTCCTCACGTCCCTCTTCAATGCTGCACAGTGAGACACCAGAGCCAACCAAAGGATACGTACAAAACAGATCTTCAGAGTGGCCAAGCTTGGAGTCAGATATCTCTTGTTACTGATGATGGAGGCGAGGAAGGAAGAACAGGTTGAGGATTGGATGGGCTAGTCTTCTGTGTATCCACAGTAGACTGTGTGGTTGTAGAAGATTTGTTGCTGTTTGAAAAATGCGAAGAGGCCTTGTTGTCTGCCGTCCAAGACAGAATCTGCTCTTGCTATTCTGGCTTACACACACATTTACGTTCCAGCCCGGGAAATTTGAGGAGGAGGAGGTTAAAGCCCATATGCTACAATGGGCGCATTATAAACTGCTATGAAATATTTATTCCACTATCTGAGTTTCAATGAGGGGGGGACTGCCAAAATGTATAAATAAGAGCAGTCCCTCCCATAAATATGTTACTGGGCTACCTCAGGGCCCTCACCAAACTTAGGTTTCCTGAAACCTTCAGGCCCTCTGAAAACATGAATTTAGGGCCGCAGAATGACATGGAGGTGGAGGAGGGTAAAGCCCACCTCCACAATGGGCACATTGTAAACTGCTATAGAATATGTATTCCACTATCTCAGTTTCAATGAAGTAGGGACAGCCCAAATGTATAAGTAACAGCAGTTCCTCCAAAATGTATGTTACAGGACCACTTGAGGCCGCTCAGGTCAAATATCAACATACCTAGAATAAGTTTTTATGGCACTTCTGATTGTGATGTCTGGGTGCTCAGGTAGGGTCCAAGTCCATCATACAATAATATAGAACCAGGCACTCCAAAATAAGTATTAAGAAAAGTCTTTTATTTACAGCATCAAGTTCAGTTCAACGTTTCGGTCACTGCTTGGACCTTTATCAAGAACTGATAAATAAAGAACACAAACATAATTTCTTTTTAGAATAAAATATAACAATGAGGGTCCTCATGATTGAAAAATACAAAGATATAATATAATGGAAATAATGTGAATCAAATGCAAAAACAAGAATTGGAGACAAAGGGGAAGAAGGGAAGAAGGGAGTCAGGAGGAAATAGGAAGGAGGAAATAGGGAAGAGAAAACTAATTTTAACAGCAAAATCTGTAAGATTAGAACCCCTGCCTAGGTGCCGCTAATATACTATCCCTTCACTACTAGCTATTGCTACACTAATTGCAGCTAATAGTGATATAATTAGAGAATAGAATTAGGCCTGAAAAGAAATTATGGGTTAATGTAACAGCAGTAAGGTCTGTAAGGCTATAATCCCTGTATACATGCTTTTGCTACACTATCCCTCCTCCAGCAGCTCTTCCTACACTAATTGCAGCTAAGAGCAATATATTTAGAAAATAGAATTGATTTTAATTACCTCTAAAAAGGACTTTTGGGTTAATGTAGCAACAGCAAGCTCTGTAGGGCAATAATCCCTGCCTCTAATATACTATCATTTATCTACTAGCTCTCCCTACCCTAAGTGGAGTTAAGAGGGGTGTTATTATAGGATAGAATAGACTTAATTTAGCCATGAAAAGGACTGTTGTGTTAGGCTAGAACCCTACCTACATGCCTCTAATAGACTATCTCTTCTCCAGAAGCTTGGCCTACATGAAATGCAGATAAGATCAGTAGTATTATAGAATTGATTAGTTTTTTTTCATAGCAGAAGCAAGGTCTGTACAGTGGGTACGGAAAGTATTTAGACCCCTTTAAATTTTTCACTCTTTGCTTCATTGCAGCCATTTGGTAAATTCAAAAATTTAATTTTCTTTTCTTATTATTGTACACTCTACACCCTATCTTGACAGAAAGAAAAACAATGTAGACATTTTTGCAAATTTAATAAGCAAGAAAAACTGAAACATCATATGTTCATAAGTATTCACACCCTTTGCTCAAACACTCATATTTAAGTCACATGCTGTCCATTTCCTTGTGATCCTCTTTGAGATGGTTGTACTCCTTTATTGGAGTCCAGTTGTGTTTCATAAAACTGATAGGACTTGATTTGGAAAGGCACACACCTGTCTGTTTCAGACCTCACAGCTTACAGTGCATGTCAGACCAAATGAGAATCATGTGGTCAACTGCTCAGATCTACTAGATTCGCCGCCTTGTCCCTTTGTCCTGCTGTTGAGGTTTTCACCAGATTGGTGACTGATGAGTTTAAACAAATTAGGAGACAAGGTGATAACTTAACCCATAAACAAAGATCTGCTCTTACTGAATTAAGCAGTTATAATGACATTGTTATTAAACTAGCGGACAAGGGGGGCAATATAGTGATCTGGGCAGTGGATAACTATGAGAAGGAGGCTTTTTGGCAGCTTCGTGATAAGGATACCTATTTGAGGCTGCCATCAAACCCCTTGCAGCGGTTCTCTTCTGAATTGTTGAGGATCCTGGAGGCGACATGTGAGAGCGGCATCATTGATAAAAAAAATGATGGAGGGGCTCTCCACAAAATACCCAAAGGTGCCTACCTTTTATTTATTACCCAAGATTCATAAAGATGCCCTTAGTCCCCCGGGGCATCCTATCGTGTCCGGCATTGAGGGCTTGTGCTACCCAATATGTAAATTTATCGATTACCGTCTAAAATCTTTAGTGGAAACCTTGCCCTGTTATGTTCACGACACGACGGATGTCCTGAGGAGGATTGACGGTATCTTTATGGATCAAGATATGCTGATTGTAAGAGCAGATGTAGAGAGCCTCTACACATGCATATCACATTCTGATGGTCTGAGGGTGGTCCGCCTTTTTCTTGAGATGGGCGGTCGTGATGGCGAATTGAACCTATTCATCCTTGAGCTGCTCCACTTTGCCCTCACGCACAATTTTTTTATTTTTAAAGATCTATTTTATCTGCAGCAGCGTGGCACTACCATGGGGGAGGCCTGTGCCCCTTCGTATGCCAACCTCTTCCTCGGCATGTGGGAGAGGTTGGTGTCCGGGGATGGGGGCATCAGTGCCAGCTCCCATGTGCAGTGCTGGCTCAGATATATCGATGATGTTCTATTTTTTTGGCAGGGCCCAGTGGAGCAGCTTGATGTATTTATGGGTCAATTGAATACCAATGATCTCAACATTAAGCTTACGTACAAGTATAGTAGCAGGTGCATTGACTTCCTGGACATTAATATCGAGGTGGATCCTTTATCATTCATACAAACTAGTATGTATCGAAATCCACCTAAGTCAATGCCCTGCTGCATGCATATTCGACCCATACTTCTGCCACTATACGCGCCATCCCGAACGGCCAATTCTTGAGAATCAGTCGGATCTGCTCCTCTGACCAATCATTTGAAAAACAGGCCGCAGAACTCAGACGCCGCTTCCAGGATCGCGGATATAGCAACCGCTGCATTAAAAGAGGTTACTTACGTGCTAATAGAACTCCTCACACTCAATTGTTTCAATATAATTGTAAGCAACAACAATCACAAGCTGATCTTCCTATTTGTTTTATAGGAACATTTAACAACCAATGGCAGATGATGCTGAGCATCCTTGACAGACACTGGCTTGTTCTACGCACAGATCCAATTTTGGCAGACATACTTCCTTCAGGTCCTCTCATGACAGCCCGTCGTGCTAAGAATCTCCGTGACATCTTGGTAAGGAGTCACTATATACCTCCTCCTTCCAATCCGTTCAATACTCGCGGCCCGACACAGGGATGTTTTCCCTGTGGACGGTGTGTCGCATGTCCAAATATCCTCCGTACCACTACTTTCTCATCATCGGATGGCACACGGATAATGAATATACGACATTATATCACGTGTACTACCACGCACGTGATTTATTATGCCACCTGTTCATTCTCTCTGGTATACGTAGGCCTTACATCCTGCGAGCTGCGAGTACGTACCAGAGAGCATGTACGTGATATCCGTGCTGCCTCCAACGTCACTGATGTGAGTCTCCTGAAAATGCTTCCATGGCATATCAGGACGCTTCATGGATGTGATCCTTCTGGCCTCAAGATACGAGATATTCATATTGTTCGTGGAGGATCCACGGGTGGTAACCTCAAGAAACGTTTGGCCCAAGTTGAGGCTCGGTGGATTACCACCCTTTTGACTCTGGCACCTGGAGGCCTAAATGAGAACATTAGTATTGCGTCCTTTCTATAAGACTGATTTCGGTTTCTTGAAGCATAAAAATTCTCCTATCATTCACTGGGTCTATTAAATTGTTTTATTGTTTTTAATTTCGTTTTTATTGTTCTACCTCTAATCTAATTATCATTCTTTGGCGTATACACCCTTTTAGTAGGCTTTTATATATACTTACAACTCTTTTGTCTATTCCTTTTGCTAGAATCGTTGCGATGCACTTTTGATCTGCTATCCATTCTTTGGATGTGTCTTTCCATATTTGACGGCGTCCTCCTTCCATTCTTCAAGTTTGTGCCGTCATCTTTGAACATCCTGGATATGTCATGAATCGACATCCTTACTGTCTCGTTCCTCTGTGTTTATACTTGGATATATTTCTGATTAATAACATGCTTTTATACTCTTTATACTTTGTCTGTTGAATGACTACTGTGGATTAATCATATATTTGCCATTGACATACCTTTTACTGGCCTTTTATTATATTTGTACTTTAATCACTGAATGATTAATGGCTTATTTGTATGGGGTATGTGACTTATTAATATTTTCTTTATATGTCTACTTTGGGTTATATACGGTATATATTCCTTTTACTATGTCATGTAGTAGGACTCTTGAAATGGTACTTATGCCTTTCACTATTAGCACTATTTCACCTTAAATGCTGTTGCTGACGTCTATTGTCTGTTGGCAGCCTATCGTGCTGGCTCGTGCCTTAACCCGTTGGTGACGCATACCTGGGGTGATGTGCCTGTGTCCCGTGATATGGTACGCCGATAACAGGACTGGTCTGCTTGCATTAATTATTATAATTCCAATACGTTCTGTGTTGAGATTGGCAGGGCTGTTACCGCGGAGATGAGTACTCGGCGCTGTGCGCTGTGTGTGATGTATATCTGGGGCGTATACTTGCGCTCTGCCTTCACTCCCCCTGTCCGTTTCTGAGATTGGTTGGGCGGTTGCCGTGGACATGAGCCCTCGGTGCCGTGCGCACTTGTTTCTTGATTGGCCGTGGGCAGGATTTCCAGAAACCCCTCTGCTGTAATGTCCTATGACCTGTTATGTCTAACGCCGGGTTGGATCGCATTGTTGCTGGGGTTTCGCGTCCCTGACGCCACGTGTACCTTCCTGGCTTAGCTAGACATCCGACCACTGGATACTTCCTGGGTTACTTTGTATTAAACGCTACATGTTTTATAAATCCTGGCCTTATGATCAGCAGTGCACAATACTGTTACCTCTATGGGTTTTAAACATTGAACATGGTATATATTTTATGTGATCCTCTCACAAGCTTGTTGTTGTGAGCGGTCACTATAACATTAATTGTCCAGGTTTCCGCCCACCGTATAGCTTAGGCCCTATCACCTTGTACATGGGCATTTTTGGCTAGCTGCATCACACACCCTTTGCTCGGGGGATCTTACACCTGATGGCAATTGTAATTAACTGTTAGGCTATTTATACTCACTGGGTATACACTGCCATTAGGGTCTTCCTCCTTGAGAAAGCAGCAGTACCTCCGCGAAACGCGCGTTGGTGGTGATCCTTCTCCTTTTGGGTATGTCTACATCTGTTTGATTATGCCTCGGGTTTCCCTGTTTTCAATATCTTTGAAACAGAACTTTTGTAAATGACTCTAACCTTTTAGTATGCATGGCTATATGAGGATCCTTTACTGGCCATATGCACTTGCACTTTATGATTCATTGTTATACCAAGTCTGTACCTAGGCTTTCCTCGTCATGTATTGTATTTTAGTTCTTTTTTTGGCAAATTTGATACATCTCATCATTACAGTCCCCCGATAAGCTCTGCTAGTGACTGTGATCGAACTCCCCTTGCTTTTCTGTTTCCTCTTATTCCCTGAACCCTCGTTTTTGAGGTTCACACATACTATGTATATACTTTAGAGTGAATAGGAGATTTTTTCAACACACACCTGACCTGTCCGTGGTCTCTTAGGCTAATTAGTATTGGGCTGCACGAATTTTCAATCTATCGTGTACTGCACCATTCTGTATTAATTTGTAATCTTTATAGCCATACATGTGTGTGTATATTCCTTTTTACAGTGTAAATGGAGTCCGATCAACGTCATTTGTTTTTTGTCATATGTCCTGTCCTTATATCTTATTTGCATTACAATTGGGGTGCACTCATGTCTCCCACGGTTATTAGAGATAGACAGGAATATTTCATATTGTTTAAATGATCTCACATCCTGTACCCCCCCTTGATTTATTGGTAGTATTTTAATGTTTGATCTAATGCTGTTTTTGCGTGTGTTCTTTCATCAATAAAATGTTTTATATTTGCATATATACTCGTTGTTCTCCTCCTTTTGTTTAATTGTGAGTAGTGCATACACAGTGCCAGTATATATATGCTGACAGTGTGTTTACCTTACGGCTCATTCGTTGGGAATTGTCCTCAGAAAAAAAAACAATGTAGACATTTTTGCATATTTAATAAACAAGAAAAACTGAAATATCATATGTTCATAAGTATTCACACCCTTTGCTCAAACACTCATTTAAGTCACATGCTGTCCATTTCCTTGTGATCCTCTTTGAGATGGTTGTACTCCTTTATTGGTGTCCAGTTGTGTTTAATAAAACTGATAGGACTTGATTTGGAAAGGCACAAACCTGTCTATTTCAGACCTCACAGCTTACAGTGCATGTCAGACCAAATGAGAATCATGAGGTCAAAGGAACTGCCCAAGGAGCTCAGAGACAGAATTGTGGGAAGGCACAGATTTGGCCAAGGTTACAAAAGAATTTCTGCAGTATTCAAGGTTCCTTAGAGCAGAGTGGCCTCCATAATCCTTAAATTGAAGAAGTTTGGGACCACCAGAATTCTTCCTAGACCTGGCCATCCAGCCAAACTGAGCAATCATGGGAGAAGAGCCTTGGTGAGAGAGGCAAAAAAAGAACCCCAAGATCTGAGCTCCAGAGATGCAGTAGGGAAATGGGAAAAAGTTCCACAACGTCAACTATCACTGCAGCCCTACACCAGCCAATGGGGCCTTTATGGCAGAGTGGCTCGACGGAAGCCTCTCCTCAGTACAAGACATATGAAAGCCTGCATAGAGTTTGCAAAAAAACCACATGAATTACTCCCAGACTACGAGAAATAAGATTCTCTGGTTTAATGAGACAAATATAAAACTTTTTGCTGATAATTCTAAGCTGTATGTGTAGAGAAAACAGGCACTGCTCATCACCTGCCCAATACAATCCCAACAGTGAAACATGGTAGTGGCAGCATCATGCTATAGGGGGGGGGGGTTCAGCTGCAGGGACAGGATGACTGGTTGCAATTGAAGAAAAGATGAATGCGCCCAAATACAGAGTGCTCTGGACTTCATACTTGGCCAAAGTTTCACCTTCCAACAAGACAATGACCCTAAGCACTCAACTAAAATAACAAAGGAGTGGCTTCAGAACAACTCTGTGACCATTCTTGACTGGCCCAGTCAGAGCCCTGACCTAAACCCAATTGAGCATCTCTGAAGAGACCTGAAAATGGTTGTCCACCAACGTTCACCATCCAACTGAACTAGAGAGGATCAGCAAGGGAGAATGACAAAGAATCCCCAAAACCAGGTGTGAAAAACTTGTTGCATCATTCCCAAGAAGACTCCTTGCTGTACCAACTCAAAAGGGTGCTTCTACTTAATACTGAGCAAAGGGTCTGAATACTTATGACCATGTGATATTATAGTTTTTTTGTTTAATACATTTGCAAAAAAATTCTACATTTCTGTTTTATTTTCTGTCAAGATGGGTGCAAAGTGTACACTAATGAGTAGAGATGAGCCACCCCCATAGTGTTCGAGTTCTGTTCGGTTCGTCGAACGGAGACTCCGTTCGTCAAACGTTCAACGCACTCCTTGGAACCGCATTGAAAACAATGTCAGGCAAACACAAACACATAAAAACACATTATACATGTAAACATACAGTTAATAAACATTG
The DNA here is from genome assembly GCF_048569485.1 of Anomaloglossus baeobatrachus. Classification (NCBI taxonomy): domain Eukaryota; kingdom Metazoa; phylum Chordata; class Amphibia; order Anura; family Aromobatidae; genus Anomaloglossus; species Anomaloglossus baeobatrachus. Next base: position 415,858,106 of record NC_134353.1, on the reverse strand, counting down.
CCATTAGACGTACAGGTCCCCGCGACGAGTCCTGCACTGCACTCTATCTCCCGCCGCTTTTCCTTACGATCATCGCGGCGCCCTCCCGGTAACAAGCACTGATGATAGGACCTTCCGTGATGTCAAAATAGCATGTGACCAGTCACGTGTGTATTATCTCATTGGCTGCAGACTGGTCACATGGCTAAACATCATGCTAGGTTCTGTCAGTGCATCCCTCTGGTACGCGGTGCTCGTTTGTGCATCTCCGTGTACCGGCGAGATGCTCCGGCACATGGTCGGCTTCCCCGTTCCTGCATGTGGGTGCTCTTTACAGAGTCAGCCCACATGCAAGGACTGGCTGCCACAGCCGGTGAATTGCGGCACCAGGAATCACGTGATCGGAGCACTATTGCTATAGTAACCCGCCTGTCAGATTACTTTAGCAGCGGTGACATCACTGCTTACAGCCCACAGCCTCTGCTCACTCTCACTGAGTGATTAGACTGCACGGGAGCAGTGTCTTCCTCCCATGCAGTGCTGTCTAATGTAGAAGAGCTGCATGGGTCGAAGGAGAAAGAAGACAGAAGACCAGGATCGTGGAGGGTTGAGAGGGAGTAATAAACATGGAGTCTCTAAGTGTGTCTGTGTATTTATTTCTATTAAACTATTTTTTCTCTGTGTAGTGTCTTTTTTTAACCCTTTATTGGAGATTCTTAATGGCCGGGTCAAACTTGCCTGACATTAAGAATCTCTGGCTTAATATTATCTAGCAAAACAAAGCTAGTATTAACCCTTTATTACCCACCATGTCGATTTTTTTTTAAAATTATTTCATAAAATTCATGAAATAATTAAAAAAAAGGCTTCTCTATTTTTTTAGTTCCCAGCCAGGTACAAATAGGCAGCTGGGGGTTGTGGGCAGACTGCTGTACCTGGCTAGCATACAAAAATATGGCGAAGCCCACGTAATTTTTTTGGGGGGCAAAAAACTCCTGCATACAGTCCTGGATGGAATATGCTGAGCCTTGTACTTCTGCAGTTGCTGTCTGCTCTCCTGCATACACTAGTGAATGGAGCATGCTGAGCCTTGTAGTTCGGCAGCTGCTGTCTGCTCTCCTGCATACACCAGTTAATTGAGCATGCTGAGCCTTGTAGTTCTGCAGCTGCTGTCTGTTCTCCTCTATACAGACAGACAGAAGACAGCAGCTGCAGAACTACAAGGCTCAGCATACTCCATACTCCATCCAGGACTGTATGCAAGAGTTTTTTGCCCCCCCCAAAAATTACGTTAGCTTCGCCATGTTTTTGTATGCTAGCCAGGTACAGCAGGCAGCTACGGGCTGCCCCCAACCCCCAGCTGCCTATTTGTACCTGGCTGGGAAACAAAAATATAGGGAAGCCTTAGGCCTTTTTTTTTTAATTATTTCATGAATTTCATGAAATAATTTAAAAAAAAAAATGACGTGGGCTTCTCCCAATTTTTGTGTCCAGCCAGGTACAACTAGGCAGCTGGGGATTGGAATTTTCAGCGCAGGGTGCCCAAGCTTTCTTGGCACCCCTGCTACGAATTTCAGTCCTCAGCCGCCCCAGAAAATGGCGCTTTCAAAGCAGCGCCATCTTCTGGCGCTGTATCCAACTTTTCCAGCTGCCCTGGTGATGGGTGGCTCGCTGGTTAATAATGGGGTTAGGGCTAGCTGTATATTATCAACTGGCCCTAAGCCCGAAATTCATGGTGTCACACCAATATTAGAAATGGCCACCATGAATTTCTAGTACAGATAAAAAAAACACAATACAGAAAAATATTTTTATTAGAAATAAAACACAACACAATTAGTGACTCCATCTTTATTGAAATAAAAAAAACCCCTCCGCAGTATTCCTGGGTCAAGGGTCCCGCGCCGTCCAATCTGGATCAAATATCATCTGATTGGTTTGCTGGAAGGCAAAGCGATTAGATGGTGTGTCAGGTTCAAGGGCCTGAATCACATGGCACAGCAGCTGATTGTATAAAGGGCTTTTATACAATCAGCTGATGCATCACTGCAAAAAAAAAAAAAACTACACACTTCTGTTCAGACTCCTGTCCGACAGCAGCAGCTGATAGTTAAAAAGCCGGCCTCACCACTTGACTTATAGTGTCAGCTGATTCCGTCAGGTGACCGCATCAGTTGATCATCGCCAGGTCTGAAAGAGAGAAAAGAGAAAGAAAAGAGAGAGACCCAGACTTCAAACAAAGGCTAAAGAACATTGACATCCAGATCCTCCTGGAGACATGGGCCCAGGCAGAGGAGGAATCTCCTGTACCCATGGGATACAGCGAATTTTCTGTCTCCGCCCAGAAAAACAAGAACACCAAACAGGGCCGCTGCTCAGGGGGCATACTAATATGGTACAAGGAGGAGATCCAAGAACATATCAAGGCAATAAAAAGAGGAGAAAGCCATATCTGGATGAAGATAAGCAGCTCCATCCTCACCTCTCGGCAGGACATCTACCTCTGCGGAGCCTACGTCCCTCCATCAGAATCCCCATACTTTAAGTTGGATATCTACGAGGAACTTCAGAGGGAGGCTGCCGAATTCCAGTCCAAAGGTAAGGTGATCACCTGTGGAGACCTGAACGCCAGGATAGGTACAGAAAAGGACTACCTGTCACCTGACGGAAACGCATACATCCTGGGAGATGAGCCCTTCTACAGAGACTCAGTACAGACAACAAGAAACAGCTACGACAGAGTAGTGAATAAAAGTGGCAGAACCCTGCTGAACCTGTGCCGAAGCTTGGGGCTGTATATACTGAACGGGTGAACCAGGGGTGACTCATTAGGGAGATTTACACTAAACTCCCACATGGGCAGCGGTGTAGTGGATTATGCCATAACAGACATAGACCCAGCAATGCCTTCATAGTCACCCCCGACACCCACATGTCAGACCACAACCAGACACTGCTGTACATGAGATCCACGGACAAGTCACCCACACAAAAGCCCCACTTGAGCTGTCTCCACAACTTGCCACCATCCTTCAAGTGGCCCAAACAGTTAGCCATTGAATACACCAACATGACCAACAGAACAGAGATTAAAGAGCTGCTTGTAAACTTTCACACAAAATCCTATACATCAAACCAGCAAGGGGTCAACCTGGCAGTAAATGACTTTAATAACATCCTGTATACCATGGCAGAACTAGCAGGCCTCAGAAGGACCAACTCCAAGAGACCTACAAATAAACAAGGCCAAAAATGGTTTGACAAAGAATGCAAGGCACTGCACAACTCCCTAAGGGTAGCCTCAAATCAAAAACACAGAGACCCCAACAACAAGGAGCTAAGAGCGGTCCATGACACCCGACAGAGGCAATAGAAGCGAACCCTCAAAAAGAAAAAACAAAAGCACATCTCCCACAAACTGCAGCAGCTCGAAGACTCCCTCCAGGACAACTCATTCTGGGAGACATGGAGCCATATCGGTACAAATCCCAAGCAAAGCACCCTACACATTCAAAATGGCAACATCTGGCACAGCTACTTGAAGGGCCTCTACAAGAATATCCCAGAAGAAGACCTAACCCCAGACCAGGAACATCTAATGACTAAACTGAGGGGCATGGAGGAGACAATTAAGGACTTTCAAAATCCTCTGGACATACCAATCAGTGAGCTGGAAATAAAAGACAGAATCAAACTGCTAAAATGTAAGAAGGCCGCGGGCAGTGACGGCATCCTGCCAGAGATGATCAAATACAGTTCCCCAGACATTCATGCAGCACTGGCAAAACTATTCACCCACGTCCTGAGTGCCAGCTACTTCCCTCAAAGCTGGAATCAAGGTCTCATAACGCCCATCTACAAGAATGGAGACCGATATGATCCAGCAAACTACAGAGGGATCTGTGTCAACAGCATTCTGAGAAAACCGTTTAACAGCATCATTAATAAAAGGATTATTGCCTTCCTCACCCAGGGTGACATCCTTAGCAGAAGCCAAGCTGGGTTCATGCCAAACCACCGCACCACTGATCACATCTACACCCTGCACAACCTCATCAAGACCCACGTCCACAGCAAAAAACAGGGGAAAATATTTGCATGCTTCGTGGACTTCAAAAAGGCATTTGACTCAGTGTGGCACCCTGGCCTGTTCCTGAAACTTCTGGAGAGTGGAATAGGTGGCATAACCTACGACGTGATCAAGAGCTCATACACTGAGAACTGGTGCAGCATGAAAGTGAACGGGAAGAGGACGGCTTTCTTCCGACAGGGGCGTGGGGTCATACAGGGCTGCAGCCTTAGCCCAACTCTATTAAACATCTATATAAATGGACTAGCAGCAGCTCTAGAGTCCTCCCCCACTCCTGGGCTCAGTCTGCATAACCGAAAGGTAAAGATCCTGCTGTACGCAGACGACCTCCTGCTACTCTCCCCAACCGAAAGAGGCCTCCAAGATAGCCTGGCAGTACTGGAAACATACAGCACCACATGGACGCTTCCCATCAACCAAAAGAAGACCAAAGTCATGGTATTTCAGAAGAGGAACCAGAATAAAATACCCACTCCCACCTTCACATTAAATGGCTCAACGCTGGAGAAGACCAACAACTATACCTACCTTGGTCTGGAGCTAAGCAATAATGGGAGCCTCAAGCAAGCAGCAGAGGCCCTGAAAGGAAAAGCATGCAGAACTTTCTATGCCATTACAAGACAGCTGTAGCACCTCAAACCACAGGTGGTTTGAGGTGCTACAGCTGTCTTGTAATGGCATAGAAAGTTCTGCATGCTTTTCCTTTCAGGGCCTCTGCTGCTTGCTTGAGGCTCCCTGTGAGAGTCTGGCTCAAGATATTTGACAGCGTCATCACCCCTATACTGCTGTATGGCAGCGAGGTATGGGGCCCCGCGACCTACCCAGACCACACAAAGTGGGATTCCAGCCCAACCGAAGTCTTCCACATGGAGTTCTGTAAATATCTGCGATTTTAGAGGTGTGGCCCGCGGCTAACAGCTCATGTCCGGCTCCTCCCCTGCATAATTAAATTAAATTCTAAATAAATAATAATTATAATTTAAAATAAATTAAATTCCTTACCGATGCGGCCGGAACTTTAACTCGTGAACTAATGCTCCCTAGGCAGTAGCTCTAACCATTGAGCCACTGCCTCTAATGAGAAACATAGTTTGGTCATCTTGACCTCTGCATTGCAGAGTGAAGTCTCCGGTGACAGCGCAGCTCACTTCAGGTGCTGCGTGGAGAGAACACAGAGCGCTCGTGTTCTAGGGAGCTCCCTGTCATCTTCATGTAGCAGAGCTGAAAGCGTCGTGAGGATTACTTCGGACCTGGATTATTATTTGGGGATTAATAAAGAGGTAAATGAGGCGGTTTTTTGTCTTTTATTCCAATTAAAGGATTTTTCGCTGTGTGTGTTTCTTTACTTTCACTTACAGCTTAATCATGGAAGGTATCTCGGAGAGATGCTTGTCATAATTAACCCCGTTATTACCTCGATTGCCATCGCACCAGGGCAATTCGGGATGAGCTGGGTAGAGTCCCAGCACTGCCGCATCTAATGGATGTGGCAATTCCGGGCAGCTGCCTGCTGAAATTGTTAGGGTGGTGGGCTCCCTATAACGTGGCACTCCCCATCCTGACAATACCAGCCTCCAGCCATGTGGCTTTATCCTGACTAGTATCAAAATTGGGGGGGACCGCATTTTTTTTTTATTTTATTTATTTATTTATTTTACTGCACGATATAGACCCACCCACCAGCGGCTGTGATTGGTTGCAGTGAGACAGCTGTCACTCATCGTGGGGTCGTGTCTGACTGCAACCAATCATGGGCACCGGTGGGCGGGGAAGGCAGGGAATACCTGATTAAACAATGAAGCAGCAGCCATTTTCAAAAGAGGAAAAGCCGCCGGAGATTTGTGACAGCCGTGCAGCGAGGCGCCTGTGATCGGTGAGTAGGAAAGAGAGAGGGATTGTGCTGGGGACGCTGGACGCATGCAGATACACAATATGCGCACATACTTACTGTGAAAAGCCACGCATTTGGTGATCGATCCATTCTCGAATGATAACTCGAACTGCCGAACTTGAAGCAAATTGTTCGAGTTCGTCGAACGACTCGAACACCGCCCAAAATCACTCGAACTTGAAATTGGCGAACCGTTTGACTCGAACATCGCTCAACTCTACTAATGAGAAAAAAATGAACTTTATTGAAATTTACCAAATGGCTGCAGTGAAACAAAGAGTGAAAAATTTAAAGTGGTCTGCATACTTTCCGTACCCACTGCAAGCCACTATCCTTTCCCTAGCAGGTCTCCCTACCCTATTTCTGGGGACAGTGTGCCAAGTATAGTGTCACCAGGTGTTATATAAAACCTATGACGCTATGCAGGCGATCAATCATAGCAATGCCAGTAGCTATCATGGCTATGACATTACCATGATTGGCAGGAAATCCCTGCATGTTTAGTGGATAAAAATCAGCCTCAAATTATTAAGGGCTGAGAATTGAGCATAGCATCTGAGTACTATTATACTCATTCCAGTACTGACCGTCTCAAGCACCTCGATGCTCGAGCAACTACCTAGTACCTACTGTGCCATGCACACTCGCCAATGACTAGTAGTCAGGTCTCCAAGATGCTGGACCAAAAATCACAAAAAGAGCAGAGGTTTAAATGAGTAAAACACGTTATAATTAATGTTTTTCCATACAATTATATACCAAACTGCTCAGCTTCCCCTGCTCTTTAACATGGTGTGTGCAGATTAGACTGCATTTTCATGGAGACAGCTTCCCTTTTTTTCATATTTCCCAGCTGTTCCAATAACACACAGGACTGCATCAATAATACACTGAAGCAGATATCTGAATTTTACTGTCTTTGCCATTATTACAGATCTGTTTTGTAAAGGTTCCAAATATGGTATCTACTGTATATACTTTTATGTGCCTCTTAACATCTATAGAATGCATGACAAAAAATCTGGCCATGCCACAACTCATGATATATTAAGCATCCTCCATATAGCTAAAAACAGAGAGCAATATGAATTTTTACTATGGAATTTGCGTCTCATAAAAAATATATAGACTGACAAAAGAATTGATTTTTATCCAGCTGCAGTACTAAGCTGTATTTTCAAATTTTACTTGGAAATTGCCATTGTATTTGGGCAGTATATAGCAGTTTTATATGCAAATATATAATTACAAGCTGTAGTACCCGTCGTTGCCTGAGATAGTAACTGTTTGTCTGTCTCTCTCACGCTCCCTCTCTCCCATTTTCTCCCTCTCCTCCTCTGTCTGTGTCTCCCTCTCTGTATGTCTGTCTCCCTCTCTGCTTGTCTGTCTCCCTTTCTGTCTGTCTCCCTCTGTCTGCCTGTCTCCCTTTGTCTGTCTATCTCCCTTTCTGTCTGTCTCCCTCTCTATCTGTCTGCCTCTCTTTATTTTTGTGTGCCTGTGTGTGGGTGTGTGTCTGTGTGTGTCTCTGTCTCTCTCACTCTCCCTTGCTCCCATTTTCTCCCTCTCCCTCTTTGTCTATCTGTCTCCCTCTCTGGCTGTCTGTCTCCCTCTGTCTCTCTGTCTTCCTCTATGTAAGTCTGCCTCCCTCTCTGTCTGCCTCCCTCTCTGTCTGCCTCCCTCTCTGTCTGCCTCCCTCTCTCTGTCTCCCTCTCTGTCTGCCTCCCTCTCTGTCTGTCTCCCTCTCTGTCTGTCTGCCTCCCTCTCTGTCTGCCTCCCTCTCTGTCTGTCTCCCTTTCTGTCTGTCTGTCTCCCTCTCTGTCGGTCTCCCTCTCGCTCTCTGTTTGCCTGTCTCCCTCTTAGTCTGTCTGTCTCCATTTCTGTCTGTCTCCCTCTGTCTTTCTGCCTCCCTTTCTGCCTGTCTGTCTCCCTTTTTGTCTACCTGCATCCCTCTCTGTCTGTGTCTCCCTCTCTGTCTGTGTCTCCCTCTCTGTCTATCTCCCTCTCTGCTTGTCTGTCTCCCTCTGTCTGTCTGTCTCCCTTTGTCTGTCTGTCTCCCTTTGTCTGTCTGTCTCCCTTTGTCTGTCTCCCTTTCTGTCTGTCTCCCTCTCTGTTTGTCTCCCTCTCTGTCTGCATCTCTTTATCTTTGTGTGTCTGTGTGTCTATGTGTGTGTGTGGGTTTGTGTGTCTGTGTGTGTCTCTGTCTCTCTCACTCTCCCTCACTCCAATGTTTCCCTCCCCCTCTTTGTCTATCTGTCTCCCTCTCTGACTGACTGTCTCCCTCTCTGACTGTCTGTCTCCCTCTATGACTGTCTGTCTCCCTCTTAGTCTGTCTGTCTCCCTCTCTGTCCATCTGTCTGTCTCCCTCTATCTTTCTGTCTCCCTTTATGTCAATCTGTCTCTCTCTGTCTGCTGCTTTCTCCCTCTTTGTGTGATTGTGTGTCACTGTGTGTTTCTGTCTCTGTGTGTCTCTATCTCTGTTCTGTCTCTGTGTCTCTATCTCTATGAGTGTTTGTCTCGGCGTGTCTCTGTGTGTGTATCTGTGTCTGACTCTATCTGTTTCTGTGTGTCTCTGTCTCTGTGCTTGTCTCTGTATGTCTCCATCTGTGTGTCTGTGTGTGTCTGTGTCTGACTCTGCCTCTGTGTGTCTATGTCTCTCTGCTTGTCTATGTGTGTCTCAATCTTTGTTTCTGTGTGTCTCTGTCTCTGTGTATCTCTGTGTCTGTCTCTGTCTGTCTCTGTCTGTGTGTCTGTGTCTCTGTTTCACTGTCTCTGCATCGGTCTGTGTGTGTGTTTCTGTGTGTGTCTTTGTGTGTGTCTCTGTCTCTGTGTGTGTCTGTGTGTCTCTGTTTGCCTGTCTCTGTGTGACTCTGTGTGTGTCTCTATGTGTCTGTGTGTCTTTATGTCTGTCTCTCTGTGTCACTGTCCCCGTGTGTCTGTCTCTGTGTCTATCTGTGTGTCTTTGTCTGTGTGTCTCTCTGTCTCTGTGTGTCTCTGTTTTTGTGTTAGCATAGTAAGGTATAGCCAGATCACCTGTCCCTTGGCTGACAAAGATCCATGCTGTTTGTTTTTTATAATATTTTTCTAGCCCATCTGGCTCATGTAATGTCATTTTACTTTTTGCTACATGCTCTTTTTTTAATTTTATGAGCACGTTTGTAATAACTATATATCAAAAATACCTTTTAAATAAGAATCCATAAGGATGCAAAAAATAAAGTAATTGGTGGTCAATTGATGTTAAAATTAGCATTTTTATTACCTTTTTTAAAATAGACATCTATTACATGTTCATAATAAATATAAGGCAGGAGAGATTCCCATAAATTATAGCAGCGGTTTACAAGATAATAAATAGCTTAATGCAATGACCGATATCATGTGGTTATCAATTATTCATATATAACAAAGTGCACTGTGCAAAAATTAATATCAAAGTGACGGATTAGTAATATAAAAATAAGATAGAAAGTATATACCCTTTGTAAGTTATAAATGTCTAGTAATGTGCTAATCAATAAAGAGTATGTATACCTTCCAAATGGTCACAAAGATCCAGCGTACAGTTATGCCCCGACGCGCGTTTCAGGAGGAATAGAACGCTTGAAACGCACGTCGGGGCATAACAGTACGCTGGATCTTTGTGACCATTTGGAAGGTATACATACTCTTTATTGATTAGCACATTACTAGCACTTTATAACTTACAAAGGGTACATACATTATATCTTATTTATATATTACTAATCCATCACTTTGATGTTAATTTTTGCGCAGTGCACTTTATTATATATGAATAATTGATAACCATATGATATCAGTCATTGCATTAAGCTATTTATTATCTAGTAAACTGTTGCTATAATTTATGGGAGTCTCTCCTGCCTTATATTTATTATGAACATGTAATAGATGTCTGTTACGAGGGGACCGGCAGATTAGGACCAGGAAGTATATATCCTAATCGCCAGTCGGGGCCCACCGTGCTCCAGATGACAAAGGAGCTGCTGGCACCTGAGGGTTAGGCGGAGACTATAGAGCTGGATGGCTCTGAGATAACCCAGGAACTCTGGGAACCGGTCACGTGTGTTGGGACACGTCAGACCGGACAACAACCCGATTAGCGTTTTGGTGCACCTAGCGCTACACCAACCACGTGTGCAGGAAACACGTCAGGCCGGGTGGTAACCAGGTAGCGTTGACCGGAAGACCGCCACGAAAGCTCCCTGTCGGCCACGTGTGTAGGACACGTCAGGCCGAGCGGTCCTCCGATTAGCGTTTCTGGCCACCTCTCGACTGGCCACGTGTGTGTAGGACACTTCAGGCCAGATGGGTACACCAGTAGCGTTGACCGGGAAGCCGAGGAGGATAAGGAACACCCTGTTAACTCCACAGGGGTCCTGGGGTACGCTGTCCGTGCGCGTAGGGGGCACAACCGGACAGGTGGCGCAGCAGGTGTGTTGTCCGTGTGCGTAGGAGGCACAATCGGACAGGTGGCGCAGCAGGTGCGTTGTCCGTGTGCGTAGGGGGCACAATCGGACAGGTGGCGCAGCAGGTGCGTTGTCCGTGTGCGTAGGGGGCACAATCGGACAGGTAGCACAGCAGCCGCAGCCCAGTTAATGCCACTGGGCTGCTATAGCAAGACTAGAACGGCAGGAGGGAAGCACGGCGCCTGACCCTGATGTGCCGAGCCACGAATCTTGGCGTGACAGGCACCGTTCGCCTAACCCTACCTACTGCTTCCCAACATAGGCTTATGCCGCAATGAGGCTCTAACATGGAGGTGTGCTCTGACTGAGCAAAAGTGAAGACTGCGCCCCTCCATGTTGTCTCCAGCCCCTTTTATAACCTGGGTCCGCCCCAAACCCAGGGTGGAACCACCAAGGTCCAATAGCAGAGTGCCATGTCATCAGTGACGTCACATGCGACCTATCCGGAACCGCCACGTCATTGATGACCTCAAGGCAGCCACGCCCCAAACACTTCACCAGTCATCGTCTGACGACCAATACTGAGGTGCCAGATCATAGGGGCGGGCCTCTGCGAGCCAGTCCGGAGTTGCCACGTCATCAGGACACCTGACACCCTCTGCCCTATCAGGGCCTGCCACCTCATGGACATGCTCAGTGAGGTCCTTACCGGACCTAGCCTCTGATGCACTAAGTGGCTGAGCATGCCCAGTAGCCTGAGCAACAGGCTCAGAAAGCAGACTATCAGTTTGAGCATGCTCAGTAGGAACATCCCAGAACTTAGACACAGCACGAAGTCCAAGTACCTGTGCAAAGAGGCTGTTGGGGTTAATTGTGGGAGCATGCTCAGTAGCCTGAACTGAGGACTTAGTCTCAGACATAACACAATCAGGCTGAGCATGCTCACTAGGCAAAACACCGGGCTTAAACTCTGGCTGGGGTAAATCGGCGCACGCATGCGCACTAGCCGCCTCTCCACACTTAGACGTGGTGGAAGGAACAGCCAACTGGACGACCCGAGGCACGGCCAAGAACGGCAGCCGGTGCCTGGGAGCAACAGGAACCGCAGCAGGCTGCTTGCGGCTATGGCGGCGCCGATTCGTAACAATGTCTATTTTAAAAATTTAATAAAAATGTAATAAAAATACAAATTTTAACATCAATTGATCACCGATTCCTTCATTTTTTGCATCCTTATGGATTCTTATTTAAAGGTATTTTTGATATATATTCATATTTAATGGTGATTATATTTGGAATTTTTTGATCAACTATTTTCAATTTCTGTTTGTAATAAAGCCTGGAAAGATTTTACTTGGAGTGCATTGGAGCTGGATTTTTTTTCCTTTTGTCTGTTTTTGTGTGTCTGTCTCTGTGTATCCCTGTGTCTGTCTCTATCTCTGTGTGCCTCTGTCTCTGTGTGTCTGTGTCTCTTCATTGGAGCTGGATTTTTTTCCTTTTGTCTATTTTTGTGTGTCTGTCTCTGTGTGTCTCTGTCTGTCTCTGTGTCTCTGTCTCTGTGGGTCTATGTGTCTGTCTGTCTCTTTGTCTGTCTCTGTCTGTCTTTGTGTGTCTCTGTCTCTGCATCTGTCTCTGTGTGTCTGTGTCTCTGTGTGTCTGTGTCTCTGTGTAACTGTCTCAGCATCAGTCTCTGTGTCTGTTTCTGTGTGTCTGTGTGTGTCTGTCTGTGTGTGTGTGTGTGTGTGTGTCTGTGTGTGTGTCTCTGTGTATGTCTGTGTGTCTCTGTTTGCCTGTCTCTGTGTGTCTTTGTCTGTCTCTGTGTGTCTCTGTCTCTGTGTGTGTGTGTCTCTATGTCTCTATATCTGTGTGTCTGTCTCTGTATGTCTGTCTCTGTGTGTCTCTATGTGTCTGTGTGTGTCTGTATGTCTCTATCTCTGTGTGTCTCTGTTTTTGTGTTAGCATAGTGAGGTATAGACAGCTCACCTGTGCCTTGGCTGACAAAGGACCATGCCGTTTGTTTTTTATGATTTTTTCTAGCCCATCGGGTTCATGTAATGTCATTTTACCTTTTGCTACATGCTCTTTTTTTAATTTTATGAGCAAGTCTGTAATAAAGCCTGGAAAGATTTTACTTGGAGTGCATTGGAGCCGGATTTTTTTTTCATTTGTCTGTTTTTATGTGTCTGTCTCTGTGTGTCTCTGTCTCTGTGGGTTTGTCGGTCTCTCCATCAAAATCATATTAAAATATTTAATTATATAAAAAGAGAAAACACAGTAGTTTGACAATAAATGGCTTCACCCAACCACTAACCATGAGTGGAAAAAAGTTTTTGTGTTATTATTCATATTGTCTAAAAAAAAAAAGGCCAAGAAAGCCAAAAATCTGCCGGGGTATGTAAAGTTTTGATCACAACTGTATGTGTACTGTGTAAGTGTAATATTTATGTACTCTATAGCAACATTGATACTGCATATCTATTTATTTCAGCTTTATATGACAGTATTACTTTAGTACTGGAAGTAATATTTGATCTTCTGAAGACTAAAAGAGTTTAAAATTCACAAAACAGATAAAACCTAAGGAGAATTGTCCGTGTTGTGTCTAGTGAGCCTTTTTTTCTATGATTGTTTGTTGCTGATTTTCACCAGTCAGCTCTCATAAATGTCTTCCCTTTTATACCTCCAGCTGTGTTTCTAGGGTGTCATGTTGTTTCACATAGCACACAAAAACAACCAGCAAATGTCTTCCTAAATCGGAGTAAACGTGACTATAAAACTATCCCATTTTGTAAATATGGGAAATACTACATGTCAGACAAATTAGCCCTGCCAGATAAGCAGGGTGAGCGGGAAGGAACAAGGATATAACAGGATTTCATTTTGTGAGTCCCCTGGGTATTATCTTAATAGGTCCATGAAGATTACCACAGGATCACTTACAAGAACTTTCTCTTCAATTTGCATCTAAATTCCACTGGCATATTTTCTCTGGTCCATAAAACATAATGATTTTAACACCAGGTTCAGCTGGAAGAGGCTCTGAAAAGCTCCGAAAACTAAATGCACACAAAAAGAATTGTATTAACATGCAAATCTAACTGCATATTTTGCTGTCTCTTATCATGGACATTTTGTAGCCACACTCTCAGACAGGTGCACTATATTGCTACGCTATACAACATATTGCATTGTACTGAATCACCTCCATATGTCACCATGTAGAGCATTGAAGTGGAAAATGAAACTGCATTTTTTAACATGTGGTATAAGACTGATACAATGCTCCAGAAAAAAACAAAGTGCACAATGTTTAATAAGACATTATTAGATTTTAATATACAGGCATCTATCATATTCTAAAAGCACAGGCACTGTACTGCTGCGCCTTAAGCAGTACAGCTGTATTTACCCCAGCATGCATTGGGCAGTAAGTAGCCATTCAGTTATTTTTTATTTATTTAAATTTATTTTTAAAATGTAATAATGGAGCATGAGTTGTTGGGTTGTAGATCTGTACTGACCATACAATTCAATTAGAGCGCGTTAAGATATAGTGCTTAGGGTAGCAACTCTAGGATCAATTTGCAAACTGTTTATGGAATTTTTGAAAATACTGTTGTCCCTCAAATGTCCAAAATACAAATGGTACCTTACATTGTAGAGTAGAGATAGAGAGAGGACCCTGCAGACCATAAAAACTTACATTGTAGAGTCGAGATAGAGGACACAGCTGAGCATAAAAACTTACATTGTAGAGTAGATATAGAGGACACAGCTGAGCATAAAAACTTACATTGTAGAGTAGAGATAGAGAGCGGACACTGCAGACCATAAAAACTTACATTGTTTAGTAGAGATAGAGGAAGGACACAGCTGACCATAAAAACTTACATTGTAGAGTAGAGATAGTGGACACAGCTGAGCATAAAAACTTATATTGTAGAGTAGAGATAGAAAGAGGACCCTGCAGACCATAAAAACTTACATTCTGGAGCAGAAATAAGGAGAGGACACAGCTGACCATCATTTATACTGTAGAAGAGAGAGAAGACAGCTGACCATAAGAAATTACATTCTACAGGAGAGAGAGAGGACCCCGCTGATCATATAACTTACATTCTAGAGCAGAAATAGGGAAAGGACACAGCTGACCATCATTTATACTGCAGAATAGAGAGGACCCCACTGACCATAAAAATCTTACATTAGAGAGTAGAGATAGAGAGAGGACACAGCTGAGCATAATAACATATATTGCAGAATAGAGACAACACAGTTGACCATAAGAACTTACATTGAACAGGAAAAAAAAAAAGAGAGCGGATCCCGCTGACCATAAGAACTTACATTCTAGAGCAGAAATAGGGAGAGGACACAGCTGACCATCACTTATACTGCAGAAGAGAGAGAACACAGCTAACCATAAGAACTGACATTCTACAAGAGAGAGAAAGAGATGACCCCGCTGACCATAAAATTTACATTCTAGAGGAGAAATAGAGAGAGGACACAGCTGGCCATAATAACTTATATATTGCAGAAGAGAGAGAACACAGCTGACCATAAGAATGTACCATATATAGGCAAGAGAGAGAGAGAGAACCCCGCTTACCATAAAAACTTGCATTCTAGAACAAAGATAGAGAGAGAGAGGACACAGCTGATCATAATAACTTACGGTATATGCCACAGGCAAGAATGAGGAAGAGAACCCCGCTTACCATAAAAACTAAAATCCTAGAGTAGAGATAGAGAGGACACAGTTGACCATATAAATTTATATACTGCAGAAGAGAGAGAACACAGCTGACCATAAGAACTTACATTCTACAGGAAAGAAAAAGAGAGAGGACACCACTGACCAAAAAAACGTACATTCTAAGGCAGAAATAGGAAGAGGCTACAGCTGACCATCACTTATACTGTAGAAGAGAGAGAACACAGCTGACCATAAGAACTTACAATCTACAGGAGAGAGAGATGACCCCGCTGACCACAAAACTTACATTCTAGAGAAGAAATAGGGAGAGAAGACAGGGAGAGAACACAGTTGACCATCATTTATACTGCAGAAGTGAGAGGATCCCACTGACCATAAAAACTTACATTATAGTGTAGAGATAGAGAGAGGACACATAAAAACTTATATATTGCAGAAGAGAGAGAACACAGCTGACCATAAGAATTTACCTTATACAGGCAAGAGAGAGAGGACCCTCCTTGCCATAAAAACTTGCATTCTAGAGCAAAGATAGTGAGAGGACACAGATGACCATATAAACTTATATACTGCAGAAGAGAGAGAACACAGCTGACCATGAGAACTTACATTCTACAGGGAAGAGAGACAGAGAGAGCTAGAACCCAGCTGACTATAAAAACTTACATTCTAGAGCAGAAACAGGGAGAGGACACAGCTGACCATCACTTATACTGTAGAAGAGAGAGAACACAGCTAACCATAAAAACTTACATTATAGAGTAGAGATAGAGAGAGGGCACAGCTGCGCATATAAACTTATATGCTGCAGAAAAGAGAACACAGCTGACCATAAGAACTTACATTCTACAGGGTAGAGAGAGGACCCCACTTACCATAATCATATTTTAGAGCAGAAATAGCCAGTAGACATAATATTTGGCCCCTTTGAATTTTTCAACCTTTTCCCACATTTCAGGCTTCAAACATAAAGATAAAAATTTAAAATTTTATGGTGAAGAACCAATAAGTGGGACACCATTGTGAAGTTGAACAAAATTTATTGCTTATTTTAAACTTTTATAAAAAATAATAAACTGAAAATTGGGGTGTGCAATATTATTCGGCCCCTTAAAGTTAATACTTTGTAGTGCCACCTTTTGCTGCGATTACAGCTGCAAGTCGCTTGGGGTATGTGTCTATCAGTTTTGCACATTGAGAGACTGAAATTCTTGCCCATTCTTCATTTTAGGAACAATTTAGGACAACATTGGATCATTCAGAGATCCTCAATGACCTTCTGGAGTGAGTTTGCTGCACTGAAAGTAAAGGGGCCGAATAATATTGCACGCCCCACTTTTAAGTTTATTATTTTTTTTATAAAAGTTTAAAATAAGCAATAAATTTCGTTCAACTTCACAATTGTGTCCCACTTGTTGTTGATTCTTCACCATAACATTAAATTTCTATCTTTATGTTTGAAGCCTGAAATGTGGGAAAAGGTTGAAAAATTCAAGGGGGCTGAATACTTTTGCAAGGCACTGTAGCTTTCCATCATTTATACCAGAGAAGAGAGAGAACACAATTGACCATAAGAACTTACATTAGAGAGGAGAAATAGAGAGAGGTGACAGCTGACCGTAATAACTTATACATTGCAGAAGAGAGAGAACACAGCTGACCATAAGAATTTACCTTATACAGGCAAAAGAGAGAGAGAGAGCACCCCGCTTACCATAAAAACTTATATTCTAGAGCAAAGATAGAGAGAGGACACAGCTGTTATTGCTTTTAGAAATATGTAAAAAGACCGCTCTGGTTTTAGCCACTGTAGCCACAAATTATTGGTGGTCTATAAAAAAAATTGTTAGTGCAGTACCTACACACTGCATCTTGCCAATTGTAGTTGCCGCTACAAAATGAAAAAAACATTGCTCTGGGTATAACCACATATTATTGCTGGTTCTAATAAAGTTTTTAATGCAGTATCTAAAATTTGTTTATTACCACTTTTCTGAGTCTACTGTAAATTACGCACTGAAATAAATTTATAGATATTGTAGTCATGCCTGCTGAGAAATTTCTATTGAAAAACGTAAAATGTTCTAACTTTTAGTAACTAAATAATTCATGTTTTGTGTCAGGTATCTGACAGGTGTGGTCGTAGGGTTGGGAAACTTCTGTTCAAAAGGGGAATGGTACTTTAACCATGAGTGGTAAATCAGGACGAGGTTGTCGTAGAAAGGGGAATAGGCGGGAACCTGGAGATGTACGTGTGGGAAGTTTTGATTGTCAAAGGTCTAGTGAGCAAACACCGGCTTAGCCTGCCACAAGAGAAATAAAAACAACTTATGTTACTGGACAGCCTACTACACTAGATTTGTTTGCCAGCCGTACATCGATTACTCTTGGAAATGAGGCTAATCAACATCAAATGGTAGAGTAGGTTTTAAGCGCTGTATCATATAGCCCCTCCTCCTCTTGCTCCACCTCCACATCACGCACAGTTCATTCCTCAGAGATGCCACCACAATTAAACTTGTTTGCACCCGTGTCACAAATCTCCAACCAGCAAACTGACTGTGAGGAGCCAGAAATGGTCAAGTCTGCAGAGCTCTTCACAAATTCTATCCCATGGGCATCACAGGTCCACTCCAAAGATTACCAGACTGTTGAGGAGGAAAACATCTGCACCGATGCCCAAAATCTTTGTGAGTTGGATCCTGGCTCAGACGAAGTAGGGTTCCAGTAGGATCCTGACCCTTGTCAAGTGATGTTAGGGATGGAGGTGATGATGATGAGACTCAGAATCCTGAGTTGCACGCATACTGTGCTGTGATGTCAGGTCAGGAAGAGGAGGAGGGTGACATCATAGAGCATGATGAAAAAGTTTTAGATCCCACATGGTGTGAACTCAGAATCACGAAGATGAGCAGCTCAACTGATCATGAGGAGGAGGAGCAGGAAGCCGAGGATATTACAGTGTCAATTCCCGCACAAACACATGGTGATGCAACCATGATAAGCACTGCATCCTCAGCCACAAGTCTGGCTGTGGCTAGCAGCGGTTGTAGGTCTGCAGTTCACAGGAGAGTTTGTTTAGCCTGGGTCTTTTTTGAGACCACGAAAGATGATCCAACTTCCGCTATCTGCCAGCGTTGTAAACAGTGACTGAGAAGAGGCATAAATTGTAATAATTTCACTACTACAAGCATGAACAGGCACATGCTTAACCAACATGCCTAACTGTGGGAATCTCACGGCGCTAAAATGTGGAGTAATAGGCTTACCTAGCCACCAGCTGCCAAATCAACATTGTCTGCTGCTTCTTCCTCCTCCTGCGTCACTGGGAAAAGGATTGTGACACAGGTCTCCGACCGCAGAACCTCCTCTACAATGGGGTGAGTGAGTGGGTGAGTGAGTGACTGTCAGGTGACATGGAAGTGAGCATGCCTGGTGCTTTAGATCCATGTGAGACATCGACGACACCAAATGGTTCTCAATACAGCATTCCATCTACCCCTACTCCTCCCACCCAGTACACCGGTCGGTCAGGCACCCCTTCCTCCACCCTCTCTCAGCACAGCAGCCATCCTTTGGTCATGCAGGTTTGGTCAAGTAAAAAAGCATTTACTCCCACACATGAGAAAGCAAAGTGCTTGAACTTGACCATATCAAAATTGTTGGCTGCCTTTACAGCTGGTGGATAAAGAAACTTTCCAAAACCTCCTGGCCGTCATAGTCCCCATTACCAGTTTCCCAGTCACCACTACTTCTTTAATAAACTGTGCCTGCGCTACACCATTAAATCTTAGCCAAGGATTACCTTTTCCTTGGAAAACTCTGAGTCTCCCAGGGTGCATTTTACCACTCACACCTGGACCAGCAAGCATGAGCAGGAGCGTTACATCTCGCTGACTGGGCATTGGGTTACTCTGGTGACTCTGGGGACAGGCAGGGAAGTGGCTTCTTCCAAAGTGTTGA
The DNA here is from genome assembly GCF_048569485.1 of Anomaloglossus baeobatrachus. Taxonomy (NCBI): domain Eukaryota; kingdom Metazoa; phylum Chordata; class Amphibia; order Anura; family Aromobatidae; genus Anomaloglossus; species Anomaloglossus baeobatrachus. The sequence goes on along the minus strand of NC_134353.1, from coordinate 415,839,036 downwards.
AATCCCTAAGGCTTGTGGGCCAAAATTCTGGATCTACCACTTCCTCTTCTGCTTCTACCTGCACCTTGAACCTGAACTTCTCCCTTAATGTAACACGTGTTGCAAGAGTGCAGAGGCTATCCCCCCCACCCCCGTACAGCTCGGGAAGGGCTCAATGCAATCAGGCAATGCTGAATTTAATCTGTATCGGAGAACGAAGTCACACAACTGCAGAGTTGTGAAAACCTCTCCGGGCCGAATTTGATCAATGTCTGTCTTTACTGAACTTAAAGCCAGGGAAGGCCATGTGCGACAATGGAGCAAGGCTGTTACTGGACCTACACCTGGGCAAGATTACACATGTGCCTTGCATGGCTCTCGATTGAACCTAGTTGTACAGAAATTTCTATCACAGTATTCTGGGCTGGATGCACTGCTGCAGAAGGTACGGTTGGTGTGTGCTCACGTCCACCATTGTAGCCCATGGCTAATCGACTGGCAATGATACAAAGGAATTTTGGCCTACCACTTAAGCAATTGATACGTGATGTGTCGACACAGTGGAATTCCACTTTACACATGTTGCAGCGACTAGAGATGAGCGAACTGGTCCCGGTTCGGCTCGAGGTCGGTTCGCCGAACGGAGCTCCCGTTCGAGTTCGGTTCGTCGAACGTTCGACGAACCGAACTCGAACCAATAGGCTATAATGGGAGGCAATAACAAACACATAAAAATGCATGATAAATGTACACAAACAGTTAATAAACATTGCCATAACACTTACCGGTCCCCGCGATCCCTTCTGCACTCTGTCTCCTGCCGCTATTCCATCCGATGATCACTGAATCCTCCCGGCGACCGGCACTGCCAGCAGAGATGCAGGACCTATCGTGACGTCAAAATAGCCATGTGACCAGTCACGTGGCTATTATCTCATTGGCTACAGACTGGTCACATGACTATGACGCGTCATGTAGGACCTGCGAGTGCATCTCTCCGGTGCACATATGTGTATCGCCGTGTACCGGCGACATGCTCTAGCACACAGTCGACTCCCCGTTCCGTTAGGGACCGGCTGACACAGCCGGTCATTAACGGAGATCACCGTTGCCATAGCAACGCAGTTAGCGGTGACGTCACCGCTAACCGCGGCTCCGAGAGCACCATTGCTATGGTAACACGTCTGTCAGCGTTACCGCTGTTACCGCTGACAGCCAGCACTGATCACTCACGGAGTGAAGGCTGCACGATTGTAGTGAGCATTGAAGTGAGGATGAGGTTCCCCAGCCCCAAGTGTTGAGCTGGTGAACCTCATCCTTCCTCACTACTATCGTCACTACTACTACACTAGAAAGAAGACAGAAGAGCAGGATCGTGGAGGGCTGACAGGGGGTAATAAAGATGGAGTCTCTAATGTGTCTGTGTATTTATTTCTATTAAAGTATTTTTTCTCTGTGTGGTGTTTTTTTTAACCCTTTATTGGAGATTCTTAATGGCCGGGTCAAACGTGCCTGACATTAAGAATCTCTGGCTTAATACTGGCTAGTAAAACAAAGCCAGTATTAACTCATGATTACCCAACAAGCCACCCGGCTCCAGGGCTGTTGGAAGAGTTGGATACAGCGCCAGATGATGGCGCTTCTATGAGAGCGCCATTTTCTGGGACGGCTGCGGACTGAAATCCGCAGCAGAGGCGCCCAGAAACCTCGGGCTAGCCTGTGCTGCGGATTCCAATCCCCAGCTGCCTAGTTGTACCCGGCTGGACACAAAAATGGGGCGAAGCCCACGTCATTTGTTTTTTAATTATTTCATGAAATAAGTGAAATAATTAAAAAAAAAACGGGTTTCCCTATATTTTTGGTTCCCAGCCGGGTACAAATAGGCAACTGGGGGTTGGAGGCAGCCCGTGGCTGCCTGCTGTACCTGGCTAGCATACAAAAATATGGCGAAGCCCACGTCATTTTTTTTCGTGGGCAAAAAAATTCTGCATACAGTCCTGGATGGAGTATGCTGAGCCTTGTAGTTCTGCAGCTGCTGTCTGCTCTTCTCCAGACAGACAGCAGCTGCAGAACTACAAGGCTCAGCATACTCCATCCAGGACTGTATGCAGAAGTTTTTAGCCCCCTGAAAAAATTATGTGGGCTTCGCCATATTTTTGTATGCTAGCCAGGTACAGCAGGCAGGTACGGCTGCCCCCAACCCCCAGTTGCCTATTTGTACCCAGCTGGGAACCAAAAATAAAGGGAAGCCCTTTTCTTATTATTTCATGAATTTCACAACTAGGCAGCTGGGGATTGGAATCCGCAGCACAGGTTGGCCTGAGCTTTCTGGGCCCCACTGCTGCGAATTGCAGTCTGCAGCCGCCTCAGAAAATTGCATTTTCATAGAAGCGCCATCTTCTGGCGCTGTATCCAACTCTTCCAGCACCTGCCTGCTATACCTGGCTAGCATACAAAAATATGGCGAAGCTCACGTCCTTTTTTTGTAGTTTTTTGGCAAAAAAAATAAAAAATGCTTCCTTGGATTTTCCATTGCCAGTGAAGGTAACATCAAGCAGTGGGGGTTAGCAGCCAGTAGCTGCTTGGATTACCCTTAGCTAGCAATACAAAAAATGCAGCAGGAGCCCATATATATTTTTTTTTAATTATTTATTTAAATAACTAAAAACAAAATGGGCTTCCCTGTATTTTGATTGCTGGACATCACAGTGCTGTAAAAATAAATCTTTAAAAAATGACGTAGCGCTCCGCGGTATTTTTGATTCTCAGCGCAGATAAAGCAGACAGCTATGGGTTGCCACCCCCATCTGCCTGCCGTTACCTTGGTTGGCAATCAAAATACAGGGAAGCCCATTAATTTTTTCTATTTAAAAAAAAAATGACGTTGGGTCCCCCCATTTTTGATAGCCAGCTAGGGTAAAGCAGACGGCTGTAGCCTGAAAACCACAGCTGGCAGCTTTACCGTGGTTGGGGATCCAATGTGGAGGTCCCCTCAGGCTCTTTTTTATAATTATTTTATAAATATTAATAATTACACAATAAAAGTATGGTCCCCCCCAAATTGGATCACCAGCCAAGGTAAAGCGGACAGCTGTGGTCTGGTATTCTCAAGGTGGGAAGGTCCATAGTTATTGGGCCTTCACAGCCTAAAAATAGCAGGCCGCATGCAGCCCAGACGTGGCGCATCCACTAGATGCGCCAATCCTGGCGCTTCACCCCAGCTCATCCCGTGCCCTGGTGCAGTGGCAAACGGGGTAATAAATCGGGTTGATACTAGCTGTAAAGTCACTTGAGATCAAGCCCAGCAGTTTGTGATGTCATGGTGTCTATTAGATACCCAACATCATAAACTGTCAGTACTAACAAAAAAAAAAATCGACAAAAGAAATTTATTTGAAAAAACAGTCCCCAAAACATTTCCTCTTTCACCAATTTATTGTAAGAAAAAAAATAAAGGGGTCCCACGACGACTCTGGACCGTCTAGAATATGGGGGGGAGACACTCAGGGAACATATCCCCCATTTTCTAGGAGTGCGGACCCTTCATGTGAGGAGTGTGGGTGCAATGAATCTGCACTCACTCTTCTCGGGTCCACAGCAGCAGAGTCCATGTCGTAATGGTTGCTACCAAAGCTGCAATGCCCTGCTCATGAGGTAAGGGCATGCCTAATCAGGAGAACTACTGTAGAGGAAGCTCTGCTCACTGGAATATAGGTGCTCAGAGGTAATAATAGATAAAATTAGTGAGTAACCTCGGCACTCTAAATCTCCCAGACTAAGTCAGTAAGTCACAACGGATAGTAATGCAAAATCACTCTTTATTGGTCCGTATTAAGAAAAACATTTTTTTTCATAAGCATATATGTTTTTGTCCAAAACAAGTTACAAATGACGTTTCGGCCTGAGCCTTCGTCAGATTGGACTTATCTGCATGTAATCATGAAAAATGACAATAATCAGTATCACATAAGAGTGAGAGAACAATAACATAAACTCGAACAATGTAGAGGTACAATTGGGATGCAGCAAAAAAATTGCAACACAGCAAGAAATGAAACACATGATACAAATGTCATAATACAGTACAAGGACAATATAGTAATGACAAATATGGGGTCAGAGTAGGCTTAGACAGCTCTGGTACGAAAGAGATGTCAATCATAAAGTAACATGTGCAGTAGGTGTAGAGCTACAGTATGCATGGCAGAGCTAACGGGTAGACCGACCATAGAAAAAGTGTAGAAAAAGTGGAGAAAAAAATGTAGAAAAAGTGGAGAAAAAATGTAGAAAAAGTGGAGAAAAAGTGGAGAAAAAGTGGAGAATAAGTGGAGAAAAAATGGAGAAAAAAATGGAGAAAAAGTGGAGAAAAAGTGGAGAAAAAGTGGAGAAAAAGTGGAGAATAAGTGGAGAAAAAATGTAGAAAAAAATTGAGAAAAAGTGGAGAAAAAGTGGAGAAAAAAGTGGAGAAAAAGTGGAGAAAAAGAGGAGAAAAAGTGGAGAAAAGGTGGAGAAAAAGTGGAGAAAAAGTGGAGAAAAAATGGAGAAAAAGTGGAGAAAAAGTGGAGAAAAAGTGGAGAATAAGTGGAGAAAAAATGGAGAAAAAGTGGAGAAAAAGTGGAGAAAAAGTGGAGAAAAAATGGAGAAAAAGTGGAGAAAAAGTGGAGAAAAAATGTAGAAAAAGTGGAGAAGAAGTGGAGAAAAAGTGGAGAATAAGTGGAGAAAAAATGGAGAAAAAAATGGAGAAAAAGTGGAGAAAAAGTGGAGAAAAAATGGAGAAAAAGTGGAGAAAAAGTGGAGAATAACTGGAGAAAAAATGGAGAAAAAAATGGAGAAAAAGTGGAGAAAAAGTGGAGAAAAAGTGGAGAAAAAGTGGAGAATAACTGGAGAAAAAATGGAGAAAAAAATGGAGAAAAAGTGGAGAAAAAGTGGAGAAAAAGTGGAGAAAAAGTGGAGAAAAAATTTAGAAAAAGTGGAGAAAAAGTGGAGAATAAGTGGAGAAAAAATGGAGAAAAAAATGGAGAAAAAAGGGGAGAAAAAGTGGAGAAAAAATGGAGAAAAAGTGGAGAAAAAGTGGAGAAAAAGTGGAGAATAAGTGGAGAAAAAATGGAGAAAAAAATGGAGAAAAAGTGGAGAATAAGTGGAGAAAAAATGGAGAAAAAAATGGAGAAAAAGTGGAGAAAAAGTGGAGAAAAAGTGGAGAAAAAGTGGAGAAAAAGTGGAGAATAAGTGGAGAAAAAATGGAGAAAAATGGAGAAAAAGTGGAGAAAAAGTGGAGAAAAAAATGGAGAAAAAGTGGAGAAAAAGTGGAGAAAAAGTGGAGAATAAGTGGAGAAAAAATGGAGAAAAAAATGGAGAAAAAGTGGAGAAAAAGTGGAGAAAAAATGGATAAAAAGTGGAGAAAAAGTGAAGAAAAAGTGGAGAAAAAGTGGAGAATAAGTGGAGAAAAAATGGAGAAAAAAATGGAGAAAAAGTGGAGAAAAAGTGGAGAAAAAATGGAGAAAAAGTGGAGAAAAAGTGGAGAAAAAGTGGAGAAAAAAAAATGGAGAAAAAGTGGAGAATAAGTGGAGAAAAAATGGAGAAAAAAATGGAGAAAAAGTGGAGAAAAAGTGGAGAAAAAATGGAGAAAAAAATGGAGAAAAAGTGGAGAAAAAGTGGAGAAAAAATGGAGAAAAAGTGGAGAAAAAGTGGAGAATAAGTGGAGAAAAAATGGAGAAAAAAATGGAGAAAAAGTGGAGAATAAGTGGAGAAAAAATGGAGAAAAAAATGGAGAAAAAGTGGAGAAAAAGTGGAGAAAAAGTGGAGAAAAAGTGGAGAATAAGTGGAGAAAAAATGGAGAAAAAAATGGAGAAAAAGTGGAGAAAAAGTGGAGAAAAAAATGGAGAAAAAGTGGAGAAAAAGTGGAGAAAAAGTGGAGAATAAGTGGAGAAAAAATGGAGAAAAAAATGGAGAAAAAGGGGAGAAAAAGTGGAGAAAAAGTGGAGAAAAAATGGATAAAAAGTGGAGAAAAAGTGAAGAAAAAGTGGAAAATAAGTGGAGAAAAAATGGAGAAATAGTGGAGAATAAGTGGAGAAAAAGTGGAGAAAAAAATGGAGAAAAAGTGGAGAAAAAGTGGAGAAAAAGTGGAGAAAAAGTGGAGAAAAAATGGAGAAAAAGTGGAGAATAAGTGGAGAAAAAATGGAGAAAAAGTGGAGAATAAGTGGAGAAAAAGTGGAGAATAAGTGGAGAAAAAATGGAGAAAAAAAATGGAGAAAAAGTGGAGAAAAAGTGGGGAAAAAGTGGAGAAAAAGTGGAGAAAAAATGGAGAAAAAGTGGAGAAAAAGTGGAGAAAAAATGGAGAAAAAAATGTAGAAAAAGTGGAGAAAAAATGTAGAAAAAGTGGAGAAAAAATGGAGAAAAAGTGGAGAAAAAGTGGAGCACCCTTTGGTGCCTTTCATGTGGCACTAAGGGGTGCTTAGCTTTGTATTTAGCCAAAAAAAATGAAAAAAAAATGACGTAGGATTCCCCCTAGTTTTGTAGCCAGCTAGGGTAAAGCAGACGGCTGCAGCCTGCAGACCACAGCTGGCAACCTCACCTTGGCTGGTAATCCAAAACTGAGGGCACACCACGCTGTTATTTTAAATTAAATAAATAATTTTTAAAAAAAACACCTAGAGGTCCCCCCAAAATTGGATCACCAGCCAAGGTAAAGCAGACAGCTGGGGCCTGATATTCTCAGACTAGGGAGGTCCATGGTTATTGGACTCTCCCCAGCCTAAAAATAGTAGGCCGCAGCCGCCCCAGAAGTGGCGCATCCATTAGATGCGCCAATCCTGGTGCTTCGCCCCAGCTCATCCCGCGCCCTGGTGCGGTGGCAAACGGGGTAATATATGGGGTTAATACCAGATGTGTAAGTCACCTGGCATCAAGCCCTGGGGTTGGTGAGGTCAGGCGTCTATCAGATACCCGACATCACCAACCCAGTCAGTAATAAAAAAAAATAGACGACAAACACATTTTTATTTGAAAAAACACTCCCCAAAACATTCCCTCTTTAATCAATTTATTAGAATGAAAAACAAATCCAGGTCTGGTTTAATCCAAGGGGTTGCCATGACGATCCACACTGTCCCAGTCAATGAAGAGCAGGATGTTCCCCATTGGCTGGGAGAGCAATGCAGTGACCTGAGCTAACATCAATGGGTCAGCCCAGGTCACTGCAGGGGATGACAAGTGCTGCTGTCAGCGAGGTACATTACCTGCGCTGATCTCCAGCACTGCCGACAGCCCCTGTCACTGAGCTCAATGACCGGCGCCTTCACACCAAGTATCGCGAGAGGCCCGTGACGTCACCGCTAGTCAGTCTCGGGTCGGAAGCGAGAGGTGATGTGACAAGCGGCGGCCATGGAGGACAGTGACAGCGCTGAGGTCGAGATGGTGAGACTTCATCACCGCAGGTAAGCCGAGCGGGACCGCGTGTGTGTGTATGTGTGTGTGTGTGTGTGTGTGTGTGTGTGTGTGTATGTATGTATGTATGTGTACATGCCGCGGGCAGGAGGGGGCGGAGTGAGCTGAGTGGGGAAGTGTGCGCTTCCTGCACGTAACTAGGATAAACATCGGGTTACTAACCAAAGCGCTTTGGTTGGATACCCGATGTTTATCTTGGTTACCAGCTTCTGGCAAGCTGCCAGCGATGGCTCCTGCACACTGTAGCTGTAAAAAGCCCTGCTTTTTGCTGCTAGAACCGTTCTCGAACGGATCTAGAACTATCGAGCTTTTGCAAAAAGCTCGAGTTCTAGTTCGATCTCGAACAGCCCCCAAAATCACTCGAGCTTAGAACTGGAGAACCTCGAACCGCGCTCAACTCTAGCAGCGACTGTCCCAGCAGCAGGAAGATCTGCTGCAGTATGCCTTGAGGTATATCCTTGTACAACGCAGTACAAAGGCTAGGGAAATCACATTTGTGGAGTGGAAACAGATCAAGGCCCTCTACATCCACCTTGACAGTTTTGAAATGGCTACAAACATGGTTAGCACTGACGATATCGTCATCAGCATCACTATTCCGCTGATCTACATGTTGGAGCACACTTTGAATTATCTGCAGGAGGCGGTTGGGGTTAAAGAGGGAGAGGAGGAAGAAGTGGAGGAGGAGGAAGGGATAAGATTTCCTGGAAGGTGCGGACAGTAGTCACACTTGTGGGTGTCATGAGAGAGTGTAGGCAATGGATGGAGGTGGGCTCATGTTAACAGAAAAACTGGTAATGATAGTGCAGGAGCCGAGCAGCAAATGGAGGAGGAAGAGGAGATGGGGGCATATTGTTATCTTGTTATCCCAGTTCCCCCTTCTATCACTCTGTTTAACCACCTCCAAAACACAGAAAGTTAGGGCTCCCTCATCTCCTCCATGGAACTCTCTTATATGTTGAGATATTGGGGTATCCTGTTTGTGACGTATGCCCCCCAGATGATCCCCAATGCGCCATCTCAATTTGTGTCTGGTTTTCCCTACATAATTTAGGGGACATGTATAAGTGGCCATATATACAACACCCTGTGTCAGGCAATTCGCATAGTCTCTCATGAAGAACCTTTTGCCAAAGGAAGCACTGAGGAAAGATTTAGAGAGATTTACCCAGCTACAAAAATAACATCTGCTACATCTGAATGTGCCGCAAATCTTCCTATTCAGCCATGTGCCTTCCGGTATAGGCTTTCTATAATGACTATGTATTAGACGATTGGCAATTGATCTGCCTTTCCTAAATGTTATTTTTGGACATTCCGAAATCATACCTCCTATTGCCTCATCTTCCCTCAGAATACCTCAATATTTTCTTAACTCCCCATAAATTTGGTCCATTTGTTCATTAAATGTTCCAATAACCCTAACTTCCCCGGAGATGTCCTTCTTTTTTGGGTTAACAAAATTTACCTTTCTTTATCCAAGGCATTAAGAAAAGCTTTGTTGAGTATGTCCTCAGGGTACCCTTTTTCTCTGAATTTCCTCTGTAGATTCACCTCCTCAGTCCTGAAGGAGTGTGTCTCAGAACAGTTCCTCCTGGCTCTTAAATATTGCCCATTCAAAATACCTTTCTGAAGAGGCAAAGTATGATGGCTATCCCAGAGAAGGAGGCTATTCGTTGCTGTTGGTTTTCTAAACATTCCCGTTCGAATAGTCCCCCTCTCATCCACAGATATTTCTAAATCTAGAAAGTGAATTACATGCTGATCAATTACAAACGTAAATTTTAGGTTAAAATTGTTAACACTCAACTCCTCAACCATTTGTCCGAAATCATCATTCGTCCCCATCCAAATGACGAGCACGTTATCTATATATCGTTAACACATACTTATTTTGTCCTGCTACCACCTTCTCTCACCAGAAAAAGCAACGGTTTCCTTCCACCAGCCTAGGAGAAGATTTGCATAACTTGGTGCACAAGAACAGCCCATTGCAGTCCCCCTGAGCTGGTGGAAGTACTTACCGTTAAACAAAAAATAATTATGGTGCAGGATGAATGACAGCAGATCGAGGACAAACTTATTGTGTTGATAAAACTGTGTGGCCCTACTATTAAAATAGTACTCCCCTGCCTGGAGTCCTTTCTTATGTATGATACTACTATATAGGGCCTCCACATCGATCGACGTCAAGAACGTTCCTCGATCTACTGTCATACCATCCAACTTAAGAAGCAGGTCAGAGGTGTCTCATAAGTATGTGGGCATCGATATGACAAATGGTTTTAAAATCTTTTCAACATAAATCCCTACATTTTGACTCACAGATCCCATCCTGGCAACAATAGGTCTCGCTTTCAGAGGGTCTACCCCCTTATGTAGTTTAGGGAGCGCATAAAAGGTGGGTATCACTGGATATCTGGGAACTAAAAATTTATGTTTGTTAGCCAAGATAAGCCTGTTCCCCAAGCCATCATCCAACAACTCTACCAGTACCTCTTGGCATTTTTCAGTGGGATCTGGCTTAAGGACCCTATAGTTCTCTGTATTATTCAAAATCGTCATGCATATTATGTTGTATTTTTCGTGATCCAATATCACCATATTGCCCCTTTGTCTGAAGACTTTAGAACTATGTCCCCATTTTTTTCTAGACGTTCTGGAGCCTCCCACTCCGCTTTGGTCAGATTGGGAGATGTTCTTCTATTAGGAGGGTTAATGTACCACCCCCGTGCCAGCAGCCGGGACTGCTGCTCGGATCCGGATCCGCGGTGGCTCGAGGGGTCTCCCGGACCCGGGAGTCGTGCGGCCACTCAAAACAAAAAGAGGGGTATTTACAGGGTAGTGATATGTGTAAAGTTCGTGACGCCACCCACGGTGTGTGGTAAGGTGGAGTACCACCGCTGCCGTTAGGAGTAGAGATGAGCGAACCTCTAGAGGCTCGAGTTCGACTTGGTTCGTCGAATGGAAGCCGCGATCGAGTTCGGTTCGGCGAGTCGTTCGACGAACCTCTCGAACCTCATTGAAACCAATGGGAGGCAAACACAAACACTTAAAAACACATTATAAATGTATACATACAGTTAATAAACATTGCCATTACACTTACCTGTCCCCGCGATGCGTCCTGCACTCTGTCTCCCGCCGCTTTTTCCTTCCGATAATTGCTGCATCCTCCCGGTAACCAGCACCAGCATAGGACCTATCGTGACGTCAAAATAGCCATGTGACCAGTCACGTGTCTATTATCTCATTGGCTACAGACTGGTCACATGGCTTTGACGTCATGCAAGGACCTGTCAGTGCATCTCTCCAGTATGCGATGATCGTTTGTGTATCTCCGTGTACCGGCGACATGCTCTGGCAGACGGTCGACTCCCCGTTCTACTTCCCTGTTCCGTTATTCACCGGCTGCCACAGCCGGTCAATAACGGAGATCACCGTTGCTATAGCAACGCGCCTGTCAGCGGTGACGTCACTGCTAACAGGCAGCAGCTTCTGGTCACTTACGGAGCTAAGAGACTGCTCGATAACAGCAGCGTCTTCCTCCCATGCAGCGCTGCTGATGTAGCAGAGCTGCATGGGTTGAAAGAGAAAGAAGACAAAAGAGTAGGATCGTGGAGGGATAAGAGGGAATAATAAACATGGAGTCTCTAAGTGTGTCTGTGTATTTATTTCTATTAAAGTATTTTTTCTCTGTGTGGTGTCTTTCTTTTTTAACCCTTTATTGGAGATTCTTAATGGCTGGGTCAAACTTGCCTGACATTAATAATCTCTGACTTAATACTAGCTAGTAGAGATGAGCGAACCGGTCATGGTTCGGCTCGAGTTTGGTTCGTCGAACGGAGGTCCCGTTCGAGTTCGGTTCGTCGAACGTTCGACGAACCGAACTCGAACTGCATAGGAAACAATGGCAGGCATTCACAAACACATAAAAACACCTAGAAAACACCCTCAAAGGTATACAAAAGGTGACAAACAACTCACAACACAACACAAACACATGGGAAAGTGACAAGGACATATACTCATGCGAAAACAAAAGAGCTGGACAAGGAAAAAGAGGAGGAGACACAGATATAGGCATGGCACGCCCTTCTAAAATCATGTAAAACACCGCAAGGTGACTCCAAGCGGAGTCTCCCTTTTTTCCAAAAATTGGGCCCCTCACACACCCACCCCTTCAGTGGCAGCAGTTGTGCCCCAGTTGAACACTTCACAGCTAGATTTGCATCAAGCACATTCAAAAATACGCCATACTTAACCGTCCCCAGGAGGACACCGGGGTAGGTAGCTAAGTCTTTCCTGATCCCAGCTCTGTTCATCTTGGCGCCTTTTAAAAAACACAGCAAGCAAGGGTTACTCCAAGCGGAGTCTCCCTTTTTTCCAAAAATTGGGCCACACAGACACTAACCTTCAGTGGCAGCACTTGTGCCCTAGTTGTACACTTCACAGCTAGATTTGCATCAAGCACATTCAAAAATACGCCATACTTAACCATCCCCAGGAAGACAACGGGGTAGTAGCTAAGTCTTTCCTGATCCCAGCTCTGTTCATCTTGGCTCCTTTTAAAAAACACAGCAAGCAAGGGTTACTCCAAGCGGAGTCTCCCTTTTTTCCAAAAATTGGGCCCCACACACACTCCCCCCTTCAGTGGCAGCAGTTGTGCCCCAGTTGTACACTTCCCACCTAGATTTGCATCAAGCACATTCAAAAATACGCCATACTTAACCGTCCCCAGGAGGACACCGAGGTAGGTAGCTAAGTCTTTCCTGATCCCAGCTCTGTTCATCTTGGCTCCTTTTAAAAAACACAGCAAGCAAGGGTTATTCCAAGCGGAGTCTCCCTTTTTTCCAAAAATTGGGCCACACAGACACTAACCCCTTCAGTGGCAGCACTTGTGCCCTAGTTGTACACTTCACAGCTAGATTTGCATCAAGCACATTCAAAAATACACCATACTTAACCATCCCCAGGAGGACACCGGGGTAGTAGCTAAGTCTTTCCTGGTCCCAGCTCTGTTCATCTTGGCTCCTTTTAAAAAACACAGCAAGCAAGGGTTACTCCAAGCGGAGTCTCCCTTTTTTCCAAAAATTGGGCCCCACACACACTCACCCCTTCAGTGGCAGCAGTTGTGCCCCAGTTGTACACTTCACACCTAGATTTGCATCAAGCACATTCAAAAATACGCCATCCTTAACCGCCCCCAGGATGACACCGGGGTAGGTAGATAAAGTCTTTGCTGAGCCATGACTTGTTCATCTTGGCTCCTTTTAAAAAACACAGCAAGCAAGAATTACTCCAAGCGGACTCTCCCTTTTTTTAAAAAATTGGGCCACACAGACACCCCATCAGTGGCAGCACTTGTGCCCTAGTTGAAAACAGGATGTTTTGATTTGCATCAAGCACATTCCAAATCCACAAGCATTTCCTCTCCCCAGGATGACACAGGGGTAGTAAATTCCTTGTGAATCCATGACTTGTTCATTTTGATGAACGTTAGTCTGTCCACATTGTCACAGGACAGACGCGTGCGATTATCTGTCAGCACACCCCTAGCAGCACTGAAGACACGTTCAGAGACAACGCTGGCAGCTGGACACGACAAAATCTCCAAGGCGTAACTGGAGAGCTCTGGCCATTTTTCAAGATTTGAAGCCCAAAATGAGCAAGGCTCCATTTGCAAAGTCATGGCATCAATGTTCATTTGGAGATACTCCTGTATCATCCTCTCCAGCCATTGACTATGTGTCAGACTTGTTGTCTCTGGTGGCCTTGCAAAGGACGGTCTAAAAAAATTATGAAAAGATTCCATAAAATTGCTGTTACCAGCACCAGATACGGTGCTACTGGTACGGGTAGACTGTTGAAGATGACGAGACCGTCCCATGTTTGTCAAGTTACAACTGGGAGATTCACTTCCTGCACCTGCACGGTTGTTTGGTGGAAAAGACGAGCTAAGATCGAGTAACAGCTTCTGCTGATACTCCTGCATACGTGCGTCCCTTTCTATGGCTGGAATTATGTCACAAAATTTGGACTTGTACCGGGGATCTAATAGTGTGGCAAGCCAGTAGTCATCATCACTTCTAATTTTGACAATACGAGGGTCATGTTGGAGGTAGTGCAGCAAGAAGGCGCTCATGTGTCTTGCACAGCCATGCGGACCAAGTCCACGCTGTGTTTGTGACATAGAGGTGCTAACCGTTCTTTCTTCCTCTGACATCTCCCCCCAACCTCTTTCAACTTAAATTTGACCAAGGTCTCCCTCATCCGCTGAGTCTTCCATGTCCATGGACAGTTCGTCCTCCATTTCTTCATGTTCTCCTGCACCTTCCTCAACATTTCGCCTGCTACCATGCGCCCTTGTTGATCTCTGTCCCCCATGGTCCCATGCCTGCTGCATTGGTGATGATGAACGTCTGGACCTTGGTGATGTTGTTGTGTCTTGCGCATATGAATCCTCCTGTAGTTCCTCCCCTTCCTGTTGTCCCACCCCCTGACTCCGAATAGTGTTTAGCGTGTGCTCCAGCTTGTAAATGACTGGAATTGTCATGCTGATAATGACATGTCAAGCTAAAGACCGCCTGATGCCGTTGCGCTCTGCTGCCAGCATAGTAATGAGGGGTGCGTGATTCGTTCTGCGCAGTGAGAACGCTGGTGGCCTGACCAGGCAGGCTTGGGGCGGAGGTGGAGGACCCAGATGAGGTGGAGGAGGCAGAAGCAGTGGCGGAACTTGGACAGACAGAGGATTGACACACAAGTCGTGGGGACGGCAAGACTTGTGCAGCAGACCCTTCACCATCTATCACCATAGTTACCCAGTGCCCAGTCAGCGACATGTAACGTCCCTGTCCATGCTTACTGGTCCAAGTATCGGTGGTGAAATGCACCCGTTGACACACAGAGTTTCTCAAGGAAGCGGTGATGTTGTGTGCGACATGCTGGTGTAGCGCGGGCACACCTTTCTTAGAGAAGTAATGGCGACTGGGCATCTGGTACTGGGGCACAGCGACAGACATAAGGTCTCTAAAATCCTGTGTGTCCACCAGGTAGAAAGGCAGCATTTCGGTAGCCAAGAGCTTACAGAGGGATAAAGTCAACCTCTTAGCTTTGTCATGGGTCGCAGGAAATGGCCTTTTATTTGTCCACATCTGAGGGACAGAGATCTGGCTGCTGTGTGTAGACGGTGTTGAGTAGGGTGTCCCTGGAAAAATGCAGCTTTGTGAGGAAAGTGCAGGTGTAGACATGATGTTGCCTTCATCCAACGTTGGTGCTATTGATGTCTGAGAGAGCTGTACACACGCACTTGTTTCCCCTTCCAAACCAACTGACGACCTACCAAGCAAACTGCCTGTTGCGGTTACAGTGGTGGAAGTTGTGCGTGGAAAACCAGGTGTGACAGCTGTCCCCACAGTCCTAGAAGATGAAGAGCGCACGGATGCACTAGAAGGGGCAGGCGGTGGATGGTTCGCTCCGCTAGGCCGCATTGCAGCACGGTGAGCTTCCCACCGGGACATATGATATTTATTCATGTAACGATTCATGGAATAAGTTCTCAAACTGCTGAGGTTTTGACCTCTACTAACAGAATCATGACAAATTTTACAGATCACATAATTTGGGCGATCTTTTGCTATGTAAAAAAAGGACCAGGCTAGGCAAGGCTTAGAGGGCATGCGACCTGTTGATCCACCCCGACTAGTGCTCAGAGGCAGAGTGGTGGCTGAGGATGCAGTTGTAGATGTGCTACCAGTACTCCGACTCTGTCCAGGAAGGCGCAAGGTAACTTCGTCATCAGTTGCATCCTCCTCCACCACCTCTGTTGACCTCCTCGAGTGCCTGACTGTGGGTTGACAATAGGTGGGATCTAGAACTTCCTCATCAATTGTTGTGTTTGCAGTCCCCTCACCCTCAGACCGAGCCTCTTCTTGCCCTGACCGAATATTTAAGTTGTCATCCCAATCTGGTATCTGCGTCTCATCGTCATCAGTATGTTCCTCATTGTCTATAACAACAGGTGTTACAGTTGGTGAAAAAGGGTCAACATTTTTTCCTTTTCCAACACGCCTCTTACCCTTTCCACCAGCATCTGTCATTTTGCCACTCATTTTGATTGCGACAAGATTATGCACTTAAAATGTGGTAGTAAAAATTGAGAGGTGGTGTAGATTGCAGCGGTGGTCTATCTTTATTAACAGCAGAATAAACAACAATAATTATCACTGACAATGCGACTACGGCCCTTAAACTGGCCCTTAAACTGGCAGCAGTGTTTGCTAGTATAATGGCTTAGTAACATTAAGTTTGAGTGTGCAATGCAGAACGAGGTGCTGCAAATATCTTTGCACTAGTGGGATGATACAGAAGTCCAACAGCCACTTTTATGATGCCACTAAGTTCACTCAGTGTTTGCTAGTATAATGGCTTAGTAACAATCAGTTTGAGTGTGCAATGCAGGCAGACGTGCTTCAAATAACTTTGCACTTGTGGGACGATACAGAAGTCCAACAGCAACGTTTAGGATGCCACTAAGTTCACTCAGTGTTTGCTAGTATAATGGCTTAGTAACAATGAGTTTGAGTGTGCAATGCAGGCAGAGGTGCTGCAAATATCTTTGCACTAGTGGGACGATACAGAAGTCCAACAGCCACTTTCATGATGCCACTAAGTTCACTCAGTGTTTGCTAGTATAATGAATTAGTAACAATGAGTTTGAGTGTGCAATGCAGGCAGACGTGCTGCAAATATCTTTGCACTAGTGGGACGATACAGAAGTCCAACAGCCACTTTTATGATGCCACTAAGTTCACTCAGTGTTTGCTTCTATAATGGCTTAGTAACAATGAGTTTGAGTGTGCAATGCAGGCAGAGGTGCTGCAAATATCTTTGCACTAGTGGGACGATACAGAAGTCCAACAGCCACGTTTAGGATGCCACTAAGTTCACTCAGTGTTTGCTAGTATAATGGCTTAGTAACAATGAGTTTGAGTGTGCAAAGGGCAGGAGGGTACAGTGGCAGGGTTGTGGGTCTCTGGGTAGAGGAAAGGAAGCCTGCCTTTCTATCCCTCCTAATGGGGAAATGCAGCGAGGAAATCCCTGACCTTAGCTACACAGACGCTGTCATCTTGTGTAGCTGTTAAACTCTGTTTTCACGGACCTATCACCTATGGCTCTGACCCTGCCGGTATGAGCCCTTAAAAGGACTGATAGAAAGTGCTATCCCTATGCTGTACAGCGCTGTGTATGGAGCGTACACAGCAGTATCGGCGATAGGAGCTGCGCCAGTGATGACTGACACCAAGGACGCAGAAGGCAGATAATGGCGTGCTGGAGGAAAATGTCCGGTTTTATAATGCAGGGACATGTGACATGGACATCCTATCACACATGCCGTTGCTTCTCTGGCTAAAAGTACACTTAGCTGTGTGTGTGTCTGGAATTGGCTGACATGCTGGCCCGCCCCACTACACGCGCGCGCTTAGGGAAGGAAGACAAGGAAAAAAAAAAAAAAATGGCGATCGCCATTATCCATACAGCAGCGATCGGAATGCGCTGTTCCCGCACACTATACACTGAAATTTCATAATAGTGTGAGTCACAGAGTGACTTACACTATTACAGCGGAAAGCCAGCTAGTAATTAGCTGGTCTTTTTGCTGCTAGAACCTTTCTCGAACGTATCTAGAACTATCGAGCTTTAGCAAAAAGCTCGAGTTCTAGTTCTATCTAGAACATCCCCCAAAATCACTCGAGCCGCGAACTGGAGAACCTCGAACCACGAACTGCGCTCAACTCTACTAGCTAGTAAAACAAAGCTAGTATTAACTCATAATTACCCAGCAAGCTGCGGATTGCAATTGGCAGCAGAGGGGCCCAGAAAGCTCGCGCTAACCTGTGCTGTGGATTCCAATCCCCAGCTGCCTAGTTGTACCTACAAGCTGCCCCCAACCCCCAGCTGCCTATTTGTACATGGCTGGGAAACAAAAAATATAGGGAAGCCTGTTTTTTTTAATTATTTCACTTATTATATGAAATAATTAAAAAACAAATGATGTGGGCTTCACCATATTTTTGTGTTCAGCCAGGTACAACTAGGCAGCTGGGGATTGGAATCCACAGCACAGGTTGGCCTGAGCTTTCTGGGCCCCTCTGCTGTGAATTGCAGTCCGCAGCCGCCCCAGAAAAGGGCGCTTTCATAGAAGCGTCATCTTCTGGCGCTGTATCCAACTCTTCAGCTGCCCTGGTGACGGGTGGCTCACTGCGTAATAATGGGGTTGGGGCTAGCTGTATGTTATTAACTGGCTCTAAGCCCGAAATTCATGGTGTCATGCCAATATTAGACATGGCCACCATGATTTTCTAGTACCGATAACAAAAACCACAACACACAGAAAAATATTTTTATTATAATTAAAATACAACACAATTAGTGACTCCATCTTTTTTGAAATAAAGAACCCCCCTGCGCAGTAATCCTGGGTCAAGGGTTCCGCACAGTCCAATCTGGATCCAATATCATCTGATCGGTTTGCTGGAAGGCAAAGTGATCAGATGATGTGTCAGGTTCAAGGGCCTGAATCACATGACACAGCAGCTGATTGTATAAACGGCTTTTATACAATCAGATGATGCATCAGTGCAAAAAAAACCCAACAAACTACACACTTCAGTGCAGACTCCTGTCCGACGGCATCAGCTGATAGTTTAGCCGGCCGGGCGGTAAAAAGCCAGCCTCACTGCTCGACTTATAGTGTCAGCTGATTCCATCAGGTGACCGCATCAGCTGATCATCGCCAGGTCTGAGAAAGAGAGAGAGAGAAAGAAGAGAGAGAAAGAAGAGAGAGAAAGAAGAGAGAGAAAGAGAGAAAGGAGAGAGAGAGAAAGAGAGAAAGAAGAGAGAGAAAGAGAGAAAGAGGAGAGAGAGAAAGAGAGAAAGAAAAGAGAGAGAGAAAGAGAGAAAGAAGAGAGAGAGAAAGAAGCGAGAGAAAGAGAGAAAGAAGAGAGAGAGAGAAAGGAGAGAAATAACGGAGAGAGAGAAAGGAGAGAGAGAAAGGAGAGAAAGAGAGAGAGAAAGAAAGGAGAGAGAAAGGAGAGAGAGAGAAAGAGAGAGAGAAAGAAAGGAGAGAGAGAAAGGAGAGAGAAAGGAGAGAGAGAAAGGAGAGAAAGAAAGGAGAGAGAGAAAGGAGAGAAAGAGAGGAGAGAGAGAAAGGAGAGAAAGAAAGGAGAGAGAGAAAGGAGAGAGAGAAAGAAAGGAGAGAGAGAAAGGAGAGAGAGAAAGAAAGGAGAGAGAGAGAGCTCACAGCTGATGTCCGGCTCCTCCCCTCAGTGCATAATTAAATTATAATTATAAATATATTATAAATATATTATAAATATAATTTAAAATTAAAAAAAAAAATTCTTTACCGGGACTAGAACTCACGACCTAATTCTTTTGATGCGAGCGCTCTATCCACTCAGCTACTGCTTCTAATGATAAAGTTGGGAAGATTTTGTAATCTTGACTTCTGCATTGCTGAAGTCTGCTGAACGCACGATTGATCGCTACGTGGAGCTGATACAGAGCACTCGTGTTTTGTAGCAGAGCTGACAGTGTCGTGTGGATTACGTCGGACCTGGAGGGGTATTTGAGGATTAATAAAGGGGTGAAATTTGGTGGTTTTTTTGTCTTTCATTCCAAATTAAGGATTTTTCGCGGTGTGTTTTTCTTTATTTTCACTTTCAGTTTAATCATGAAAGGTGTCTCGGGGAGACGCCTGGCATGATTAAACTCATTATTACCCCGATTGCCACCGCACCAGGGCAATTCGGGATGAGCTGGGTAGAGTTCCGGCACTGTCACATCTAATGGATGTGGCTATTCCGGGCGGCTGCTGGGTGATATTGTTAGGGTTGTGGGCTCCCCATACCGTTGCGCTCCCCATCCTGACAATACCAGCCTCCAGCCATGCGGCTTTATCCTGGCTGGTATCAAATATGGGGGAACCGCATTTTTATTTTTTTTATTATTATTTATTTATTTATTTTACTGCACGATATAGACCCGCCCGCCGGTGGCTGTGATTGGTTGCAGTGAGACAGCTGTCACTCAGCTTGGGGACGCGTCTGACTGCAACCAATCATAGGCACCGGTGGACGGGGAAAGCACGAAATAACTAATTGACTAATGAAGCGGAAGCCATTTTCAAAAGAGGAAAAAACACCGCAGATTTGTGACAGACGTGGAGCGAGACACCCGTGATCGGTGAGTAGGAAAGGGAGAGGGATTGTGATGGGGACGCAGGACGCATGCAGATAGAAACATGTGCACATAGCCTTACTGTGAAAAGCCACGTTTATGGTGATCGAACCATTCTCGAACGTAACACGAACTGTCGAGCTTTTAGCAAAAGCTCGAGTTCGATGTCGAGCACCCCCAAAATCACTCGAACATGAAATTGGCGAACCTCGAACATCGCTTAACTCTACTCAGAACCAACAAGTGTAAAGCCCTGCCAACATGTGTAATGTGGAGTTCCAGTGTGTGGTCACCTTGCACACCATTTGGTGAGCTGGCACTTGCAAGCACTGCTGCAGCAGTGTCAGACAGCTGTAGCTGACGTGCATAAATGGGCAAACGCGCAGCGTACCTTTAAATGTAGCTCAGGAAAATCTGGACAGGTTTTCAGAAATTGCTGAACCACTAGGTTTAACGTGTGGGCCAGGCATGGTTCATGTGTAAGCTTGCCATGCTTCAGAACCGCCACCAGGTTTTGGCCATTACCACAAACGACCATGGCTTATTGTAGGTTTAGCAGCATGAGCAACAGATCTGTCTGGTAACTTATAGCTTTTCACAACTCGGTGGTTGTGTGCTGTTTCTCACCTAACCAAATTAGTTTCAACAAAGCCTTCATGTGTGCAACGTCACTGAGGCAGTGCTGCAGTGTTTAAAGAAAGCCATGGACCCCATAGGGGGGAGGGGCGACATGACCAGAGGGAAGGGAGGGAGTGAGGGGTTAATAAAGTGAATTAAAGGGCATTATGGGCCCTTATAGGGGATTGGTGGAATAGGGTCACTGTAGGGTGGGGAGGGGGCTAGTATATAAACTATAGGGGAGGGGTCTTACCTTCCTTGTGACTCCGGACAGTAAAGGATTCCGACCTGTCCAACGGCATGGCGGACCTCCAGGAACGGGACAGGACGATCCGATCAGCGATGGCGGTGCACGGGGCCCAGGCAGTGCAGTCCCACTTCAGGGCTGCCTGGGTTTCCCCATCGGCACCTGCCCCTTGTCTCCCCCTCGGCCGCGGGCGGCGTTCCAGGCCCCCCCCCCCCCATCATCAGGTATTCTCCGGCCGCAGGGGGGGCAAGGAGGCCCAGTGAGAGCCCCCCTCGGGACCCTCCGCGGCAGGGCGGGCAGCGGCTGCTTCCAGCGTCTGCCCGGCCGCAGGGAGGAATCTCCGGCGAGGCCGCGGCGGCCGCAAGGGGGGCGTGGCCAGCCCGGGGCCTTCTCCTGATGTCGGGCCTCGGGCTGGAGTGAGGAGCCCAGCGGCGTCTCCCGGCCGGGAGCGAGCCCGGCGACGATCTGAGGCCAGCGGCGGCCTGGACGGAGGCGGGCCCGGCCTGGGGCCTACTTCCGGTCCCAGGCCTCGGGCTCAATTACCAGGCCAGCGGCAGCCCGGGACCGGGGGGCGTGCCCAGCGGTGATCGGAGGTTTGAGAGGGGGCGTGCCCAGCCTGGGGGGCCTGCTCCTGGTGACAGGCACCCTGCGGAGTGACACGGCCCTGCGGCAGCTTCCAAATGGGAGCGGGCCCTGCAATTGAATGAGGCCAGCAGTACCCCCCGTGGGTGGCGGGGGGGGCTGGGCGCAGGCAGCCAGCGGGGGGACCGGTGTGTGCAGGCGGCACCCGGATACCCGTGAGGCTGCGGGGAGCAGGGGGGACGGCAGGAGCCCTGCGGTTCCCGCCAGGTCCCTCAGGTCATCAGTACTGCGCCCGGCAGCAGCGGTCTCCCCCTCCCGGGGAGGACCCGGCGGGATGCCACGGTTGGGGCCCCTGGAGGGCTGGAGGCGGCGGTGGGGAGCCCCCTGAGCTCAGGGAGAGGCTCCTCCAAGAAGAGGATTCGGTCAGCGGCGGCCCGGGGGACAGGACGGTCTCGCGGGCTGTCGCCGCACAGGAAGAGACGGATGCCCACCGCCAGTGCCCACGCGGCGGCCCAGGAGGGCGGCCGTGGTGGAGGGGAGGCATCGGCTGCGTCCCCTGGAGCTGGAATGGTGGAGGACGACTACAGCGAGGAAGAAGAGGGAGCCCTCAGGTCGGGGGGACGAATCTGACGAGCAGATGGCGGAGGACGTCGCGGTTCCAATTTCCATTTCTGCGCCACGGTCGGGTGAGCTAGCCGTGGATTCGGCATTGCTTGCAGCGCGGGGTGCTAGTTTTAGGGAGGTGGCTGCGGGCACGGCAGCGCCAAGGGGGGTCAGCATTGCTTAGTCAGTTGCTGGGCTTGTTGCAGGGTTAACGCTCGCGCCGGCGGCAGCAGCGGCCTGGACGGGTCGACGGTGGAGGGCGCAGCGTCGGTCAGCAGCGAGGCGGCGCCGGTAGGGACGGGTGCGGTTGGTGGAGTAGTGGAGCCCGCGGGTTTAAACAGCGGTAGAACAGGAAAATGGGGATGAGGTGGTGCGTTTGGCGGATAGGGCTCAGTTTACGTGTGCTTTGAGGGACCGTTAGGGGCTCACCTCCAGAGGGAGGTGAGGGACAAGATTGGGAAGGGGGAGTATGTGAAGATATTTTCCCTGCTACCCCTGTAAAAAAAAAAAAAAAAAAAAATTAATCTGGACAAGGTGAAGCCGAACGACTCCCAAGAAGGAAGGGGAAGAGGAAGAAAAACGCCGTTATATGCTCATTCCTCGCCCCCCTTTTTTCCAATTGGCTGCAGGCGTTTGCAATTTGGCAAGTGTCATAGGGGAAAAGGAGCCGGAGCACTGCTCGGCTCTGTTTGACTATCGGGATGCAATGGGGGAGGCGTATCGCACGGACAGGGGCTTGCCATGGCTGCGGTATGATGTGCAGTTTAGGCGGCGGAAGGCGTTGCGGCCCGGCATGCGGTGGGACCGTGAGGACATTTCCTTAGGGATGCGTTGAATGGCGGCCCCGAGCCTACCCCTCCCCCCCCCTTTCATGGCGGCACCGGGGGGAACGGGAGCCAGGCCCTCGGGTACCCAGAAAAAGGGATTTGTGCTGGCAAGTTGGCGACGGCCGGTGCAAATTTGGGGCAGCATGCAGGTTCGAGCATGAGTGCTCCGGCTGAGGGGGGACGGGTTTTGGTAAAAGGGAGGACGCCAGTGAAAATAGGGGCAATGGCGCCATCTTTTTAAATAGGTATCCGGGCGGGGCAGCGGCGTCAATTTTGCGGTTTGGTTTTTTATACGGTTTTCAGATTTTGTCGGCGGTCGAGGCATGGCCTCCGGTTTGTCGTACTTTACGGTCAGCAAGGGACCACCCTATGGTTGTGGGTGGGAAGTTGGGGACAGAGGTTGAGTTGGGCAGGATGGGGGGTCCATTTGAGAGCCCGCCGTGCAGTAATCTGGTGGTGTCCCGGTTGGGGGTGGTGCCAAAGAAGGAGCCGGATAAATTTCGGCTCATCCAGCATCTTTCATTTCCGGGGGGGTCGTCAGTGAATGATGGCATCGCGCTAGAATTGTCGGCAGTGTACTACGTCTCGTTTGACAAAGCGCTGGACTTGGTGCGGGCGGCGGGATGAGGTGCATTGATGGCAAAGGTGGATGTAGAATCGGCGTTTCGTTTGCTGCAGGTGCATCCGGAGAGCCAGCACCTTCTGGGTTGCTGGTGGGGTGATGAGTTTATGTTGATCATTGTTTGCCTATGGGCTGTTTCAATTTCTGGTTTGTATTTTGAGGCGTTTAGTTCCTTTGCTGAGTGGGTGGTGCGGGACGTGTCTGGGTGTCCTCCATTATCCTCTATCTAGATGATTTTCTTGGTGTCGGTCCGGCGGGATCCATGGTTTGCGCTGGCTCGTTGTTCGCCTTACAGAGAGTGGCGGATAGCTTTGGGTTCCCTTTAGCACAGGATAAGTCGGAGGGGCCGGCGACGGTTATGCGGTAATTTTTTGTTTTCTTTGGGGACTGAGATTGACTCTTTGGCTATGGAATGCAGGCTGCCGGAGGGGAAGATGGTGGCCTTGTGGTGAGTGGTAGCAGCAATGCTGGCAGCACGGAAAGGGCGGCTGAAGGTGGTGCAGTCTTTGCTCGGGAAGTTTGAACTTTGCGTGCAGGATTATGCCAATGGGGCGGGTGTTCGCCAAGATTTTGGCGGCAGATAGGGTAGGCGTATGGTCCCCGGCGCATTTTGTGCGGGTCACGCGGGAGATCAAGGAGGATTTTCTGGTTTGGGATGTTTTTCTTGCAATGTTTTAACGGCCGAGCCTTGTGGTTGAAGAAGGTGGTGCCCAATGGTGTGCTAGAACTGTACAGGGACGCGGCCGGGTCGGCAGGTTTCGTCACCACTTTTTCAGGGACATTGGTACATTGGGAGGTGGCCTGAGGAATGGCGGCAAGTTGGTCTGGTTAGGAATCTGGCCTTGCTGTGGTTATTTTCGATCGTGGTGACGGTGGAATTGTGGGGGGTCGCAATTTTTGGGATGTAAGTGTGCGATCACTGCGATAATCAGGCGGTGGTGCATGCGATGAACAGCTTGTCAGCAGAGTCCGGACCGGTAGTGGCTTATCTGCGGCATTTGGTGCTCAAGTGTTTACTGTGGAACGTTCATGTGGTTGCGAAACACGTGGTGGGGGTTGATAACGGGGTGGCGGACGCTTTATCTCATTTTCAGTCCACAGGTTGTGGGAGTTCATGCCGGGGGGCAGACGAGATCGGAGCAGTGTCCAGAGGACTTGTGGAGCCTGGTGAGGCATTGATTGCGGGTTTCATTAGGAATTCGGTGAGTGGCAGGAGATGCTGGGAGTTATGTTTGGTGACGGGCGAGCAAATTACTTGTTGGCGCTACTGGCACTAGTGAGCGAGGATTTCAGGGCTGGGAAGTCAGCATCAGCTGTGATACTTAGGGTGACGGCTGTGGCCTTTTTTGGTTGAAGGTCAGGGGTGAGTGGGGCGTGTCGCGGAATTTTGGGGCGGCAGGCCTTGAAGGGTTTTTTCGAAAAAAGGGCGAAGGAGCGGGACACTAGGTGGCCCATTTCTTTGGTTTTGTTACGGCAATTGGTCGACGGTTTGCGGGAAATTTGTGTCTCAGTTTATGAGAGGGTGCTTTTGAAACGGCTTTTGTGTTAGCCTTTTTGGGGCGTTGGTGAGCCCTTCCAGGTTCAGGGGGGGTGGTCTGCTGTCCGAGGTTGTGGCATTGGTGGGACGGAGAGTAGAGTGTCAGCTTAGGCGGTCCAAAAACAGACCTGATGGGTCGAGGCAGGTTGGTTGTGATGGATGCGTGGTGCCCGGGGCAGTTGGTGAGGAAGTTTTGCGGCTTGGGGGCGGTCCTCCGGGCCTGCTGTTATGGCACGTGGATGGGTCTTGGTTTGTCTCGTTACCAGTTTGTGGCCGTACTGAGGAGTTGTTTGCGCTGTGCGGGGGAATGCTCGGGAGATTATGGGCCTCATTCCTTCAGGATCGGGGTGGCTGCGGAGGCTTCGCGTTGTGGCCTGGGTGATGACATGGTGGGACGAATCGGTTGGTGGGAGTCTTATCGTTTTTCGGGGTTATGTGCGCCCACAGTTGTTGTCCCAGTGAGGGCTTTATGGAGTAGTTGGTTGTGACTTTGTCGGGGTTTCATGCTAAAAAATTGGTGTTGGTGGGGTTTGTTTTGGTAAAGTTTTTGTGGTTGTAGGAATCTGCCTGATATGGATTCTGGGGCTCTCCTTCGTGTTCTGGGGGGCCCGTCGGGCCGATGCTCGCCTGAATGGTCGGCAGTTGGGTGGACAGATCGCTTGCGTTGGTCAAGTGGTTCGGTGTGCGGGGCATGGAATGGAGCGGGGTGTGACGGAGTTTGAATACTATTGCAGGGTGGATAGACCTCCGAACGTGTTGGTTTTTGCACGTGGGGGGGGGAAGTGACTTGGGAGTGCAGGCATCACGTGATTTGATCTGGGACATCAAGATGGATCTATTGCGTTTATGGACCAGGTATCCGGGTTTGATAGTGGTATGGTCGGATTGTGGCCACATTGGTGTGGAGGGGGGCACGGTCAGTTGAGAAGCTGAATCGCGCCCGGGATCATGTGAACAGGGTGGTTGCGCGTTTCGTGCGGAGAAACGGCGGTAGTGTAGTGTGATGTGCGGATCTGGAGTCGCCAAAGTGGCAGTTTCGAAGGGGTGATGGGGTTCACCTTACTGAGATTGGTTCTGATCTCTGGGCCTTGGGTTTGCGTGATGGTGGAGCAAGCCTTGGGTGTGTGGCGGGTCCAGGCCACGTAAGGTGTCACGTGTCCTGTCCTGTGGCGGGGGTAGGTCTGGTCCAGAGGCGGTTGTAAGGGATTGGTGGCTGGACTGAGAGGCACTGTCTTGGTATGGTGTCTCCGGGTTCCGGTAAATTGCAGGCACGGGGTTCTGCAAGGTTTGGGGGGTATTAATCCACGGGGTGATTAATACCTCATCTCTGGGTCGGAGTGTTGCGGCCAGGGATATTGGTGGAGGAAGTGGTTTCTGGACCGGGCCTACATGGGGTTACATGTACAGTTATTATTTATGTGTTACCTATTATTTGTTTGGGGTCGCCCGTTGGACGGCGCCCCCTTGTGTTAGTATGTTAATAATAGGTAATAAAGGCTGCTGTGGCCAATTTGTTTAACCAAGTCACATGCAGTCGGTGTGTTATTTATTAGGTTAAGTGGGTATACTAACCATCACGACCGGAGAATCCTTCCTCAGTGGTCAAGAAAGCCATGGACCCCATAGGGGGGAGGGGCGACATGACCAGAGGGAAGGGAGGGAGTGAGGGGTTAATAAAGTGAATTAAAGGGCATTATGGGCCCTTATAGGGGATTGGTGGAATAGGGTCACTGTAGGGTGGGGAGGGGGCTAGTATATAAACTATAGGGGAGGGGTCTTACCTTCCTTGTGACTCCGGACAGTAAAGGATTCCCGCCCACCCGCCCTTGTGTTTTGCGAGTTCGTTTTGGCTATGTTTGTTTATAAAAAAAAAAGAAGAAAACAAAATGAGAAAATGGAATGATGCGGTTTTAAAAAAAAAAAAAAAAAGGGGAATACAGGTTAAGAGTCGTATGTTCTGTCGCAGCAGCGGGGGTAGGTCTGGTCCAGAGGCGGTTGTAAGGGATTGGTGGCTGGACTGAGAGGCACTGTCTTGGTATGGTGTCTCCGGGTTCCGGTAAATTGCAGGCACGGGGTTCTGCAAGGATTTGGGGGGTATTAATCCACGGGGTGATTAATACCTCATCTCTGGGTCGGAGTGTTGCGGCCAGGGATATTGGTGGAGGAAGTGGTTTCTGGACCGGGCCTACATGGGGTTACATGTACAGTTATTATTTATGTGTTACCTATTATTTGTTTGGGGTCGCCCGTTGGACGGCGCCCCCTTGTGTTAGTATGTTAATAATAGGTAATAAAGGCTGCTGTGGCCAATTTGTTTAACCAAGTCACATGCAGTCGGTGTGTTATTTATTAGGTTAAGTGGGTATACTAACCATCACGACCGGAGAATCCTTCCTCAGTGGTCAAGCTTGTGACTGATATTCACTATGTGCTCCTAGATGACAATTTAGAAACGCAGGATAAGGCGGGAGAGGGGTTGCAGGAAGTGGTGTAGGAAACTCTAATGGAACTAGGGCTTTGCATCGGTAACACGTGTGCCGTCCCAGGGTTCAACTCTGTCTCGGACTCCATAAAGTTCACGTTCACCTAGTGTGCCCTCTGGGAAATGTAGCATCCCTGGCCACAAGTACTTGTTCATGAGTTGGTTATTAACCCTAACATGCATGACATCACAAATCTACACTTTTACGTAACGGGTTCCTTGTAGGCCCCTATGCAAATCATATGAAGAAACTCATATAAATAACTTTTAAAGGTTTATTTCAAAATTGCAAAATAAGATATGGACAATGCACAAAATTTAAATTAACATTTTTTTGCAGAAAACATCAAAAACATTTTTTTTTTCCCCAATTTCAAACAAAGATATGAAAAACACACAAAGGTATAGAAATCTAGAGTAAACTAGCTGCAGCTACATTTCTTTTCTAACTTTTTCTTTTCAGTTTTATTGGTCTTCCAAACAATTTTCACATGTTATCTTTTCTGAAGAATGTTCTTTACAGACATTTTCCCCACAAGTGGTACAATATTGTTCAGTTTTCCTTTCTAAGTTTCTTGGACAAATAAAATGACACTTTCATTTTCTTTCTCCTGACCCTATAATATCCTGAAACTGTACGCCACACCGTTTCATTGCTTCTTTAGTTTGCTTTGACAAGCATTTCATGTTGCTTCGTTCTATCATGGGAGGCATTACAAGTTCATGGCAAAGGTCCTTCAAAAATAGGCGTTTCCTGTCCTTTCTCCTTACATGGAATTCTGGATGAGTTTCTGTATAAAAAATGAATGAATTCAGGGCTGCTACATCAAGCATATTTGACAAAATTACTACAGGCCAACGTCTTGTTTGTCTCTTGCATGAATATCCTCCCACCATTTCATCCATTTTGTCTACACATCCTTTAGCTTTTTTGTAATGCAGGATGATTTCTGGTTTCAATTTCCTGTCATTGCTGCCAATACTGCAATCATGATGCATGGTACTGAGTAATATAATGGATTTCTCCTTCATCACTTTGTATGTAAGAAACAAAGTGTCGCTTTGTTGTTGAAACCAAAGACACTCTCATAAAGTGCTCGCTGTGGATTGTGTTTCATTGCTTGAGGAATTTCTCATCAGTTTGGCTTCATAGTACCAACACGTATAACAGCTTTTTAAAGCAGAAAGTTGCCCAGTGCAACATTGGTAAAATAATTGTCCATGGTAGTGTTTCTACCTGAATTGTATATTGGTACAGCAAGTGTTTTCACAATCTCAGACCCTAGGTCTTTCTGTACTGGTGCATCAATTTCTTTGTCACAGTAGATAAGCCCATTTATGCCATAATAATTTTCAGAATCACACATCCAGAATATTTTTATTCCATACTTGGCTGGTTTACTGCATGGCTTTATCACTCCCTCCCAAAATGATATGACATCCTCATATTGCATGATCTACCCCCCAGCCGCTCGACCAGCAACCCTGACTACATATAAAGTAACTTGAGACACAAACACTGCTAAGTACATGATAGAAATAGCAGGGCCTAAAAGGCCCTCATTCCATACAGATGTGGTTTTCCCCAAAAAAGCATTGTTACACCAAAATGCCTATCAAAAAAATTATATGAACAACTGGATATTACCAACAACAACATAAAAAGTAAGCACTGGGGCCTAAAAGGCCCTTGATATGCATTGTGGGGTATATGGACCTTCCCAGTAACTGCATTGGTCATGGCATGGTGATGTTATGGGACATGTGCTGTTGTAAGGCAGAGATGGCACTCCGGGAAAAATAGTCGCGGCAGGTGGTCAAGTACTGAGGGACTAACTAGGATAACTGAAGTGAGCACTAATATATATTATGAGTGCAAGCCAAAAAAAAACTTTTAACTTTGATGTGCAGCCTTATCCTTGAGTACTGAGGGACAGCCATTCCCATGAGGTTGCAGAAAGCCTCAGTGTCCACAAGCCTAAATGGCAGTATTTCTGTAATAAACCACCGAGGTCAGTGCTGGGAGGTAATGCAGGTACAAAGGGATAAACAGAGCTTTAATCAGAAAGTAAGCTGAGGTCGGGAGCCAAGAGGTATCGTCAGGAGCCAGAGGGGAGTAGAGCCAAAGCAGAGGTCAGGAGCCAGGAGTACACGTGGGAGTGAAGGAGAGAACGTAGACGGGACAATAGGCAGTGAGTACAGTAGGTCAGGGAGACAGGGAGGTCAGGAAGGACAGGAGAGATGGAGGTTAGGGAAAGGAGTACCGGATAGTGGGCAGGATCAGAGGAGCTAACTTTACCAGAGGCAAAGCTGCAGAGCAGAAACTATCACTGGCAGCGTGCGATGAGAAGCCATCCCAGATAAAGCAACGGTACCCCCGGACGGGTTCTAATGGAATAGGCTCCTCCCACAGAAACCTAACCCTGGAGATAGCAGCCAGCAAAACCAAAACAATGGCTCTGCACCGCAGAGCCCTGAGTGGATCGTGACAATTTCCCTTGCAAGCAGCCTGGAAATATGGCCATATGTTTTTGGATGTGTGGGTGAGTGGTTGGGTATTTATGCTGGTGGTAGTCAGGCTGGCAGTGGTCAGTCCCCTGCTGATCTTGGTATTACAAAGGTTGCAAATGACCATTCTTTTATAATCCACCCTTTTTTTTTTTAAAAGCCAGACTAGCGAACACCTAAACCTTGGGGTGGGAACTTGTGGGTGCAATGGGGAACAATTGCCCATTTTCTCCCTCTGACTACCCCACTACCTCTTACTGCCTGTTCCTGTGTGCAGATCCCTCCTTTTTGGCACTGCTATCCTCACTCTGCATGGCACATTCCCAGGATGGGTCAACCACCTCATCTTCCACTTTCACACTCTTGTCCTCCTGACTTGTTGACTTAGCAACATCCCTTGTTGGCAACTGTCTCATCATCATCTACCTCTTTAGACATGAATTGCTGTTCCCCACTATTGTGTTAATATGACCATGAATGCTCAAATATGTGGGCTTCAGTACACACGATTTCTTCATGTTCACCTTGAAATGTGCAGGGCATGAGGCGACAATCAATAAATGGAAATGTAAAGAGCTCTTTGGAGTGTCCGAGTGTGGGATTTCTTGCCCAATGTGGGTGGAAGGAATATCAGGGTGAGAATTATGTGGTCCAGACTCTTGTCTAGTGAGACTGTACTGTGTGTAAGACAGGTGGTGCTGGCAAATATACCAGAAGCTTTATCTGCCATTCAACTGACCACCTGTTCGCATTGTTCTGTCTTCAAGAATGGTGTCCACACACCCCTGCTGCAGGAAGCTAGGCCCTGTGGATGAGCATGTTTGTTGTGCGCCCACAGCAGACCAAGTTTCACCTGGCCCCCACAGCTTCAGCCTCTGCGTGCACCATCAGCAGCACGTCCTCTTCCCTATCCCTTACCTCACAATGTGCTCATTTTTTATACAATATGCCTGCAAATGTTTCAGTATAAATAGGGAAAAGAAAATATGTAGCCCTGAAAATGTCTTTTGTTTTCAGATGTAAGGCTGTGTGCCCATGTTGTTTTTTGCTGCCTTTTTGTATGTGTTTTCGCCAGCATTTAATGAAGTAAAAAATGCTGCCAAATCAATGAAAGAACTGACATATTGCAGATTATTTTCTGCACCAAATCACAGTTAACCAACGTGTGCATGTGTGACGCCCTGGACTAGACATAATGGATTAAATTTCGGTCTGGTTGAGCGCTAGTGAATGGGCTGCCAGTCTTTATAGGTGATTCGCTTTATTAATAAATATAATATAAATCCATTATATCCACACTCCCGACAAGGGAATTCGGCTAGAGCTGCTCTGAGGAATAGGACCTGCCAGGCCCAACTCGAACCACCCAGCCTGAGGGCTCCAACACACATCCGTTAAAACCACGCACGTGTGATACGGGCCGTTTTTCGGGTCCGTTTTCCGTTTTTTAGGTCCGTTTTTATGGTATGTGTGGCCTGCGTGTGTATCCCGTATGCTAGCCGTATGTGCGTGTGGAATGTCCGTGTGTGCGTCAGTGAAATAACTGACATGTGTGTGTGTTGTCCGTGTGAAATGTACGTGTGTGATGCAAAATGTCGTTACTACATGTCGGAAGACAGAGTAGCGGGATGAGAATGAACTCGGGTGAATTTCACCCGACTTCATTGTCATGCTGCGGCTCTGTTTGTGCCGTGTACTGATTAGCGGTCACCTGTTACTATTTTGAAAAAGCCGGCCGCCCATTAATCAATCTCGTATTCCCTGCTTTACCCGCCCACCGGCGCCTGTGATTGATTGCAGTCAGACACGCCCACCACGCTGAGTGACAGCTGTCTCACTGCACCCAATCACAGCAGCCGGTGGGCGCGTCTATACTGTGCAGTAAAATAAATAAATAAATAATTTAAAAAAACGGCGTGCGATCCCCCCCCATTTTAATACCAGCCAGATAAGGCCATACGGCTGAAGGCTGGTATTCTCAGGATGGGGAGCTCCACGTTATGGGGAGCCCCCCAGCCTAAGAATATCAGTCAGCAGCCGCCCAGAATTGCCGCATACATTATATGCGACAGTTCTGGGGCTGTACCCGGCTCTTCCCAATTTGCCCTGGTGCGTTGGCAAATCGGGGTAATAAGGAGTTATTAGCAGCCCATAGCTGCCAATAAGTCCTAGATTAATCATGTCAGGCGTCTCCCCGAGATACCTTCCATGATTAATCTGTAGGTTACAGCAAATAAACACACACACCCGAAAAAATCATTTATTAGAAATAAAAAACACAAACACGTGTCTGACTGCAATCAATCACAGGCGCCGGTGGGCGGGTAAAGCAGGGAATACGAGATTGATTAATGGGCGGCCGGCTTTTTCAAAATAGTAAAAGCCGCCGAAGTTTTTATAACAGCAGTGCAGTGCCGCGCCGGAGATCGGGGAACGGTAAGTATGAGTGAGGGGGGGAAACTGACCGACAGACAGCGAGAGGGACAGATAAGACAGAGAGACCGACCGACAGACATAGAGACCGACCGACGGACTGAGGGAGAGAACGGAACAGAAAAAGAAAAAAGATCGACATCCCATGAAAAAAGCACAAAACGTACAGGGAGCAAACAGAGATGCGTCCGTGTCACTCGGACGTGCGCACAGACCCATTGACTTTCATTGGGTCCGTGCTGCGTGTTGCGTGCAGAAAACGGACATGCTGCCGTGCAAAAAGCACACAGGTACGGATCACGGACACGGACAGACGGACATGCATCAAAAACGCACGTGGAGCTTTTATCATACAATAACATTGGTGCACGTTTGGCCGTGTCTCCAGTATACACGGAAACGGACCAAACACGCACGTGTTTCACGGATGTGTGTTTCAGGCCTGAAGGACGGAGGATCGCACAGGTGCTCCAGGATCTAAGGTGCCGGAGAATCTCAGGAGCCAGCAGTGATACCTAATCTGGATCCATTCAGTGCATAACGGCAACGACCAGTGGAGACAGCCCAGACAGGGGCGCACAACCTCTTCAGGTGAGCAAATCCATTTTACTAATATTAACTCCAGCTCTCGGGTGCTTCTCATATGCGCTACCTCTTTCCTTTTCAGTGCCCTGGACTAGACAGGTAGTCACAGATAGCACCCCGCACAACACCAGTCCCCTAAAAAGGTGTCATCAGCCAACCATTAAAACCTAGTCACCTCTCTCAGTGCTTGATGGACACACCAGGGGGCGGATCCAGGTGGTTGGCCATGCCCACCGAGGAGTTCAGAGAGCCTGAGGCAGGAAAACACAAGTCAGTTGGGAGTTCAGTTGTTAGTGGAGTTGTTAGTAGGAGTTTGTGAGGAGGCAGGCCTGTGTGGCAGGTCTGCAGAGAACTGACAGGTTCCAGGGTTGGAGCCCGGGCACCTTTGGCTAGGAGGCAAGCAATGGCCTCCGCCTGCAGGAGCCGGGAAGACGGCTCGGTGGAACCGTGGTGGACCGGGACAGGGTAGTGGCCCGCCGATACTGACCCGGGGAACCGACTCAGAAACCGGAGCACTCAGACCCTGAAACGAGGTCCAGAAGCCACTGGACTGAGTTAATTAACTGATTGTGGTCTGGACTATAGGTCCTTTCCCACCCAAAGTCCCGACTGAAGACAACAGCCCAACGAGGGGGATAGAAAGCCACCGCACAGGCAGAGAGATTTCACGAGCCAGCGTCTGCAGGCAAAGGGCTCTCCCGACATCCACAAAGCCGGGGAGTGGACTCCCGTCGCTGAAGCGCAGGCAGTCTACTGATACACAACACGGTGCAGGAAAAGGCAGAGACCAACAACCGGGTGGGGGACCCGACTCAGCCGGCTGCGGGCACTGACCACCATCAACTTGTTTTACCAGAGACTTGTGTGTGTTACTAATCGTGAGTACAACAGTGCCCTCCGGCTGCACACTGCCCGACCACACAACACCCAACGGGTCCCAGGGCCACCATCCCTGGCCATGGAGGGGTTAACATCTTGCTGCATAAACATCTCCCCCGGGTGCCCCGTAACTGCAGCGGTGGTGTCTACACCTTCACCACATCCCATGGGTGGCATCACGAACTTAACCACGGCTCCGGCCGTACACCTACGTCCCCTAAACTGCCAGCCCCCTTTCAGATCGAAGTGACCATGGGGCCCCCGGGTCTTGAAGCGCTCGAGCCACCTATGAGCGAGCTCGGACCCGAGCGGCTCGGCTGCAGCCGAGCGTGGGGTGGTACACATCGACTCTTCTGGCGTCACGAACAGGATACTTACCCATTCACTTACCTAGTGAAGTGCGCCTTGAAGTGAAGTCAGCGGTGATCCGTTGCGAAATTTTCTGAATCCGCCATCTTGTCGCCATTTTTTGGCGTGAAGATTACCCCCAGAGACTTCTTCCCCGCAGAAAGTGCGCGAAAGCTGAAGCCCCGCCCCCTGGGAACACGGCCGTGCAGCAAAGCCGGAAGTTGCTTACCGGCTGGAGAGAGGAAGGCAGTGAAAAGACCAGGGGGTGGCTGGTGAAGATTCTGCGGCATGTGACCGAGCAGATAAAGGGCAGGGACTCCAGGACCCTGCCACCTGTTTGGTTCCTGGACTCCAAGAGTGCGCCATGTCTGTCCCGTCTGGCAAGCCCGCAATCCCAGAGCCCGCGCCTGGAACAGCGGCAAGGGTGGAAGCCCGGACGACGTTAATGTGCTGCCGCTTGCAAGCCCAGGTGCGATTCCTGATGGAACGATGGGTGGCCGAGATGGAGGAAATAGCTGTGGCCGTGTGAGTACGTGAAGTGGAGGCAATCTTGGAGGAGCGGGTAAGTGACCCACACCCCTATGTCCCCGAGGGACCGGCCGACGCGGCTGAGGGACCCGGTTTGCACCTGCCCTCTATGTTGCCTCCCTCGCTGCCCGTACTGGTTGCCGCTGCTCCCCCGCTCGGTCCGCTACCCCCAACACTGGCAGCGGAGCCCATCATATCCACCCATGAGGACCCGCCTGTGGAAGCAGCCCGCGGACGTCCGATTATCTGACCAGCGCTAATCCCGCTCCCGTGGAAGAGTGGCCCCCGGAGAGCGTCCAGACAAGGAGTGAGCCTGCCAGTCCCGGAGAAAGCCGTGTCCCAGCTACCCAAGGCCCCGGCAGTCCGCCCAGCCGAGATGGAAGTGGATGCCGACCGGAAGTGGGCCCAGCAGGCGACGTTGGCTGCTCCCAGAACCCAGGCCTCGGCATCACGGGGTTGCCGCTGTGAGACAGCTAAGCAGGCCAAGACACAGCGGGGTTCCCCAGTGCAGAAGGTGCCGGTCGAAGCCGCCACAGGGGAGCTTCAGCTGGGCCCGACCCCTGCGCAGAGTGACCCGGAGGAGGCAGACGCTCTGTACTGGGAGCGGCAGCAGAACCAGCTGGGCCGGGAGATTGCAGCCCAAGAAAGGAAGAAGGCGGAGGTGCTGGCCCGGACCATCTGAGAAAAGGAGAACCTCCGCAGCGCCACCTATCGGGTGTGGGGCCCGGCAGTTTGACCTCCGCCGTGGATGAGGGTTCATCTTTGAGCCGGACCTGGAAGCGGAAATATTTGTGTCCCGGAGGGACGTGTACCTGCACCTTCCTGTGGGTCATCCCGACCGGGACCTGAAGCCCGGAGACCTGGTGAGCTACACCCAGCATTGCGGGGAGAGGGGATGGTTCGCCTTTGATGTGAAGAGGAGGGTGAGCCGCAGTGCCCGGAGGCACACCCAGTCCCCTCCCCCTCCATACAGTCCTGAGGAGTACGAAGAGGAGTGTTGAAAGGTAGCGGTTCCCGGCTATCATACTGCCCGTCTCCGTTGGGACTTTGTTTGATCCCGTTATTGCCCCGTTTGTCATAGACATGGCTGAGAACTTGCAGTCCACCCAATAACTTTTGGGCTTGTAAATAATCCCTGGACCAACCTTTAAAGTCCTACAGTCACTGGAGAGGCTGGTTGGAGGAAGGGCCTGCGGCAGAGGAGGCTGAGGTCCCGTCACCATGCAAACCGGTGACAACCCTCCGGGCCAGGGGTCCCCTGGATGTGGGGCCTCTGAGAGACTGCCGGGTAAGGAACTTATTACCCGGCCCGTATGGGCAATACCCGGACCTGAACCCGATTCCTGGACTGGGGAAAAGGGGTGCTGACCTAGTTCTTAGAAAGCAGCATCAGGGCTAGGTTTGCTTGGGTGGGCAAATGAAAGGACCCGGTCCTGTCCCGTTCCCGGTTAATAAAATTGTTTGCAACGTTTAAGTAACATGCTTCCCGCAAGGGAAGAAAACCAAATATGCTTGAGTTGTATAAATGTTAGTATACCTGTAAATATGTTTTTATCTTTTGCAGTTCAGAAAAATAAACAGTGGTGGTCGGACAGCCCGCGGACGGTCTGTAGTTAACCAAGGGGGAGTGTGACGCCCTGGACTAGCCAGGTAGTCACAGATAACGCCCCGCACAACACCAGTCCCCTAAAAAGGTGTCATCAGCCAACCATTAAAACCTAGTCACCTCTCAGTGCTTAATGGACACACCAGGGGGCGGAGCCAGATGGTTGGCCATGCCCACCAAGGAGTTCGGAGAGCCTGAGGCAGGAAAACACAAGTCAGTTGGGAGTTCAGTTGTTAGTGGAGTTGTTAGTAGGAGTTTGTGAGGAGGCAGGCCTGTGTGGCAGGTCTGCAGAGAACTGACAGGTGCCGGGTTGGAGCCCGGGCACCTTTGGTTAGGAGGCAAGCGGTGGCCTCAGCCTGCAGGAGCCGGGAAGACGGCTCAGTGGAACCATGGTGGACCAGGACAGGGTAGTGGCCCGTCGATACCGACCCAGGAAACAGACTCAGAAACCGGAGCACAAAGGGGGGTAGTCAGACCCTGAAACGAGGTCCAGAAGCCACTGGACCGAGTTAATTAACTGATTGTGGTCTGGACTATAGGTCCTTTCCCACCCAAAGTCCCGACTGAAGACAACAGTCCAACGAGGGGGATAGAAAGCCACCACACAGGCAGAGAGATCCCACGGGCCAGCATCTGCGGGCAAAGGGCTCTCCCGACAAACACAAAGCAGGGGAGCGGATTCCCGTCGCTGAAGCGCAGGCAGTCTACAGAGACACAACACGGTGCAGGAAAAGGCAGAGACCACCAACCGGGTGGGGGACCCGACTCAGCCGGCTGCGGGCACCGACCACCATCAACTTGTTTTACCAGAGACTTGTGTGTGTTACTAATCGTGAGTACAACAGTGCCCTCCGGCTGCGCACCTCCCTGCACCGCCCAACACTCAACGGGTTCCGGGGCCACCATCCCTGCCCACGGAGGGGGTTAACATCTTGCTGCATAAACATCTCCCCCAGGTGCCCCGTTACTGCAGCGGTGGTGTCTACACCTTCACCACATACCGTGGGTGGCGTCACGAACTTAACTACGGCTCCTAAACCGCCAGCCCCCTTTCAGATCGAAGTGACCATGGGGCCCCCGGGTCCGGAAGTGCTCGAGTGACCTACCAGCGAGCCCGGACCCGAGCGGCTCGGCTGCAGCCGAGCCTGGGACGGTACACATGATGTGTCGCCCAGGGTTATGGCGTAGTCCGTCCCGGGCAGTATATAACTGGGGAATGTCACTTTGGTGGCCATTGCCTGGTTCCGTGCCCTGGGTGCTTTTTAATGAGGAGTATTTACAAGGGAGATTAAAGTCGTGGATGTGATGCCACCTGCGGGTTGCGGTTAAGATAGTGCAACCACCGCTGCTCAGTTGGTTATCTCTGGGGCTGGTGGTGATGGCAGCTGTGGTGGTATGCCCTCCGCAGTAGGGTTGAGACCGGGAGATGTATAGTGGAGACTTTCGCTGAAGAAGGGAAGCCACACCGTGAATTGTAATTTAATAGTCGTTAATCACAGTTAGGCCCTTGGACGGTTGGTTCAGGTCCCTGTAGTTCCAGTGCCAGTTTGATGACTCAGTTGCTCTGTCCCCGACACCCTCAGTGTGGTTGGGCCCTCATAACTTGGAGCTGATTTGGGGCCCGACTGTCCCTTTTTGGCAATCTCCTCGTCCATATGGTGGGCAGTGTGGACCCTGTAGGGCTGGTACATGGTCCCGAACCCTGATCCGCTCGTTACTGCTGATGCCCCCGGATCTGTGGGTCAGTGAGGTCCGTGAAGGTCCCCTCACTGTGCAGGTATTTGCCATACCGCTTGAAGCTGATGTCTGACCTAGGGCCCTGTGCCCCGTCGGTGATCTGGTCCCAATGGTACTCAGGTGTACCTAACCTGGCAACCACTCTCATGTGCCTCCGGGTCACCGTTACACAACCCAGCTTTAGGCACGTCTTTACTGCTTGACTCTCTACTGCTGACTACTCACAGTCCCCTCCCACCAGGCTGTCTAGTCCCCTGGACTGGCTACGCCCTCTCGGTGGCCATCCCTTTTGTGTCTGACTAGCCAATTACCCCTGGTGTGGAGTGGAAACTAGGGTTTTCATGTGTGCAGATGTTGCAGGCACTGGTGTTCCAGGTCCCTGAGGATAGCCCTGCATCCTGGTGAGGATGCAGTACCTGGTAGTGCCCTGAGTGGTTCAGGGGCGCTACACATGACACTTCAGGGTTCTCAATAACTTTGCTGGCATCAGGATTTCCTTCAGATTTTGTGAAAAACTGCACTTGAAAATGCATGTAAAAACATGACATGTGCACATAGCTAGTTGTCTGACAACATTGTTCCCAGCAGAGACCTGGGAGTCAGAGATCTAATGAGGTGTCTTCCTTATGCTGTTCCCATAACATTTAAGCGCAGTTTCCATTCAGTTCAGCAATTTTCCAGCCTCACAGCCTTTCTAAAGGGGTCTTCAGGAAAAATGCTCAAGTTTCTCATTGACTTCCATTATACTCGTTACTTGAGTCTAGCCCATCCGAGCATCCAATCTGTTTGATTCAAGTACCAAGCACTCGAGCATTTTAGTGCTCACTCATCACTAATAATTTGTTGTTTCTGACACTCCTCTGTACTAGTGATGGGCGAACCCAAACTGTAAAGTTTGTGGTCCGTATAGGACACCTAGGGTCTGTGCGCTGACTGTCTGTATTACTGTTCAAATTCAGCCAAACAGATAAAAAAATTAAAAAAGGAAGCAAAATGGAGATTAAGGTAGGACAATTATACTTATTGAGTTTCCGTGCTGCTGCCATACTGCTTCTGGGTTCACTTATTAAATCTCATGAAAATTCACTGCTTCCTCCACCGTCTGTGACAGCATCTGTTCTTGGCTGCACTCAGATTGCTATTATGCCTGCATCTGTGATTGGTTGCCTTCACACTTAGTGATGAGCGAGTATAATCGTTACTATTCGCTACTAGCACGGATAGTACGGTATTCGGTTTACTCGTTACATTGTGAGTTTTTGTGTACTTGCCTCGCGATATTCGTATGTCCCGCCCAGCAGCAGGTTTGGGGTTCGATTTGCAGCCACTAAACATGCTGGGCTCCTTAAACATTCACAGTAATGCAGCAGCCATCTTGCTTATGGCATTCAGGTATGCTCGCATGTAGCAGTTTTTTTCCGCATTTTTGTCACATTTTGAATCCGTGTTTGTTAACAAAAATGCAGGTCACTCACATTGTTTCAGGATAAATTCATTCTCTGTCTCTTTCTCTCCAAGCTCTTCATACTTACCAATCACCGACGTGTAACGTCTATCACACTGCTCCTGCTGCCTCTCATTCTTCTTCCGGAGACACTCATTAGGCTCACACATATTCACTGCTTCTCCCAACCACTGGCGTCTGTGATTGATTGGAGTCAGACGTGCCCCCACGCAGAGTGACAGCTGTCTGATTGCAACCAGTCACATATATAGAGAAAATTCCGGCACACTGATGAAAATCCACAAAATAAGTCCAATATTACGACCACAATCTTTGGTCTTTTTCAAAGACTATAATATACAAAGAAACATAAAAATACAATAATGTAAGTACAACACGTATATTATCCATCATATACAAAGATCATTACAATATTTAATAAAGTGTATAGTCAATCGTGAGGGGAGATGAAAAAAAAGGATACAAAACAAGCAAGTCTTAAACAAGTTCATATAATTTTGCACATAAGTTTAGATATAAGAAAAACATCCCGCTTGGTCAGAACCTCATATATAATGAATAAGTATAGGAGGAGGTGTTAATGTAAATAAACCCACCTCGGTGGACTATAGGATTGCACGTGTCACATGCAATGGTCTATTGCAATTGTCTAGAAATGTTCTCTTATAACATGCCTGAGACCGAAAAAAAATAAGTGAATCAATAAATAAACATAGAGAACTAAAATGGAGATACGGATCTTTGAGTACAGAGGGAATTCTTGTTTGTGACAAATCAATAAATACCGTATATGGTAAATATACCTGGTATGACAAACCTTGTGTACAATATATCATCTTATAATTTATCTGCTCTAGATTCAAGTTTGTTACAAAAAGGTCTATCCTTTTGTCCCACTCCCAAATTTAATACATTTGTATTATATCAGAAGTTAAGGGTAAGTTCACACAGTGCGTTTTTCGCGGCGTTTTTGCGCAGTTTTCGGGTGCGTTTTTGCTCAGAAAACTGCATGACTTTGCTTCCCCAGCAAAGTCTATGAGTTTTCATTTTTGCTGTCTGCACACAGCGTTTTTTTCCAGCTGTGTTTTTGTGGTGCCACAAAAACGCAATATGTCAATTATTCCCGCGTTTTTCACTGCGCTTTTCATCCATTGAGTGCAATGGGATGTTGAAAGACGCAATGAGAAACGCAAATAGGTGCGTTTTGGTGCATTTTTAGTGCGTTTCTAAGATCAAAAACGCAGCTATAAATGCAGGAGGTGGGTAGTAAAGTGACATGTACAGGAAAAGGATTCCTTCTGTCAGTAAATACAGAAGCGTGAATCCTCCCGGTACTGTCACCGCTGCCTCCACCTCCCATCCTGTGCATGTATGCTGCCGTGCGGCGCCATGTCTGGGCGGGAGGTGGAGGCAGCTGCGAAATCAAAAGTGAACAGTAGAAAAAAAAAAAGTCATACTCACCTGTCTGCAGACTCCTGGTGCCATGCCCGCTCCCAGATCCTCCTCCCGGTACCGCCGCTCCGGGTGTGTGCAGTCTAGCCGGGTACGTATGCCTGCAGGATGCAGGACCTGGCGATGGATCACCTGATGCAGTCACCTGACGCATCAGCTGATCGTAAGTCTCGGGGTGACGCTGACGCCAGCGGCCGGCCGGCTTAACCTGTCAGCGGATGCGTCAGGAGACTTCATCCCTGATTACCGGCAGCTGCTGCAGCGATCGGACGGGATCAGACTCGCTCTAGGAGCTGCCGGTAATCAGCACATAAGTGGGTATTTTTTTTTTTTTGCACCGATGCATCTGCTGATTGTATAAACGGCTTTTATACAATCAGCTAATCAGCTGATGTGTGATGTGATTCAGGCACTTGATCCTGACACATTATCTGATCGCTTTGCCTTCCAGCAAACCGATCAGATGATATTGGTTCCGGATTGGACGGCGTGGGACCCTTGACCCAGGATTACTGCGGAGGGGGAGCTCTTTATTTCAGTAAAGATGGAGTCACTAATTGTGTTGTGTTTTATTTCTAATAAAAATATTTTTCTGTGTGTTGTGGTTTTTTTATCTTTACTAGAAATTCATGGTGGCCATGTCTAATATTGGCGTGACAGCATGAATTTCGGGCTTAGGGCCAGCTGATAATATACAGCTAACCCTAACCCCATTATTACCCAGTGAGCCACCCGGCATCAGGACAGCTGGAAGAGTTGGATACAGCGCCAGAAGATGGCGCTTCTATGAAAGCGCCATTTTCTGGGGTGGCTGCGGACTGCAATTCGCAGCGGGGGTGCCCAAAAAGCATGGGCACCCTGCACTGTGGATTCCAATCCCCAGCTGCCTAGTTGTACCCGGCTTGACACAAAAATTAGGAGAAGCTCACGTCATTTTTTTTTTTTAATTATTTCATGAAATTCATGGCTTCTCTATATTTTTGGCTCCCGACCGGGTACAAATAGGCAGCTGGGGGTTGGGGGCAGCCCGTACCTGCCTGCTGTACCCGGCTAGCATACAAAAATATGGCGAAGCCCACGTCATTTTTTTTTGTTTGGGGGGCAAAGAAATCCTGCATACAGTCCTGGAAGGAGGATGCTGAGCCTTGTAGTTCGACAGCTGCTGTCTGCTCTCCTGCATACACTATTGGATGGAGGATGCTGAGCCTTGTAGTTCGACAGCTGCTGTCTGCTCTCCTGCATACACTATTGAATGGAGGATGCTGAGCCTTGTAGGTCTGCAACCCCTGACTCTCCCTCCAGCATACAGTCCTGGATGGAGCATGCTGAGCCTTGTAGTTCTGCAGCTGCTGTCTGCTCTCCTGCATACACTATTGGATGGAGAAGAAAAAAGAAAAATCAGCTCACCCAGGTCTATGGAGACTCCAATGAGAGACAGGTGCAAGGATAGAGGCCGGCCACGCCAGGAAATTCCACAAAAAGCAAAAATATCCAGCATCCACGTCCAGGTAAAATATAAAAGTTGTATCTTTATTTAGAATCCATTAAAAGCATAGGGTGATGAACATCACATCCCCAACAAATATACAAGTCCTCTTGGACCCCTCATACAGATGGTACGCATTTCGAGCTCCTCGCTCTTAGTCTGAGTCCATACTCATTCAAGCACATAATGGGGATTTAAAGAAAAAAGAGGAAAAGGTGGAAAATCACACAGGAAATGACATCACATGAAAAATAAAAAACACCAGACTAAATAATTTTTTCCACTAAATTTAGCACTGATTTCCATTCTATTGTGAATATTCTGAAAAAATATCTCCCTATTTTAAGTACAGATAATGATATAAAAAGTATTTTGGATAAAGGTGTCAAATTTGTTTCCAAACAAAATTATACTATTGCTTCAGCTGTTTCCCCCAGTGATCATACCAATCGTAAAGCTACTTATCCACAGAACTGGTTGTCTGTTACAGGCTCGTATAGGTGTGGACAAAGGGCCTGTGGTCTTTGCAGGTACATGCCTAATGTGAGAAAGTTTGCATCCAGTAATACAAAAAAAGAATATGACCTGGACGTGGATGCTGGATATTTTTGCTTTTTGTACTATTGGATGGAGTATGCTGAGCCTTGTAGTTCTGCAGCTGTCTGCTCTCCTGCATACACTAGTGGAGAATGAAGAACATATTGAAGAAGGAAATGACATCAGACCTTTTTTTTTTTGTTCACTGATAAAAAACGCATAAAGACGCAGTGAGCAAAAACGCAGCAAAACGCAGCAAAAAACGCACCAAATCGCGGCAAAAACGTGCGTTTTTGGCCGCGTTTTTTGACGCTGGTGCGTTTTTGTGCGTTTTTTTCCGCAAAAAACGCACAAAAATGCAGCGTCAAAAAAACGCAGTGTGTGAACCTAGCCTAAGACTTTTTTTTTAGATTACTTAGCCTTAAGGCACACTTCTTAACTAAGGAGGATAATTTGCTTTCTGAGGTAGACACAACTCAGGGTGATACCTTTCATCTTCATGAATTGAGTCTCAAACTGTCTAGTTTGTTTAATCCACCCAAATCATACCATCCAATTGAGACGTACATTTCCCTGGTATCGAATGACATTGATAGAATGGTGAAATCTATAGAACAGGGTAACCTCAAAATTAAACACAACATGACGGTGGAAGAAAGCAGAGCCATACATGATCTGAAAAATAACTCTAAAATTGTTATCAAGTCTGCCGATAAGGGGGATGCGGTAGTAATCATGGATAAAACTTACCATCTGTCCGAGATCAATAGACAACTTGAAGATAGATCTACCTACCAACCCATCTCAATGGACCCCATATCCCGTATACAGGCAATCATTAGAGATAAGATTGATTTTCACTTACATAGGAAGACGATTGATAACAAATTAGTGGAATTCCTCATTAAGTCTCACCCAATCATGCCTGTCTTTTACATCTTACCTAAGATTCATAAAAATCTACAAACACCACGCAGTCGCCCCATTATTGCTTCCACGGAATCTATCTTGTTACCATTAGCAATTACAGTCGAAAGGATTATGACACCTCATATTCCCAAGATACCTGCATATCTAAAGGATACGTCCAATTTCTTGTCTCATTTACATCAGCTGAAATCAGTCCCACCATGTAGCTTATTAGCCACATTTGACGTGAATAGCCTATATACAAGTATAGAACATCATGACGGACTGACAGCAGTGGACTGGTTCCTTAAGAAGTACAGTCCTTACTCTCCATCACAAAATTCTTTTTGTATTGACTTACTTCAGTTAGTCCTTGAGAATAACTTTTTCTGATTTCAAGATCAGTTTTTTTCTTCAGAGGAGGAGTACCGCGATGGGGTCTAATCTAGCACCACCCTATGCTAATGTGTATATGGCATATTTTGAAGAGACTAATATGTATAGTAATCCTTTATGGATCCAATATGCCATCACGGAAAAGGTATATTGACGATATCTTTGTAATCTGGCAAGATGACTTAAGCGGGCTTTACTCGCTACGATATATCT
Source organism: Anomaloglossus baeobatrachus (assembly GCF_048569485.1). Taxonomy (NCBI): domain Eukaryota; kingdom Metazoa; phylum Chordata; class Amphibia; order Anura; family Aromobatidae; genus Anomaloglossus; species Anomaloglossus baeobatrachus. The sequence continues at coordinate 415,794,774 of NC_134353.1, read as the reverse complement.
AACGAGATGTCGGCAGGGTCACGTCGTAAGTGACGCACATTCGGCATCGTTAGTGATATCGTAGCATGTGACAGCTATGAACGAGCAGAAATACTCACCTTCTCGTTCATCGTTGACACGTCGCTCATTTTCTAAAAATCGAATATCCTGTTGTTCATTGTTCCCGAGGCAGCACACATCACTCCGTGTGACACCCCAGGAACGATGAACTGCAGCTTACCTGTGGCCGCCGGCAATGCTGAAGGAAGGAGGTGGGCGGGATGCTTACGTCCCGCTCATCTCTGCCCCTCCGTTTCTATTTCCCGGCCGCTGTGTGACGTCACGGTGACGCCGAACGTCCCTCCCCCTTCAGGAAGTGGATGTTCGCCGCCCACAGCGAGGTCGTTTGGAAGGTAAGTACGTGTGATGGGGGGTTACAACATTGTGCGCCACAGGCAAGAAAATGCCCGTGCCGCACAAACTATGGGGGGCGGGTGCGATCGCAAATGCGATCGCATGATAAATTGTAATGTGTAAAGCAGGCTTAAGGATCCCTCACCCAATTCTTTCAAGATATCAACATAACCAGACCCGGACAGATTCACAAAGAATTAGTTTCTTGGACACAATGGTACAGGTATCGTCGGAGGGCCTCCTCAGCACAGACCTTTACATTAAGCTCACTGACAAGAATAACCTCTTACATTATTCAAGCTGTCACCCGACGCACACCAAGAGAGCATTACCAATCTCTCAACATATGAGGGTAGACAGAATTGTTTCTGATCCCGAACAACGCAAAGTGAGATCTCAAGAGATGAGTCAGAAATTTATTTCCAGAGGCTATCCTGTTGATATAGCCAATAAGCACAAACCTCTAAGTATAATAAGAGATAGGAAAAGGGAGGCCCCCAGGATAACCTGTGTCAACACATATCATCCTTTTTCGCCTCTCATTAGGAACATCATTTTTAGACAATGGCCCCTTTTGAAAACAGCTTATCCCTCCATATGCGACTTTTCAGAACCTCCCTTGTTCTGCAACAAAAGGCCTAAACACTTGAAGGATAATCTTGTTAGAGCCGATATTGGCTCAAATAAGATCCTTTCACGCCAAACATTCCTAAGAACCCAAGAAAAGCAAATGTTCCTTGCTTACAATGCCTACAGTGCAACAACCTTACCTGTGGGGATTCCTTTACCCATCCCCTCTCTGGAAAAGTCTTTCCCATTCAAGATTTCTTCACATGTGACTCCCCATTTGTCATTTATTTGATCAAATGTACCTGCGGTCTCGGATATGTTGGGGAAACTACCCAACATATTCGAAACAGAAATAGTAAACACAAGTCAACTATTCTCTACAGGCAGGTCTTACTTCCTATTCCCCATCATTTTGTTACTCATAACCATACAGTAGCACAACTCAGATACCAAATTATCGAACACATACCCCCTATGAGGAGAGGTGGTAATAGGATCCAGATGCTGAAAGAAAGGGAGGCATACTGGATTCACACATTGAAAACTCTAGAACCGAGAGGCCTAAATAGGGAATATGAGGTGTTCCGCTAATATGTATTATCATCTACACTTGATCTATTTAATCTTTTTCATTTAAAAATCAAAAATCCTTTATTTGAAGCAACAGACAAAAAAGCACCACCTTTCACCACTTTATTAACCTCAATAACATCCCTGCAAGTCCAATGTAATCCATACGAGGTCGCACGACGCTTCCAGCACTGTTACATCTGATGCTCACAGCGAGTGCCATAGAACAAGATTGTGCGCTGTGAGCTCCACGTAGCAACTGAAGTGAGCCATGCGGTCAGTGGTGACGTCAGCCAGGTTAGCCGCGGCCACATCTGGAGTCCTCCACCTCGACAGCAAATCACCTGAATGACTGAAATGAACCACGCAATAAACTGTAACATCACTCCTGTTATTTGCAGTTACAGCTGGAGTCCTCCACCACCTGACCACAAATCAGGCAACAAGTGAAGTGAGCCCCATGTGGAGGACATACCTGAGTGACATTATCGCTGATCGCACAACTCACTTCAGTTACGGCCTGAACCTCACAGCGCTGAACCCTTGATGTCACTGCCGCGAAACACGCCGTACTGCGGGACCCACAGCTGTGATGTCAGGGGTTCACCCAAGTTTGAAAAAAAAATATTTTTTGTGTTGAACGCATTTGCGCTCCCTTCTATTATGAAATTTTGGTCCCCGACTGATGACGCTATCTGTCTGCGGCTCATATGGAGCGCATTCTACGTTCCATTTAGTATATACTCTTTTTTTTCTATCAGCCTATGACGAAATGTGAGTGCGTGGTGCTGTTGTAACGCATTTGCGTTCCATTTTGTCTCTTCCGGTTTCCACCTGTCTTGCTGTAGTGACGGATTTCCAGGACTCTACTTTGGAGCGCATTTGCGTTCCACGCTGTCCCTTCCGGATTCCATTTGTCTTCTATTGGAATGACAGAATTCCGGGACGTCATTTTGAAGCGCACTGAAGTTCCATTTGTCTTTAACCCGGACGTTCTTTTGTCTATTGCTTATTACTGCTTCTTTTTGGGGGTAATTTACAGGCACCTTATTCAATATGATTGTAGAGATTATCAATACTATCCAGATATGCACTTTGCATCTTTTTAACATAATTATCATGAGACTATGGATCTACTTCCTGTTCCTGGGGCGGGCACTACCTGAACAGGATATAAGAGCATACACATACCGGGGCAATTCAGGTATCATCCAGTTGCACCGTTTATCTGACCTCTCAGAAGTATCGTTGCATTGGCTCTAGAATCCCTGACTGTCCCATGATGAATCTCGGCTACATCTGGGAGGAAACGCGTTGGACACTACCTCTGGACAAAGCTGTTATCAGATAAGTTTTGTTGACTTTCCATCTATTTGGATGGTGGTCTTTTGTTATGTTTTTGGGACATTGTCTTTGAAAATTTACCAGATACGTTTTTTTGACCTTTCATCTAATTAGATGGTGGTCTTTTGTTCATTTTTTTTCTGTGTGATTTTTTTGATCTGTGCAGGGCTGAACAGGGCTTTATAGGGTTTTCCGTTGGTGAATGGGGGCGCCAGAACCTTTAGGGCATCATACCCTCCATTGCTAGGTAGGGAGAGTTTCTATTAGGGATTACTTATGGCCAGTTTATATTCTAACTCTCCCGCCTGGTTTTTTGTGCTATTATATACTCTGCTGGATCCAATTTTTTGTGAACAATATGGTCTATGACTTTTTAAGGTATTTATTAAAAGTTACATTTTAATGGGACATTTTTCTATGTTTTTTTTTCTAATTCTGTTCCTATTCTATCGGCTGCAGCATGGTTATATTTACTTTTTGTTCACCCGAGTTCATTCTGATTGTGTAGCTCTGTCTGCACTCACAGCGGACAGTTATGCACTATGACGCTCGATGTGACAGGACAGGGATGTATCAGAGCTGAATCGCCGTCGTATCTCGTGTGGATACTTCAAACTTGCAGGAGTGTTTGGGGGTTAATAAAGTGGTGAAAGGGGGTGCTTTTTGTCTTTTATTTTAAATTAAGGATTTTTGTGTGTTTATGTTTATTTATTCTCACTTACAGATTAATGATGGGGGATGTCTCAGACGCCTGCCATCACTAATCTAGGACATAGTGGCAGCTGTGGGCTGTTTTTAACTTCTTATTACCCCTATTGCCACTGCACCAGGGTAATCGGAAAGAGCTGGGTAAAGTGTTGGGACTGTCACATCTAATGGATGTGGAAATTCCGGGTGGCTGCTGGCTGATATTTTTAAGCTGAGGAGCTCCTAATAACCATAGGTCTCCCCAGTCTGAGAATACCGGCCCCCAGCTGTGGGGTTTTATCTCAGCTGGGTATCAAAATTGGGGGAACCGCATTTTTTTTTTTAGTATTTTTTTATTTATATTATTGTGCAATATAGGTCCACCCATCGGCGTCTGTGATTGGTTGCACTCACATAGCTGTCACTCAGCATAGGGGCATGTCTGACTGCAACCAATCACAGACGCCGGTGGTCGGGAGAAGCAGTGAATATGTATCAGCCTAATAATAGCCTCCGGAAGAAGAATGAGAGGCAGCGGGACCAGCGTGACAGCTGCGCCACTCTGGTGATCGGTGATGAAGCATTTGGAGAGAGAGAGACAGAGAGAGATAGAGAATGAATTTATCCTGGAGCAATGTGAGTGACCTGCATTTTTGTTCACAAAATGGATCAAAAACACAACAAAAAAATGCAACACACAGCTAACATTTTTCTTGCGTTTTGATTCCAATGGGTGACAAAACGTGACAAAAGAGTGAGACATCCTTATTCCCAGAAACCATATGTGAGTTAGAAATGTATGCAGGCATATTCTCCAGGCTCTGCCTATTAAGTTTCATATCTTTTCCTATTATTATTATTATTTATTATTCCCATCCATTTCAGCCTTTTCCTCAGATCCCAGACCTCTTTGTAGTGTCCAGCAGAAAATTACTCGCATTTCCCATTGACTTGCATTGTACTCACAATTTGGAATTAATACATGAGTATTACAAAGTACTCATTACGAGTATAGCGATTATGAATATTTCGGTACTCACTCATCTCTACTTACACTAGTTGCCTGAGTCCCCGAAGTGGAGTGTAAAAAAAATAAATAATTGAACAATAAGGCATAGGGACCCATGTACCCCTCACCTGTGTTTGTGTTAAATATAAGGGACCGCAAATAATTTTAAGAAACGGCATGCAGTTTTCCCTAATTATGATGGCCATCCAACATACAGTATACAGCTGGGAGCTGGTATTCTCAGGCTGGGTTGGTCCAAGGTCCATTAGATTTGCCCATACTAGCTCTTACCTGACCTGTCTCTTCCCAGTTGCCCTGGTGTGTTGGCAAATGGGGTAAAATAAGGGGTTAATGACAGCTTTGATTTGTCAAAATATCACAACTGTCATCAATCTCAAGGTTAGTAATGGGTGGGGTTTAAAAGACACACCCATTACTAATCATGTAAGTAAAAAGAATTTAAAAAAACACAGAGAAAAATCCTTTAGTAAAAATGTATTAACCCCCAAAACACCCCTGCAGGTTTTATGTAATCTACAGGTCACAATGTCCCATGACAATGCCAGCCCTGCTTTATCTGATGTCACAGTGCGTGCTCATATTAGAAAACATGACCCATAACTGCTGCCTGAGGAACACACTGACGGAGCTGCAGCTGTTAGAGAGATGATGTCAATTAGTTCACCTGATGTTTCCACAGAACCCCAGCTGTGACCTCAGGTGAATTCAATGAATTTAGTGAATGCAATGAACTCACACCTTATGTGAACTTTACGAACTCACCTGATATGAACTCAATGAAATCAATGCCAGATAACTGGCAACCAATCAAAGATGCTGTCACAGAGGGTGGGTGGAGGAAGCAGTAAATATGCATGAGATTTAATGAGCGTACTCGGAAGCAGTGTGAAAGCCATATAGAAACTCGGTAAGTATAATTGTCCTATAATAATAATAATAATTCTTTATTTCTATAGCGCCAACATATTCCGCAGCGCTTTACAATTTAGGTCTTGCTTTAATCCCCATTTTGCTTGCTTTTGCAGCCCTCAGGCCCTTAGTTACACCATTTTATAATCCTTAAGTTTAGGTTTCTTAGACTTACATGGGGTTCGGCATTCGGGGTCAGGTTTGGATCAAGTCCAGTCTCGAACCGGGCTTTTTTTTTAACTCCAGCTGGACCAGTTATGGGTTCGCCCACCTCTATTCTCTACCCTAGTTTTATTCAACTGTACTATGCTTCTTATTTGGTTGCTTCTTTTCACATATAAATTGCCTCCATTGTGCTGAAAGATGTGTTGAAACTTGAAACTATCAAACAAACAATAAGCTCCTATCAGGTTCAATCTGGCGAGTGATATAACATCATACCATTAGTTTGTAAGTAACGTCTAGATTATTCCACGCATCCCTGCCCTATTATGAACATATGCTTCATGCTGCTTTTTCAGTGTTCGCTATTCACACATTATCTGCTCTCATCATGCATTTGCTGAAGCAGATGAGCGTGGTAGTGTTTTCAATTTGATACCACAGTTTCTCAGGTTTAAACTTTTGCTTATTCATAATATATGTTTTTGTTCCATCATGACATTCTATTCCATCCATGTAGTTTATATACAATTTGTTGTTTTTGCCCCTCTTCTGTACACTATTTTTACCTAATATATTGTGCTTCTTATTAGGTTGTTGTCATTCACACATGAATTGTCTCCTCTTTGCAGATAGAAGCAGGGAGGCGTGGCGCACACTCCTTTTTCAATAGACTGACATTTGTACAGTTATAATGCCATAATATTGTTTTATATATCAATGTTTTGTCTCTGCTTGTTTTCTCATATTCTTATTGAAATCTGTTGTGCTGCTTATTTAATCATGACTATTCACACATGTATTGCTTTCCTTCTGCAGTTGCATGAAGAGAAGGGTGTGGTGGAGCTTTACATTCAACAACAGAGCTTCTGTGGTTTAGATTTTAATGAAGATACAATGTGTTTTTTTCTGGCACATGTCTTTGATCCATTCACATTCAAATGCATTGTGCTACTTATCCAATCGCCATCATTCACAGGTGAATTACATTTGATATGTAGATGTATTCTAGTGTTTTTATTGTTTTGTCAGAAATGTAAGCTTGCTTTATGTTCCCATCACTTGTCTGTGTAAAAAATGCATGTGTTGCATTGTTCGTTTTGTACACATGTATGGCTACAACGATGGACATCTGTGCTATTCTTGTGCCATGTGTGTGCATGTATAAAGTCTGTGTGACATCTCTATGACCGGCCGGAAAAAAAGAGAGCAGCATGAGAGGACTGGCCGCTCATTCGCTGAATGTTCTTCATAGGCTAGGCCACGGAGTCAGGGAACTTCGTGCGACCTCCATGTAGATTACAGTGGAACTTCCTAGCTTATTTTATTTTTTGTAATAAATTGGTGAATGACAGCTGGAGTCAGGGTTTTTTTTTTATAAATAAAATACTTTGTGTTTTTCTATTTACATCTATTGGGTAAATAATGGAGGTGTCTTATAGACACCCACCCATTGCTAACACCAGGACTTGATGCGAGTTGTCAATTCATAGCTGGCATCAACCACATAAACCATTAGCATGATTGCCACTGCACCAGAGTAATCGGGAAGAGCTGGGTTCAACGCCAGAAATGTCACGCTTTGACATGTTGCGTACGAGTTTAGACTAACAAAAAAGTCTGAACGCACAACAAAAACAACAACCATACAACACATAGTATAGAACAACGGGGACACAATAACAACAGTGGACTTTAGCTCTAGTAAGTGGGATAGATGGACACCTCCTGCACTCACCTGCCGCTGACCCTACGCTCCTAACCAGGCCCTATACAGTCTCTACAATTGTTGCCGAACAGGAACCTTAGACCCTAAGAAAAACCCTGTAGTAGCCCTAACTAGTGTGTCAGCTGGTGGCAGACGCTAGCTCCACTAATACACACAGGGAAAGGAAAGACAAACAGGGGAAAACAACAAAGGATAAAGTCCAAATGTAGGAAAAAGCCTTCACTGGTTCTTACATCAATGCGACCAGAGAACAAATGGCTTTGTATCTTCAGCAGGGATTGCTGGGTAACATCTCTATTTAAACCTGAAGGGTAGTTTCGGATGATAGGAGAAAAGCAGGTTAAATACCGCGCCAAACCACAGGAATCAAGATGAAGAAGTAATTCTCTTTTCTTTATTTTCACAGGTCTACGCGTTTCAAGGACATATCCGTCCTCTTCCTCAGGACAAATGCAGAGAACACCAGAGATGGTGTTCTCTGCATTTGTCCTGAGGAAGAGGACGGATATGTCCTTGAAACGCGTAGACCTGTGAAAATAAAGAAAAGAGAATTACTTCTTCATCTTGATTCCTGTGGTTTGGCGCGGTATTTAACCTGCTTTTCTCCTATCATCCGAAACTACTCTACTATTGCAGGACTGCTGCCTTCCACGTTTGTTTTATGCGATTAAGGGTGTTGTGACTCACACAACCCCACCAGGTGAGTGCTTCCATTGCACATTCCTTATTCCATTTGTTATACCGGATAAGACCCTATTTTGCGCCTTTTTTCCCACAGTTTATTTCATAAACCTGAAGGGTGTGACTGCAAAGCTACTGCAGCTGACAAACTTAGCTAGAGACTGCTGGGGAAGCTGCTAGTAAAAAAACTGACTTAACCCTTTAGGTACTGAAGGAAAAAAACCCACATTTAAATGTGGATAACCCAAAAACAGGGAGACGACCGTGACAAGATTTGGCGCATCTAAAGGTTGCATCACTTCTGGGGAGGCTAAAGACTGTTATTTTTAGTTTGGGAAGGACCAACTTACTATGGGCTTTCACACCTTAATAATAAAAGCCCTCAGCTGTCTGCTGTACCTTGGCTTACTATGAAAAATGATGGGGGGGCCCAAGCCGTTTATTTAAAATTATTTATTTAAATAATTTAAAAAAACTGCATGGGATACCCTCTATTTTTGATAATCAGCCAAGGTGCAACATACAGCTGATTGTTGCAGCCTGCAGCTGCTGCTTTACCTCTATCTATCTATCTATCTATCTATCTTTCTATCTATCTATTTATCATCTCTCTAGCAGCTATCATTTTTTTAGCTTTGCACATCTTTTACACATAAAAAAAACATAGATTTTGTAACAGTTCCACTGTGCGGAGCATTTTGCATTTGAAATGCTTTTGACATGGTTCCACTGTGCAGATCATTTTGCATTTGAAAATGCTCTGCTATGTGTCTTGTGAACTTGATTACAGGTTGTCTTTCAATACTAGGGTCCACGCTGGTTTTGGGAGGTGCCTTCACAGATGCGCCTCATTCCTGGTGATGGCTCTGTTTGTATACTGGGCTTGTTCTGTCTGAACTTCGCCAGTCGCACTTCCTGTTTGCTCAGTGTGCTCTTGGCTCCTGTTTGGTGTAAGTGTTCTGATCTTAGCTTCTGACCTCGGACCTCCTCCTGACTATGTCTTTGTCTGCTTCCTGAACCTTACAGGTTACATTCTGGCTTCTGACCTATGACCTCTTCCTGACCACATCTCTGTCTGCTCCCTGAATCTTATACGTTACCTTCTGGCTTATGATCCCGGATTGTCTGACTACCTTTCTATTCATACTGCTCATTGTTTTTTTCCTGTATGTGTCACACCGATGTCACATGGATGCTATAAGTGTGATGTCCGTATTTGACCAGTGCTGGCAGAAAAAAAACAGAATTGCGTCCATGTGTATCACACAGACTCAGAGGTAGTTCATGAAAGCACATGGTCTGTGTGCAAACACAGAGGTGTGAACACTCCCATTGATTCTAATCAGTATACTTGACAGCGTGTCTCCGCTACTTGTGAAAATGAACACCACATGTACCAAAGACACAGACATGTTAAGTGGGCCATAACATGAAATGTGATAAATGATTGATTGCTCTCAGTGAGAGAAGCAAAAATATCATTTTGTAGTTGTGATACCTTTTAATGGCTAACTAAAATAAAATAAAATGGTGTTACAAAGCAAGCTTTCGAGACATCTCAGGTCCCTTCATCAGGCATGGTATGACAAAATATCTGAAGAAACAAAAATATATACACAAGCAGAGCAGAGGGATGGCATAATAAAAGGACATTTAAATAAACAAACACTGAGCTTAGTGAGTGAATTCTTAATTAGCTTTGATTACTTTGATTAGAGGTGTCAAAGTTTTATTGTCCCAATATCCATGTAGGATCAGAGGCCTGGTGCCCTCAGTCTCTTCAGGCTGTAAATTGCCCCACACTGATATTAGATGTTTCTTTTGCTTTTTTGTCCAATATCATTGACTGTACCGAATATCTAAATGAGTCAATATACTGGTCCAAAATGGTGTTGCGGCCAGGAGGTGTCCAATCAGAGTTTTTTTTGTTCTCTATTTTGATTTGTGTTTGGCTGTTTGGAATACTTAAGTCTTCTTTGGCATCAAAGAACTCCTTCAGTCTCAATCTCCTGAAGTATTGTTCCATGTCACTACAAAGCTCTGTTTTGTCTAGAGGTTTTGTAGGACAAAATGTGAGACCTCTAGAAAGCACACTGAGTTCTAGATTAGTGGGTTTGTGGGATGACAAATTAATAACACAGCTGACTGTACCTGTGTCCCTCTGGCAGTTTTGCTCCATGCTGCTGTGTTTGGAAGGAACTTGGCTGGTGCTTGAGAAGAATCATGCTTACAGCCGAAGTCTGTGGAGTTTCTTTTTCTTGTTGGCTATTAGGTATGACTGCAGTGTTGTATAGAAGTTCTGCATCCTCTGCTGTATGTTTCTAGTTACTGTACTCCTTAAAGTTTGTATTTCCATTTGGATCTTTTTCTTGGTGCTGTAGAAAACATGAATAAGGTGATTCCTTAGTCTCTCCGAGGTTCTGTAGCAAAGGTGTTGTGAATAATAAGTATTGTAGGTGATTCGAATAGGATTCCTTAAGCTTAGTCCTTTGGGTATTAAATGTTGTTTCTTGCATCTGTTTAAAAAGAAAATGTCACCGTCTAGTTGTGCCAGTTTCTTCAGAAGATCTTTTAGTTCCATAGTTGTGCGGTACATTTTGGTATCCTCCATTTTTAGTTACACGAGAAAAGGTTAGTGTACCGTGTTAGCCAGTTGAAAAATGATTGATTGCTCTCAGTGAGAGAAGCAAAAATATAATTTTGTAGTTCTGATACCATGTGATGTCATGATAATTAAATAGATGACTGCTGTGCCCATAGGAATTAAATTGTTATTTAAACTGACCTATGATGCCATTGTACCATGACTATGGGTGCTTGATGCACCAGAAATGTGTCAGTACCCTAATTGATAAATAGATGTAAATTACTTAATAAATTAGGTATGTGTTATAAGTGCCATGTGCCTCCGCCAGAGGTGGTTACTCCAGTTAGAGATTTTGGTACTACTATGGCATAAACTTTCATGAGTTGGATGGATAAGCTTAACCACGCCTGGCCCTTCCCATGCTCAACCAATTTTGGCAAAGCTGTCCAAGACTCACATGGAAACACCAAATATCACAATATTTTCGCATAACTTACACGTTGTACAAAGTTTAGGCAGAATTTTAAGGAGGTTTTACTCCAGAATTCTGGATAAAGATCTTAATCAGCTTGCCCTTTTATGTCATCTGCATTTTTCATTTAATCATAATAATATATTTAAAAATGTATACTTTGTAAATATATAACAGTTGTTAATCCTAAATATAGCATACATTAAATTAAACTGTACAAATGGTTGCATTTGTGGTTTACAAAAATATTTTTCTTTGATGATGAAGATAGAGACAATTTTCATTTGATTACTGGGGGGGGGGGGGGATCAATGACTGCTTCTCACTGGGTCCCTTCATAAACACTTAAGTTTCTGAATTTTTAAACATTTTTAAAAAAAATGCCATAAATTTCAATTGGGTTTTTTTCTAAAGCTATCTTTACAAGCATTTTTTCCAAATAAAAAAAAAATTGAGAGTGATAAGACTTCCAAAAAACTAAATGACTAAAGCATTTTTGCAAATATTAAAAAAAAAGCAAAATGTGTGAATTCAGCCTAATTACATAAATAAAATGAAGAAATATAAAAAAAATACTATATTTGATTTTCTGTGCTATCATAGCATATGGGAAAAAGTTATATGAATATTTCTACTATAGAATGGGTTAAAAGTAAATGAAATAACAATATACTGTACATCCTATCATTTCCCTAGCTTTCCCCTTTAATAATGTTTAATAAGAGCCTTACAGATGGGAATTATAGACTTTCACACCTAAGGTATGTGTGGTCATTTTAATATAATCTAGCCTTACCAGTGTAGATCATGGCCTCTACAATTCCAAATTGTCCCATGAGGCTCCCTCCCCCTCCAGCCACTTTAGAAGGCAAGACCCATAAAACAAAACAGTTCCTTTGTTCCATGTGGTAGGGTGTTTTGTAAAGTGATGTTTCCTTGCATTAGGGATTCTTTTAATCTTCTGGAATGCAGCCCATGCTCTATAACTCAACCTGTTTTGAATAGTTTCCTGATACCAATAACATGCATGGACTCTTTGTGCAGCCGAAGATATTATTTTAATCAGTCGCAGCTGACAGTGACATGATTCACATAGAACTGGCCTACGTTACCAAATTACAATGTAAATATGCAGAAATTAATCAATAAACAAGACCCTTCTTGTACAATGTCGAAAATGGAAGTTTGGCATATTGTTTATTTTTGTCTGTGCTCACAGTTCATTCCTGTAAAGGTCTTTGATTCGGTCCGAGTAAAGAAAGAAAACAGCTTCTTTACAATGTTTCATGCTGATAACTAGCATAGGGGCTAAGATTATTTTCACATATGCGTTCTCAACCTTCATTTATTGTTTTCCGTTTTCACTAGTGTTACAGATCTGCAATCAGTGCACATGTCGTCTCAGTATATTGAACACATGTAACAGTTGAGAAATAGTGCATATCGAAAAAACACAAAGGGGCTGATTTATCAATATGGGTGTTTTATATGCCAGACTGAAAAAACAAAATTGAAGTGTATTGTCAAAATTTACTTAACGGGACCAACCAACTAAAAACTTAGGATGATTTCTAGACTGTCCTAAAGTCACTAGCTTAACTGGCTTGCAAAGTCTCCTTAAGGAGAATAGTGTTCCCCCGTGGTCCCCACATAGCTTTCTCATGAGCCAGATCAGACACCCCCATACTTTGCACTGACGAGGGGCAAGCACCCCGAAACACCGTGTCTGCAAATTGGGATTCTGATCTGGCTTATATATCCTGAGTCATATTGCAAAGGATTGTTGAAAATCCACTTGTGACTTTTAGGATCGCTACTTCCAATAGGTGGCGCTGTGCTAGAGTTTGTCTCCTTTACTGGAGAGACAATTTGAATATTTCCCAGAGGGGCATTGCAGCTATAAGTCCCCTTACCTGGCAGCCAGACTGGCTTGCAAAGTCTCCTTAAGGAGAATAGTGTTCCCCCGTGGTCCCCACATAGCTTTCTCATGAGCCAGATCAGACACCCCCATACTTTGCACTGACGAGGGGCAAGCACCCCGAAACACCGTGTCTGCAAATTGGGATTCTGATCTGGCTTATATATCCTGAGTCATATTGCAAAGGATTGTTGAAAATCCACTTGTGACTTTTAGGATCGCTACTTCCAATAGGTGGCGCTGTGCTAGAGTTTGTCTCCTTTACTGGAGAGACAATTTGAATATTTCCCAGAGGGGTATTGCAGCTATAAGTCCCCTTACCTGGCAGCCAGACTGGCTTGCAAAGTCTCCTTAAGGAGAATAGTGTTCCCCCGTGGTCCCCACATAGCTTTCTCATGAGCCAGATCAGACACCCCCATACTTTGCACTGACGAGGGGCAAGCACCCCGAAACACCGTGTCTGCAAATTGGGATTCTGATCTGGCTTATATATCCTGAGTCATATTGCAAAGGATTGTTGAAAATCCACTTGTGACTTTTAGGATCGCTACTTCCAATAGGTGGCGCTGTGCTAGAGTTTGTCTCCTTTACTGGAGAGACAATTTGAATATTTCCCAGAGGGGCATTGCAGCTATAAGTCCCCTTACCTGGCAGCCAGACTGGCTTGCAAAGTCTCCTTAAGGAGAATAGTGTTCCCCCGTGGTCCCCACATAGCTTTCTCATGAGCCAGATCAGACACCCCCATACTTTGCACTGACGAGGGGCAAGCACCCCGAAACACCGTGTCTGCAAATTGGGATTCTGATCTGGCTTATATATCCTGAGTCATATTGCAAAGGATTGTTGAAAATCCACTTGTGACTTTTAGGATCGCTACTTCCAATAGGTGGCGCTGTGCTAGAGTTTGTCTCCTTTACTGGAGAGACAATTTGAATATTTCCCAGAGGGGTATTGCAGCTATAAGTCCCCTTACCTGGCAGCCAGACTGGCTTGCAAAGTCTCCTTAAGGAGAATAGTGTTCCCCCGTGGTCCCCACATAGTTTTCTCATGAGCCAGATCAGACACCCCCATACTTTGCACTGACGAGGGGCAAGCACCCCGAAACACCGTGTCTGCAAATTGGGATTCTGATCTGGCTTATATATCCTGAGTCATATTGCAAAGGATTGTTGAAAATCCACTTGTGACTTTTAGGATCGCTACTTCCAATAGGTGGCGCTGTGCTAGAGTTTGTCTCCTTTACTGGAGAGACAATTAGCTTAAATCTACACCTCCACATGAGCAGGTGCAGATTTGCGCCAAACCTTTCTTGTGTTAAGCATAATAAATAGGGCTAAAAGTTATCTTTGTTTCTTTCAGGTATTTTATGATCCTTTTTTCAATGTTTATGAAGAAAAAATGCATGTTTTTAGCAATATTTAAGTTTTGGGACTTTCCTTTATGCTAAAAACGTATGTAAACGGCTTGATATTTTAAGGAAATGCTTTGAAGATTTATGTGTGAAATGCTTTGAAGGTTTATGTTTGACCTTACAGTACAGCTCTGTTTCCAAACATACAAACTAGCCTTAACCTATTGTGTATGGTAGCTGTGACATTTTCACATATTAGCCGATATTTAGGGCCATGGATTTTCGGGGTCGCCGGGTTAAGTCGAACTTTAAAAAAAGTTTTGTTCGGGACTGAAACTTGACCTGGACGCTGAACCCTAAATAAGTCATAGGAGACCAAAACTTGTGTGCTGTAAAATGTCAGTAAAATGGTTGTAGTAAAAGGTAAGGGGCTGAAAAAGGAAGCTACACCATGTGCAGAATTATTAGGCAAGTCATATTTTAGAGGGGTTTTTTTTTATTATTGATCAACAACTATGTTCTCAATCAACCCAAAAGACTCATAAATATCAAAGCTTAATATTTTTGGAAGTTGAAGTGGGATTTTTTTAGATTTGGCTATCTTAGTAGGATATCTGTTTGTGCAGGTAACTGTTACTGTGCAGAATTATTAGGCAACTTAATAAAAACCAAAAATATTCCCATCTCACATCTCAGGTAAACCAATATAACTGCACAACAATTCTGAAGCTTTTCCCTGTAATTCCCGATTGCCCTGGTGCGGTGGCAATTGTGATAATTCCTGTGGGGTTCACTGTGAATCTACAGCTGGTATCAAGACATCTATCAGACACCCCCATTACTAATCTAGTAAGTATACCAGTATAAAAAAATAAAACACAGATGCAGGAAAATAAACGTTTATTTAAATAAACACTTCCCCACAAGCCCTCGTTTATAATGAATTAATAAAAAAATGCTCAATGTTTCCGTATAATACAATTGGGGAATAAAAAACTCTCTTATTCATCAATTTATGACTTCAAAATGAATTTTGGAAGTTTTGACGTAATCCAAATTTAATGTCTCGTGATGATCGTTGATTCTGATTCCGGAATGTCTAATGAGTGGGGACATCAATGAGTTACTGACATCACAGCTCGTGAGAAATTTTGGGCTGCCACTGACCAGCAGTAACCTGTGGAGCAGTATTCTGAGAAAACTCTAAGCACTACACCCTATAGGAATTGATGGACTTTGTGGGACATTGCACTTTGGATTATGGTGGAAATTTCAGGATTTATATTGAAAAAATAAAATGGTGAACAATGGTGTGTAACGGAGTCTCTATTAAAATAATCTTTTTATTCCAGTGTCTGTTTTTTAATGCTATACTTACCAGGTTAGTAGTAGGGGTGTCTGATTGATTCCTCTCCATAGCTAACCCCTGTGCTTGACGCTAGCTGTCAATTCACAGCTGACATCAACCCCACAAGTATTACCCCCATTGCCACCACAGGACAATCAGGAAGTGGTGGCTAAATCACCAGAATGTATGCACCACTTCTGGGGTGGCTGTCGTCTGCTATTGTTAGACTGGGAAAGGCCAAATAACAATGGATATTCTAACCCTGATAATACCAGTTTCCAGCTGTCTGTTTTACATTGGTTGGTTATCAAAAATAGGGTAGATTCCATGCCATTTTTTTAAAAAAATAATTAATTTAAAAAAATGGCATAGGATCACCACTGTTTTATAAACCAGACAAGGTAAATCTGACAACTAAGGCTATGTGCACACACTGCGTTTTTTGGCGCTGCGTTTTTGTGCGTTTTTTAGCGTTAAAAACGCACAGAAACGCAGCGTCTTTAAAAAACACATGAAAAAACGCATGCTTTTTTACTGCGTTTTGGTGCGTTTTTGGCTGCGTTTTGCTGCGTTTTTTCTCACTGCGTTTTTCTGCAGTTTTTTTTATCAACATTGCCATTGCCATTAAAGATTGTTGAAAAAAAAAATGTCTGATGTCATTTCCTTCTTCCATATGTTCTTCATTCTCCACTAGTGTATGCAGGAGAGCAGACAGCTGCTGAACTACAAGGCTCAGCATGCTCCATCCAGGACTGTATGCTGGAGGGTGAGTCAGGGGGAGCAGAACTACAAGGCTCAGCAAACTCCATCCACTAGTGGATGCAGGAGAGCAGACAGCAACTGCAGAACTACAAGGCTCAGCATCCTCCATCCAATAGTGTATGCAGGAGAGCAGACAGCAGCTGTCAAACTACAAGGCTCAGCATCCTCCTTCCAGGACTGTATGCAGGATTTCTTTGCCCCCCCAAAAAAAACAAATGACATGGGCTTTGCCATATTTTTGTATGCTAGCCGGGTACAGCAGGCAGGTATGGGCTGCCCCCAACCCCCAGCTGCCTATTTGTACCCGGCTGGGAACCAAAAATATAGGGAAGTCCTTTTTTTTTTAATTATTTCATGAATTTCCTGAAATAATTAAAAAAAAAAATGACGTGGGCTTCGCCTAATTTTTGTGTCCACCCAGGTACAACTAGGCAGCTGGGGATTGGAATCCATAATGCAGGGTGCCCAAGCTTTCTGGGCACCCCCGCTGCGAATTGCAGTCCGCAGCCACCCCAGAAAATGGCGCTTTCATAGAAGCGCCATCTTCTAGCGCTGTATCCAACTCTTCCAGCTGCCCTGATGCCGGGTGGCTCGCTGGGTAATAATGGGGTTAGGGCTAGCTGTGTATTATCAGCTGGCCCTAAGCCCGAAATTCATGGTGTCACGCCAATATTAGACATGGCAACCATGAATTTCTAGTAAAGATAAAAAAAAAAAACACAACACACAGAAAAATATTTTTATTAGAAATAAAACACAACACAATTAGTGACTCCATCTTTACTGAAATAAAGAACCCCCCTCCGCAGTAATCCTGGGTCAAGGGTCCCGCGCAGTCCAATCCGGATCCAATATCATCTGATCGGTTTGCTGGAAGGCAAAGCGATCAGATGATGTGTCAGGTTCAAGGCCTCAATCACATGAGACAGCAGCTGATTGTATAAATGGCTTTTATACAATCAGATGATGCATCAGTGCAAAAAAAAAAAAATACACACTTCAGTGAAGTGTTGGACTGGCTACCGGAGGAATCTCCAGTAATGTCAGGCCTGGATTCAGGTACCTGCACTGTACTCCGGAGCTCTCACCTGAGCTTTGGCGTGCAGTCTGGACTTTACAGCGAGCGCCGAGTTACTGATTCTCCGGCACTTGCAGTTCAGTTCATGACAGCTGCAGACATCCCGGGCTAATCTCCGGTGCTCTCACCTGAACTCCGGAGATCACCCCGGCCTATCTGCAGCTGTCATGAACTGACTGCAAGCGCCGGTGAATCAGTCACTCGGCGGTAAAATCCGGCGTCACCGCGAGACTTACGATCAGCTGATGCGTCAGGTGACCGCATCAGGTGATCACCGCCAGGTCCTCACGGCCAGGTCATGCAGCTATTATACGTGCCTGGGAGCCAGCACACAGCCAGAGCGGGGGTGGCGGTATCGGGAAGAGGAGCTTGGAGCGGACATGGCACCGGGAGTTTGCAGACAGGTGAGTATGACATTTTTCTACTGTTCACTTTTGATTTAGCAGCCGCTTCCACCTCCTGCACAGGAGCGGACATGGCACCGGGCGGGAAATGGAAGCAGCGGTGACGGTATCGGGAGGATTCACGCTTCTGTGTTTACTGACAGAAGGAATCCTCTTCCTGTACACGTCACTGCAGTACCCACCCCTTGCATTTATAGCTGCGTTTTTAGTAATAAAAACGCACTAAAACGCAGCTATATTTGCAATTTGCTGTTTTCATTGCGTTTTTGAACATCTCATTGAACTCAATGGGTGGAAAACGTAGTGAAAAATGCAAAAATAATTGACATGCTGCGTTTTTGTGGGCACCACAAAAACGCAGCTAAAAAGAAATGCTATGTGCAGACAGCAAAATTGAAAACTCATAGACTTTGCTGGAGAAGCAAAGTCATGCAGTTTTTCTGAGCAAAATTGCACCCGAAAAACGCACAAAAACGCTGTGAAAAACGCACTGTGTGAACTTACCCTAAGGGTTGCAGCTCGCAGGTATCTATTTTACCTCCCTTGGTTATCAAAAATAGATGGGAGCCATGTCATTTTTCTTTTTAATCTTCATTGTTCAGTACTGGCAATTTTCGCATGCAATATAGGTTGTTGATTGGCTGTGCTGCAGCCTTTCAATAAACTCTTTTAACATATGAACATTACCTGAACTCCAAACTCGGACCAAGACTTTTATTTTTAGTCCATGTTTGTGTCCAAGACCCGGTGTTTGGTACAAACCTCCAACTTTACAGTTCAGGCTTGCGGACTGTTACCTGTATTCATACAGCATTTGATGAGTAAGTTCAGTACATACGAGCAAGATAGCCATGATAGCCATGATATATAAAGCTTATAAATGACCAGAGATATACTGTATACCATTTTTCTACTGTTTTGGAAAAAAATTATCATCGTCACTGATGGACACTGACAGTAAACGGCCCCTGTGCATGACCGGTGCATAAAACCCCCTCTATAAACTGTGTGCAGAACTATTAGGCAAATGAGTATTTTAATTACATGATAATTTTTACACAGTGTGTCCTACTCCAAGCTGTATAGGCTTGAGAGCCAGCTACCAATTAAATAATTAGGTGATGTGCATCTCTGTAATGAGGAGGGTGTAGTGTAGTGACATCAACACCCTATTTAAGGTGTGTTTAATTATTAGGCAATTTCCTTTCCTTTGGCAAAATGGGTCAGAAGAGAGATTTGACGGGCTCTGAAAAGTCCAAAATTGGGAGATGTCTTGCAGCAGTCTTGAAATTGCCAAACTTTTGAAGCGTGATCACCGAACAATCAAGCGTTTCATGGCAAATAGCCAACAGGGTCGCAAGAAGCGTGTTGGGCAAAAAAGGTGCAAAATAACTGCCCATGATTGAGGAAACTCAAGCGTGAAGCTGCCAAGATACCATTTGCGACCAGTTTTGCCATATTTCAGAGCTGCAATGTTATTGGAGTATGAAAAAGCACAAGGTGTGCCATACTCAGGGACATGGCCAAGAGAAGGAAGGCTGAAAAACGACCACCTTTGAACAAGAAACATAAGATAAAACGTCAAGACTGGGCCAAGAAATATCTTAAGACTGATTTTTCAAAGGTTTTATGGACTGATGAAATGAGAGTGACTCTTGATGAGTCAGATGGATGGGCCAAAGGCTGGATCAGTAAAGGGCAGAGAGCTCCGACTCAAACACCAGCAAGGAGGAGGTGGTGTACTGGTATGGGCAGGTATCATCAAAGATGAACTTGTGGGACGTTTTCGGGTTGAGGATGGAGTGAAGCTCAACTCCCAGACCTACTACCAGTTTCTGGAAGACAACTTCTTCAATCAGTGGTACAGGAAAAAGTCGGTATCGTTCAAGAAAAACATGATTTTCATGCAGGACAATGCTCCATCACATGCATCCAACTACTCCACAGCATGGCTGGCCAGTAAAGGTCTAAAAGATGAAAAAATAATGACATGGCCCACTTGTTCACCTGATCTGAACCCCATAGAGAACCTCTGGTCCCTCATAAAATGTGAGATCTACAGGGAGGGAAAACAGTAGACCTCTCGGAACAGTGTCTGGGAGGTTGTGGTGGCTGCTGCACACAATGTTGATCGTAAACAGATCAAGCAACTGACAGAATCTATGGAGGGTATGCTGTTGAGTATCATCATAAAGAAAGATGGCTATATTGGTCACAAATTTTTTGGGGTTTTGTTTTTGCATGTCAGAAATGTTTATTTTTAAATTGTGTGCAGTTATATTGGTTTACCTGGTGAAAATAAACAAGTGAGATGGGAATATATTTGGTTTTTATTAAGTTGTCTAATAATTTTGCATAGTAATAGTTACCTGCACAAACAGATATCCTCCTAAGATATCCTCCTGAGAACATAGTTGTTGATTAATAATAAAAAAATCCTCTAAAATATAACTTGCCTAATAATTCTGCACACGGTGTATATACATATCCATGTTTACATGCATGTATACATCCATGGCCAAATGTGTTGGCATCCTTGAAATTGTTCCAGAAAGTAATGTATTTTTCCCACAAAATTAGACGTTTTGGTGGCACTGATGAGACAATTTGAATGTTTTGTTATACACATCTTTATTTCTTTTGTGTCTATTGAAACAACACAAAAAAAAAATTGAGGAAAAAAGGCAAGTTGGACATAATTTTACACAAAACCCCTAAAATGGTCTGGAGAAAATTATTGACAACTTTCCAAAATTTGGGGTTAAATAACTTTGTTTCAAGAATTTAAGGCTCGTTCAAACTCACCTGTAGCAGGTAACAGGTGTGAACGATATAAAAATGACACCTAAAACCAGATAAAAATGGGAGTAATTGACTCAGTCTTTCCATTGTGTGTCTGTGTGTGCCACACTAAGCATGGAGGACAGAAAGAAAAGGCAACTGTCTGATGACTTTAAAACCATATTTGTCAAAAAATATCAAGAATCTCAGTGTTATATATCTATCTCCAGAGATCTTGATGTTCTTTTGTCCACGGTGCAAAACATAATATAGACGTTTTCAACCTATGGAAATGGAGCTAATCTCCCTGGATGTTAATGGCAGCGAAAAAAGTGTTGAAATGTTGCAATGCAGGATTGTCCAAATGGTGTACTAGCCGGCCTGATCAATTTCCAAAGATATTCATGCAGTCCTACATGCTAAGCATGCATCAGTGTAAGCTCGAACTATTCCTCAATATTTGAATGAAATGAAACCCTATGACAGAAGACCCAAGAAGACCCCACTGCTAACACAGAGAAATAAAAAAGCTAAACTTTTGTTTGCCAAAATGTACGTGAGAAAGCCAACATCTTTCTGGGAAATTGACTTGTAGACAGATGAGAACAAGATAGAAGTTTTTGGTAAAGCACATCATTCTACTGTTTACCAAAAATGGAATGAGGCTCACAAAAAAAGAACACAATACCTTCAGTCAAATATGGTAGAGATTCAAAGATATTTTGGTGTTGTTGTGGGGGTACAGGTGCCTGCTGACCCCAGCTTCTCTTCTACTTCAGATGGATGTGCATCTGAGGATGCATATTCTGCTTTAATGCGTTGCGGCACAGGTCCTTGCACTGTGCCACATGCTGCCCCCAAATAATGGCTATCACCTGACGTCTGTACGGAGACTGGGAGTGGTAAATGACAGTGACGTCTTGCCTCATGGTGCGCTTTCCAATGTCAGCTGCTGGCCATTGCAAGCCAGCTTCAGAGGACCCCGAGAGACATGGGAGTGCAGGGAAGATGAGCAGAATGTTTTATTTAAATATGCACTAGAGAAAGAACATATATAATTGGATAGAAGCCAAGTATACCAGGATTAAAACCATATATACCAGGAGGAGAACCATAAATACCAGGATGGGGACCATGCATTTCAGGATGGGGACATATAAATCAGGATGGAAGATATATGCAATAATGTGGGACCTTGCATACAGGGATGGGGAACTGCATACCAGGATGGAGACATATATTGCAGGATAAGAGACATACAGTTAGGTCCAGAAATATTTGGACAGTGACACAATTTTCGCGAGTTGGGCTATGCATGCCACCACATTGGATTTGAAATGAAACCTCTACAACAGAATTCAAGTGCAGATGGTAACGTTTAATTTGAAGGTTTGAACAAAAATATCTGATAGAAATTGTAGGAATTGTACACATTTCTTTACAAACACTCCACATTTTAGGAGGTCAAAAGTAATTGGACAAATAAACCAAACCCAAACAAAATATTTTTATTTTCAATATTTTGTTGCGAATCCTTTGGAGGCAATCACTGCCTTAAGTCTGGAACCCATTGACATCACCAAACGCTGGGTTTCCTCCTTCTTAATGCTTTGCCAGGCCTTTTACAGCCGCAGCCTTCAGGTCTTGCTTGTTTGTGGGTCTTTCCGTCTTAAGTCTGGATTTGAGCAAGTGAAATGCATGCTCAATTGGGTTAAGATCTGGTGATTGACTTGGCCATTGCAGAATGTTCCACTTTTTTGCACTCATGAACTCCTGGGTAGCTTTGGCTGTATGCTTGGGGTCATTGTCCATCTGTACTATGAAGCGCCGTCCTATCAACTTTGCGGCATTTGGCTGAATCTGGGCTGAAAGTATATCCCGGTACACTTCAGAATTCATCCGGCTACTCTTGTCTGCTGTTATGTCATCAATAAACACAAGTGACCCAGTGCCATTGAAAGCCATGCATGCCCATGCCATCACGTTGCCTCCACCATGTTTTACAGAGGATGTGGTGTGCCTTGGATCATGTGCCGTTCCCTTTCTTCTCCAAACTTTTTTCTTCCCATCATTCTGGTACAGGTTGATCTTTGTCTCATCTGTCCATAGAATACTTTTCCAGAACTGAGCTGGCTTCATGAGGTGTTTTTCAGCAAATTTAACTCTGACCTGTCTATTTTTGGAATTAATGAATGGTTTGCATCTAGATGTGAACCCTTTGTATTTACTTTCATGGAGTCTTCTCTTTACTGTTGACTTAGAGACAGATACACCTACTTCACTGAGAGTGTTCTGGACTTCAGTTGATGTTGTGAACGGGTTCTTCTTCACCAAAGAAAGTATGCAGCGATCATCCACCACTGTTATCATCCGTGGACGCCCAGGCCTTTTTGAGTTCCCAAGCTCACCAGTCAATTCCTTTTTTCTCAGAATGTACCCGACTGTTGATTTTGCTACTCCAAGCATGTCTGCTATCTCTCTGATGGATTTTTTCTTTTTTTTCAGCCTCAGGATGTTCTGCTTCACCTCAATTGAGAGTTCCTTAGACCGCATGTTGTCTGGTCACAGCAACAGCTTCCAAATGCAAAACCACACACCTGTAATCAACCCCAGACCTTTTAACTACTTCATTGATTACAGGTTAACGAGGGAGACGCCTTCAGAGTTAATTGCAGCCCTTAGAGTCCCTTGTCCAATTACTTTTGGTCCCTTGAAAAAGAGGAGGCTATGCATTACAGAGCTATGATTCCTAAACTCTTTCTCCGATTTGGATGTGAAAACTCTCATATTGCAGCTGGGAGTGTGCACTTTCAGCCCATATTATATATATAATTGTATTTCTGAACATGTTTTTGTAAACAGCTAAAATAACAAAACTTGTGTCACTGTCCAAATATTTCTGGCCCTGACTGTATATACCATGGTGAGGGACCTTGTACACCAGGATGGGGACTAGTGATGAGCGAGTGTATTCGTTACTATTCGCTATTCGCAAAATAGTATGGTAGTCGGGCTATTCGTTATACTGCGAGTAATAGTATATTTGCCTCACTATATTCGGATGTCCCGCCCAGCCATTTTGGTGCATGATTTGCAGCCAATAAATATGCTGAGCTTCTTATCCAAGCACAGTAATGTCGTAGCCTTATTGGTTGTGGCGTTACTGTGAACAGCATCATAGGGTCTATAAAAGACCTTCTGCTGCCATTTTGTGCACATTGCGCCTGAAGCCTGCATTGTATCAGCGTAGGGATAGAGTGAGAAGCTGCTAGGGAGAGTGTAGGCCTTTTAGTAAGGGTTTCCTACAGCATAGGTCAGTGTAGCATTCAGAGGGACAGATTTCAGAGTAATGAGAGAGTTTACAGCAGTGTGTGTCACTACCTTCATAGTACTGTCCAGAAACCAGAATACAATAGCTCTTTTAAGAGCTGATAGCACTGAACAAAGTCACAACAGGGAGGCAGAGATTTTGGATTAGATAGGGAATCTGGACCTGTTTCCACAATAGTAAAGGTCCAGTCACACTAAACAACTTACCAGCGATCCCAACAACGATAGGGATCGCTGGTAAGTTGCTAGGAGGTTGCTGGTGAGATGTCACACTGCGACGCTCCAGTGATCCCACCAGCAACCTGACCTGGCAGGGATCGCTGGAGCGTCGCTACACGAGTTGCTGGTGAGCTCACCAGCAACCAGTGACCAGCCCCCAGCGCCGCGTGGAAGATGCTGCGCTTGGTAACTAAGGTAAATATCGGGTAACCAACCCGATATTTACCTTGGTTACCAGCGCACGCAGCTACACGTGCAGAGAGCAGGGAGCAGCGCACACCGCTTAGCGCTGGCTCCCTGCTCTCCTAGTTACAGCACACATCGGGTTAATTACCCGATGTGTGCTGCAGCTAAATGTGCACAGAGCAGGGAGCAGCGCACACTGCTTAGCGCTGGCTCCCTGCTCTCCTAGTTACAGCACACATGGGGTTAATTAACCCGATGTGTCCTGCAGCTACATGTGCACAGAGCAGGAGCCAGCACTGACAGTGAGAGCGGCGGAGGCTGGTAACAAAGGTAAATATCGGGTAACCAAGGACAGGGCTTCTTGGTTACCGGATGTTTACTGTGGTTACCAGCCTCCGCAGAAGCCGGCTCCTGCTGCCTGCACATTTAGTTGTTGCTCTGTCGCTGTCACACACAGCGATCTGTGCTTCACAGCGGGACAGCAACAACTAAAAAATGGCCCAGGACATTCAGCAACAACCAATGACCTCACAGCAGAGGCCAGGTTGTTGCTGGATGTCACACACAGCGACATCACTAGCAACATCGCTGCTACATCACAAAAGTTGTTCGTTAGCAGCGATGTTGCTAGCGATGTTGCTTAGTGTGACGGGGCCTTTAGGGTTTCACAGGCTGACATGTGCCGTCAGCCACATTCATACATTACTACTGGCTTTTGCAAATACAAAGCAGGGCTCCACCATTTTATGGTACCTGATACAGTAAAGCACCATTCCTGTTTCACAATAATCAGGGTTTCACAGCCTGACGTGTGCCATCCGTCCATGTCAGCCACATGCATACATTACTAGTGGCTTTTGCAAATACAAAGAAGGACTCTACCATTTTGTGGTGCCTGGTACAAAGTATTCACTTGTACTTTCTACACAACATTTTTGGGGTCAAAGTATTCTTGGCTTGGGCTATCAACATCTGCAAATATGCCAGCAAAACCCCAAATGACAAAAAAGGCAGTTGTTAAGGGACGTGGACGTGGACGGGGTGTTGTCAATGGTGGGCGACAAGGCACTGAGTCTGTGTCAGGTCAGAAGAAGCTTGATGCATCCACTATGTTCCTTGCCAAATTTCCCGGTCTGGAATGTAAACCTGTGTGGAAGCCAGAAGAGCGAGAGCAGATTCTGTCTTGGATGGCAGACAAGGCCTCTTCGCATTTGTCAAGCAGCAACTAATCTTCCATGAGCACTAGAGCTATGAGCGACACTCTAGAGGCTCGAGTTCGGTTCGGTTTGTCAAACGGAGGCCGCGTTCGAGTTCGGTTTAGTGAGCCGTTTGACGAACCTCTCGAACCCCATAGAAAACAATGGGAGGCAATCACAAACACATAAAAACACATAGAAAATACCTTCAAAGGTGTCAAAAGGTGTCAAAAAACTCCCAAGACACCACAAACACATGGGAAAGTGACAAGGACATATACTCATGCGAAAACAAAACAGCTGGATGAGGAAAAAGAGGAGGAGACACAGATCTATGAGTATATGCAAGTGAACATCTATGCCATTACTGTGCACCTTGAGCCTTGCTTATTTTAGGCTTCCAATCTGGATAAATTGCCTGAGCTCGCCACGTACCCCTGTCGTGATCTTGTCGTATCCCGCAGCCAGTGTTCTCTCGGAACGTGTCTTCAGTGCTGCTGGGGGTGTGCTGACAGATAAGCGCACACATCTGTCCACTGACAATGTGGACAGACTAACGTTCATCAAGATGAACAAGTCATGGATCACAGAGGACATTTCTACTCCTATGTCATCCGGGGGAGGCGAAAGGCTGGTGTATTCTTGAGAGTGCTTCATGCAAAGCATCTTTTTAAGACTGGAACTGGGGGACAACTGATGCCAGTGAAGTGGTGTGTGTGTGGCCCAATTTTTGGAAACGAGGGAGACTGTGGTTGGAGTCCCCTTGCTTTTGAAAAAAGAACCAAGATGAACAAGTCATGGATCACAGAGGACTTTTCCACCCCTGTGTCATCCAGGGGAGGCTAAAGGCTGGTGATCTCTAAACGAGGGAGACTGTGGTTGGAGTCCCTTTGCTGTGTTTTATATGATTTTCAAAGGGCATGACATGGCTTAGAGGTTTACTTTCAGCATCTGCAACCGGTTGGGTACAGAAATGCTGCCTTTCCAACCATTTTTACAGAGGATTTTTGAGACCTTATGCCCATCGCAGTGCCCCAAGAGCCGATGCCCAGTCGCCACTCCTTCTCCAAGAAAGTTGTGCCCACGCTACACCAGCATGTCACACACAACATCACCGCTTCCTTGAGAAAGTCTGTGTGTGACAGGGTGCATTTCACCACAGATACTTGGACCAGTAAGCATGGATAGGGGTGTTACATGTCGCTGACTGGGCACTGGGTAACTATGGTGAGAGATGGAGAAGGGTCTGCTGTACAAGTCTTTCCGTTCCCACGAGTTGTGTGTCAATCCTTCCTCTGTATGTAGAAGTTCCTCTACTGCTTCTGCCTTCTCAACCTCGTCTAGGTCGTCAAACTCCATTCAAAACCTGTTTTGTTAGGCCACCGGCGTTGTAACTGTGCACAAGGAATCACGCACACCTCCTTACTATGCTGGCAGTAGAGCTCAACGGCATCAGGTGGTCGACTCTTTACTTTGAAATGTCTGGGAAATGTGAGTCACACCGCTGAGGAATTGTGGACGGTAAGCTCTGGAGAGTGAGACCGAGTTTCATCAATGGTTGTCTCCACTCAAACAGCAGCCAGGGAAGGCCAAGTGCGACAATGATGCAGACCTGGGTGCGGCCCTTCGCCGTGACAATGTGACACACGTGTTTTGTATGGCTCACGTGTTCAACCTGGTTATCCAGCAATTTTTAAATCACTATCCCGGCCTACATGGACTTCTGCAGAGGGCACGGTGTAAGGCCTGCCAGGATCCACACACTGAGACAGGCTGTAAAGGATAGGCTAGAGGGAAGCCACTCACCAAGCAGGACCGCCAGAACCCTGAAACTCTTTAACCTCTATACAGGGATTTGGAATTACACACGGCCCAAGGTGATCAATACCTGCAAGACTGCAGTCCGAGAGAGTAGTAGTCAGGCAGGGTCAAAACATGAATTGAGGAACAGGAACAGAATAGGATGGCCAGGACTTAAATCAGAAAACAAGCAGGGGTCAAATGCGGATCGGGCAACGAGGTACATAAACAGCAGGCAGGAGACGTAGTCAGGAAACAAGCCATAGTCAGCACACAAAATCACAAAACAGAACTGGGCAGAAAAGGAACCAGAGGTTCATAGCTATGTCTGGCAGTGGTCAGCAGACAGGATGGGCCTAAAAAAGGGTGTGGTGTCTTCCCATTGGTTGTAGCTGAATGATGGTACTTCAGCTGTGAAACACCCACCACCTACAGTCAGCCTGTGGTTCTGCATATCTCAAGGTAACACAGCCCAGTGGGTGAGCAGAACCTGCGGACACCGGCGCTGCTGGCATCGACTCCTCTCCCATCACTATCTATAAAAGGAACATGTTGTCACCTGAAGACCGGAGTACAAATTGATGGAGCAGACTCCGGTGGTGACTAGAGTTGAGCGATGTTCAAGGATCGAGGTTCGCCAATTTCATGTTCGAGTGATTTTGGGGGTGCTTGAGATTGAACTCGAGCGCCTACTTTTTGCTAAAAGCTCGACAGCTTGAGTTACGTTCGAGAACGTTTCGATCAGCAAAAAACCTAGCTAGTTACAAGCTTGCTTTTCACTGTAATAGTGTGAGTAACTCTGTGATTCACACTATTATAAAATTTCAGCGTATCGTGTGCGGGGGCGGCGTGTTTAGAGCAGTGCTGCTGGGATAATGGCGATCGCCATTTTTTTTTTTCCTAAGCGCGCGTGCAGTGGGGCGGGCCAGCATGTCAGCCAATCACAGACACACACACAGCTAAGTGGTCTTTTTTGCCAGCCAAGCAAGGGCATCTGTCATAGGCTGTGAATGTCACATGTCCTTGCATTATAAATACGGCTATTTTCCCTCACGGCTCCATTATCTGCTTTCTGAGTGTAGGTGACAGTCACCGTTCACGCAGCTCCTGTCGTCGTTCCGGCTGTACGCTATACACACAGCGCTCTACAGATTAGGGACAGAAGTTTATTTCAGCCCTTTTCAGGGCTGATTTCCTCGGGCTCAGAGCCATAGGTGACAGTCAGGTCCGTGGAAACTCTGTATACAGCTTCAGATAACAGCGTCTATGTACCTAAGCTCCTAAGCTCAGGGAATTCCTTGCTGCATTTCACCATCAGGAGGGATAGAAAGTGAGGCTTCCTTTCCTGTCCACTGACCCAGAGAACCCGGCAACTGTACCTACCTGACCACTTTTGCCACGCTATTTTTATAGCAAACAGTGCTGAAACTTAGTGGCATCCAATAAGTGGCTGCTATACTCCATTTTTGTCCCACTGGTGCCAAGCAATTTCCAGCACCTCTGCATTCAACCCTCACACACATTTTGCCATGCTATTCCTATAGCAAACAGTGCTAAAAAATTAGTGGCATCAACAAAGTGTCTGCTATACTAATTTAGTGTCACACTGGTGCCAAGCAAGTCCCAGCACCTCTGCATTCAACCCTCATGCACATTTTGCTACGCTATTTTTATAGAAAACAGTGATGAAACTTAGTGGCATCCAAAAAGTGGCTGCTATACTCCATTGTTGTCCCACTGGTGCCAAGCAAGTCCCAGCACCTCTTCATTCAACCCTCATGCACATTTTGCTACGCTGTTTTTATAGCAAACAGTACTGAAAATTAGTGGCATCCACAAAGTGTCTGCTATGAAAATTTAGTGTCACACTGGCGCCAAGCAAGTCCTTGCACCTCTGCATTCAACCCTCATGCACATTTTGCTACACTTTTTTTTATAGCAAACAGTGCTGAAAATTAGTGGCATCCACAAAGTGTCTGCTATACTAATTTTGTGTCCCACTTGTGCCAAGCAAGTCCCAGCACCTCTGCATTCAACCCTCATGCACATTTTGCTATGCTATTTTTATAGCAAACAGTGCTGAAAATTAGTGGCATCCACAAAGTGTCTGCTATACTAATTTAGTGTCACACTGGTGCCAAGCAAGTCCCAGCACCTCTGCATTCAACCCTCATGCACATTTTGCTACACTATTTTTATAGAAAACAGTGATGAAACTTAGTGGCATCCAAAAAGTGGCTGCTATACTCCATTGTTGTCCCACTGGTGCCAAGCAAGTCCCAGCACCTCTGCATTCAACCCTCATGCACATTTTGCTACGCTGTTTTTATAGCAAACAGTGCTGAAAATTAGTGGCATCCACAAAGTGTCTGCTATACTAATTTTGTGTCCCACTTGTGCCAAGCAAGTCCCAGCACCTCTGCATTCAACCCTCATGAACATTTTGCTACGCTATTCTTATAGCAAACAGTGCTGAAAGTTATTGGCATCCAAAAAGTGGCTGCTATACTCCATTGTTGTCCCACTGGTGCCAAGCAATTTCCAGAACCTCTGCATTCAACCCTCATGCACATTTTGATACGCTATTTTTATAGCAAACTGTGCTAAAATTTAGTGGCATCCAAAAAGTGGCTGCTATACTCCATTGTTGTCCCACTTGTGGCAAGCAATTTACAGCACCTCTGCATTCAACCCTCATGCACATTTTGCTATGCTATTCTTATAGCAAACAGTGCTGAAAATTAGTGGCATCCACAAAGTGTCTGCTATACTAATTTTGTGTCGCACTTCTGCCTAGCAAGTCCCAGCACCTCTGCATTCAACCCTCATGAACATTTTGCTACGCTATTCTTATAGCAAACAGTGCTGCCAGTTTTAGGGCCATAGTTGCATTGTCAGGGATATTCAGTGTTGGTTCTTCAGCTGTCAATAAAGCTAGACCACCTTTGCAATCTACACAACCTCTCAATTTTTGCTACCACATTTTAAGTGGCTAATCTTGTCGCTAACAAAAGTGGCAAAAGGACAGTTGCTGGTGGAAAGGGGAACAGGCGTGTTGGAAAAGAAAAAAGTTTGTGTCCATGGGGAAGGTGGCAAAGCTACATTAACATCTGCTGAAGATAAGCCATCTTCCAGCAAAAGTAAGATGTCTACTACTTTCCGTGGACAATCCGATATGCTCCCTTTTTTACGGACCCGAACAACTGTAAGATAGGCAGATGATGCAAAAAAAGAGAACATGCTTGAATGGATCTCAAGTGCTCCAACAAGTGCCCTCTCCTCCACCTCAACTACCACATAAAAAAAAAACAGTCCTCTGAGTTGTCATCCCAATCATACTTGCTTTCTCTCAGCTCTCAAGTCGCCACCCGCCCTGCACAGTATGGTGTAACAGAGATGTCTGAGTCTGAAGAGTTGTTCAGTCACACTATAGCCTAGGAATCAGAGGTCTGCTCCCAAGCTACAGTGAGTACAGACCAGGAAATGGCCTGCAGTGATGCCCAGAAGCTTTGTGAGTCAGATTCAGGCCCTGAGCATAATGTAGACCCTCATTCCCAAACTGTAACACCTGTTGGTGGAGACAATGAGGAACATACTGATGATGATGAGATGCAAATACAAGATTGGGATGACAAGTTAAATATTGGGTCAGGGCAGGAAGAGGCTAGGTCTGAGGGCAAGGAGAGTGCAAACACGCTTGATGATGAAGTTCTAGATTCCACTTACTGTCAACCCACAGTTAGGCACTTGAGGAGGTCAACAGAGTCGGTGGAAGAGGATGCAACTGACGACGAAGTTACCTTGCGCCTTCCTGGACAGTCGGAGTACTGGTAGCACGTCTACAACTGCATCCTCAGCCACCACTCTGCCTCTGAGCACTAGTCGGGGTGGCTCTGCAGGTCGCATGTCCTCTAAGCCTTGCCTAGCCTGGTCCTTTTTTTACCTTGCAAAGGATCTCCCAAATCATGTGATCTGTAAAATTTGTTGGGAATCTATAAGTAGAGGCAAAAAGCTCACCAGTTTGACAACTTCTTCCATGAATCGTCACATGAATACCAAGCATAATTCCCAGTGGGAAGCTCACTGTGCTGCAATGCGGCCTAGCGTAGTGGGCCAACCACCGCCTGCCCCTTCCAGCGCATCCGCGCACTTTTCATCTTCTATGACTGTGGGGACAGCTGTCACACCTGGTTTTCCACGCACACCTTCCACCACTGTAACTGCAACAGGCAATTTGCTTGGTAGGTCATCAGTTGGTTTGGAAGGGGAAACAAGTGCGGGTGTACAGCTCTCTCAGACATCGATGGCACCAACGTTGTATGAAGGCAACATCATGTCTACGCCTGCACTTTCCTCACAAACCTGCATTTTTCCAGGGACAAACTACTCACCACCATCTACACACAGCAGCCAGATCTCTGTCCCTCAGATGTGGACAAATAAAAGGCCATTTCCTCCGACCCATGACAAAGCTAAGAGGTTGACTTTATCCCTCTGTAAGCTCTTGGCTACCGAAATGCTGCCTTTTTGCCTGGTGGACACACAGGATTTTCGAGACCTTATGTCTGTCGCTGTGCCCCAGTACCAGATGCCCAGTCGCCACTACTTCTCTAAGAAAGGTGTGCCTGCGCTACACCAGCATGTCGCACACAACATCACCGCTTCCTTGAGAAACTCTGTGTGTGAACGGGTGCATTTCACCACCAATACTTGGACCAGTAAGCATGGACAGGGGCGTTACATGTCGCTGACTGGACACTGGGTAACTATAATGATAGATGGAGAAGAGTCTGCTGAACAAGTCTTGCCGTCCCCACGACTTGTGCGTCAATCCTCTGTATGTATAAGTTCCTCCAACGCTTCTGCCTTCTCAACCTTGTCTGGGTCCTCCATCTCTGCCCCAAGCCTGCCTGGTCAGGCCACCAGCATTGTAACTGCACACAAGGAATAACGCACAACTCCTTACTATGCTGGCAGCAGAGCGCAACGGCATCAGGTGGTCTTTAGCTTGAAATGTCTTTAAAATAAGAGTCACACAGCGGCTGAGTTGTGGTCAGCTCTGCTGTCCGAGTTTCATAAATGGTTGTCTCCACTCAACTTGCAGCCAGGTAAGGCCGTGTGCGACAATGCTGCAAATCTGGGTTCGGCCTTTCGCCTGGGCAAGGTGACACACGTGCCTTGTATGGCTCACGTGTTTAACCTTGTTGTCCAGCAATTTTTAACACACTATCCCGGCTCAAATAACCTTCTGCACAGGGCACGAAAACTGTCTGCTCACTTCCGCCGTTCAACCGCCGCAGCTGAGCGACTTGCATTGCTCCAGAAGTCTTTCGGCCTGCCGGTTCATCACCTGAAATGCGATGTGCCGACACGCTGGAATTCGACTCTCCACATGTTACAGCAACTGTGGCAGCACCGCCGAGCACTGGTGCAATACGTCATGATGTATAGTCTGGGCCAACGAGATGCAGAGGGGGGGCAGATCACCCTGATGGAGTCGTCTCAGATCAAGGACCTATGCACCCTTCTGCACAGTTTCGACATGGCGACGAATATGTTTAGCGCTGACAATACCAATATCAGCATGACAATTCCAGTCATTTTTATGCTGGAGCACTCGCTAAAAACTATTCGGAGTCAGGGGGTGGTTCAACAGGAAGGGGAGGAGGTACATGAGGATTCATATGCGCAAGCGATAACAACATTGCCAAGGTCCAGACGTTCATCATCACCAAGGCGGCAGGCATGGGACGGTGGGGGAGAGGGATTCACAAGGGGGCATGGTAGAAGGCAAAATGTTGAGGAAGGTGCAGGAGAACATGAAGAAATGGAGGACGAACTGTCCATGGACATGGAAGACTCAGCAGATGAGGGAGACCTTAGTCACATTTCAGTTGAAAGAGGTTGGGGGGAGATTTCAGAGGAAGAAAGAATGGTTAGCACCTCTATGCCACAAACACAGCAAGGACTTGGTCCGCATGGATGCGCAAGACACATGAGCGCCTTCTTGCTGCACTACCTACAACATGACCCTCGGATTGTCAAAATTAGAAGTGATGATGACTACTGGGTTGCCACACTATTAGATCTCCGGTAAAAGTCCAAATTTTGTGAAATAATTCCAGACATAGAAAGGGACGCACGTATGCAGGAGAATCAGCAGAAGCTGTTACTCAATCTTAGCTCGGTTTTTCCACCAAACACCAGTGGTGCACGGAGTGAATCTCCCAGTTGTAACTTGACAAACATGGGACGGGTCTCATCATCAACAGTCTAACCGTACCAGCAGCACCGTATCTGTTGCTGGTAACAGCAATTTTATTGAATCGTTTCAGAATTTTGTTAGACCATCCTTTGCAAGGCCAACAGAGACAAGAAGTCTGATACATAGTCAATGGCTGCAGAGGATGATACAGGAGTATCTCCAAATGAACATCGATGCCATGACTTTGCAACTGGAGCCTTGCTCATTTTGGGCTTCAAATCTTGAAAAATGGCCTGAGCTCTCCAGTTACGCCTTGGAGATCTTGTCGTGTCCAGCTGCCAGCGTTGTCTCAGAACGTGTCTTCAGTGCTGCTGGGTGTGTGCTGACAGATAAGCGCACGCGTCTGTCCAGTGACAATGTGGACAGACTAACGTTCATCAAGATGAACAAGTCATGGATCCGCAAGGACTTTACTACCCCTGTGTCATCCTTGGGAGAGTAAAGGCTTGTGGATTTTGAATGTGCTTGATGCAAATGTACCTGTCAAGTTTGCAACTGGGGCACAAGTGCTACCACTGAAGGGGTGTCTGTGAGGCCCAATTTTTGGAAAAAAGAGGGACTCTGCTTGGAGTCCCCCTGCTGTGTTTTTAAAAATGAGCCAAGATGAACAAGTCATGGTTCAGCAAAGACTTTGCTACCTAGGCCGGTGTCATCCTGGAGACAGCTAAGGCTGGCGTATTTTTGAATGTGCTTGACGCAAATCAACACATACAGTTTGCAACTGGGGCACAAGTAATGCCACTGAATGGATGTCTGTGTGGCCCAATTTTTGGAAAAAAGGGAGACTCTGCTTGGAGTAACCCTTGCTGTGTTTTTAAAAATGATCCAAGATGAACAGATCTGGGATCAGCAAAGACTTTGATAGACCTTCCTCGGTGTCATCCTGGGGACAGCTAAGGCTGGCGTATTTTTGAATGTGCTTGACGCAAATTAACACATCAAGTTTGCAACTGGGGCACAAGTGATGCCACTGAAGTGGTGTGTGTGGCCCAATTTTTGGAGAAAAGGGAGACACTGCTTGGAGTCTCCTTGCTGTGTTTTACATGACTTTAGAAGGGCATGCCATGCCTATATCTGTGTCTCCTCCTCTTTTTCCTCGTCCAGCTGTTTATTTTTCGCATGGGTATTTGTCCTTGTCACTTGCCCATGTGTTTGTGTTGTCTTGGGAGTTGTTTGTCACCTTTTGGACACCTTTGAGGGTGTTTTCCAGGCGTATTTATGTGTTTGTGATTGCCTCCCATTGCCTCCCATTGTTTGCAATGGGGTTCGAGAGGTTCGTCGAATGGCTCGTCGAACGGGGCACCATTTGACGAACCGAACTCGAACTCTAGGGGGGGTGGCTCATTTCTAGTGGTGACTTAACAGCCATGTGCGACAATGATGCAAACCTGGGTGCGGCCCTTCATCAGGGCAATGTGACACACGTGCCTTGTATAGCTCACGTGTTGAACCTGTTTGTCTAGCAATTATTAAACCACCATCCTGGCCTACATGGCCCTCTGCAGTGGGCACGCTCCCTATGTGCTCACTTCCACCGTTCACAACCAGCAGGTCAACAACTTGCATCGCTCCAGAAGTCTTTCGGTCTGGCGGTTTACCGCCTGAAATGCGATGTGCCGACATGCTTGAATTTGAATCTGCACATGTTGCAGCGTCTGTGGCAGCACCGACGAGCCCTGCTGCAATACGTTATGACGTATAGCCTGTGCTAAAGAGATCCAGAGGTGGGGCAGATCACGCTGCTGGAGTGGTCTCAGATCAAGGACCTATGCACCCTTCTTCAAAGTTTACAAATGCCGACGAAGATGTTTAGCGCTGACGTTGCCATCATCGTCATGACAATTCCGGTCATCTACATGCAGGAGCACACTCTAAACAGCATTCATAGTCAGGTGGTGGGACAAAAGGAATGGGAGGAAGTACAGGAGGAGTCATATGCGCAAGGGATAACAACATCTACAAGGTCCAGACGGTCAACAGCACCAAGGCGGCAGGCATGGGACGGGTGGGGGAGATGGATTAACAATGGCGCATAGTATCAGCCTAACTGTTGAGGAAGGTGCAGGAGCCCAGTAAGAAATGGAGGACGAACTGGCGATGGGCATGGAAGACTAAGGGTGGTTTTGCACGTTGCAACATCGCACGTGCGATGTCGTTTGGGTCAAATCGAAAGTGATGCACATCCGGCGTCACTTTCGACATCGTTGTGTGTAAATCCTAGATGATACGATGAATGAGCGCAAAAGCGTCGTTATCGCATCATCGTTGCAGGCTCCGACTTTTTCATAATTACGCTGCAGCGACAGGTATGATGCTGTTCCTCGTTCCTGCGGCAGCACACATCGCTGTGTATAAAGCCGCAGGAGCGAGGAACATCTCCTTACCTGCCGCCGGCGGCTATACGGAAGGAAGGAGGTGGGCGGGATGTTTACATCCTGCTCATCTCCACCCCTCTGTTGCTTTTGGCCGCCTGCCGTGTGACGTCGCTATGACGCCGCACGACCGAGGCGGGTCACAGGGCAGGTGAGTGCATGTGAAGCTGGCGTAGCGATAATTTTCGCTACGCCAGCTATCACAAGATATCGTACCTGTGACGGGGGCGGGGACTATCGCGTGCGACATCACAGCATCGGCTTGCGATGTCGCAACGTGCAAAGCCCGCCTAAGCAGATGAGGGAGAGCTTGCTCACATTTCGGTTGTGCGAGGTTGGGGGGAGAGGGCAGAGGAAGGAGGCATGATTCTCACCTCTCCACCACCAACACATCAAGGACTTGTTCCTCTTTGATGCGCAAGACACATGAGCGCCTTCTTGCTGCACTACCTACAACATGACCCTCTGATTTTCTTAATTCGAAGTAATGCTGACTAGTGGATTGCCACACTGTTAGATCCCCAGTACAAGACAAAATTTGGCAAAATAAATCCTGCCATACGAAGGGACGCACGTATGCAGGAGTATCAGCAGAAGCAGGTACGCAATCTTAGTTCGGCTTTTCCACTAAACACCAGTGCTGCACAGAGTGAATCACAATGCTTTGTCATGGCTAGTAGGAAATGGTCTTTTACTTGTCCACATCTGAGGGACCGAGGGCTGGCTGCTGTGCTGAGACATTGACTATGGTGTCCCTGCAGAGTTGCAAATTAGTAAATATACAAAATGAGTGGCCAAAGGCCATATGCTGGTGGAAAGGGGAACAGGTGTGTTGGAAAGTAGAAAAAAGTTTGTGTCCGTGGGTTTGGTGGTTAAGAAACAGTAACATCTGCTGAAGAAACACCATCTGTTACGGGGGGACTGGCAGATTAGGATAAGGTGGTATATATCCCAATCGCCAGTCGGGGTCCACCATGCTCACAAATGGAAAAGAAGATTCTGGCAACATGAAGGTTAGGCGTAGGATACAGAGCTGAGTGGCTCTGAAACTAATAGTAGCCAGAACTGAGTTAGACGACATTCGGATCTGGAGACTGGGAACCCTGTTAGCGTCACAGGGAAAACACACACCAACCCAGCCCAGGAACTCCCTGTTAACAACACAGGGGCCATTGGGTACGCTGTCCGTGTGCATAGGGGCCACACCTGTGGACACCAGGCGCATCAGCAGCAGCAGACCAGTTAATGGCACTGGGCTGCACTAGCAGGACTGGTAGGACAGGAGCTGGTCTTAACCGTTCTGCGTTACCAACTGTGATGGGAGCCTAAAACGATGCCCTATCCCTGCCTACCTCTGGCCTAAAGCCGCAATGGGTTCAACACCTGGAGGTGTGCTCTTTCTGAGCATAATAGAAGACTGCGCACCTCCTTGTTGGCTCCAGCCCCTTTTATAACCTGGGTCCGTCCCAACCCAGGGTGGACCACAATTTTCCTCCTGGAAACAAAAGCAGAGTAACACGTCATCAGTGGCATAACCAGCGGCCTATTCAGAACCGCCACTTCAAGGATGACCTCATGGCAGCCATGACCCAAACACCTCACCAGTCATCGTCTGACCAACAATAATGAGGTGAAAATCGGCACACGCATGCGCACTAGCCGCCTCTCCACACTTAGACATGGAGAAGAAAGCAGCCAGCTGGATAGCACAGCTCAAAATGGCAGCTGACGCCTGGGCACAACTGGAACCGCAGCAGGCTGCTTGCGTTTACGGCGGCACCAATTCGTAACCCACAACTACCAGCCAAAATAACAGGTGTACTTCTTCCCGTGGATAATCTGATATGATCCCTTTTTTTCCCAGACACGACCATCGCTAACAAATGTAGATGAGCCAGCAAAACAGCAGCTCCTTCAATGGATCTCAAGTGCTCCATAAAGTGGCCTCTCCTCCACCTCAAGTTAGATATCCCAAATACTACTAATAGGGCAGGAAGAGGTTGTCTCGGAGGACTCAGGACGAGGGGAATAAAAACACACCGGGTGATGATGAGGTTGGAGACCCCACTTACTGTCAAACCAAAGTCATCTAGTTGATGAGGTCAGCAGAGGAGGTGGAGGAGGATGCGACTGACGACGATGTTACGTTGCGTCTTCCTGGACAGAGACAAAGTACTGGAAGCACGTCAACAACTGAATCCTCAGACACAACTCTGCCTCTGAGCAGAAGTCGTGGTGGCTTTGCAGGTCATATGGGCTGTAAGCCTTGTTTAGCCTGGGACTTTTTTGACATCGCAAAGGATCACCCTTTCATGTAGTCTGTAAGATTAGTCACCAATCTCTGAATAGAGTCGAAAAACTCACAACTTTCAGTACTTTGTCCATGAAGTGTCACATGGATATGAATTGATAGCATGAGGGTGTATTGATCAGCTTTATCCACTGTCAATGCAACATGCTTATTTGGCGTTCATTGCATGCATTGTTGCAGACTACACACAAGGGGCTGCTGTTTTTTTGCATCTTCCTTTGTCTGTTTGGTCACTATAGCAATAGCAAAAGGTTCTTCGGCAGTGGACTTGGAGAGCGGAGGAGATTCTGTGTATGAACATAAGGAAAATCTAAATGTGTCCGTTACAACAAGGAGCCACTGCGGAAACACTTTGGTCAATTGTGAGTGGTGTCGTGTTGAAGTTGAGTGAGGACCGTAATGCCTGTGAACAGCATCCTGGGCCAGAGACCAACATTCTTCCGGTACTGTCTATACTGTTTACCGTGAGAGGAGCGTAAAGTCTGTATTTATGGCAACTGGACACCACAGTACCTAGTTATGGTAGGTTGGGCCCATACAGTAATGCGTGCACGCAACACTTTGTTTAATTAGCAAAACAAATATCTGATCTGGTTAGGCCGACTATATAGACAATAAGACTTGCTGCCTCTGCACTGTCAAATTGTCACTTACAGTTTAAATCATAGAGGGACATCGACACATGTTTGCATTGACTGTTGCTTTACAAGATTTCCAGGACTGTGTTGCTGAGCTGTGTGGTTTGCATTCACAGTTATCATCTGCCTTATCTGTGAGGCTTCAGCTAACAAGGGTATTCATGTGGGCTAATGGGCTCTGTTTATCTTTAGGTAGATAAGTTGTAAGCTCTTGTGATGCGCCACTGGGAAGTCGTGTTCACACACACACACACACACACACACACACACACACACACACACTTAATTAGTCCTGCAATGCAGAGGTATTACCAGGTAGTAGGCAGCTGTTTACAGAGTCCCTTGGTTAGTCCAAATTTGGTGAGCAGGGTGTATAAATCGCCATTACGAGTGTTGCAGCATTGGGGTGTAGGCTTTTGGAATTGTTAATAGATTGTTCTATTCTTTCAGTTTTATGCATGCTTCTTATTGTTTGTTTTGGGAAAGTTAAACAATCATTTATCTACCCAACTGCCTAGAGTCCTTTTCCTGTTGCGTGATTTTGCTGTATACTGGGGAGCCCACCCTCTACATAACTTTAAATGAATCATAAGTCACAATGGGAAGTTCACTGTGCTACAATGCGGCCTAGCAGGGCTGTGCATCCACTGTCTGCCCCATCAAGTGCATCTGCGTGCTCTTCCTCCTCTGTGACTGTGTGGACAGCAGTCACACATGCTTTTTCACGCTGAACTTCCAACACTTTACCCACAACAGGGAGTGTGATTGACAGGTCGTCAGTTGTTTTAGAAGTGGAAACAGATGGTCGTGTTGAGCTCTGTCAGACATCGAGAGAACCACCTTTGGATGAAGGCAACTTTATACTCACGCCTGCACCTTTGTCACAGATTGGATGGACTACTTGCAGTTAATAATGGCGTCACAGTAATTTAGAGGAGTGTAGAAGGCACATGTGGTGTACCTTGATTGGCAGCACAGGAACACTAAGGTGGTATCACAGACAACTGGAGTATGCCCCTAACAGTGGCCGCACTTTTGTAAATTAAAATTGCGTAGCAGTAATGGAGAGGAGTGTAAAAGGCACATGTGGTGTACCTTGATTGGCAGCACAGGAACACTAAGGTGGTATCACAGACAACTGGAGTATGCCCCTAACAGTGGTCGCACTTTTGTAAATTAAAATTGCATAGCAGTAATGGAGAGGAGTGTAGAATACACATGTGGTGTACCTTGATTGGCAGCAAAGGAACACTAACTTAGTATTCCAGACACTTTTAGGATGGCACAAAAAGTGTCAGCTCTTTGGGCAAATAAAAAAGCGTTGCAAAACTGGGCAGGTGGGTAGAGTGCCCGGGTTCTGTGGGTACCAGGACAGGAAAGGAACACTAACTTAGTATTCCAGACACTTTTAGGATGGCACAAAAATTATCAGCTCTATGGGCAAATAAAAAAGCGTGGCAAAACTGGGCAGGTGGGTAGAGTGCCTGGGTTCTGTGGGTACCAGGACAGGAAAGGAACACTAACTTAGTATTCCAGACACTTTTAGGATGGCACAAAAAGTGTCAGCTCTTTGGGCAAATAAAATAGCGTGGCAAAACTGGGCAGGTGGGTAGAGTGCCCAGGTTCTGTGGGTACTAGGACAGGAAAGGAAGCCTCACTTTCTATCCCTGCTAATGAAAAAATGCAGCAAGGAATTTCCTAACCTGAGGTAGGCAGACGCTGTTATCTAAAGCTGTACACAGCGTTTGAACGGACCTGCCTAGCAGCTAAGGCTATGAACGCCTGGAAATCAGCCCTGAAAAGGGCTGAAATAACCAGCAGTCCCTAATCCCTACAGCGCGGTGTAGATTGCACTATGTCTATAGCGCACACAGCAGTAGCGGGAGCAGCAGCATGAGCGGTGACTGTCACCCACACACAGAAGGCAGATAATGGCGGTGACGGGGAAAATGTCCGTATCTTATAAGGCAAGGACATGTGACATGCACAGCCTATGACACATGCCCTTGTTTGTCTAGAAAAAATCATCTTAGCTGTGTGTGTGTCTGTGATTGGCTGACATCCTGGCACACCCCACTGCACGCGCGGTTAGAGAAAAAAAAAATAGCATTAAATCAGCACTCAGCAGCAGCACAGATCTAAACCTGTTTTCCCACACACTATATGCTGAAATTTGATAATAGCGTGAATCACAGTGACTCACACTATTACAGTGAAAAGCCAGCTAGTAACTAGCTAGGCTTTTTGGGGATCGAACCGTTCTTGAACTGTCGAGCTTTTAGCAAAAAGCTAGAGTCCGAGTTCGATCTCGAGCACCCCCCAAAATCACTCGAACATGAAATTGGTGAACCTCGAACCTCGAACATCGCTCAACTCTAATGACCACATATGCTACTGTGGATACGCAGAAAGCTGGCCCATCCAATCCTCAACCTGGTCCTCCTTCCTCCCACCTTCATCAGTCACAGGAGACATATGACCCCAATCTTGGTGACTCTGAGGATATGTTTTGTACGTACTGTTGGTTGGCTCTGGCCTCTCACTGTGCAGCATGGAAGAGGGACGTGAGGAGTTGGCATTCATTGATGCGCAAGTATTTGAGGACCTACAGCCAGAAGAAAACCATTTTGAGGAACCTGATTTACTGTCTCTGGAGTTGAAGGCTGATGATGATGAGACACAGTTGCCATCAGTTCAGCCTACAATCTCAACTGGGAAGGAGGATGAGATGGAAGAGGAGGTGGTCGATGATGAGTTCACTGATCCTACTTGGACCGTTGACATGCATAGCCAGCACAGCAACACAGAGGAAGATGAATATGTAGAACCAACACAGGCACCAAGAGGTAGTAGTTTGCCTAGAGTGAGAACTGGGTAAACTGTTCCCAAGAGCACCTCCACTGTGGCCCAAGTCAGAGCAAGGGAGTGTTCAACCGCTCTCTGGAATTATTTTTCTGACAGTCCTTCAGAGAAAAACATTGTATTCTGCAGCACCTGCCATACCATGTTGAGCAGAAGCCAGGGCAAAGGCAACCTGAGCACCACCAGTATGCGGAACCACATGGCAGCCAATACACCCCAGTAGGTGGGCCGAACACCAGGGTACCAAATTTGTGTCTGCGGGTAAAACCACTGCCATATTGCCTGTACTACGTCCTTCACAATCTGCTGTCCAGGAAGCAAGTGCTCATACATCCTGCAAACAAGGTGCATTGCACAGGCACAGCAAACATCAACCACATCCAGTTTCTTGTCCCAGGAAAGCATTCAGTTGTCTATGCCTGAGATCTTGTAATGGAAGCGTAAATACCCAGCCACGCACCCACAGACACAAAACCTAAACTCGCACATTGCCAAATTGCTAGCCGTGGAGATGTTGCCGTTTAGGTTTGTGGGAACAAACTGTTTATGTGATCTCTTGGCTGTGGCTGCCCTATGATATAGTGTTTCCAGCCGCCACTATTTTGCCCGTTGTGTCGTCCCCGCGTTACATAAGCACGTGTTAAACAATCTCAACCGTCTTCTGACCAATGCCATAACTGGGAAAGTCCACCTAACAACAGACACGTGGACAAGTTGTTGGGGACAGTGATGATACATATCTGTCTCGGCACACTGGGTGAATCTGTCGGAGGCTGGGAAAAACTCGCAAACTGTAACATCACACATCCTACCAACACCAAGAATAGCGGGCCCAACTTCTACCAGCATTTCTGCCTTATCATATGCCACTTCCTGTCTCCCTTCCTCATCCTCTGCTGAATTACCCTCCCCATCACGGCCAAGCTATGAGCTGTGCAGCAGCGCATCGGAAAAACAGCAACATGCTCTGCTGAGGTTGATCTGTTTAGGTGACAAACCACTCACTGCAGCAGAGCTGTGGCAAGGTATAAAAGAGCAGACTGATCAGTGGCTCTTCCCACTGCATCTCCAACTCGGCCTGGTCGTTTGTGACAATGGGCGTAATCTGGTGGCAGTTTTAAAGTTTGGCAAGCTGGCACACGTACCATGCATGGCTCATGTGCTGAACCTAATTATTCAGAAATGTATGAAAACATACCCTGACT
Organism: Anomaloglossus baeobatrachus; assembly: GCF_048569485.1. Classification (NCBI taxonomy): domain Eukaryota; kingdom Metazoa; phylum Chordata; class Amphibia; order Anura; family Aromobatidae; genus Anomaloglossus; species Anomaloglossus baeobatrachus. The sequence continues at coordinate 415,751,614 of NC_134353.1, read as the reverse complement.
TGCCATACCTATTTGAGAACGTGCGTCGTATTAGTGCCCATTTACACCAATCCTCTACCACTTTTGCTGGTCTTACAGCATTGCAAAAGCACTTTAATTTCTTTCAGCCAGACTTTACCTTTTCTTCTTTGAGCCAGACTTTACCTTTTCTTCTGGACTATAATATTATTTATTACTCTAGAGCACCAGTCATCAGGTGGTCGAGCCAGACTTTACCTTTTCTTCTGTCTGACTATAACGTTATTTATTACGTTAGAGCACCATTCGTCAGGTGGTTGAGCCAGACTTAACCTTTTCTTACCGACTCATGTGCGACCTGCCCATGCAGTGGAGCTCAACAATCATTATGTTGATGAGGATTATTGAGCAGAAGAGGGCAGTAGCTGAATACCAGCTCCAACATGCCCGTCAGACTGAGAGTCAGCCACCACACATAATAACAGTTGAGTGGGTGTGCATCGCTGACATTTGTGAGGTTCTTGAGAACTCTGAGAACTGCATCAAGCTCGTGAGCGGTGATCAGGCTATTATCTGCTTAACCATCCCGCTGCTGTGTCTATTTAAACAATCACTGTATAATCTCAAAGAGAAAGCTTTCAGTGCCCAGCATATTACTATGGAGCTAGATTTCCCCACGGGTGATACTACCCAGCCCAGAAAATATTCTGAGGCAATATTAGGTGATGATGAGGAGGATGGGGAGGATGAGGAGGGAGAAGACTTTTTTTCTCTGTTCTATGCAGGGGACTCCCAATGCTAAGCAGGGTACTCTCAACCTCAGCTTCATGTCTGTCCAGCATGGAGAGGAGGAGGCAAGTCAACATGAGGAGAGTATGGGTATTATTGATCATCCTGGTGGGGATACAGAACCTTTGCCTGTTTGTAGCTTGGCCCACATGGCACAGTTCATGTGTGTCTGTGGCAAGACTCTCACATGATACACATTTTATCCAACAACCTTTTTTCTTTGGCCACCTTTCTGGACTCACACTTGAGCGACCACTGAACACCTGTCCTGGGATTCCCCATACAGACCGGAGAAGATACCTACTGCGGTGGAGGACAGTACTAAATTAATGCAGGACACCCGGGGGATCGCCCACTTGGAGGCACTGAATTCCTGAAATACCTACTGCGGGGGATTCCTTCACTGTCACCCCACCGTGGGACTGGAATCAGGACTGCGAGTATGTCGGTTACTGTCTGCTAACACCAGAGGACAGTACTAAATTAATACAGGACACCCGGGGGATCGCCCACTTGGAGGCACTGAATTCCTGAACTAGGCCAGGTTACTCTTTACGACTGGCAAGCTTAGTGTGGTAATCAAATGAATCCTATCTAAGAGTCAAAGGCATTGTGGAGCCATAGAATTGTAATAGACAGACGCATATCAGTAAAGTGGAACGCCTGAGACCAAATTTTAGCTATACTCTGGATACATCGGTGCTAAACACTGGATGAAACAAGCATCCACATAGGAGGACATGTCCTTAACCTACACATTTTGGGACATAACTCCAGTGAGTCAATACTCCCACACATCACAACCATCTTTTAAAGTGATGAAAAAAGGAGTCCACTAACACGGAATTGCCAAAAAGAAAATCTTCAACATCCAGTCACAAAGCCCCTGATGAGCCCTCAACTGTTTAAAGGGCGAAACGCGTCGGGCAGTCTTTGATACGGCTAGAAATAATTTTGGGCATTTCTTGAATAGCGAATTATTAATATCTAACTCTCTATATCTAATACTGAGCACACAGACCTAAATGACAGCTCCTGACCCTAAACCCCCAATCCTCAGTGGTTATATTGGTGATACAGACAAATTAGCCATTACTGACTGAGCACCCCCTTTTTCCTCACTGTGGTGTTACTACTGTTGGGGTGTTTCATTCTTGAGGGGAGTACACTTTGAATACGCAGGGAGGGATTACCTAGGGTCAGTCGTCGTGGAACAGGGGCGTCTCTCTTATTAGGACGCCGACCCCTGTCGTAAGGTAGGAAAAGGAATAGGGTCAATTATCCTTCCTTTCCTCCCTGATTTTAAACAATCCATGTATGTTTGTGCAATTGTTATAATAAAGTATATGGTTTTATATATAAAAAGTAGTATAAATATTTGGTTGAAAACAATATCGACTTTTAGTTATTGATATTGGTATACAATTTATGGACTCACAGTACAGGCAACGCTAGTGGCAGAGTTACCGGCTCTTTTCAATACCAAGACTTAATGAGGAGAGACACCAACACCAGGTCCAACAGAAGTGGGAAGAAAATGGGCGCAAACTGGGCCATTTTCAATAAACTGGGCGACCTGTGCCTGTAACAATGCCAAGGAGGGAGAAGTTGCACAACATGGTCAAGGGGTACTTAAGTGACCATACCTGCATCTTTCTGATGCTTCAGTTCCCTTTAATTTTTGGGTGTCATAGATGAACACTTGGTTCGACCTCTCCTTGTACGCCTTGGAGGTGCTGACCTACCCGGCTGCTAGTGTTTTGTCAGAGCGTGTTTGCAGTTCTGCCGGGGCAATTATCACTGATAGGTGCTCATGCCTCTCCACAAATAATGCAAACAGACTTACTCTGATAAAATTCAACAAGGACTGGATTTCTCTACAGTTTGCAGTCCATATAAATGAGAGGAAGCCAAACTAAATTCCCCCAATTTGTTCATTTTAGCTACTGCTGTTAACGTCCACCCCTTGACATATAAAGCTGTTTCTTTCCTGTGTCAACCATGACTCAGGCCATAGGGCTAATTTTTGTAAACACTATGCACATTGTCCAGTAGACAAACCAGGACAGTACTCCTACTCCAGCCTAACTACTATTTGTCATTGGAGGCCCTTGAGATGGGGACTTCCTGCGTGAACCATGACTAATTTTTTAAACAATGCACATCCGTGTGTCAGCCGGATCCTTTCCGCTCTGCATACAGTTAGATTTACATCTGTGTGCCTTCTGTTGTTTTTTTTTTAGCGGACAGCCCAAAAATAATGGGAGGAATTTTACATACAGTCCAAAGCTAGAAAGATAGATACAGTAGCTTGATAGATAGATAGCTGGATGGATAGATAGATAGATAAATAGATAGATAGATATAATGTCCCACTCCCCTAAATTTTGTAATCTTGCACCCTTTTGTGCCTTTCATGGGGCACTAAAGGGTGCTTAGCCTTGTATTTCGCCAAAAAATAAATAAATAATTAAAAAAAATGAGATCCCCCTTTTTTTTGTAGCCAGCTCGGGTAAAGCAGACAGCTGCAGCCTGGAGATCACAGCTGGCAGCTTCACCTTGGCTGGTAATCCAAAACAGAGAGCACCCCATGCTGTTTTTTTAAAGTAAATAAATAATTTAAAACAAAAAACATGGGGCCCCCCCAAATTGGATCACCAACAGCCAAGGAACATTGGACAGCTGGGGTCTGGTATACGCAGATTCGGGAGGTCCATGGTTATTGGACCCTCCCGAGCCTAAAAATAGCAAGCCGCAGCCGCCCCAGAAGTGGCGTATCCATTGGATGCGCCAATCCTGGCACTTCACACAGCTCATCCCATTGCCCTGGTGCAGTGGCAAACAGGGTATTATATGGGGTTGATACCAGCTGTGTAATGTCATCGAGCCCTATCTATGACATTACACAGCTATAGATGTCGGGCATCTATCAGATACCCGACATCAATTTATTGAAAAGAAAAACAAATCCGGGTCAGGCGTAATCCAATAAGAGGGTCCCACGACTATCCATCCATACTCACTTTTCCACTCAAGGAAGAAAAGAATGTGCCCCATTGGCTGGGAGAGCAGTGCAATGACCCGACCTAACATCATTAGGTCAGGCCAAGTCACTGCAGGGCACAACAAGTGACAACGTCATGAACTTATGAGGTCAGCGGTGCTTGTCACTGAGTTCCATGGCCGCAGCATTCTCACGCGATCTCTCTTGTGAGCCCATGACGTCACCACTAGTCACACTGTCGGGCCATCCGCGAGACTTGATGTGAGAATGCGGCATCATGGAACTCAGTGACGAGCGCTGTTATCGAGCGCCGACGTCACGAGTTCAGCGGAGATCATCACAGACAGTAATGATCTGAGCTAACCTTCTGATGTTGGTGCTCGTCATCCCGCAGCTGCTTGCACACTGCTGTGTGAGTCGTTGCAGGGCTGGCCAGGGCAGTGTGACACAGGCTGCAGGGGCACCGATAGACTGAAGCCACACGGAACTTCTTCCGGGTGGCTTCAGGGGATTCCAGAGACCACATGTGAATTAGAAATGCATGCAGACATATTCTCTAGGCACTCCCCATTCAGTTTGATCACTTTCCTATCCATTTCAGCCTTTTCCTCAGGCCCCCAGACCTCTCTGTTGAGTCCAGCAGAAAATTACTCGCATTTTTCATTGACTTTCATTGTACTTGGTATTTGGAACAAATACGCGAGTATAACAAAGTACCCATTACGAGCATAGCGATTACGCATAATACGGTACTCGCTCATCTCTAATGGGGACATATATACCAGGATGAGGAGCATATATACTAGGATAAGGCCCAGGATGAAGACATACATACCAGGAAGGGCCCAGGATGGGGACATATATTCCCGGATGGGGAGCATATATTCCAGGATAGGGGACATATATAGCAGGAAGGAGGATATATATACCAGGAAGGGGGACCTATATACCAGGATGAGGACACATATAGCAGGATGGGACTTATGTATACCAGTATTGGCCCAGAATGAGGACCATAAATACCAGAATGGGGGACATATAAACAAGAATGGGGTATACCACGAAAGGCCTAGAATGACTACACATATTCCAGGATTGAGGACATATATTCCAGGATGAGGGACAAATATACTAGGATGGATGACATATATACTAGGATGGGGGAACTATATACCAGGATAAGGACACACAGTTGAATCCAAAAGTTTACATACATATCTAAAAAGAGACATATGAATGTTTTTCTCACTATCTGACATGAAATCAGAATAAACCTTTCCCATTTTAGGTCAATTAGGATTACCAAAATTATTTATATTTGCAAAATGCCAGAATACTAAGAGACAGAGAAAAAAGTTTTAAGGCATTTTTATTACTTTCTGCAAAGTCAAAAGTTTACATTCATTTTATTAGTATTTGGTACCATTTCCTTTAAACTGTATGACTTGGGTCAAATGTTTTGGATATCCTTTTACAAGTTTCTCACAGTAGATGGTAGGAATTTTGGCCCACTCCTCTTGACAGCTGTGGTGTAACTGAGCGATGTCAGTAGGTCGCCTTGCTCACATCTGCCTATTCAGCTTTGCCCATAAAGTTTCAATATCATTGAGATCAGGGGTTTGTGATGGCCCTTCCAAATGACACTTTGAGTCATTGCCCATTTGGAAGACCCTTTTCTACCCAAGCTTTAAGTTTCTGGCTGATGTATTGCGATATTGCTTCAGCATTGCCACATAATCTTCTTTCCTCATGATGCAATCTATTTTGGGAAGTGCACCAGTCCCTCCTTTAGCAAAATAGAGGAGTTTTTTGCAGATGATTTCCAAAAAAAGATTGGACCAAAATTCCAGTTGAGAGGTGTAAAAAGTGTGTTGATGGTTATAGATAGTTATGGGTGAGCACTAAAGTGTTGCTACTTGATTTGAGCTGGTCAGACGCTCGGATGAGCTTGATGCTCGTAATGAACATTATGGAAAGTTGGCCTCTTGGTCTCTGCCCACATAGAGTACAACCAGCCATAAAGAGAGCATTTCCGGTGAAAGGGCAGGTTTTTTTGTCACACTACTTCCGAGAATGTTGTTTTATCCTCTGTGAGAGCTATTCAGAGACTGCAACTGGCTCTCCCTGGGGTGCCTGTTCACATCATGCAATGAAGCAAGCCTGTGCATTGTGGTCTTTGCTTCATGGACTAAATATCAGAGTACCCGTGATACTCAGCCAAGCTCTGCAAGTACCTGAGTAGGCTAATGCTCGATCGAATACCAAGCACATTTACCCATTACTAGTTATAGGAAGTGATTGATTGCAGTTATTTATTTCAAAGGGTGTGCAACCAAATATTAAGTTGAGGGGTTCAACAATTTTGTGTGGCCTATTACATCCAATTTAATTTTTTTTTTGTGTTATTGTGTGACGCCCTGGGCAAGCCAGGGATCACAGGTCATCACACCACCACACCCTACATCCCAGTTAGGAACACCAAAGCTACTAAAATCCTTGTTGCCTTCCTCCAGGGGCTGATGTTCACACCAGGGGGTGGGCCAGGCGGTTGGCTTCGCCCACCGAGGAGTACACAGCCCTGGAGGCGGAAAGAACCAGCAGAAGGTTGAGGGAAGTGAAGGAGTAAACAACAGGAGAAGCTAAGTGAAGTGAAAGTGAAGTGCTAGTGGAGCAAAGAAGAAAAGAGTAAAAGTGAGAGTAGAAAGGCCTGAAGTTGGTCCGGCTAAGTGCAGGACAGTGTCAGCAAGGTCAGCAACAGTGGTGATTGTCTGGAGGGGGACTGCTCGGAGGTTGCTGGAAGGACCGCGGACGGGTAGTGGCCCGGCGGTCTGGAGCAGTATACGAAGGACAGTCAGCACCAGGGCAGGGGCCTCTCGGACCCCGGCAAGGCTAGGAGTCGCCATAATTTGCCAAATCCATCAGTGAAAGGGACGTCTGTCTCCAAACAACCAAGTCCTGACTAAAGGCAAAAGTCCAACCATTAAGGAGGAACACCGCCACCGTCAGGGCACCAGTTCCTCGGGGCCAGCGTCTGCGGGCAAAGTAGGGCTCTTCCGGCTCATATCCAAGCCGGGGAGCGGGTTACCGGTGGGAACCCATCGCTACCAACACAGAAACATTAGGTGCAGGTCAAAGGGACATCACCGTTACCTACTGGGAGAGCAAATGAAGCCGTCCGTGGGAACCGTCTTTCCAGCCGTGTGTTTTACCGAGAATTGTGTCACCGTCTCAGGCTGAGTGAGTACCACAGTGCCGGAAGGCACAGCGCTGCCCCCGCGTCCCTGCGCCCACCAGGCCCTGCATCTCCCACCTCATCACTGGGCCCCGGGATCACCAACCCCCACCCACGGAGGGGCAACACAACAACTGGCTGCTCCACATCACCACTCCCGGGTTCCCCATATCGAGCAGCGGTGGTGCTAACAAATCACCACAACCGTGGGTGGCGTCACGGACAATATACTTCATCCCAAAACCCAATCCCCTTTCACTCACGGGCGAGGAGCGCCGCTCGAGACCCCCCGGGATCCGGCCCACAGCTCGAGCCACCACTGAGCAGCAGCAGCCGGGCCCGAGCAGAGGGGTGAGCGAGGTGCCGGCACCCTCCTCCCCGCCCGCGACAACTTGGCGTCACGAACAGGATCTTACCGCTCTGCCGTTGGGTAGAGGTGCGCCTTGTGACCGCCGGAGGCATCCGGCTGAAAATTTCCAGAAGTCGCCATCTTTGGCGCGAAAAGTTCCCGCTCGAGCGTCTTCTCGAGTAGCAGAGGCGCGAAGGCCAAAACTCCGCACCAATAAAGGAGGGGCCGAAAAGAAGCTAAGGGGGACGCGATGGCGGCTGGCTGCATGTGAGCTGCAAAAGCAGGGACGCCAGGACTCTGCAGTCACCCTGTTCCTGGAAGGAGTTGCCAGCAGAATGTGGATGCCGTCCCGAAACACCGTAGCCCCCGCGCCGGGAACCGCGGCGTGGGTGGAAATCCGTACCGCGCAGCTCTACCTGAGGCTGCAGGTCAAGATGCAGCTCCTCATGGAGGAGTGGGAGACCGACATGGCAGACGTTATAGCCACCGTGCGGAGACGCGAGGAGGAGGCGGAGGAAGGGAGGGTGAGTGACCCACGCCCCTATGTCCCCGAGGGACCGGTCGCTGCGGCTGAGGGACCCGGTCCAAACCCTCTCCCTCCGCTGCCTCCTTCGCCACCCGTCCCGGAGACCGTGACCCCGCCACTAGGCCCGCTACCACCGCAACCGGTAGCGATACCCAGCCCGTCCGCCCTCGCGGACCGACCTGCAGCCAGAGCCCGTGGCAAGTTGGAGGTGCTGCCATGGATGGCCCCGAAGTCTGCACCGGAGGCAGCCCCTGAGAAGTTCCCCGAGCCGGAGCTGGTGACCCGTTCCGAGCCGAAGACCCAACCGCGGAAAGCCCCTGTGCCCATCCCCCACACCTCGGCTGAGGTGGCGCCGGGTTGTCGCTGTAAGGCGGCGCCCAAGGCCAAGACACCGCGGGACCTGCCGCCCAGAGCCCTGACAGTGGGCAACGTCCAGGATGTCCCGCGGGGCCTGATCCGTGCGCCGGAGCTCGCAGCAGCCCCGTATTGGGATAGGGAGCCGATACCGCTGGGCCTGGAGATCGGTGAACGGGAGAGGAAGAAGGCCGAGCTGGTGGCCCGAGCTATAAGGGAGAAGGAAAATCTCCGCCAGGCCACGTTCCGTGTCCGGGGCCCGCTGTACGAGGGGCAGGTGAGGCGGTTTGATGTCCGCCGGGGCTACAGGTTTATTTTTGAACCGGGCCTGGAGGCCGAAGTGTTTGTAGCCCGGCGGGATGTGAATGCCCACCTGCCTGAAGAGCACCCCGGCCGTAATCTGATGCCGGGGGATATTGTGCAGAATACCCGGCACTGTGGAGAGAGGGGGTGGTTTGCCCTAGATGCCAAACTGCGGGGCAGCCAGGAGAGCAGAGTGAGTCCTGCACCCCCTCCCTCGGATGAAGCTGAAGGTCCGGAGTAGGGCAGCGGAGCACCGTTGTCCAGTCCCCGTTGGGACCACCACTGAGTTATGTGAGTAGTTTACAGATGATGAAAATGGAAAATGATTACCGTGTACTTCACCTGATTAACAGTGATTGAACCGGCCGGAGCCGGCACCGTTGTCCCCGTGGGGACCGTTTAAAAAGTTAGCATGGGAACTATCCATGGACAAGCCCGTGAACTTGCAGGGCAACCACAAACGTTAAGTGGCTTGTAAATAAGTTGTTTTACCGTACCGTTTTCCGCATTGCCGCCTCCGGAGAGGCAGGTTGGAGGGAGGGCCCTCAGCAGAGCAGGCTGGGGCCCAGCCACCACAGGAACCGGTGGCTACCCTCTGGAGGGGAAGGACAGATCCCGCTCGGGTAACTTGTGCTGGACTTGGGTCAAGGGGTGCTGCCTGGGCTTTAGGGGCAGCATCAGGGCCAGGTTGCTTGGGTGGGAGAGAGCGGAAACCGTAAAACCGTTTAGTAACGTTTAAGAAATGAACCTCCCATTGTGGGATGATGCCATGATTTATATATATGTTACCGTTTACTTTTATACAATTACAGAAAATAAAACCGGTGTTGGACGGGCAGCCCGCGGACGGTCTGCATTTTGCTAAGGGGGAATGTGACGCCCTGGGCAAGCCAGGGGTCACAGGTCATCACACCACCACACCCTACATCCCAGTTAGGAACACCAAAGCTACTAAAATCCTTGTTGCCTTCCTCCAGGGGCTGATGTTCACACCAGGGGGTGGGCCAGGCGGTTTGCTCCGCCCACCGAAGAGTACACAGCCCTGGAGGCGGGAAGAACCAGCAGAAGGTTGAGGGAAGTGAAGGAGTAAACAACAGGAGAAGCTAAGTGAAGTGAAAGTGAAGTGCTAGTGGAGCAAAGAAGAAAAGAGTAAAAGTGAGAGTAGAAAGGCCTGAAGTTGGTCCGGCTAAGTGCAGGACAGTGTCAGCAAGGTCAGCAACAGCGGTGATTGTCTGGAGGGGGACTGCTCGGAGGTTGCTGGAAGGACCGCGGACGGGTAGTGGCCCGGCGGTCTGGAGCAGTATACGAAGGACAGTCAGCACCAGGGCAGGGGCCTTTCAGGCCCCGGCAAGGCTAGGAGTCACCATAATTTTCCAAATCCGTCAGTGAAGGGGACGTCTGTCTCCAAACAACCAAGTCCCGACTGAAGGCAAAAGTCCAACCATTAAGGAGGAACACCGCCACCACCAGGGCACCAGTTCCTCGGGGCCAGCGTCTGCGGGCAAAGTAGGGCTCCTCCGGCCCATAGCCGGGGAGCGGGTCACCGGTGGGAACCCATCGCTACCAGCACAGAAACATTAGGTGCAGGTCAAAGGGACATCACCGTTACCTACTGGGAGAGCAAGTGCAGCCGTCCCTGGGAACCGTCTTTCCAGCCGTGTGTTTTACCGAGAATTGTGTCACCGTCTCAGGCTGAGTGAGTACCACAGTGCCGGAAGGCACAGCGCTGCCCCCGCGTCCCTGCGCCCACCAGGCCCTGCATCTCCCACCTCATCACTGGGCCCCGGGATCACCAACCCCTACCCACGGAGGGGCAACACAACAACTGGCTGCTCCACATCACCACTCCCGGGTTCCCCATATCGAGCAGCGGTGGTGCTAACAAATCACCACAACCGTGGGTGGCGTCACGGACAATATACTTCATCCCAAAACCCAATCCCCTTTCACTCACGGGCGAGGAGCGCCGCTCGAGACCCCCCGTGATCCGGCCCACCGCTCGAGCCACCACTGAGCAGCAGCAGCCGGACCCGAGCAGAGGGGTGAGCGAGGTGCCGGCACCCTCCTCTCCGCCTACGACAATTGCAATACACACAAGGGAAATAAACATATGTATAACAAATTGTGTGTAATTGCATTACATTTCTGAGAGAAATACTTAATTTTCTGGAACAATTTCAAAGGTGTTAACACTTTTCGCCATGACTTTATATATAATTCACTCATGCTAATACATTTACATGCACTTGCGCATTTGCATATTAAGCTTATATATACTATATTTTTCTGACAAAAAATTGTGCAGGAAAGTGGATGGTACATCTTATATTGTGAATGTAGCTGGCTTTAGCTAGGGAGAGGCAGGAGCGGTGGAGGAGGAGCACTGTACCAACCACAGCCTTAAGCTGCAGTGTCACTGTCTGCCTGGTTTCAGGTTGGAGCTACCTGGGAAGACAACCTGCTCCTTTCTTATGGCTGGAGGCAGAGGTACAGGCCCCGAGGGCAGAAGAAGCCTCAGCCTGGGCCTTCCTGGAGGTTCCTAGGTCCTGACTTTTCTTGGCCCCAGCACTCTTCACGAAGCTGGCCATAGTTCCTTCCTGCAAAAGTTCCAAGAGCTAAATCAGGACCTGGATCTTAATTGCTTATGTCAATTCTTCTCTGGTCATTGCTGGATCAAATGCTAGGGAGAGGTTTTTGTTCACCTGATGTCATCCTCGAAGACCCTCAGTCCTCCGCAAATCTTTTCAAAGTCTTGGTCTTTTTTCTCTGAACTTCTTCCTTCAAACTATATCCTGCTTCTTCTTCTGATATCCACTAATCTCTTTCCAGGGTCAATCATCCTTGTCAAGCGGGTTTGTATGCTGTGATATAAAACAGAAAAGGTGCCGCAAAATTTTATTTACAATGGAAAATTAGAAAAAACAAAGAAATCCTGAAACTTTACATTAATACAAAACAGAAGTCCATATATAAAAACTAGTAAGAGCAAGCACTAAAATATTTGGTAGCTTGTCATGTAGAGCTGTTGAAGGGACTTCATCCCCCTCTTCTTCACCAGCCACAGGTCGTCATGGCGATTATCTGATTGGCCTGGAAGCTTAAGGTATTTATGACTTTGGGTGATGGTAGAACCAAAGCCAAAAGCTGCAGAGAAAGACAATTCTTTGTAATATTGGCGGGAAAACTCCCAAAGCAGGTTTTGAAGTGCGACTTTAATGCTAGAAAGATGAAAAACACATTGCCAGAATCCCTGCGTCGTGCGGAACCCAGCGCACCGTCTCACCTGACGAGGAGATCGACGGAATCACGACAAATTAGTATTGGCCAGTAAAATTGTGCTAGAGGCGTTGTGTTTGGTATCAATGTAACTGTAAAATCGAGATATTAAATATGACGCTAATATCTTTCACCTGTGTGACCCAGGGGCAAAGATATGAAAAACCCTAGAATTATGGAACTTTGTGACCATCTCAAGCCCAGCCCACAAGTGACTGTAAAATGATGTCACAGGCAAGGGGGGCTAGCAAGAGCATAAGAGACAGTTCCTGTCTTGGGGGCTGAGTCAGCACGAGGAGGGCATCATGAAGGGTGATGCTGGCCGATTCTAACATCTCTTGGAGTTCCCTCCTACTCCCTAAGCAGACGTCACTTCTATGGCACAAGCTTAGTAAGTTTCACGTTTATACCTTTTATTTTATGTAACTGTTATGCCGTAATGTGTATTGTTCCCTTTTGTAAATTCCTGTATATTCTTTAAACACTGCCTATTTTCGGATTAAATATATAAAAATTTAAGAGTTTCTTTCCTTATGCTTTATATACGAATCCAAAACCCCGAAGGGCCTTATGCTATCTGAAACGGGTTCCCAGCTACCTGTAGAAAGTCTGGGTGGTGGCAGCGTAATTGTTATTGCATAGAATTATTGGAGTGCTATCATTAAGGGTACCGAGGTATATAAATATTCCATTAGCAGGAATCGGGGATATATACATTTACCCTTGCTGTGAGACCTCCAATATTTGGCATTATCAGCTCAGCAGCCTCATCTTATGCATTGTCCTGCAGTACCAAAAGTGGCCTGCAGACAAGGGGGGCGCTAGAGAGTAGTCGTGTGTAACAAATCAGTGAACAGCTGCGGATTTCTGAGGGACTTCCCCGGCTGTTCGTGACAAATTGGTGGCAAGCGGTGGGATATATAAAGCATTAGTGATCTGGTTTGAGCAATCATCCCTTTCACTAAAAACTTGCAAAAGTTTTGAGGATTGAACTCAGTGTTTAAATATACCTGGAACAATACTGTACGTGTAGCAGTTACCCCCTCCCCTTCTCTCTTGTTTTCTATCCTATCTTTTATTTGGCAATTATGGATGCTGTGTCAGAAGCCTGGTACAATCAGCAGAAGAAGGAAGTTCTTGCTGCACTCTGCAGATCCAAGTTGATTGATGGCCATGGCAAAACGAGGCAAGACCTCATTAAAGAACTTTTACAATGGGACGCAGAGCACGTTCATTCCCCCAGTGCTGGAGAAGAGGAGGCAAGCCAAGCCCAGGATAGTGCTTCTGCAGAGTCCCCACCATCAACTGCAAGCCAGAGCAGTGACCGAGGCAACATGGACTCTTTCCTGAAGATGGCTCTACAACAATTCGCTGCAGATGACCGGCAGGGACGGCTAAGCCTCATTCAGCAATATCGAGAGGCTGAGAGAGCCGAGCGAGAGGCTGAGAGAGCCGAGCGCCAGGCTCAGGCCGAGCGAGAGGCTGAGAGAGCCGAGCGAGAGCGCCAAGCCCAGAGAGACCATGAATTGAATATCCTCAAAGCCCGGCAGCAGACATCTTCCTCACTAAACGGTGAGTCCAATAATGCCAGCAGCTTTAAGCCCCGACCGGAGCACTTTCTTGTGATGGAAAAGGACGGGGATTTGGACACCTTTCTGAGGGGATTTGAAAAGACTTGCTTGCAGTACCAGTTGCCCTCAACACAATGGGCACAATACTTAACCCCAGGGCTGCGAGGCAAGGCCCTGGACGCGTTTGCCAGTCTCCCTCAAGAGCAGAGTGGAGACTATGGGGCCATAAAGCAGGCCCTAGTACGGAAGTATCAGCTGACTCCGGAGGTGTACCGAAAAAAATTCCGGACCCTCCAGCTCGGACCTCATGACAGCTACAGCGATTTGGAGGGTGGGCTCCAGCGCACCTTTGACCAGTGGATCCAAGGACTGTCCGTTACAACCTTTGAGGAGTTAAAGGACCTCATGGTGAAGGACCAACTCCTACATGTCTGTCCTGTGGAGGTTCGACAGTTTGTTATGGACCGAGAGCCCAAGGAGGCCTCAAAAGCAGCCCAGGCAGAAGAGGAACCCCACATCCAAGGCCCAAGGGCCCACTGGAACTGTCCTTTTGGCAAGGAAGGCGGGTGGTAGGGCCTGCGAAAACCTACACCCCATCACCGTAGGCGGAACCCCCACTGTGGGGCTCAAGGACACTGGGGCCGACAGAACACTGGTCCGCCCTGAACTGGTACCCCCTGAAAACTTTATCCCGGGAAAACTCCTGACTGTCGCCTTGGCGGGGGGTGTCCACCACTCCTTCCCAATGGCCCTGATTCCCCTCGACTGGGGTGCTGGGAGAGGGTGGAGGGAAGTGGGGGTGGATGAACATCTACCAACCAATGTTTTATTGGGGACTGATCTGGGGCGATTAGTTGCACAATTTCTCCCTGATGATCCTCCCGAATCCAAAAAGTCATGTGATACAAATGTTGTTGATCAGTCATGTGATGCAAATGTTGTTAAATCATGTGATGCAAATGTTGTTGATAAGTCATGCGACCCGAATGCGGATATCCAGAACGTGATTACAAATGTTGTGCATGGTAATAAAGTGGAGGTTTGTACAGGGGAACTCAGCCATGCCACGCGGCAGGGTGACGTGGCTGAGGACAACCCCAAGGTAGCAAGTGTCTGTGCTGACAGAGATGGAGGCAGACATGAGAACCACGAGGACAGTGGTCGAATGCAGCTGAGCAGTGTCACAGCGGACAGTGACACAGCCAGTAGTACCTGTCAGGCTGATGGGGAAGAGTGGTTATTCCCCGGGGAGACAGCCTTCATCGGTGCTGTCACCCGCAGTCAGAGTGCCCAGAACGCAAATGAAACCTTGCCTGCTGACACCTCTTCACCCAGAGGGATAACGGAACTGGTTACGGACCCAGAGCAGGTCCCAGAGGGTCCTGGTGAGGTTGGAACCTTAACGTCACTTTTGGCTGCTTCTAGCCAAGAGTTTCAGGTGGCTCTACGAACTGATGCCAGTCTAAAGACGTTAAGGGACCTCGCAGAGAAGCCCTCTTCCGAGACCGATAGGGAGAGGGTATTCTGGGACCAGGGAAAGTTGTACCGGGAGACAATTCCCTGTAACCCCCAACAAGAGTGGCTGAAGGAAAAACAGCTGGTGGTGCCTCACCGCTTTAGGAGTGAGTTGCTGCGGATTGCCCATGAGATCCCACTCGCCGGACACTTGGGGGTTAGCAAAACCAAGGCCCGGCTGTCTCACCACTTCTATTGGCCCAAAATGGGGACAGATGTTGCCAACTACTGCCGCTCCTGCATCACATGTCAAAGAGTGGGAAAGTCAGGGCCTGCTCCCAAAGCTCCCCTGATCTCTTTGCCGGTGATAGAGGAGCCTTTCCAGAGGGTCGCTGTGGACATTGTCGGGCCTCTGGCCGTCCCCAGCAGCTCTGGAAAACGGTTCGTCCTTACTGTGGTAGACTATGCTACCCGGTATCCGGAGGCAGTGGCTCTGTCCTCAGTTAGAGCCGATAAGGTGGCAGATGCCCTCTTGACCATATTCTCCCGAGTAGGATTTCCCAGGGAGATGCTTACCGACCAGGGGACTCAGTTCATGTCTCGTCTAATGGAGGCTCTCTGTAAGAAAATGCAGGTGCGGCATCTGATATCAAGCGCTTATCACCCACAGACCAATGGTTTGTGTGAGCGATTTAATGGTACACTTAAGCAGATGCTTAAGATGCTGGTTGAGTCACATGGACGCGACTGGGAGCGGTATCTCTCACACCTGCTGTTTGCCTACAGAGAGGTACCACAGGCCTCAACGGGGTTTTCCCCCTTCGAGCTCCTGTATGGCAGACGAGTCCGGGGGCCTCTTGGTCTGGTAAGGGAATCCTGGGAAGAGGAACTGAATTCCCCAGAAGTGTCCGTTGTGGAGTATGTCATTTGGCTCCGTGACAAGATGCAGTCAATGACGCAGATGGTGCATGAGAATATGGCGCAAGCCCAGGCCAGCCAGAAGCGATGGTACGACCAACACGCTCGAGAGCGGGTGTATGAAGTGGGTCAGAAGGTGTGGGTCCTGGTCCCAATGACCCAGAACAAGCTTCAGGCGGCCTGGGAGGGTCCATACCTGGTGCATCAGCGCCTCAATGACGTAAACTATGTGGTCACCATCGACCATGCCAGGAAGAGGGAAAAGGTCTTCCATGTCAACATGATGAAAGCTCATCATGACAGGGAAGCCTTTGCTCTTCCTGTGTGTAGTCTTCCCGAGGAAGGCGAAAGTGAAGTCTTGGTGGACTTGCTCGCCTCAGCCCGGGATGGAGGGTCTATCGAGGAGGCGGCATTCAACCCACAGCTATCCTTGGACCAAAAGTCCCAGCTGCGGGAGGTATTCCGGCCCTACCTGATGACCTTCACGAATGTCCCAGGGAAGACATCCCTAGCCACCCACCAGGTGGACACAGGGAGTCATTCCCCAGTTCGTCAACCCCCATACCGTGTCTCCCTAGAGGTACAAAAGGACATAAAAAGGGAGATCGATGAAATGCTAGTCCTGGGAGTGATCCAGAGGTCCAAAAGTGCATGGGCCTCGCCTGTAGTCTTGGTTCCCAAAAAGGACCGGACAACCCGGTTTTGTGTGGACTACAGGAGGCTAAATGCAATCACAGCACCCGATGCGTACCCAATGCCACGCATCGACGAGTTACTGGATTGCTTAGCCGGGGCCCAGTACCTGACCATCATGGACCTGAGTCGAGGGTACTGGCAGATTCCTATGTCCAAGGAAGCACAGGAAAGGTCCGCCTTCATCACCCCATTCGGGCTGTATGAATCCCTTGTCATGCCCTTTGGCATGAGAAATGCTCCTGCCACTTTCCAGCGATTGGTCGACCAGCTGCTCGAGGGACTAGGAGGGTTTGCAGTAGCTTACCTGGATGACATTGCCATCTTTAGTCCCACTTGGGAGGAACACCTGGGGCACCTGGAACAGGTGCTCAGGCGGATCCAAAGCGCTGGTCTGACTATAAAGCCAGGGAAGTGTCAGATCGGCATGACTGAGGTACAGTACCTTGGACACAGAGTGGGTGGCGGGACCCTGGAACCAGAGCCAGGGAAGGTTGATGCCATCACCTCCTGGCCTACCCCCAAGTCAAAGAAGCAGGTGATGTCCTTCTTGGGTACGGCAGGGTACTATAGGAAGTTCGTTCCTAACTATAGTGCTCTTGCTAAGCCGTTGACGGACCTCACCAAAAAGAAGCTACCGCAAGTAGTCACCTGGACAAATGACTGTGAACGGTCCTTCAGGGCACTAAAAGCTGCCCTCGCCAGTTCCCCAATCCTACAAGCTCCGGACTTCACCCGACGGTTCATAGTTCAGACAGATGCCAGTACGTTTGGCCTTGGTGCAGTACTCAGCCAGGTAAATGGGAAGGGAGAAGAGCATCCGGTGATGTTTCTCAGCCGCAAGCTCTTATCCCGGGAAGTGGCCTACGCCACTGTGGAGAAGGAGTGCCTCTCTATAGTGTGGGCCCTGCGGAAACTGCAGCCCTACCTATATGGACGCAACTTCACCATAGTGACAGACCACAACCCTCTCAGCTGGCTACATCGGGTGGCCGGCGACAATGGTAAGCTACTGCGGTGGAGCTTGGCACTACAGCAGTATGACTTTACCATTCAACACAGGAAGGGTGTTGAGCATGGCAACGCTGATGGGCTGTCCCGGCAGGGGGATGCCAGCGAGGTAGGCTTAGGAGACGATTGGCAAATCAATCTCCCATGCTACCTCAAAAAGGGGGAGGTGTCATGTAGAGCTGTTGAAGGGACTTCATCCCCCTCTTCTTCACCAGCCACAGGTCGTCATGGCGATTATCTGATTGGCCTGGAAGCTTAAGGTATTTATGACTTTGGGTGATGGTAGAACCAAAGCCAAAAGCTGCAGAGAAAGACAATTCTTTGTAATATTGGCGGGAAAACTCCCAAAGCAGGTTTTGAAGTGCGACTTTAATGCTAGAAAGATGAAAAACACATTGCCAGAATCCCTGCGTCGTGCGGAACCCAGCGCACCGTCTCACCTGACGAGGAGATCGACGGAATCACGACAAATTAGTATTGGCCAGTAAAATTGTGCTAGAGGCGTTGTGTTTGGTATCAATGTAACTGTAAAATCGAGATATTAAATATGACGCTAATATCTTTCACCTGTGTGACCCAGGGGCAAAGATATGAAAAACCCTAGAATTATGGAACTTTGTGACAATCTCAAGCCCAGCCCACAAGTGACTGTAAAATGATGTCACAGGCAAGGGGGGCTAGCAAGAGCATAAGAGACAGTTCCTGTCTTGGGGGCTGAGTCAGCACGAGGAGGGCATCATGAAGGGTGATGCTGGCCGATTCTAACATCTCTTGGAGTTCCCTCCTACTCCCTAAGCAGACGTCACTTCTATGGCACAAGCTTAGTAAGTTTCACGTTTATACCTTTTATTTTATGTAACTGTTATGCCGTAATGTGTATTGTTCCCTTTTGTAAATTCCTGTATATTCTTTAAACACTGCCTATTTTCGGATTAAATATATAAAAATTTAAGAGTTTCTTTCCTTATGCTTTATATACGAATCCAAAACCCCGAAGGGCCTTATGCTATCTGAAACGGGTTCCCAGCTACCTGTAGAAAGTCTGGGTGGTGGCAGCGTAATTGTTATTGCATAGAATTATTGGAGTGCTATCATTAAGTGTACCGAGGTATATAAATATTCCATTAGCAGGAATCGGGGATATATACATTTACCCTTTCTGTGAGACCTCCAATATTTGGCATTATCAGCTCAGCAGCCTCATCTTATGCATTGTCCTGCAGTACCAAAAGTGGCCTGCAGACAAGGGGGGCGCTAGAGAGTAGTCGTGTGTAACAAATCAGTGAACAGCTGCGGATTTCTGAGGGACTTCCCCGGCTGTTCGTGACATAGCTCGGTACTTGAATCAAGCAAATTAAACTGCTTGGGAGCTTATCTCGAGTAATGAGTATAGTGCAAGTTAATGGGAAACTTGAATATTTTTCCTGAAGACCCTCCAAGGACATCTGGGGAATGAGTGCGTGAAAATTGCTAAAATGGATGGAAAAAGCGCTCAAATAGATTGGGAACCGCATGGGAAGATGACTGGACAAATCTTAGACTCCTTGGTCATTGCTGGAAACAATCTTGAGTATTATGTCATTTTTACGAACTGACAACAAAACATGCAAAACCAAGGAAAAATGTATTTTACGGGAACAAAAATGAGAAAACATAATTGTATATAAGGCAAGTTGAAAAGGGCAGAAACAAAGCCTCATCCACCCCTTATACTATGTACACATACAATTTTTGCTCTGTTTTTGTACTTTCTCATTGCTTTAATCTGTCACCAGGTGTTTGCCACCTACCAGCAGCATAACATAGGAGCAGAGATCCTGCTTCCAGTCATGTTTCTGCTTAGTGTATTTTTATAAAATCACTGTTTAATCAGTAGTAGATAATCACTAGAGGACTACTTGATCTGCTGCCAGGTAGTCCATCATATTCATGAGCTCTGTATAACTGCTAGATCTGCAGCAAAGAAAACATTGATTTTATCAAAATGACATCAACAGCTCAGTAAGTGACACATTGCTGGAATCAGGGTCTCTGTCTCTACATTATGCTAGTCTCATATGATAGCAATAGCCTGGTGACAGATTCCTTTTATTTATGAAAGAAAAACATTTTACTTCTTTATCTGGAGAAGTGGTGATTGTGTGACATGGTCAGACACATCCTGCTTAATTTGTGGAGGTACTTTGAAACTCACAAAGCCTATGTAGACAATGCAAAAACTGTCAAGAATTAGAAAGAAGGGGCACTCCAATACACCCTGTATTAGACAGAGAAGATTGCCTCATACACATTCCGCTTAAAATAAGTAGTGGGGCTACATATATAAAGCCTTTGCACTAAGTGCAAGGGCTGACAAAAATTAGAAGGAGGAACTGCAATACCCCCTGGAAGAGAAGTAGAGGAGGGCCTCAGACAACATTTTGTGACTATTTTTAAAGAGTGGGACTCCTAGACAGGTTAAGTCTATGCACTAAGTGTAAGGTCTATCCAAAAAATACAAGGAAGGATTGCAATACAGACAGCAAGAGATGTTGAGGAGAGGTTCTGATTCAATTCTAGTACAATTTTATAAACATTCTAACTCCCAAACTATGAAAGCCTATGCACTCAGTGAGAGGCCTAGTTAAATTAGGATCAGGAATTGCAATACAGGAACTGCAGGAGACGTAGAGGAGGGACTCTTTAAAATTGTCCAAAAATGTGTTCAAACATTGTGACTCTAAGACTGGTTATCTGCCATCCAACCTGTAAGGACTGTGCAGCACCCTGAGGTATGCTACCCCAGTGGTCTGCAGGATCCTAAGGCTTTCTGGAACGCCCTCTGCTGACAACCCACACCTCACACACAGGTAGGGGCACATTCCCTGAGAACTGGGCGCAGCATATAGAGGGTTAACAGTGTGCAGATGTGAGACCCAATTCCTTAACTGTTAGCCTGGAGAAGGGGCGTGGCTAGTGGAAAGCGACAGGGGTTGCTAGGCAGAGTAGCCTGAGGAAAAACGACAGTTGAAGGAGTGACAGTTGAAAGGAGTCAGTGAGTGAGAGGGGTGTGAGGATTGTGAGGAGTCTTAAAAGGGTGACTAGGAGGTAGTAGCCTGAGGGTAGACAGAAGATCCCAGGTACTACGCACAATGGGGTACTTGGCCCCAGAGAAGACGACAGCTCCAGGCGGTCTGCTGATCAGCCATGTGTGGTGACTTCCAGGGTACCACACCACCCATAGGCTCAGGGACACAGCCTCATTTATAGGACCCAGGAGAGGGCACAGAAAAGTAGCCTACCCCACAAGGGACCGCGAGGCCTGTTATACTGGGCCCGGAAAAACAAAGGAGCGGAGCGCCCAGGTCACCAACAGCTTCAGGAAAGGGGACCATCAGCTCTTCATGTGCACGGAGGGCTCAACTGGGACTTACAGTTAGGTCCAGAAATATTTGGACAGTGACACAAGTTTTGTTATTTTAGCTGTTTACAAAAACATGTTCAGAAATACAATTATATATATAATATGGGCTGAAAGTGCACACTCCCAGCTGCAATATGAGAGTTTTCACATCCAAATCGGAGAAAGGGTTTAGGAATCATAGCTCTGTAATGCATAGCCTCCTCTTTTTCAAGGGACCAAAAGTAATTGGACAAGGGACTCTAAGGGCTGCAATTAACTCTGAAGGTGTCTCCCTCGTTAACCTGTAATCAATGAAGTAGTTAAAAGGTCTGGGGTTGATTACAGGTGTGTGGTTTTGCATTTGGAAGCTGTTGCTGTGACCAGACAACATGCGGTCTAAGGAACTCTCAATTGAGGTGAAGCAGAACATCCTGAGGCTGAAAAAAAAGAAAAAATCCATCAGAGAGATAGCAGACATGCTTGGAGTAGCAAAATCAACAGTCAGGTACATTCTGAGAAAAAAGGAATTGACTGGTGAGCTTGGGAACTCAAAAAGGCCTGGGCGTCCACGGATGACAACAGTGGTGGATGATCACCGCATACTTTCTTTGGTGAAGAAGAACCCGTTCACAACATCAACTGAAGTCCAGAACACTCTCAGTGAAGTAGGTGTATCTGTCTCTAAGTCAACAGTAAAGAGAAGACTCCATGAAAGTAAATGCAAAGGGTTCACATCTAGATGCAAACCATTCATCAATTCCAAAAATAGACAGGCCAGAGTTAAATTTGCTGAAAAACACCTCATGAAGCCAGCTCAGTTCTGGAAAAGTATTCTATGGACAGATGAGACAAAGATCAACCTGTACCAGAATGATGGGAAGAAAAAAGTTTGGAGAAGAAAGGGAACGGCACATGATCCAAGGCACACCACATCCTCTGTAAAACATGGTGGAGGCAACGTGATGGCATGGGCATGCATGGCTTTCAATGGCACTGGGTCACTTGTGTTTATTGATGACATAACAGCAGACAAGAGTAGCCGGATGAATTCTGAAGTGTACCGGGATATACTTTCAGCCCAGATTCAGCCAAATGCCGCAAGGTTGATCGGACGACGCTTCATAGTACAGATGGACAATGACCCCAAGCATACAGCCAAAGCTACCCAGGAGTTCATAAGTGCAAAAAAGTGGAACATTCTGCAATGGCCAAGTCAATCACCAGATCTTAACCCAATTGAGCATGCATTTCACTTGCTCAAATCCAGACTTAAGACGGAAAGACCCACAAACAAGCAAGACCTGAAGGCTGCGGCTGTAAAGGCCTGGCAAAGCATTAAGAAGGAGGAAACCCAGCGTTTGGTGATGTCCATGGGTTCCAGACTTAAGGCAGTGATTGCCTCCAAAGGATTCGCAACAAAATATTAAAAAAAAAAATATTTTGTTTGGGTTTGGTTTATTTGTCCAATTACTTTTGACCTCCTAAAATGTGGAGTGTTTGTAAAGAAATATGTACAATTCCTACAATTTCTATCAGATATTTTTGTTCAAACCTTCAAATTAAACATTACAATCTGCACTTGAATTCTGTTGTAGAGGTTTCATTTCCAATCCAATGTGGTGGCATGCAGAGCCCAACTCGCGAAAATTGTGTCACTGTCCAAATATTTCTGGACCTAACTGTACGTCAACACCGGGACAAAGGAAAGTCGGTTGACCAGCCGTACCAAACTGCACTTGCAACATCCAGTGAGTAAATAGCAGTTAATCTGCAAGAACTGTGTCGTGTTTATTACTGGCGCACCACAAGGCGCAGCACACCTACATGGGACTTAAACCCCTCCTGGCACAGAGTGCGAACACACTTGCTGCTATACCATCCGTCCCTAAAACCACAGCAGTGGCGGGACATCTTATTATCGCAACCCACCAGTGGCGTCACTAGTGACATACAAAATAACCCTGTTACCGAGTGCCCCCAGGTAATGGAATCGGGCACGGCCACCTGTGACAGTGATCCCCATTATCCACCACCTGGAACTGAGTATCCCAAGGGCCTGGGGTGTGGCAGCGCTCTACAAATTGGCGTCACAAACAGGATATAAACTAGGCCCAGCAACCCTGGGTGCAGTGTGCCTTGAACCATGTAAAACTGTTTATAGACTTTTGCCGCCATTTTGCCTTAATAAAAACTACTGCGCCATCACTCTGGCTGTAAAAGAGCGCGAAGTTTGAAAAAGCACACAGGAAAACCTGGCTCCGTCCCCCTCAAAGGGAGTCTGCAGAGAAGCTGAACACCGAGCAGTAGCCTGAATTTAGGAGCTCCTGAGCTGCTCTAGACCCCCATAGAGAAGTTTGGTGAAATTAACCAAAGGGGACTAAAATGGAAGTGCAAGAGAACGGAGACGCTGCTGGACCGAGTCGGGGAGCAGACGCTGCGGCGGTGGCACCGATCATGCCACTCATGCTACCCTACCTCCCAGGTGCGACCTGGATGCCCCAGTACAATGGCAAATTGGATACCTTAACCGGGTTCAAAAAGAGAATAACTACTGCAATGGACATGTATGCTTTAACCGGCAAGCAAAGGACATCACTTATACTGGGTCAGCTTAAAGGGGCAGCGGAGCTAGAAGCAGAAACTTGGTCAGACGCTGAACGCAAGTCAGTAACCGCCATCTTTGACAAATTGAAACTTGCATTTGAGACCCGCACTGAGGCGGAACTACAGATGGAGTTCTACAACTGCAGGCAGAAATCACAGGATAACATCAGGGACTATGCCCTGAGACTCCAAGCAGCATTAAGGACATTAAAACATGTCGATCCTCTCAGTGTCAGAGGAAAACCGGATGCTAACGGAGCAGTTCATACAGGGCCTGTTGTCATCAGAGGACCACAAGCAGCTGCGCCTGTGGTCCCTTGAACATGCTGATGCAGACATTGTAACTCTAAAAGACCGGGCTATCAAGGCATTGCAGCTCACGACAACCTCAGACTCTACCCTGGCGGTGCCACCTGCCAGTGTCCCTTCCTTGGAAGTGGAACCTGCCTCCTCTACTCCAGCAAAGGCCAACGGGCAGGTTGCGACCCCTAGTGCACCAGAGGACCTGCGTTCCCAAGTGCAGCGACTCAGAGAGGATGTAGCAAAGATCCTCAAAGCCATGCAGCTTGCTCCAGAGCCCAAGCCACCGAACCGGATTCTGCTTGCTGACTGCCCTGAGGACGTCCCGTGGATGAGGAACAGGAGGAGTCCCCCACTGCGAGGAAAACCCACTGATTGCTATTGTTCTTCAGGACAACCCATCTGCCGATGTTGCGGTAAAACAAGCCATCTTGCAAGAAGGTGTCCTTTAAATCTGCAACCCCTGGGGCCAAGGGCCAATCCCCAGGTGTAAGTCGACAAGGCCCAATGGAATGGCATGACCGGTATGTGGGAGTACGTCCGATTTTGTCCATTACCTTGGACAGGATCCCCACTTCTGCACTGTTGGACACCGGTTCACAGGTAACCTCCATTCCCAATGAGCTGTACCGCCGATTCTGGTGTGATGAAGAACTCACCTGAACTGATCCAAGTCTCACTGTATATGCTGTAAACGGGTTACTGGTAGAGCAGATAGGATTAAAAGAAGTAACCATAAAGGTGGGGAGGGTGGAGCCTAGGGGTTAGGGATTGATTGTTGTCAAAACTGATGCAAATGAAAGAAATCCGGATATATGATCCTAGGTACCAGTGTCATCAAAAATTGTTTGGGAGAAGTATTGTATTTGCTCCAACAGATCGCCAAGACTGCTGATGCAAGGCAGCAGAGGGTCCTGCAGAAGGAGATTAAAGTCCTCTTGCTAAGACAACAGGTAAACCAGTCTGGTGGAAAACTGGGTAGTGTGCGGGTAATGGATTCTAACCCCATTGTGTTACCTCCAAGAAGTGAAATGATGGTGTGGTATCGGGCATGCATAGGTCCTAGAGGGCAAAATTACCAGGCGGTGGTAGAGACTGTGTATTCAGAGGATTGATCCACAATCCTGACAGCCCGGGGGGTAGTCAATGTACACAAAGGGAGAGTTCCTGTACGTATATTAAATTGTGGGGAAGAGGAAGCCAAATAGCCAAGGTACGCTACCATTGGTAAATTGTTTACCGTCACTGAAAGTGCCATTCAAGCAGCAGAACCACTTGCCCAACAGACCTGGCAGATGAGGAATTAGCAAACTAACTGGTGCCAGGAACTCCATGTTGGTACCGACTCCACACCTTCTTACCAGAAGCAAGGAGTATACCGGATTGTGCAGGAATATGAACCAGTTTTCAGTAAGCATCCATTGGATTTCGGGAGAATTAAAGGGGTATCCCCACTGGGAACCATCCTCCTATCAGAGAGCGATACAGACCTGTACCACCAAAACACTATCAGAGGGCCAAAGAAATGCTACATGACATGAAGGAGGCTGGGGTTATCCGAGATAGTTGTAGCGCTTGGGCAGCTCCACTAGTTTTAGTCAGAAAAAAAGATGGCACCACGAGGATGTGTGTAGATTACAGGCAGATAAATTGCATTAGACATAAGGATGCTTACCCATTACTCCGCATAGAAGAGTCTCTAGCTGCACTCAAGACTGCTAACTACTTTTCCACCTTAGACCTTACTAGTGGGTATTGGCAGGTCTCTGTACCAGAGGAAGACCGGGAGAAGACTGCGTTTGCCACCCTAATGGGCCTGTGCGAGTTCAACAGTATGCCGTTTGGACTCTGTAATGCACCTGGAACCTTCCAGCGCCTTGGACTGTTGTCTGGGGCACTTGAACTTTGAGACTGTGCTACTCTATTTAGATGACATCATTGTGTTCTCCAAGTCCTACGAAGACCATCTGGAACATCTGGCAGCGGTGTTTGAAGCACTATCCAAGTATGGCATGAAACCATCCAAGTGCTATCTCCTTAAACCCAAGGTTCAGTATCTGGGACACGTAGTCAGTGCTGAGGGAGTCGCACCACATCCAGGCAAGATAACAGTCATCAAGAGCTGGCCAAGGCCAACTACTAATAAAGAGGTACATCAGTTCCTGGGCCTGGTAGGATACTATCGAAGATTCATCAAAGGTTACACCAAGATGGCTGCCCCCTTGCAAGATCTCCTGGTTGGTCAACCCAAGAAAGGCAATAAGTCTGGTCCTCCATTTGAATGGGGCAAAAAAGAAGAAAGTTCCTTCAGACAAATGAAGTGGGCTCTGACAGGGGAAGAAATTCTAGCTTACCCAGACTACAACTTACCCTTTGCGCTGTACACAGACGCTAGCAACGTGGGACTAGGAGCAGTGTTGTCACAGGTCCAAAATGGGAGAGAGCGAGTAATTTCCTATGCTCACAGGAAGCTTCGGCCTACTGAGTGAAATCCAGAAAATTACAGCTCTTTCAAGTTGGAGTTCCTGTCCATGGTCTGGGCTATCACTGAGAAGTTCAAGCATTATCTGGCAGCCACTAAGTTCACAGTCTTCACTGACAACAATCATCTTATCCATCTAGATACAGCAAAGTTGGGCGCATTAGAACAACGCTGGGCAGCTCGGTTATCCAGCTATGACTTTACCATCAGATACAGAGCTGGACGTAAGAACACAAATGCAGATGCGCTGTCAAGAATGCCCCATTTACAAGAAGAGGGAGAAGACATAGATGTGCTAGAAGAGATAGAGTTGCCTGCCTTCAATCGCAAGAGAACATGCCAAAGTCAACAAACTAGTTCTAGACCAAAAGAGGCAACCTTGAAACCTTTCTCACATTTTAGTTGGAAAGAGACACAGGACAGTAATCCCCCTGTCAGCTTAATCAAGAGACTGGTAAGCCAAACCAATTCTCGTCTTGCACCAGAGGCTCCACAAGAAGCCCAACATCTGTGGAAAAACAGGAATAAGTTGTTTATCCACCAGAGAACACTCTGTAGACGATTCATCAATCCAAAAACTCACGAGATGAGGTGGCAAGTGATAATACCAGAAAGAGACACCCCAATAGTGTTAGAAGCATACAACAACGACGCCGGACACTTCGGTTGAAAAAAACTTGAGATGTTACTCCGTGAAAGATTCTACTGGGTTGGAATGAGATCTTCTATCAAAAACTGGTGTAGAAATTGTGGTCCATGTGCTTTGAGAAGAAAAGACAGAGATAGTCAAAGAGCACCGCTGCAGCCTATTGTTACCAAGCAACCTGTAGAGCTAGTCGCCTTAGATCATGTAAAATTAACAGCGAGTACCAAAGGGTATGCTTACGCCCTAACCATTGTAGACCACTATTCAAGATTCCTTGTAGTAGTACCAGTCAAGGACTTAACAGCACAAACAGCAGCAAAAGTGTTTAAAGCCTACTTTTGCAGACCTCATGGTTATCCAGAGCAAGTAATTGCAGATCAAGGACCAGCATTTGAAGGAAAAGTTTTTCAAGAGTTCTGTAACATGTATGGTTGTAAAAAGATTCATACTACATCCTATCACTTTCAAGGAAATGGAATGTGTGAGAAAATGAATCAGATCATCACTGACATGCTAAAGACCCTATCACTGGAAGATAGGAACAAATGGCCAGAAAAATTGCCTGACCTAGTGGATATGTATAACAATATCCCCGTAGGGTCTACAAACTTCACTCCAACTTATCTTATGCGAGCAAGACCAGGAAGATTACCCGTCGACTTGGACATGGGAGTCCTAAGCCCTGAAGACCATCCACAAAGTGATTGGAATACAGCTCGTCAAGCTCAATACAAGAAGGTTCAAAAATGTGTTGTAAGGAATTTAGACCAAAGTAGGGGAAAACAAGAAAGAGATTACAACAAAAAAGCAAAAGCTGTACCATTGACACCTGGAGAAAGGGTACTAAAAAGAAAAAAGAAGACTTCACAAACTTGATGATCAATCGGAAGAGGAACCTTACATTGTCCAAACATCTAACTTTGACAACAAAAAAGTCTGCATTATTAGCAAAGATGAAAGAAAAACATCAACAGCTGTTTCTAGAGACCATTTAAAGAAATGCCCAGAACAGTTAACACCAAAAGAAAGTACAGAAAGAATTGTAAATCTACCTCAACCTCAGCCAAAGAAGAAAATGATCCATACTGTATTAGGAGTAGAGTTGAGCGTGGTTCGCGGTTCGAGGTTCTCCAGTTCGCGGCTCGAGTGATTTTGGAGGCTGTTCTAGATCGAACTAGAACTCGAGCTTTTTGCTAAAATTCGATAGTTCTAGTTACGTTCGAGAACGGTTCTAGCAGCAAAAAGCAGGGCTTTTTACAGCTACAGTGTGCAGGAGCCATCGCTGGCAGCCTGCCAGAAGCTGGTAACCAAGATAAACATTGGGTATCCAAGCAAAGCGCTTTGGTTAGTAACTCGATGTTTATCCTAGTTACGTGCAGGAAGCCCACACTTCCCCGCTCAGCTCACTCCGCCCCCCTCCTGCACACGGCATGTACACAGACAAACACACACACACACACACACTCACACTCACCTGTCCCCAGCCAAGCAGTCCACGACACTGACGTCCTCAGCGCCACCCACTTCGCACTCCGCCGCCAGCACACATGGCTCCGCCCACCTGCACTCTGCACACATGGTCCCGCTCGGCTTACCTGCGGTGATGAAGTCCCGACCTCAGCGCTGTCACTGTCCTCCATGGCCGCCGCTTGTCACATCACCTTCTCTCGCTTCCGACCCGAGACTGATTAGCGGTGACGTCACGGGCCACTCGCGATACTTGGCTGTGAAGGCGGCGGTCATTGAACTCAGTGACAGGTGCTGTCAGCAGTGCAGGAGATCAGCGCAGGTAATGTACCTCGCTGACAGCAGCACTTGTCATCCCCTGCAGTGACCTGGGCTGACCCATTGATGTTAGCTCAGGTCACTGCACTGCTCTCCCAGCCAATGGGGAACATCCTGCTCTTCATTGACTGGGACAGTGTGGATCGTCATGGCAACCCCTTGGATTACCCCAGACCTGGATTTGTTTTTCTTTCTAATAAATTGGTTAAAGAGGGAATGTATTGGGGAGTGTTTTTTCAAATAAAAATGTGTTTGTCGTCTACTTTTTTTTATTACTGACTGGGTTGGTGATGTCGGGTATCTGATAGACGCCTGACCTCACCAACCCCAGGGCTTGATGCCAGGTGACATTACACATCTGGTATTAACCCCATATATTACCCCGTTTGCCACCGCACCAGGGCGCGGGATGAGCTGGGGCGAAGCACCAGGATTGGCACATCTAATGGATGCGCCACTTCTGGGGCGGCTGCGGCCTGCTATTTTTAGGCTGGGGAGAGTCCAATAACCATGGACCTCCCTAGTCTGAGAATATCAGACCCCAGCTGTCTGCTTTACCTTGGCTGGTGATCCAATTTTTTGGGGGACCCCTACGTGTTTTTTTTTTTTAATTATTTATTTAATTTAAAATAACAGCGTGGGGTGCCCTCAGTTTTGGATTACCAGCCAAGGTGAGGCTGCCAGCTGTGGTCTGCAGGCTGCAGCCGTCTGCTTTACCCTAGCTGGCTACAAAAATAGGGGGAACCCTACGTCATTTTTTTTTCATTTTTTTGGCTAAATACAAAGCTAAGCACCCCTTAGTGCCACATGAAAGGCACCAAAGGGTGCAAAATTACAAAATGCAGGAGAGTGGGACATTATGTGTCTTTCTGCCATTATAATGACAGAAAAGACTGATATGAAGTGTACAAGCACAGGAAAATCACCAGAGTGCTCTACGCTGTGAAAAGCAGTAGAAAATGGCACTGGAGTGAACATGTGACTGCCTCATGTAGGATGAAGCTATGGATCCTGGGTAAATTTATGCATTTTCCCTCCTTCAGTTTTTTTGCAGTACACAAAAAAAACGGAAGGCACACAGATGACAAACAGATGACATACGGACCATCTACGGAACGGAAACGGATGCCACATGGATGCACCCGTGAAAAAAAACGGACTGTTTTTTGCAGACCGCAAAAATGGATCGGTCGTGTTAATGTAGCCTTATTCTGATCTGCTGTTTATAAACAGCAGGCAGAAATAAGTGAATAGCGCCCCCCAGCATCAGAAAATCTCCGGGGTTTCAGGGCTAGCTGAGACCCTGGAGATCATGATTCAGGGTGGTTTTTCCGGTCCCCGCTCACGTGATCACAGGTATACACCGTACACCGATGATCACGTTACAGTAAATGACAGCGCCGGTAAAAAATTATTTATCTCCCATCTGGCATGAACAAACATGATAAATCTCCTCCCCGGTCCCCCGGTGTCGCCAAAGTGCCCCCCTGATGCCTTCCCAGAAATCCAAGATGGCCGCGCGCACAGCAGCGTGCCGGCCGCATTCACCCTACTCCTCTGATTACTGTCGCATGTGCCATGACACATGCGACAGAAAACTCCTCCCCAGGCCCTGCCAGGTCACCCCCTATAACCCCACCGGTGTTCCCCGGTGTCCCATGGTACCTGTGCAGCGTTGATCCCCCCACGGCCCTCTCCTTCACAATAGACGCTGCCGCATGCACAGAGCGGCTGTCAGCTCAGCTTCCTGTGTTCAGACACAGTGAGTGGTGGTTATGCATCTGTAAGCTAAATGGGTGGCACGGTGGCTCAGTAGTTAGCACTGCAGTCTTGCAGCGCTGAGGTCCTGGGTTCAATTCTCACCTAGGACACCATCTGCAAGGAGTTTGTGGGTTTCCTCTGGGTACTCCGGTTTCCTCCCACACTCCAAAGACATACAGCGCTATGGAATTAATAACGCTATATAAATGAATAAATTATTATTATTACTGCAATGCCCTGCTCATGAGGTAAGGAACATAATTGATCAAGAGAGCTATATACTACATTTCCAAATGGAGGGATTTGCTTTTATAGCTTCCCTGCTGAACGACTACCAAACATGAGAGTCCGTTATACGCCACAAGAAAACACATCTAAATAGTGAGCTCTGTTGTTAAGTATTCATTCAGCTGGATAACTGGACTTAAAGGGGTATTCCATCTCCAAGATCCTATCCCCAATATATAGTAGGTGGAATAGCAATAATATCAGCAAATACCAATATTTGGAAATGTAGAATAGTTCTCCTGATTAGGCATGCCCTTACCTCATGAGCAGGGCATTGCAGCTTTGGTAGCAACCATTACGACATGGACTCTGCTGCTGTGGACCCGGGGAGAGTGAGTGCAGATTCATTGCACCCACACTCCTCACATGAAGGGTCTGCACTCCTAGAAAATGGGGGATACGTTCCCTGAGTGTCTCCCCCCCCATATTCTAGACGGTCCAGAGTCGTCGTGGGACCCCTTTATTTTTTTTCTTACAATAAATTGGTGAAAGAGGAAATGTTTTGGGGAATGTTTTTTCAAATACATTTCTTTTGTCGATTTTTTTTTTGTTAGTACTGACAGTTTATGATGTTGGGTATCTAATAGACGCCATGACATCACAAACTGCTGGGCTTGATGTCAGGTGACCTTACAGCTAGTATCAACCCGATTTATTACCCCGTTTGCCACTAGTGGATGCGCCACGTCTGGGGTGCCTGCGGCCTGCTATTTTTAGGCTGTGAAGGCCCAATAACTATGGACCTTCCCACCCTGAGAATACCAGACCACAGCTGTCCGCTTTACCTTGGCTGGTGATCCAATTTGGGGGGACCCTACTTTTTTTGTGTAATTATTAATATTTATAAAATAATTATAAAAACAAGAGCCTGGGGGGACCTCCACATTGGATCCCCAACCACGGTAAAGCTGCCAGCTGTGGTTTTCAGGCTACAGTCGTCTGCTTTACCCTAGCTGGCTATCAAAAATGGGGGGACCCAACGTCATTTTTTTTTTTTAACTATTTTTTAAATAGAAAAAATTAATGGGCTTCCCTGTATTTTGATTGCCAACCAAGGTAACGGCAGGCAGATGGGGGTGGCAACCCATAGCTGTCTGCTTTATCTGCGCTGAGAATCAAAAATAACGCGGAGCGCTACGTCATTTTTTTTAAAGATTTATTTTTACAGCACTGTGATGTCCAGCAATCAAAATACAGGGAAGCCCATTTTGTTTTTAGTTATTTAAATAAATAATTAAAAAAAATATATATGGGCTCCCGCTGCATTTTTTGTATTGCTAGCTAAGGGTAATCCAAGCAGCTACTGGCTGCTAACCCCCACTGCTTGGTTTTACCTTCACTGGCAATGGAAAATCCAGGGAAGCATTTTTTATTTTTTTTGCCAAAAAACTACAAAAAAAGGACGTGAGCTTCGCCATATTTTTGTATGCTAGCCAGGTATAGGAGGCAGGTGCTGGAAGAGTTGGATACAGCGCCAGAAGATGGCGCTTCTATGAAAGTGCCATTTTCTGAGGCGGCTGCAGACTGCAATTCACAGCAGTGGGGCCCAGAAAGCTCAGGCCAACCTGTGCTGCGCTGCGGATTCCAATCCCCAGCTGCCTAGTTGTACCTGGCTGGACACAAAAATGGGGCGAAGCCTATGTCATTTGTTTTCTAATTATTTCATGAAAATTCATGAAATAATAAAAAAAGGGCTCCCCTTTATTTTTGATTCCCAGCCGGGTACAAATAGGCAACTGGGGGTTGGGGGCAGCCGTACCTGCCTGCTGTACCTGGCTAGCATACAAAAATATGGCGAAGCCCACATAATTTTTTCAGGGGGAAAAAAACTTCTGCATACAGTCCTGGATGTAGTATGCTGAGCCTTGTAGTTCTGCAGCTGCTGTCTGTCTGTATGGAGAAGAGCAGACAGCAGACAGCAGCTGCAGAACTACAAGGCTCAGCATACTCCATCCAGGACTGTATGCAGAAGTTTTTTGCCCACCAAAAAAATGACGTGGGCTTTGCCATATTTTTGTATGCTAGCCAGGTACAGCAGGCAGCCATGGGCTGCCTCCAACCCCCAGTTGCCTATTTGTACCCGGCTGGGAACCAAAAATATAGGGAAGCCCGTTTTTTTTAATTATTTCACTTATTTCATGAAATAATTAAAAAACAAATGACGTGGGCTTCGCCCCATTTTTGTGTCCAGCCGGGTACAACTAGGCAGCTGGGGATTGGAATCCGCAGCACAGGTTAGCCCGAGGTTTCTGGGCGCCTGTGCTGCGAATTGCAGTCCGCAGCCGCCCCAGGAAAATGGTGCTTTCATAGAAGCGCCATCATCTAGCGCTGTATCCAACTCTTCCAACAGCCCTGAAGCCGGGTGGCTTGTTGGGTAATAATGAGTTAATACTAGCTTTGTTTTACTAGCTAGTATTAAGCCAGAGATTCTTAATGTCAGGCATGTTTGACCCGGCCATTAAGAATCTCCAATAAAAAAAAGACACCACACAGAGAAAAAATACTTTAATAGAAATAAATACACAGACACATTAGAGACTCCATCTTTATTACCCCCTGTCAGGCCTCCACGATCCATGATCTTCTGTCTTTCTCGGTCAACAAATGCAGCTCTGCTCCATCACTGCTGCATGGGGGAAGACGCTGCTTCCCGTGCAGCCTTCACTCCGGGAAGGCTGCACGGGAAGCAGCGTGCAGCCTTCACTCCGTGAGTGATCAGTGCTGCTGGCTGTCAGCGATAACAGCGGTAACACTGACAGACGCGTTACCATAGCAACGGTGCTCCCGGAGCCGCGGTTAGCGGTGACGTCACCGCTAACTGCGTTGCTATGGCAACGGTGATCTCCGTTAATGACCGGCTGTGTCAGCCGGTCCCTAATGGAACGGGGAGTCGACCGTGTGCTAGAGCATGTCGCCGGTACACGGCGATACACAAATGTGCACCGTGTACCGGAGAGTGCAATGACAGGTCCTACATGACGCGTCATATCATGTGACCAGTCTGTAGCCAATGAGATAATAGCCACGTGACTGGTCACATGGCTATTTTGACGTCACGATAGGTCCTGCATCACTGCTGGCAGTGCTGGTCACCGGGAGGATTCAGCGATCATCGGATGGAATAGCGGCAGGAGACAGAGTGCAGGAGGGATTGCGGGGACCGGTAAGTGTTATGGCAATGTTTATTAACTGTATGTGTACATTTATAATGCGTTTTTATGTGTTTGTGATTGCCTCCCATTATATCCTATTGGTTCCAGTTCGGCGAACGTTCGACGAACCGAACTCAACTCGAACGAGACCTCCGTTCGACGAACCGAACTCGAGCCGAACCACGGCCGGTTCGCTCATCTCTAATTAGGAGATTTCCCAGAAGATTGGCCGCAATACAATGAAGCCATTAGTCATACCTTGTATCGCCTTTCCACAAGTACCAGAAGAACCTGTACCAAGAGAAGAAGAACTTGTACCAGTACAAGAATCAGAAGAAATCTCAGGGGAAGGTGAACCAGAACTTTTTGCAAACATTGACCTTGTCAATCCTACAGTAAGGTTAAGAACACGTAGATACTTACCAAGTCAACCTACCATACCAAGTGTAGTACAAAACACAGACAACATTGACACACCAGAGTTGCGTAGGTTAAACAGAAGCAACATTGGTCATCCCCCATCCACATTAGGAGAGGGGGAATACTACTAAAGATTGTCATTAAATGCATATTAACTGTATGTAAAATGTAAATAATGTATATTAAGCATGTTGACCCTACAGAGACTGACCTGTATGGACTTTTGGGTCACTAACAACTGTTCGTAACGTTTGGGAAGAAGCTAAGTTTTTCCCCATCCTTTGATTTTATGGACCTAAGCCACAGGACTGTTTTGTGCACAAAAACATTTGTATATAGTTGCAGATGTTGTGCTTTTCATTGGGATTACCCAGGAACTGAACTTTTGTTCCCAACACCCTAAAAGAGAGCCAGAAGTCGCAGGGAGAGTCTGCAGCGGAGCAGGCAGAGACCCCCATCACCATCATAACCGATGATGTGCTCCCTAGGACAGTCCCCACAGAGAACAGTCACCAGGACGTTGGGAGAGGTCCACTGGTAGTGGCCTCAGAGACTGTGGGTGGTGGGAAGGAAAATGTACAGAGTACTAACCTGTTACAAATGTATATATGTTATTTATTGCTGTTAATAATAATATATATTTTGCATTTTTCTTCTTTTGCAGCCCGCGGACGTGCTGGTCTTAACCTGTCACGCCCCCACCGTAGTCCGCTCCTGCAACTTCTGCACCGATCGCCAGACGACGCCGTGTTCCCACCATGATGCTGATGATGGGAGAGGAGTCGGTGCCCATGGCTCTGCGGAGCACAGGCTCCGCTCATCCACTAGGCTGGGTTTCCCTGGAACCTGCAGTACCACTGGCTGACTGTAGGTGGCGTGTGTCTTCCAGCTGAAGTTGCAACATTCACCTGCAGCCAATGGGAAGACACCACACCCTTCTTATTCTCCCTCCTGTCACATGACCACTGCCAGAGATAGTTCTGTACTCCTGGCTCATGTGCTGTTTGTATTTTGATTCCTGTGTGCTGACCTTTGCTTGTTGTTTGACTACTCTCCTGCCTGTCGGTTTTGTACCTTGCTGTCAGTTCCGGATTTGACCTCTGCTTTGTCTCCTCACTACGCCCTTGCCTGCCGGTTCTGCTCCTGTTTAGCATCTCCTGGTTTTTGACCCTGCCTGATGACCACGGACTACAGCCTACCACAGGTAGTGATCTCTGGTCCTTTGTGTAATTCCAAATCCCTGTAAAGGAGGTAAAGGGTAGCAGAGTTCTTGAGGTCCTGCTTTGTGAGCGGCTTTTCTCCAGACTCCCCTTACAGCCAGTCTGAGTCTGTGGCTCCAATCAGGCTTTACCTAACCAAGGGGGAATGCAACACCCTGGCGTATGCTACCCCAGTGGTCTGCAGGATCCTAAGGCTTTATGGAACGCCCCCTGCTGACAACCCACACCTCACACACAGGTAGGGGCACATTCCCTGAGAACTGGGAGCAGCATATAGAGGGTTAACAGTGGGCAGATGTGAGACCAAATCCCTTAGCTGTTAGCCTGGGGAAGGGGCGTGGCTAGTGGAAAGCGACAGGAGTTGCTAGGCAGAGTAGCCTGAGGAAAAACGACAGTTGAAGGAGTGACAGTTGGAAAGAGTCAGTGAGTGAGAGGGGTGTGAGGATTGTGAGGAGACCTAAAAGGGCGACTAGGAGATAGTAGCCTGAGAGTAGACAGAAGATCCCAGGTACTATGCATGACAGGGTACTTGACCCTAGAGTAGACGACAGCTCCAGGCGGTCTGCGGATCCAGCCGTGTGTGGTGACTTCCAGGGTACAACACCACCCATAGGCTCAGAGACACAGCCTCATATATAGGACCCAGGAGAGGGCACAGAGAAGTAGCCTACCCCACAAGGGACCACGAGGCCTGTCATACTGGGCCCGGAAAAACAAAGAAGCGGAGCGCCGCAGGTCACCAACAGCTTCAGGCAAGGGGACCATCAGCTCTCAATGTGCACGGAGGGCTCAACTGGGACTCACGTCAGCACCGGGACAAAGGAAAGTCAGTTGACCAGCCGTA
Source organism: Anomaloglossus baeobatrachus (assembly GCF_048569485.1). Lineage (NCBI taxonomy): Eukaryota > Metazoa > Chordata > Amphibia > Anura > Aromobatidae > Anomaloglossus > Anomaloglossus baeobatrachus. The sequence continues at coordinate 415,715,291 of NC_134353.1, read as the reverse complement.
CCAAACTGCACTTGCAACATCCAGTGAGTAAATACCAGTTAATCTGCAAGAACTGTGTCGTGTTCATTACTGGCGCACCACAAGGCGCAGCACACCTACATGGGACTTACGCCGCTACTGGCGGAGAGTGCGAACACACTTGTTGCTATACCATCTGTCCCTAAAACCACAGCAGCGGCGGGACATCTTATTACCGTAACCTGCCAGTGGCGTCACAAGTGACATACAAAATAACCCTGTTACCGAGTGCCCCCAGGTAACGGAACCAGGCACTGCCACCTGTGATGGTGATCCCCATTATTCACCACCCTGAACCGAGTATCCCAAGGGCCTGGGGTGTGGCAGCGCTCTACAACTGTAAGGAAAGAAATATTGTCTATATGCTTCTAATTGTAAACTATTCCTTCTTCAACAGTTAGCCCTAGACTAATAAAGCCTACTCATAAAGCCTTTGAACTAAGTACAAGGGCTACCAAAAGTGAAAAGGAGGAAATGCAAAACTCCCTGAAAGACTTATAGAGAAGGGGCATTATACAAAATTATTTGACAATTGTTAAAATATTGTGAGTTTTAAATTTGAAAAAGATTTGGAATTTAATATTTAAAAAAGACTGTACAAACAGACAGAATCTGTCAACGAATGTATGGAATGAAGCTATCATGGTGTGTATTGTGGAAGAGATTTATGTGATCAGAAGGATCACATACACCAGAAGAACTCTTTTCCATCACATGATACTCAGATGAGACGACGGGAAACAGAACAAGATGTGAAAAAGCGAGAACTTGACTTTAATGAAACTAAAGAGGTTGATGGCTAGTGAAGACTATGTGGATAGTAAACATCTTACCACCATTGCTGTATTAAAAAATGAAAAAATAATAAAAGACAATGATGGGATGGAGAAGGCCACATTTACTGTAACTAGTGAAGAGCAGATGGTTAGAGCAGTTAAGTTGAAGCAAGTGATTGGCAGAACGACAGCAGACCGGCATCCGAAAGAGGCTGACCTACGCCCATGGAGGCATTGCAGTACATCCTGGAAGAGACGTAGAGGAGGGTCCTAGAAATCATTTGTCCCCATTTGGCAGGAGTGGTACTACTAAACTGTTAAAATGTATGCACTATATGCAAGGTTCTGCAAAAATTAGAAAGAAGCACCCTGATGCACCCTGGAAGAGATGTAGAGAAGAGCATTAGAAAACCTTGTTTTTACCATGTGGAAAGAGTGGGACTCCTATGCAGGTAAAGCTGATGCACTAAGTGCAAGGAATGAAAAACATTTACCTCTGGAGGGTATATATGTGTATGTATATAAGAGATTTTTTAAGGTAGACATTTAAAAATTATGTATTATGGCATCATACACACTTTTAAATTAAGAGCAAGGTTCGCATCATTAACCTATTGATATGGTGGTGGAGGGGGACCCCTCAAAAAATAAAATAAGTACTGCATACCCTTGTTTGGGTGGGAAGCGGCACATGAGAATATACCGATATAAAAGGAACATTATAATTACCTTTACCTTAGGCTGCTGTCATCCGGGGGGTTTGAGAAGTCTGGGCTAACCCACGTTTTGTTCATTTGGATGAGTACACCTGTCAGCATGTTCAGTTGATAGGCATATCCACCTATCGGTTATTTAGCTTCCTGCAACACTAAAAATTTGCTCAGACAAAATGTCAGCAGCAGGACAGGCTAGCACCTCCCAGTTGTGGAGGGACAGTTCATGCCACATGTCCAGCTTGGATACATAATAACTTTACAGGACAAAGGAATCACTAAAGACGAGGGTGCGGTCTGGTAGGTACTTCATTATCATCTTCATAAACTTTTCCATCCTTGACAGAGTACTGTGTACATCAGGGCCTGGGTGCTGGGGGGGTCCAATGGAACTGTCCCAGACATTTGATAGTGTTCCGCTGCCTCTGTTGGTCTTGCTATGTGTCTCCCTCCTCTCTACTCCTTAGTTGTCCAAAGAACTCTGACCTCTGCTACCAGCATTGTCAGATGAAAATATTTTGGCTAATTCTTCCCTCGCAGGGAGGGTAGTATCACCTGTGTCCTTTCTTCCTCCATCTCCACCTGGTCCACACACAAAGCTTCCTCTTTGATTGTGAGCAGCAAGCATTTGAGAAGACACAGAAGCAGGATGGTTATGCTGATTATGGCATCATCGCTCACCATCTATGTTGAGTCCTCAAAGTTTTGAAAAACCACACAGATGTCAGACATCCATGGGCCCGTGGTAGCTGGTATTCAACTACTGCCCTCTGCTGCTCACAAAGCCTTGCCAACATACTGTATGTAATGTTGAGTTCCAACATGTGGGCAGGTCACAAACCAAGCGTTGAGCTGCCAAGTGCTGTTGAAGCACTGCCAGACAGGTGGTAGATTTTCAGAAAATGATGAACTACTAATTTGAGCACATAGGCAAAGCATGGTAAGTGTGAAATCTTGTCAAGCTTCAGAGCTGCCACCAGGTTATGGACATTATCACAAATGACAATGCCTGGTTGGCAGTTCAGTGGCAAGAGCCACAGACTTTTCTGGTCTGTTAGACCTTTGAATAACTCTTTGGCAGTATGCTGTTTGTCACATAAATATATCAGTTTCGGTAGATCCTATTGCCACTTCACTGAGGCAGTGCTGCAGTACTTCCAGCTTGCGACTGATAGGAATGACAATTTTTAGATGGAGGAAGAAAAGGAGTGGTTGCAGGAACTGGTGTAGAAGGTGGAGGAAACTGTGATGGAACTAGGCCCTGCAATTCTAGGTCTCAGTAGCACATGTACCATCCCAGGGTGTGACTTGGTTACCACCTTCTCAAGGTTCACCCACTGTAGCTACAGCAGGGATGTATAGCATCACTGGCCACAAGCACTTGTCCATGTGTCGATGGTTAAGTAGACTTTTCCAATAACTGCATTGGTCATGCAACGGGTAATGTTTGTGAGACACATGCTTGTGTAAGGCTGGGACACCACATGAGGAGAAATAGTGGCAGCTGGCAACTGAGTGCTGGGGGACGGTTGCTGCCATGAAGCTGCAAAAAGCCTCAGAGAACAAAAGCATAAATGACAACATATCCAGGGCAAGCAGTCTGGAAATGTGCGGTTTAGTGTTTGGGCCTGTGGGTGGGTGAGTGGATATTCCCACTTGCATTTCAAATCTGAGGTAGATATCGACAGGGAAGTGGACGTAGTTGTTAATGGTGGTTGTGAATATGCAACAACAGGTGCAGGGCAGGAGGAATCCAAGCTTGAATCCTAGAGAGGTGATTTGCAAAAATGTAGCACAGGGGAAGAAGCAGTGGTGTCCTCCACAGCCACTGATTGTGGATCTGGCTACTTGTGGCCGCTCTGGTTAACAGTTTCCTGCTTTCTCCCTCTGGTCATCCCATTGCCTTTTCCTGCCTCTTGTGGTGCTGTGGATCTTTCCCCCTCTATGCTGCTGTGCTTGCTCTGCATGTCATCTTGCTAGGTTGGGTCAGTGACTTTATTATCCACTACTACATCGTCTTCCACTTCCTCACTCTGGTCCTCCTCCTGACTTGTTGATTTAACATCATTTGTTGGCAACTGTGTCTCATTATCTACTCCTTGAGACATTACTTGCTATTTCCCACCGTAGTTTTCCTCTGATCATGGCTGCTCAAATAATTGGCCATCACCACACACAATATCCTTATGTCCCTCTTGAAAAGTACACCTGGTCTTCCATTTCCTCAATCTGATCTTCCTCCTGAGCTGTAATGTTAAGCTGACCTGATGAAAATTGTGTTTCATAATCATCCAACTCTTCAGACAGTAATTAATGACCCCTACTGTCAGTTTCTTCTGACAGTGGCTGCTCAAATATTTGTGCATCACTGCACACAACCTCCTCATGTCCCTCTTGAAACATGCACTGTGAGAGGCCAGACAAAAGTCATAAACGGAAATGGAAATGTAAAGTGCTCCTTGGAGTATGTGAATTTGGGGTCACTTGTCTCCTGGGACTTGCTATGATGGGAGAAAGGAGAAACAGGAAGAGGATTATACTGTAGGCTCCAGACCCTTGGCTAGTATGACTGGACCATGTAGAAGAAAGGGTGGTGCTGGCAAACAGACTGGAAGTATTATCTGCCATAAACACACAAGCTGCTCTCACTATTCTCGCTTCAACAGTAGTTTCCCATGCACCCCTGGCTCAAGGCCACAGCCTCTACATGCACCATCATCAGTGGGATGTCCACTTTCCTGTCCCTTAGAGCACGCCTTGAGCATTTTAAATTATGTATGCAGTATGAGCGGTATTACTAGAGGATAGAATCTATATTAATGAGCCATCAAAAGGACTATTGGTTTAATGTTGCACCAGCAGGTACTGTAACACAATGAACCCTGCCCAAATTCCTCCAATGCACGATCATTACTCTAGAAGCTAACCCTACACAAATTGCAGACTAAGGGGTACTTTGGACGCTGCAACATCGCTACTGCGATATCGTCGGGGTCAAATCGAAAGTGACACATGTACGTCGCAACGTGTAAAGCCTAGATGCGCTGATAAGAGATCGCAAAAGCATCGAAAATCGGTGATCTGTGTAGCGTCGGTCATTTTCATAATGTCGCACCAATAGGAGATACGATGTTGTTCCTCGTTCCTGCGGCAGCACACATCACTGTGTGTGAAGCCGCAGGAGCGAGGAACATCTCCTTACCTGCCTTCACCGGCTATGTGGAAGGAAGGAGGTGGGCGGGATGTTTACGTCACACTCATCTCCGCCCCTCCGCTTCTATTGGCCGCCTGCCGCGTGACATCGCTGTGATGCCTCACGACCCGCCCCCTTAGGAAGGAGGCGGGTCGCCGGCCAGAGCGACGTTGCAAGGCAGGTAAGTGCATGTGAAGCTGCCGTAGCGATAATGTTCGCTACAGCAGCTATCACAAGATATCGCATGTGCGACGGGGACGGGTACTATCGCGCTCGGCATCGCTATCATCGGCTAGCGATGTCGCAGCGTGCAAAGTACCCCTTAAAATGCTATTATTATAGACTATTTCAATTAGCCCTGAAAGGACTTTTGCTTTAATGTTGCACCAGCAGGTAATATGATGTTATAACACACTGTCCCTTCTCCAGCAGAAACTCTCCCTACATTATTTCATGTCTAAATTTCTCCATCGTGGATTTCCACACAAACATAAAAATACTTGTAATTGTTTTCTTAATCAAGGGGTAAACCATAGCAACATACAACATAATAGCTAATAATACAGCTTTAACAATTAAAATATTTCTCTCTATCATTAAAAACCTCAGTTCGAAGAAGGTTTTGGGTTTTTTTACATTTTCTCTAGCATTTTTTCAACTTGGCATGGCATTGTTCTCTTTATTGAAAACAATACCCGGAATTTTTATTTCGCTTAAATGGGCGTTGTTCCAGGCTCCAAATGTTAAATATTCCATCTTGTTAAAATCGGAGGAAAGGAATCCAGCGGAAGTACTCTTGATTCCAGCATTCTCTAAAATGTAGTTTGTATTAATTCTGAAAAATTAGCCACATCAATGAATACTAACAGTATGGTGTTCGATTAAAAAGGCACGACAATGCATTTCAGCATAAAGCCACACCTTCATCATGGTGAAACCAAGTCATTCATATCGTCCATGTAGCCAAATACTTGTCTCTTCTTATTAGGCATAGGAGGGGTTTCATAGGGCTGATGAACAAGATTAGTGACATGGGGCATCCCTGCTTCAAAAAGCATTCTGTCTCTTAAGAAACCATTAAGAGAAATATGACTAAAGCAATCCTTACATAAAAGCTTAATATGACTTAAAAGTATATTGGGAAAGGTCATTCTCTTTAAAACACTGAAAAGGAATTTATGAGAAATCCTATCAAACATTTTCTCAAAGTTCAGTGTTAAAAAGCCAGATTTTGGTTCTGATAATTAGGGCAGATTACATCATGTATTACGTTAAAGATTTCCACTATACTCCTGCCTGGCACACTGCATCAACTTGGTTAATTCCATTTTGAGATGACTTGCTATGATTTTAGCCAGAACCTTATAATCTACATTGAGGAGGGTTAAAGGTGTAGAATTTTTTTCATTCTCTGCGATTCTTAAGGCTCCGTTACATGCAACGACATCGCTAACGAGATGTCGTTGAGGTCACGGAATTCGTGACGCACATCCGGCCTTGTTAGCGACGTTGTTGCGTGTGACACGTATGAGCAACCGCTAACGATGTAAAATACTCACCAAATCGTTGATTGTTGACACGTCGTTCCTTTCCCAAATTTAGTTGCTAGTGCAGGATGCAGGTTGTTCGTCGTTCCTGAGGCAGCACACATCGCTACGTGTGACACGCCAGGAACGACGAACAACACCATACCCACGTCCTCCAGCAACGAGGTGGGCGTGACTTTCATGCGGTTGCTCTCCGCCCCTCCGCTTCGATTGGACGCCTGCCGTGTGATGTTGCTGTGACACTGCACAAACTGCCCCCTTAGAAAAAGGCCTGTTCGCAGGCCACAGCGACGTCGCTAGGCAGGTAAGTACTATGACGGGTACTAGCGATTTTGTATGCCACAGGAAGCGATTTGCCCATGACGCACAAACAACGGGGGTGGGTGCTTTCATGAGCGACATCACTAGCAATGTCGCTGCGTGTAAAGCCCCCTTTATAGATCATAGACACTACTCCTCTCCTCCATGATATCAACAGTTGTTCACAAATAAAAACATCTTAAAATTACACTAAAAGGTTCACTTTTAAAATGTTCCAAAAAGTAAGGTAAAAGTCTACTTGAAAAATTCTACTTGAAAACGTAAAATTCATCACGCCTCGGCACTTTTTTTTTTTACTTTTAAAAGTATTGCATAACTCCCCTAAAACAATGTTACTCTCTAAAAACACCTGGTCAGTAAAACTCAACTTAAAATCAAGACCATTAAGAGTATCTCATAAAAAGGACTCATCTGCACGCTTTTCACTTAAAAGGAGCTTATAAAAATTAAAAGCAAGATTCAGCACACCCTGAACAGATGTTTTACCTTCTAGGATATTAATTACTTCTTTTCTATTCAAACCGTTTTAAAAATGAAGCTGGAGCCCTTTTCCGTTCCTCCATGTACTGCATTCTGGAATTGAGAATGATCCCTTTCCCCTTCTAATCTATGTATACTTTTATTTCAGCTTTTACATTTACTAAATTTTCCTCCACCCCAACTAAATTCCCAGATCCTTAAATTTAAAAAGCATCTGCATTCTAGTATTAAGATCACAATAATACGATATTCTCTATCTTTTCGGCTCCATGTCTTAATAAAAAACCTTCTTATCTTTACATTCTCCCACCAGATTGGCATTGGAATGTCAGGAAGCTTTCTCCATCGCCAGCCCCTTTAGGCCTCAACCAATTTCCTGTCTGATCCCAGGGTCTTCCAGGAAATGGGTGCCTAAACAACAAAGTCTCTTGTTAACCCTCTGTTCATCCTGGTAACTAAGGTGCACCTCCTAAACCTTATGATCAGAAAAAAATTTTTTTGATAAAAATAACATGAATATGGTTAAAATATTCAAATGTAAAATTGATCCTGCAGGTCACTCCCCTTCTGGACCAAGTATACTGCTCAAAAAAATACAGTGAACAATTAAACAACAAAATGTTTTTTTTTTAGTGTTCCCTTTATTTTTTATGCAGTATATAACCAGGGTTCATCAGCACAATTTAAAATAGGTTAAAAAATCTTTGAGAAAAAAACATGATTTATCGACTTTACGGAGCAGGTCACCTCACCTCACCATTCATTCTCATTTAGGCAATTAAAATCACCCCCACTAGAAGAGGAGATGACCCAGTACAAAATAAGGCTATGTGCCCACGTAGCGTATTTTCATGCAGTTACGCTGCGTTCTGCATCGCAGCGTAACTGCATGCGTCCTGCGTCCCCAGCACAATCTATGAAGATTGTGCCTAATCCATGCCCACGTGGCGTATTAGAACTCAGCGCTTCGGCTGCTGCCGAAGAGCTGCGTTCTAAAAATCAACATGTCACTTCTTTCATGCGCTTTGGATGCAGGTCCCGCTCTATCTATGGGAGAGGCTGCATCCAGAGCGCATGAAATCGGCTTTTCACTACGGACTGCTTCTGCAGTGATTTGAAGTGCACGTGTGCTGTTCAAATCGCTGCAGAAATTTCTGCAGTGACAGAACGCAACATGGGCACATAGCATAACAGTAGCACCTCAAAATCTGGATATTCTCTTGAGTATTGGGAGAAATAAACATTCACTATTAGTAAATAGTACACAGAGGGGCTCAGCTGCTGCATCTTTGTAGGTCTGGTTGGGACAGCTGCAGAACACATAGTCATCACTAAAGTTGAGCGCGGTTTGTGGTTCATGGTTCTCCAGTTCGCAGGTCGAGTGATTTTGGGGGGTGTTCTAGATCGAACTAGAACTCGAGCTTTTTGCTAAAAGTTCGTTAGCTCAAGTTATGTTCGAGAACGGTTCTATCAGCAAAAAGCCAAGCTAATTAATAGCTAGCTTTTCGCTGTAATAGTGTAAGTCACTATTATGAAATTTCAGCGATTAGTGTGCGTGGACTGCGCGTTCAGATCACTGCTGCTTGGATTTTTTTTTTCTTTTCTTCCTTCCCTAAGCGCGCGTGTAGTGTGGCGGGCCAGCATGTCAGCCAATCCCAGACACACACACAGCTAAGTGGACTTTTTGCCAGACAAGCAAGTCATAGGCTGTCCATGTTACATGTCCTTGCATTATAAATATGGCTATTTTCCCGTCTGGATGCCATTATCTGCCTTCTACATCTGGGTGACAGTCACCACTGACGCAGCTCCTGCTGTGTACACTCTACACACAGCGCTCTACAGATTAAGGATAGAAGTTTAATTCAGCCCTTTTCAGGGCTCATTTCATCCGGCAATAGGTGACAGTCAGGTCCGTGGAAACAGTTTTTAACAGCTACAGATAACAGTGTCTGTGTAGCTAAGCTCAGGGACTTCATTGCTGCATTTGACCATTAGAAGGGATAGAAAGTGAGGCTTCCTTTCCTCTACAGTGACCCACAACCCAGCCACTGTACCCTCCTGCCCTTTTTAGCAAAGCCATTTTAATTGCAGAGTGCTGCCAGTTAGTGCCATCCAAAGAGTGGCTGCTGTCCTCCATTATTGTGGCACTTGTGCCAAGCAAGTCCCACCACCTCTGCATTCTCCCCTCCTGCACATTTTTGCAAAGCCATTTAAATTGAAAAGAGTGCTGCCAGTTAGTGGCATCCAAAAAGTTCCTGTTGGACTTCATTAGTATCCCACTGGTGCCAAGCAATTTCCAGCACCTCTGCATTGCACCCTCAAGCTCATTTTTACTAAGCCATTATAATAGCAAACACTGAGGAAACTTAGTGGCATCCTAAAAGTGGCTGTTGGACTTCATTAGTGTCCCACTGGTGCCAAGCAATTTCCAGCACCTCTGCATTGCACCCTCAAGCTCATTTTTACTAAGCCATTATAATAGCAAACACTGAGGAAACTTAGTGGCATCCAAAAAGTGGCTGTTGTACTCCATTAGTGTCCCACTGGTGCCAAGCAATTTCCAGCACCTCTGCATTGCACCCTCAAGCTCATTTTTACTAAGCTATTATAATTGCAAACTGTGCTGCCAGTTTAAGGGCCATAGTTGCATTGTCAGGGATAGTCTGTGTTCTTTCTTCTGCTGTCAATAAAGCTAGACCACCTCTGCAATCTACACCACCTCTCAATTTTTACTACCACATTTTAAGTGGACAAAATTGTTGCAATCAAAATGAGTGGCAAAATGACAGATGCTGGTGGAAAGGGGAACAGGCGTGTTGGAAAAGGAAAAAAAGTTTGTGTCCGTGGGGAAGGTGGCAAAGCTCCATTAACATCTGCTGAAGATAGGCCATCTTCCAGCAAAAGTAAGATGTCTACTACTTTCCCTGTACAATCCGATGTGCTCCCTTTTTTACGGACACGAACAACTGGAACAAAGGTAGATGATGCCCAAAAAAAGAACATGCTTGAATGGATCTCAAGTGGTCCAACAAGTGCCCTCTCCTCCACCTCAACTACCGCATAAAAAAAACCCCAGTCCTCTGAGTTGTCATCCCAATCACACTTGCTTTCTCCCAGCTCTCAAGTCTCCATCCGCTCTACACAGTATGGTGGAACAGAGATGGCTGAGTCTGCAGAGCTGTTCAGTCACACTACAGCCTGTGAATCAGAGGTCTGCTCCCAAGCTACAGTGAGTACAGACCAGGAAATGGTCTGCAGTGATGCCCAGAACCTTTGTGACTCAGATTCAGGCCATGATGACCAAGTTTCTGAACATAATGTTGACCCTTATTCACAAACTGTAACACCTGTTGTTATAGACAATGAGTAACATACTGATGACGGTGAGACGCAGATACCAGATTGGGATGACAACTTAAATATTCGGTCAGGGCAGGAAGAGGCTCGGTCTGAGGGTGAGGGGAGTGCAAACACAATGCTTGATGAGGAAGTTTTAGATCCCACCTACTGTCAACCCACAGTCAGGCACTCGAGGAGGTCAACAGAGGCGGTGGAGGAGGATGCAACTGACGACGAAGTTACCTTGTGCCTTCCTGGACAGAGGAGGAGTACTGGTAGCACGTCTACAACTGCATCCTCAGCCACCACTCTGCCTCAGAGCACTAGTCGGGGTGGCTTAGCAGGTCGCATGTCCTCTAAGCCTTGCCTAGCCTGGTCCTTTTTTGAGCTTGCAAAGGATCGCCCAAATCATGTGATCTGTAAAATTTGTCGGGAATCTGTTAGAAGAGGAAAAAACCTCAGCAGTTTGACAACTTCTTCCATGAATCGTCACCTGAATAAATATCATATGTCCCAGTGGGAAGCACACCGTGCTGCAATGCGGCCTAGCGGAGCGGACCATCCACGGTCTGCCCCTACAAGTGCATCCGCGCACTCTTCATCTTCTAGGACTGTGGGGACAGCTGTCACACCTGGTTTTCCACGCACAACTTCCACCACTGTAACCGCAACAGGCAGTTTGCTTGGTAGGTCGTCAGTTGGTTTGGAAGGGGAAACAAGTGCGTGTGTATAGCTCTCTCAGACATCAATAGCACCAACGTTGGATGAAGGCAACATCATGTCTACCCCTGCACTTTCCTCACAAACCTGCATTTTTCCAGGGACACCCTACTCACTACTACTACTCACGTCTACACACAGCAGCCAGATCCCTTTTCCTCAGATGTGGACAAATAAAAGGCCAATTCCTGCGACCCATGACAAAGCTAAGAGGTTGACTTTATCCCTCTGTGAGCTCTTGGCTACTGAAATGCTGCCTTTCCGCCTGGTGGACACACAGGATTTTCGAGACCTTATGTCTGTCGCTGTGCCCCAGTACCAGATGCCCAGTCGCCACTACTTCTCTAAGAAAGGTGTGCCTGCGCTACACCAGCATGTCGCACACAACATCACCGCTTCCTTGAGAAACTCTGTGTGTCAACGGGTGCATTTCACCACCGATACTTGGACCAGTAAGCATGGACAGGGACGTTACATGCCACTGACTGGGCACTGGGTAACTATGGTGATAGATGGTGAAGGGTCTGCTGCACAAGTCTTGCCATCCCCACGACTTGTGTGTCAATCCTCTGTCTGTCCAAGTTCCTCCACTGCTTCTGCCTCCTCAACCTCGTCTGGGTCCTCCACCTCCGCCCCAAGCCTGCCTGGTCAGGCCACCAGCGTTCTAACTGCGCAGAAGGAATCACGCACCCCTCATTACTATGCTGGCAGCAGAGCGCAACGGCATCAGGCGGTCTTGATCTTGAAATGTCTTGGAAATAGGAGTCACACAGCGGCTGAGTTGTGGGCAGCTCTGGAGACTGAGTTTGGTAAATGGTTGTCTCCACTCAACCTGCAGCCTGGTAAGGCCGTGTGCGACTATGCTGCAAACCTGGGTGCGGCCCTTTACCTGGGCAAGGTGACACACGTGCCTTGTATGGCTCACGTGTTGCACCTTGTTGTCCAGCTATTTTTAACACACTACCCCGGCCTAGATGGCCTTCTGAACAGGGCACGAAAACTGTCTGCTCACTTCCGCCGTTCAACCGCCACAGCTGAGCGACTTGCATTGCTCCAGAAGTCTTTCGGTCTGCCGGTTCATTGCCTGAAATGCGATGTGCCGACACGCTGGAATTCGACTCTCCACATGTTACAGCGACTGTGGCAGCACCGCCGAGCCCTGGTGCAATACGTCATAACGTATAGCCTGGGCCAACGAGATGCAGAGGTGGGGCAGATCACCCTGATGGAGTGGTCTCAGATCAAGGACCTAGGTTTCAACATGGCGACAAATATGTTTAGCGCTGACAATGCCATTATCAGCATGACAATTCCAGTCATACACATGCTGGAGCACACGCTAAACACTATTCGGAGTCAGGGGGTGGGACAACAGGAAGGGGAGGAAGTACAGAAGGATTCATATGCGCAAGGGACAACAACATCACCAAGGTCCAGATGTTCATCATCACCAAGGCGGCAGGCATGGGACCATGAGGGGCAGGGATCAAAAAGGGAGCATGGTAGCAGGCGAAATTTTGAGGAAGGTGCAGGAGAACATGAAGAAATAGAGGACGAACTGTCCATCGAACTGGACATTGAAATCTCAGCGGATGAGGGAGACCTTGGTCAAATGTCAGTTGAAAGAGGTTGGGGGAAGATGTCAGAGGAAAAAAGAACGGTTAGCACCTCTATGCCACAAACACAGCGTGGACTTGGTCAAGACACATGAGCGCCTTCTTGCTGCACTACCTCCAACATGACCCTCGTATTGTCAAAATTAGAAGTGATGATGAGTACTGGCTTGCCACACTATTAGATCCCCGGTACAATTCAAATTTTGTGACATAATTCCAGCCATAGAAAGGGACGCACGTATGCAGGAGTATCAGCAAAAGCTGTTACTCGATCTTAGCTCAGCTTTTCCACCAAACAACCATGGTGCACGAAGTAAATCTCCCAGTTGTAACTTGACAAACATGGGACGGTCTCGTCATCTTCAACAGTCTACCCGTACCAGCAGCACCGTATCTGGTGCTGGTAACAGCAATTTTATTGAATCTTTTCATAATTTTTTTAGACCATCCTTTGCAGAGACAACAAGTCTGACACATAGTCAACGGCTGGAGAGGTGATACAGGAGTATCTCCAAATGAACATCAATGCCATGACTTTGCCAATGGAGCATTGCTCATTTTGGGCTTCAAATCTTGAATAATGGCCAGAGCTCTCCACTTACGCCTTGGAGATCTTGTCGTGTCCAGCTGCCAGCGTTGTCTCTGAACGTGTCTTCAGTGCTGCTGGGTGTGTGCTGACAGATAAATGAACAAGTCATGGATCCACAAGGAATTTACTACCTCTGTGTCATCCTGGGGAGAGTAAATGCTTGTGTATTTTGAATGTGCTTGATGCAAATCTACCTGTGAAGTGTACAACTGGGGCACAAGTGCTGCTACTGAAGGGGTGTCTGTGTGGCCCAATTTTTTAAAAAAGGGAGACTCCGCTTGTAGTAACCCTTGCTTGCAGTGTTTCTAAAAATGATCCAAGATGAACAGATCGGGGATCAGCAAAGACTTTGCTACCCACCCCGATGTCATCCTGAGGACAGTTAAGGATGGCGTATTTTTGAATGTGCTTGATGTGTCGTGGGCGGAGGAGGGGACGCTGCGCTCACCACGCTCGGGTCCGACGCTGCTGCTGCTTGGTGGCTCGAGTGGTGGGCCGGATCCGGGGACTCGAGCGGCGCTCCTCGCCCGTGAGTGAAAGCGGAATAGTTTTTGGGGTTTGGGAAGTCGGTCCGTGACGCCACCCACGGTTGTGGTGAAGTTGGGACACCACCGCTGCTCTGGACAGGGATCCCGGGAGCGATGACAGGGAGCAGCCAAGATGTTTCTCTCCCCTCCGTGGGTAGGGGGTTTTGGTGGTCCCGGGGCCCGGTGATGGTGAATGTAAGGTGGATGGCGGGGCTTGGCGAGGTGCAGGGTCGCGGGGGCAGCGCTGTGCCAGACGGCACGGTGGTACTCACTCAGCCAGTAACGTAGACGGAGTCTCTGGTAAAACAAACGGCTGGATGGACAGGTCCCGCAGCCGGCTGCGGGGGTCACTCCCGGTAGGTTGGCGGTGACTGTCTCTCCCTGCACCTGTGATGTGTTTTCGGCTCTGATGGCTTCCCACCGGTAACACGCTCCCAGCGGTGTATTTGCCAAAGAAGCCCCTTTTTGCCTGCAGGTTCTGGCCCTGGGAACTCTAGCTGTGGCGGTAGCTGTATTTCCCTTCACGGTTGAGCGGTTGCCTTCAGTCGGGTCTTTGCTGCTGGGAAACCCCGGAGGTTCCCGTCGCTGACGGATTTGACCGGTTTAACGGCGACTCCAAGCCTGGTCGGGGTCCGTAGGCCCTGCCGAATGGTGCTGGCTTCTCTTCGCTCCCCGGTTCAATACCGGCGGGCCACCACCCGTCCCCGGTCCTTACGGTTATGCGTCAATCAGCCACTTCTCAGTGGGTGGGGCCAACGGCCTGGTTCCACCCCACCTGGTGTGGACATCAGCCCCTGGAGGGAAGCAACAAGGATTTGTGTGTGTGACTGATGTGCCTAACCGGGGTGTGGGGTGTGTTGTTGCAGTACCTGTGACGTCCTGGCTTGTCCAATGGTGCCACATTCCCCCTTGGTTAAACGCAGACCGTCCGCGGGCTGCCTGTCCATCACCGGTTTTATTTTGTAACTGTAGAAAAAGGGGAAAACATATAAAACATTTAAACATAAGCATGTTATAAATCTTCCCTTGACGGGAGGCACTTTCTTAACGTTACTAAAAGTACATTTTTATTAACGGTACACGGCTTCCGCTCTCCCCCCACCCAAACAACCTGGCCCTGATGTTGCCCCTAAGAAGTGGGCAGCACCCCTTGCCCCAGTCCATCACCAGGCTGCCCAAGCGGGTACGGTCCCTTTCAGGGGACCCATGTCCATGGGGGACCCTTGACCCCCGGAGGATGGCCACCGGTCCAGGTGGTGACCGGGCCCCAGCCTACTCTGCTGCGGGCCCTTCCTCCAATCTGCCTCCCTGGAGGCGGTCACAGAATAAGCAAATATATTTACATGCCAGAAGTTTGAGGTTTCCCTGCAAGTTCTCGGGCATGTCCGTAAGCAGTTTCTTACGCAAACGGTGCAGAAATCCGTATGGGGACTAGTTGCCGGCAACGGCCGGTTCAATCACGGTTGCAAATCAGATAAACTTCGGTTGATTACTTTTCCTATCATTCGACTACTTATTCATTCGTTCAACAGATAACGGTACTGGTGGTCCCAACGGGGGACACTTGCAGTGGGAGACCGCTGCCTCACTTCAGGTCCACCCCACAGACTGGGGTAGGGGGCTGGGCTGGTGCTTGAGGCCACTGGCCTCCTCTCAGCCTAGCGTCCAGGGCAAACAAGTCCCTCTCCTCGCAGTGCCGGGTATAGGTGACGAGGTCACCGGGGAGCAGGTTGCGGCCCGGGTGATCCTCCGGCAGGTGGTCATTCACGTCCCTTCGGGCCACAAAAACTTCAGCCTCCAGGCCCGGCTCAAAGATGAATCTGTATCCCATATGGACATCGAATCTCCTCACTTTCCCCTCATATCTCGGGCCCCGTAATCAAAAGGTGGCTCTGCGGAGGCTCTCCTTCTCCTGGATGGTGCGGGCTACCAGCTCCGCTTTCCTATTCCCCCTCTCCGCAATCTCTCGGCCCAGCGGGGTCGGTTCCCTGTCCCAGTAAGGGGCTGCTGCGGGCCCCTGTGCGTGGGTCGGGCCCTGCGAGACCTACTTCACGCTGCCCATTACTGGCATTCTGGGTGGAAGGTCCCGCGGTGTCATGGCCTGGGGTGCTGTCTCACAGCGACGAGCCGGCGCAGCCTCAGCCAAGGCGTGGGGGATGGGTACAGGGGTCCTCTCCCGCTTGAACTCCGCCTCCTCCTGCACGGGATGGGCTGCCGGAGTCGGTACGGGACTAGGCACGGTCACCACATGTGCCTCCGGTATATCTCCGCTGACGGGCTCGGTCTTCGGCAGCTTCCAGGGAAGCGGTTCAGGGCGGCCACAGGCTTCGGCTGTAGATCGGTCCGCTTGGGCGGATAGGCAGGGTACCGCTACCGGTTGTGGTGGTAGCGGGCCTAGTGGCGGGGAAGCAGCAGCCAACACGGGCAGCGGGGGAGGCAGCAGGGTGAGCGGGCACAGACCAGGCCTCTCAGCCGCGACGACCGACCCTGTAGGGATACAGGGGCGTGGGTCGCTTACCCGCTCTTCCAAAACTTCCTCCACCTCGCGTCTCCGTATGGCCGCCACCACATCCGCCATGTCGGCCTCCCACTCCTCCAAGAGGAGCTGCACGCGGATCTGCAGACGGCTACTCAGCTGGGCGGTCCGGACCTCCACCAACGCCACGGTGCCGGGCGCGGGGGCTACGGTGTTGCTGGTCGCACGGTGCATCGTTGCGGTGGCCTCTTCCAGGAACCAAAGATGGCCGCAGGGTCCTGGCATCCCTGCTTTTATAGCCGCGGCTTACATGCGGCCAGACGCCATCCGTGCCCCCTTGGTTTCTTTCCGGCACCTCCTCTTCAGGGGCGGAGCTTCGGCTTTCACGCCTCCACTGCTCGGGAAGACGCTCGAGTGGGGAACTTTTCGCGCCCAAGATGGCGGCTTCTAAAAATTTTCGGCCGGACACCTCCGGCGGAACACAAGGCGCACTTCTACCAGGCGGTAGAATGGTAAGATCCTGTTTGTGACGCCAAGTTGTCGTGGGCGGAGGAGGGGACGCTGGCGGGGCTTGGCGAGGTGCAGGGTCGCGGGGGCAGCGCTGTGCCAGACGGCACGGTGGTACTCACTCAGCCAGTAATGTAGACGGAGTCTCTGGTAAAACAAACGGCTGGATGGACGGGTCCCGCAGCCGGCTGCGGTGGTCACTCCCGGTAGGTTGGCGGTTACTGTCTCTCCCTGCACCTGGGATGTGTTTTCGGCTCCGATGGCTTCCCACCGGTAACCCGCTCCCCAGCGGTGTATTTTCCAGAGTAGCCCCTTTTTGCCCGCAGGCTCTGGCCCTGGGAACTCTAGCTGTAGCGGGAGCTGTATTTCCCTTCACGGTTGAGCGTTTGCCTTCAGTCGGGTCTTTGCTGCTGGGAAACCCCGGAGGTTCCTATCGCTGATGGATTTGACCGGTTTAACGGCGACTCCAAGCCTGATCGGGGTCCGTAGGCCCTGCCGAATGGTGCTAGCTTTTCTTCGCTCCCCGGTTCGGTACCGGCGGGCCACCACCCGTCCCCGGTCCTTACGGTTATGCATCAATCGGCCTCTCCTGCAGACGGTCACCACCGTCTGCCAACCTTGCTCTTAGGTGCCCAAGCCACGTACCCGGACACGGTCAGTCTGCTCTTACTCCTCCACTACCACTTCACTCCACTCTCTTACTCCTCCAAAACTCAACTCCCTTCCTTTTCCCGCCTCCAGGACTGTGAACTCCTCAGTGGGTGGGGCCAACCACCTGGCTCCACCCCACCTGGTGTGGACATCAGCCCCTGGAGGGAGGCAACAAGGATTTGTGTGTGTGACTGATGTGCCTAAATGGGGTGTGGGGTGTGTTGTTGCAGTACCAGTTGACGTCCTGGCTTGTCCAGGGCGCCACAGATGCAAATCTACCTGTGAAGTGTACAACTGGGGCACAAGTGCTGCCACTGAAGGGGTGTCTGTGTGGCCCAATTTTTGGAAAAAAGAAAGACTCCGCTTTGAGTCACCTTGCGGTGTTTTACATCATTTTTAGAAGGGCAAGCCATGCCTATATCTGTGTCTCCTCCTCCTTTTCCTTGTCCAGCTCTTCTGTTTTCGCATGAGTATTTGTTCTTGTCACTTTCCCATGTGTTTGAGTTGTATTGTGAGTTGTTTGTCACCTTTTGGACACCTTTGAGGGTGTTTTCTAGGTGTTTTTATGTGTTTGTGATTGCCTCCCATTGTTTCCTATGGGTTCGAGTGGTTCGCCGAACCGGTTTGCCGAACCGAACTTAAACTAGACCTCCGCGACCGGTTCGCTCATCTCTAGTCATCACCACACAAATGACATGTTCCGCCCAGAGGACCGTCTTTAATTTGGTGCCCATAACAACTACAATAGTAACAGCGATCCACCTTTTCTGTTTCTGCAGGTTGTTTCTGCAGTTTCTGCAGGAGACTGGCATGCCAGAATAGAACAGGTAACCCCTACTCTTACCAATGACAAAAGTTGATGAGGGGTGTTGCATTCCTATACAGCTGCTTGGGTCCCTCTTTAAACAAGCCAACAATCTCCTTTTCTCACACCAGAAACCCACAGTATTCATGACATTTCCTTGATAGCATAATTCATCACAGTAGCGGCGTAGATAGATAGAGATGTCATCAACTTTCACAAAAGAGTTCAGGAAATACAACACAACCAATATTTCTTGCAATGCAAGCAGAAGGCAAAAGGATAGTGCATCAAATTCAACCATATGAGATTTCTTATTTTCCTTCTGCACCAGCAGAAGGAAATTGAGAAATCTCAGCAAGCAGCATGCTTTATTTTTAATTGTCATGGTGTAGGTCCATTAAATTCATTGTTCTGGAAACAGAATATGTCTTCCTTCCAGAACACCAAAACTCCAAGCAGAATCTTGTGGCAAATGAAAAACACAATCCTCTTCTTCCTCTTGTTTTCAGCAACTAAGGCTACTTTCACACTTGCGTTGAATGGCATCCATCACAATGCGTTGTGTGACGCATGTGTAGCATGCGTTGTAAATAGTGTGATATAAAGGCAACAGATTCATGTGAAATAACACGTTGCGTTAAGCCGTGAGAGAGAGAGAAAAAGAGCTCCCATCATCACTGCACCCCCCCCAACTACCACACTCATCATCATCACTGCACACACCCTGGCACTACCGCACTCATCATCATCACTGCACACACCCTGACACTACCACACTCATCATCATCATCACTGCACACACCCTGGCACTACCGCACTCATCATCAACACTGCACACACCCCAGCATTATCGAACTTATCATCATCACTGCACATACCCCGACACTACCGCACTCATCATCATCACTGCACACAACCCGGCACTACCGCCCCCATCATCACTGCACACACCCCGGCACTAGCGCCCCCATCATCATCACCGCACACATCCCGGCACTACCGCCCCCATCATCATCATTGCACTCTTCCCGACACTACCGCACCCATCATCACCGCACACACCCCGGCACTACCTTCCCCATTAATCCCGTACATACACTGGCACTACCGCACTCATTATCACCGCACACATTACCTCAGTGACATCCCTGCTGTTAGCGTGACTCACTTCAGTTGCTGCCTGGAGCTGACAGAGAGCGGCGGTGTTCTACGGCCGCTCCTGTCAGCTTCATGTAGCAAAGCTGGATGCGTCATGGGACCTCGTGTGGATTACGCCGGACCTGGAGGGGTATTAGGGGATTAATAACGTTGTGAAAGAGGGTGTTTTTTCATCTTTTATTCCAAATAAAGTATTTTTTCGGGTGGATGTGTTTATTTACGTTCACTTACAGGTTAATCATTGTGGGTGTCTCATAGACGCCTGCCATGATTAACCTAGGACTTAGTGGCAGCTATGGGCTGCTGCCATCAACTCCTTATTACGTCGATTGCCACCGCACCAGGGCAATTCGGGATGAGCCGGGTAGAGTCCCGGGACTGTCGCATCTAATGGATGCGGAAATTCTGGGCGGCTGCTGGCTGATATTGTTAGGCTGGGGTGCTCCCCATAACGTGGGGCTCCCCATCCTGAGAATACGAGCCTTCAGCCGTGTGACTTTACCTTGGCTGGTATCAAAATTAGTGTGGACCACACGCTGTTTTTTTTAATTATTTATTTATTTAGTGTACTGCACAATATAGACCCACCCACCGGCGGCTTTTATTGGTTGCAGTGAGACAGCTGTCACTCAGTGTGGGGGCGGGTCTGATTGCAACCAATCATAGGCGCCAGTGGCCAGGGAAGCAGTGAATACTAGATGGAATAATGAGTGGCCGGCATTTTCAAAAGAGGAAAAGTCGCCGGAGCTTTGTGACAACTATGCAGCGTCGCGCCCGTGATCGGTGAGTATGAGAGAGGAGGTGAGAGGAGGGAGAGAGACCAGAAGTAATTTTAAACGATTTCGATCATACTGCTGGACATGCTGAGCATGCTCAGTAGAATGTGACAGAATCCGCCACCATAGACAATCATTAGAAACCTTGGCGGATTCCAACGGATTTAACGACCCAAAAAATGCTACATATAGCGTTCCCTCCGCTCGACGCTGCGTCAAAATAACGACGCAGACACTGGTGTTACAGTGCGTCATCAATACAAGTCTATGGAGAATAGCACAGTGCGTTAACGGACTGCGCTATTCTCCATAGCGGCGGATTGCGCTGAACATAAGTGTGAAAGTAGCATTAACAGTAAATATAAACAATGTTCTTTATCTGGGCATCACTGAATGAGTAGGTAATTGTAGCCGACATTCTCCAAACAAAAGCTGACTAGAGAAAAAAAGGCGCTAGCCTTCAGGCGACCTCTCCCCGTTGCTCTTGGACTAATCCTCTCACCCAACAACAGCAAGGAGAGAAGTCCCTTCAAAGAGGAATGATCCACCTAGGCCAATAGAAAGAGTACCAAGAGCATTTTATCTTACCAGGTAAAACCTAATAGATCATGCCATAAGGCAGAGAAGAGAGGAGAATAAAGGTGCCCAACTTTTTATGCCTTTTACTTATCATCACAAATAACATGTTTGCTGTATTATATGTTACGATTACATGGACGCCATATACATGTTGATGTTATTTACTAGTTTGTGACATTTATTTTTAAAGATTATATTAACCCCTTCACGACTTTGTATGTTCTATTTTGCGGTCTCTTCCAGACCCTGCACACTCAATTCCACCAGGGATTTTGGCTTATTTGACAGCCAAGCCATGTCTCTCTCAGCCAGTATACGTCCCTGCACTGCCCCTGGCTGTTCAACCTACAAAATGCTACAATCAATAGCAATCGGAGCATTCAGATGGTGGGAGAGAGAGTGCGCTCCCTCTCCCAAATGATTGAGACCCCTGCGTCGTGATCACGGGGGCCCGATTATTGCAATCGCAACCCGAGGTTGTCATGACGACTTCATGATGACCTCCAGTAGCACTGACTCTGCACAACAAAGGGGAAAACTGCCACTAGACTATTGCAAATAGCCTAAAACTTGCAGCTTACAGTTAATGTACAGTATGTGCAACTTGGCTCCTTATTTTACTGAGACCGTTTTCACCAGGGACATTTTTTGCAATGTTGACCAGTGTCATTTTGACAGGACATAAGTATAGAACACTTCAATGGATCCTAGTGTTTCTGACATTGTTTTTTGTGATATATTTTACTTCATAATAGTTGTAAATTTAGGTCAATACATTTTGTGTTTATTTGTGAAAATATCAGAAATTTGGCGAAAATGTTGAAAAGTTTGCAATTTTCAAACTTTGGAAAATTTAAACCTATAAATCCGAGAATTATGGTCACACAAAATAGTTACTAAGATAGCATTTCCTGCATGACTGCTTTACATCAGGCAACATCCCTGGCTTTGAAGGGCCAGGCTTGGCTGTCAGATAAGCCAAGTCCCCAGTGGTGTTCTTCAGGGGCACAGTGCCTGATTGCCCCGCAATTGTTGGACATACTGGTAAGTCCAAGGTTTGGAACCACCGAAAACTACAACTTACCAGTACATCCAAGGTCATGAAGTAGTTAAGTTTATTCCTTTTAGAGATCATTTCCTCTTCAACTTGCTTATCTGTTCACAATAAATGTAATTTTGACTAAGTGGTGCCCAAGCTTTTAAATGCCCACTGTAACCATTGCAGTCAACAACAGAGTTCAGAGATCTCGTTGAACATTTTAGAGACACGACAATATAGCTTAAATAGTGAGGATTTAGTTTAGAAAACACAACTCATACCTTAATATTTTTATTCTTAACCCCTTAACGACCCTTGACGTACTGGGTACGTCATGGTGACATGGGGCTAAACGACCCATGACGTACCCAGTACGTCATGGCGAAATCACGGTCCCGGAGCCCCGGGAGTCTAATTTGTTTAATTAAACAGTAGATTCGGGAAAGGAAGGGACCTTCTGCCCTGACCTCAGGAGGGGTGGTTGCCTCCTCCCCGAACCTACAGAGGCTGTGATTGGCTGACGAACACCGCTCAGCCAATTACAGTCACTGTAATGTTCCAGCCATTGAAAATGGCTGGAACATTGAAATCCAGCCCTGATCAGTGCTGCTGTAGCACTGGCCATTGGCTGGAGCTGGGTGATCGGTGCTTCACCCGCCCCCAGCTCTGATTGGAGAGACCGGTCTTGTGACCGATCTCTCCAATCACCGTGGATCTGGTGCCGGTGACCTGTGTCCGTCCCTGAAAGCCGAGGAGAGCGGTCTCTGTGGGTGCCCATCGGTAAGTTGATGCCCCCGCCCCTGTCCCCCGATCGCCCTGCCAGGCCCCGCCGCTGTGTCCTATTGCCCCGCCCGCCACCCCCGCCACTGTCTCTGATCGCCCCGCCAGCCCCGCCACTGTCTCCGATCGCCCCGCCCGCCAGCGCCAGCCCCGCCGTTGTCTCCGATCGCCCCTCCCGCCAGCCCCAGCCCTCCCGCTGTCTCCGATCACCACCGCCAGCCCCGCCGCTGTCTCCGATCGCCCCGCCCGCCACCGCCAGTCCCGCCGCTGTCTTCGATCTCCCCGCCCGCCACCAACAGCCCCACCGCTGTCTCCGATCACACCCGCCCGCCACCGCCAGCCCTGTTGCTGTCTCTGTTCGACCCGCCAGCCCCAGCCCCGCTGCTGTCTCCGATTGCCTCGCCCGCCAACCCCAGCCCAGCCGCGGCTCCGATCGCCACCGCCAGCCCCACCACTGTCTCCGATCACCCGGCCGCTGCTCCCGATCCACCGCTGTCCCCGATCGCCCCGACCGCCACTGTCCCCGCCGCCACGCTCGCCACTGTCCCCGCCGCCGTTGCACCCACCTTTTTCAGCCACTGCTGCCCCCGAATCGGCCCCCACTGTTCCCAATCGGCCGCCGCCTCCTTCATCGGCTGCCCCTTCTCCATCGCCACTATACCTCCTCCCCCTCCATGTGCTGCAAGCCACCCTCCCCCCACATGTGCTGCAAGCCACCCTCCCCCCACATGTGCTGCAAGCCACCCTCTCCCCTCCATGTTCTGGGGGCCCCCATCCCCCTGGGGCCCCCCTCCTCCATGTGCCATCTCTCTCTTCCATCAGACTCTGCCCCCCTCCCCGATCTGCTGCCTGCTCTCTCCCATCCTCTTCATCTACTACCCCCTCTCACACTCCTCAATCTGTTGCCTCCTTCATCTGCTGCCTCTTCTGTCTGCTGTGATCCTGCTGCCTAGATCCATCCTGTAAGGTAGGTATCCCCATCTCACCTCCCTTCCCCCCATCCTCCGCCGCTCCTCCATCCGCTGCGCCATTTCCCATCATCCATCCGCTGCGCCCTTTCCCATCCTCTGCCGCTCTTCCATCCGCTGCGCTCTTTCCCATCTTTCATCCGCTGCGCCCTTTCTCATCTGCCGCCCCGCCCTCTCGCATCGCATTATCCAGCACAGTTGCTCGCTTCCAGACTGGAGTGGATGATGCGATGTGAGACTCGTGCATTGCTCTCACGTTTGGCACTGGTCTTAGTGGCAGGCGCTCATAATTTTTTTTTATTCATTTTTTTTTTTACTGATGTCTGTATTTTTTATTTTGCCAAACTAATTTTTTTGTATGGGGGGGGGTCTAGTTTCCAAAATAAGATCACATATGGGGGAGCTCCATTGTTTAGGCACCTCAGGGGGTCTCCAAATGCAACATTGCGTCTGCTAATAATTCCAATCAATTTTACTGTGAAATGGCGCTCCTTCTCTTCTGAGCCCCGCCGTACGCCCAAACAATCGATTTCCACCACATATGAGGTACCTGTGTACTCAGGAGAAATTGCACAATACATTTTATGGTGCATTTTTTCCTGATACCCTTGTGAATAAAAAGCTACCTGTTTGAAAAAACAATTTTGTGGTAAAAAAAAGAATAAAATATTTTCTCGGTTGAACATTACAAACATTTGTGAAGCCTCCTGGGGTTCAAAGTGCTCACTAAACAGCTAGATAAATTCCATGAGGGGTCTAGTTTCCAAAATGGGGTCAATTGTGGGGGAGCTCCATTGTTTAGGCACTTCAGGGGGGTCTCCAAACGCGTCCGCTAATAATTCCAACCAATTTTGCTGTGAAATGGCACAATACATTTTATGGTGCATTTTTTCCTGATACCTTTGTGATAAAAAAAGCTACCTGGTTGAAGCAACGGTCTTGTGGTAAAAAAAATGTTTTTTCTTTTCACGGCTCAACGTTATAAACTTCTGTGAAGCCCCCAGGGGTTCAAAGTGCACATCAAACATCTAGAAAAATTATTTGAGGGCTCTAGTTTCCAAAATGGGGTCAATTGTGGGGAAGCTCCATTGTTTAGGCACCTCAGGGGGGTCTCCAAATGCAACATGGCGTCCGCTAATAATTCCAACCAATTTTGCTGTGAAATGGCGCTCCTTTCCTTCCGAGTCCTGCCGTGTGCCCAAACAATTGATTTCCACCACATATGAGGTATCTGCGTACTCAGGAGAAAATGCACGATACATTTTATGATGCATTTTTCCTGATACCCTTGTGAAAATACTAATTTTTATGACTAAAGTAACATTTTTGTGTTAAAAAAGTAAAATTTTCATTTTTTTGTTCTACATTGCTTTGGTTGCTGTGAAGCTCCTAAAGGGTTAATAAACTTCTTGGATGTGGTTTTGAGCAGAGTGAGGGGTGCAGATTTTAGAATGGGGTCACTTTTGGGTATTTTCTGTCGCCTAGGTTTCTCAAATCACTCCAAATGTGATGTAGTACCTAAAACATTTTTTTTTGTAAATTTTGTTGGAAAAATGAGAAATTGCTGATGAACTTTGAACCCTTCTAACTTCCTAACGGAAATTTTTTTTTTTTCAAAAATTGCACTGGTGTAAAGCAGATAAGTGGGAAATGTTGTTTAGTAACTATTTTGTGTGACATATCTCTCAGATTTATGGGCATAAAATTTGAAATTTTGAAAATTGTAAAGTTTTCAAAATTTTCGCCAAATTTCCGAAATTTTCACAAATAAACACAAAACATATCGGCCTAAATTTACCACTAACACGAAGTACAATATGTCACGAAAAAACAATATCAGAATCGCCAGGATCCGTTGAAGTGTTCCATAGTTATAACCTGTCAAAGTGACACTGGTCAAAATTGCAAAAAATGGCCGGGTCTTTAGGCTGGGGGCTGAAGGGGTTAAAAGAAAAATACAGAACATTTAATGATTCATATAAAGATTAATGACATTTTTTCGAATCTCGTTTGCCTATTTCAAATTTGGTACCAGCATTTCCCTATCCAGTTCTATGTCGTGCACCCAAGCATTTTTGGGAAAACTCAGTAATGATCAGCTATGGTCATTTTCCAAATTGCTTTTCTAATAACATATTATGCTTTTGGATAGAATTCTGGTGTTGTATGATGAAAGGGGGGTTGTGTTTAATGACATGAGGGGGTAGGGATAAGCTAGAGGAGCTGCACACTTTTTTGTGGATCTTCTGTGGCGCCCTGGACTAGCCAGGTAGTCACAGATAGACCCCCGCATTACACCTGTCCCCCAATAAGGTAACACCAGCCAACCATTAAAACCTAGTCACCTCCCTCAGTGCTTAATGGACACACCAAGGGGGGCGGAGCCAGGCGGCTGGCTACGCCCACCGAAGAGTTCAGGGGGCCTGAGGCAGGAAACACAGTAAGTCTGGAAAGAGTAGTGAGAGTGGAGTAGAGGAGTGGAAGCAGGCCTGTGCCCAGGTCTGCAGCAGTTTGACGGGTGCAAGGGTTGGAGCCCTGGTACCTTGGCTAGGAGGCAAATGGTGGCCTTAGCCTGCAAGAGCCGGAAAAACGGCTCGGTGGAACTGTGGTGGACCGGGACAGGGTAGTGGCCCACCGGTACCAACCCGGAGAACCGACTCGGAAACCGGAGCACACAGGGGGGTACTCAGACCCTGAAACGAGGTCCAGAATCCACTGGACTGAGTTAATTAACTGATTGCGGTCTGGACTATAGGTCCTTTCCCACCCAAGTCCCGACTGAAGACAACAGCCCACCGAGGGGGATAGAAAGCCACCGTACAGGGAGAGAGATCTCACGGGCCAGCGTCTGCGGGCAAAAGGGCTCTCCCGACATACACAAAGCCGGGGAGCAGACTCCCGTCACCGAAGCGCAGGTGTACTGCCCTGAGAGGGACTCGGCCGCTCACTTGCCGGGCCGAGCCGCTCGAGGTCAGGAATCGGGTTGTCGGTGGCTCGAGCGCCTCTGGACCGGGGGCCACGTCGCTTTGGTAAGGGGAGGCAGTGGGGTGGTGGTGTGGCACGAGGTTCGCAGTCGGGGGCCGCGTTGTCGTTGTACGGGTCGTGACGCCACCAACGGGTCGTGGTGACGGGATGCACCACCGCTGCGGCTGGAGTGAAGGTGGGCTCCCGGGATCGGTGTTGAAGGTGCAGCCTGGATGTTAGCCCCTCCATGGGTAGGGGTGGTGTGTCCCGGGGCCCGGTGGGACAGGCGATGATGTCGGGGTGCAAGATGCCGTACTGCGGTGCGATGTCGTGCCCGGATGGCACTGTTGTACTCACTATTAATTCACACTCAGAGTCACTGGTAAACCAAAGTTCGGGTATGGTCGGGTCCCGCAGCTGGCTGCTTGTGTCCCTTGTGAGGCTGATGGTGGCCCCTTTCCCTTGAACCTCTTGTTTTTGCTGTTGGCTCCACTGCCTGGGCAGTGGTAGCTCGCTCCCCGGCGTTTAGCTGCCGGAAGAGCCCTTGGTTGCCCGCAGGCGCTGGCCCGTTGGGTGTTTGGCCCTTGGCGGTGACTCTCACCCGGTATCGGTGGGCTGTTGCCTTCTTTTGGGACTTTGGGTGAGGATGAACCCATGAGGTCCAGACTGCAATCAGTGAATTTGCCTAAACTCAGTGGCTTCCAAGCTAGGATGGGTTCTGAGTACCCGGTTACTGGTGCTCCGATTAGCTGTTGACTCCCCGGTTCAGGTCCGGCGGGCTTCAACCCTGGCCCGGTCCCTAAGGTTCCGCCGGTCGCTATACCGGTACTCCTGCAGGTGGCCACCACCGCCTGCCTGCCTGACGTTACGGGGATCCCAGGCTCCAACCTGGGTCCCTGACAGCTTTTCTCCTCCACACCTCCTGTCAACTCCAACTCTCCAACTAAACGGTTTGTATTTCCTGCCTCAGGACAGTAGTCTCCTCGGTGGGCGTGCTTTTCCACCTGACTCCGCCCACCTGGTGTGCCCTACTGGCCCTGAGGGAGGCATCAGGTCTCCCTTTCCGGTGACAGGTGTGTCCTCACAAGGGATGGGGGTGTGTGTGTGGTGTGGTGGGTGTTTTTACCTGCGACCCCTGGGGTCCAGGGCGTCACATTCCTTCTTGGCTTAATGTAGACCGTCCGCGGGCTGCCCGACCAACTCCGGTTTATTTTTGCTTTCTTTTTCTTTTAACTGGAAAAACGGGAACAGTTACAAGTATAATAATATTATTACAATATATAAGTTTTCTGAAGGTCTTTCCTTAACGGGAGGCATTTTACTTTAACGTTGCATAACTTTAATTTACGGAACGGGTTCATGTCCTTCCGCCTTTCCCACCCAAACAACCTAGCCTTGATGCTGCCCTTAAGAAACGGGCAGCAACCCTCTTCCCCAGTCCGGAAACAGGAACATAGCCAGATCACCCAGGCGGGAACGGGTATGGTGCGGCGCACCCGGCAGTTGCTCAATGGGCTCCCCGGAGGATGGTCACCGGTCCCGGTGGTGACCGAACCCCAGCCTGCTCTGCTGCGGGTCCTACCTCCAAGCTGCCTCTCCGGAGGCTAACGGAACGGGAAGGCATGCTAAAAGGGGCAGGATGGGGCAATATTTACAAGCCCAATAGTTTTTGGGTGGCCAGCAAGTCCACGGCCTTGTCCATGAGCAGTCACTCATGCAACAGGGGTTAAATGGGGGTCAACGGGGACGGGTCCTTTTATAGCCAACGGGCTACCAGCTTACTCCAGCTCTTCCTCCAACGTGGATTCAACCTCCGCCTCAAACATTTCCAGCATGCAACAGGCATGGTGGGAAAGGGCCATCCGGTATCCATTCCCACCGCTTCGCAGGATGTAAGTGGCCGCCGGGGCACTGCCGTTGAGGTGACCTTCATCTGCCTCCTCTGATCCTGAGACCGGTTCTGTGTCAGGCCCGGGGCTACTGCTATCCATCTCCGCGTGGTCAGTCATCACTCCCATCTGGACCAGGCAGACTGCTGGGGCCATCTTTGCCTCTGCATCAAGCGGGTTGCTGTCAGCTGCCGTAACCTCCGGGCTTGCTGCTCCTTCAGCCACCCCGACCTCCGGACCTTCCTGAATCGGCGCTTCGGGTCCCACTGCCATGGCAGGGGGCAGCGGGCCAGGCAGACCTGCAGCGGCGGCTCCCACGGGCGACAGCGGAGACCGTATAGGGGCCAGGGGTAGACCGGGTCCCTCTGCCGCAGCGGCCGGTCCCTTGGGGATATAGGGGCGTGGGTCACTCAACAACTCCGCCACAATGGTCTCCGTCTCGTGTGCCCTGGCGATTGGAACCAGCTCCTCTGCCTCTGCGGTCCACTGCTCCATCAGAAGGTGCACTTGACACCGATGGCGCTGACAGATCTCGGCAATCTGTGCCCTCATCCACGCCGCTGTTCCAGGCGCGGGTTCCGGGATCTCGGGGCTCTGGACGGGAGTTGCCATGCTGCTGTCGGGGTCCAGGAATGGAACGGATGCAGGGTCCTGGAGTCCCTGCCCTTTATCCCCGAGATCACATGAGGCCCACTTCTTCACCCGCGCCCCCTTGGTTTTTCTTCCAGCACTCCTCCTCCCGGGGGTGGGGCTTCATCTTCGCGCCTTCACTGCTTCGGGAAGACGACTCGAGCGGGAAACTTTCGCGCTCAAGATGGCGGGGCTTCAACTTTTTCGGCAGGATGCCGCTGACGGATACTTCCAAGGCGCACTTCCACAGGTAAGTGGACTGTCCGAATCCTGTTCATGACGCGAGAAGAGTCGATGTGTACCGCCCTGAGAGGTGCTCGGCCACTCCCTTGCTGGGCCGAGCTGCTCGAGGTTCGGACTCGGGTTGTCGGTGGCTCGAGCGCCTCCGGAACGGGGGCCACGTCGCTCTGTTAAGGGGAGGCAGTGGGGTGGTGGTGTGGGATGAGGTTCGCAGCCGGGGGGCGCGTTGTCGTTGTACGGGTCGTGACGCCACCCACGGGTCGTGGTGACGGGATGCACCACCACTGCGGCTGGAGTGAAGGGGGGCTCCCGGCATCAGTGTTGAAGGCGCAGCCTGGATGTTAGCCCCTCCGTGGGTAGGGGTGGTGTGTCCTGGGGCCCGGTGGGGTGGGTGATGATGTCGGAGTGCAAGGTGCCGTACTGCGGTGCGATGTCGTGCCCGGATGGCACTGGTTTACTCACTATTAATTCACACTCAGAGTCACTGGTAAACCAAAGTTTGGGTATGGTCGGGTCCCGCAGCCGGCTGCTTGTGTCGCTTGTGAGGCTGATGGTGGCCCCTTTCCCTTGCACCTCTTGTTTTTACTGTTGGCTCCTCTGCCTGGGCACTGGTAGCCCGCTCCCCGGCGTTTAGCTGCCGGAAGAGCCCTCGGTTGCCCGCAGGCACTGGCCCGTCGGGTGTTTGGCCCTTGGCGGTGGCTCTCACCCGGTATCGGTGGGCTGTTGCCTTCTTTCGGGACTTTGGGTGAGGATGAACTCATGAGGTCCAGACTGCAATCAGTGAATTTGCCTAAACTCAGTGGCTTCCAAGCTAGGATGGGTTCTGAGTACCCGGTTACTGGTGCTCCGATTAGCTGTTGACTCCCGGTTCAGGTCCGGCGGGCTTCAACCCTGGCCCGGTCCCTAAGGTTCCGCCGGTCGCTATACCGGAACTCCTGCAGGCGGCCACCACCGTCTGCCTGCCTGATGTTACGGGGATCCCAGGCTCCAACATGGGTCCCTGACAGCTTTTCTCCTCCACACCTCCTGTCAACTCCAACTCTCCAACTAAACTGTTTGTATTTCCTGCCTCAGGACAGTAGTCTCCTCGGTGGGCGTGCCATTCCGCCTGACTCCGCCCACCTGGTGTGGCCTACTGGCCCTGAGGGAGGCATCAGGTCTCCCTTTCGAGTGACGGGTGTGTCCTCACAAGGGATGGGTGTGTGTGTGTAGTGTGGTAGGTGTTGTTACCTGTAACCCCTGGGGTCCAGGGCGTCACACAGGCAGTCTACAGATACACATCACGGTGCAGGAGAAAAGCCAGGACCACCGAACCGGGTGGGGGACCAGACGCAGCGCAGCCGGCTGCGGGCACCGACCACCATCAACTTGGTTTAACAGAGACTTGTGTGTGTCAATAACTGTGAGTACAACAGTGCCCTCCGGCCGCGCACTGCCCTGCACAGCCCAGCTATCCCCAATGGATCTCAGGGCCATCATCCCTACCCACGGAAGGGTTAACATCTTGCTGCAGTACCATCTTCCCCCGGGTGCTCAATAATCGCAGCGGTTGTGCCCAACTTTACCACGACCCGTGGGTGGTGTCACGAACTCAAGCGCGGCTCTGGCCGTTCACCTAACAAACCCCCACCAAAAGTGCCAGCGTCCCGCCTTTCAGAGCGAAGTGACCCCGGGTCCGGAGGCGCTTGAGCCACCCACCAACGAGCTCAGATCCGAGCGGCTCGGCTGCAGCCGAGCGCGGGGCGGTACACATCGACTCTTCTGGCATCACGAACAGGATACTTACCTATTCACGTCACGTACCTAGTGAAGTGCGTCTTGAAGTAAAGTCAGGGGTGATCCGTTGCGAAATTCTCAGAATCCGCCATCTTTTGGCGCAAAGATTCCCGCCAGAGTCTTCTTCCCCGCAGAAAGGGTGTGAAAAATTGAAGCCCTGCCCCCTGGGAACGCGACCGTGCAGCAAAGCGAGAGGTCGAAAAGCTAAACTGATCAGCCGAAAGAGAGTGTGCCGCGAAAAGACCAAGGGGGAGCAGATGGAAGATGTCGGCGTTCAGGGAGGCGAGCGGAGTGGTGCCCGTCACCGGAGTGGCGGGACCCAGAAGCGGCAAAGGTGGAGTGGCTTTTGATCGGAGGACCGCAACCCGAACGAGCTCCCCACGGAAACCGCTGCCTAGGTGGAGCGGGAGCTGGACCGATTCTGCGTCCGGGTAAGGGCACAGACTCTGCAGCAGGTGCTCGACTGGAGGGCGGAGGTCCGGAGGATGGTTGCCGTGGTGTGGGCCTGTGAACAGAGAGTATCAGCCGCAGTGCCACGCCACGACAAAGCCACGCAGACCCGCATGTTGTCCCTCATCAGCTGGGAGCTGGAGCCCCCGCTGCCATTCCCGATGGAGGTCCATAGTCCAGGGATTTATTGCACCTGGAAGGGGAACCCGATAACCCGGCCAAGGATAGCGCAGCACGGCCCCCTGCAATGGTAGCCGCATATGTAAGTTAACCCCTGAAGTTAAAAGTTGAAAGAGTTTTAAGTACAGCACCTGCTCCTGCTAAAATAGACTCTTGTCCCTTTGTTGAACGTCTCCAAGTTCGCCGGGAGGCGCCATCAAACACACTGGGTGGAAGGGAAAGAGAAGCTGCCCGACTTGTTGAACGCCGCTGCGGTTGGAGTCCCAGAAGGCGCCATCAGGGGTAGGAGCCCCTAGTGAAGGACGGCAAGCCAGTTAAGCAGGAGTGAGGACATTTTCTGTTACAGAGCCCGGTCTACCGTACCCCCATTGCAGGCAGTGGAAGACGGGGTCTTTATGGACAGTGTCACCGTGAGTGAATGTGGCATTGGGGACCCTGCTGCCCTGTGGTGGACTGTGGGAAAGTTGCAGAGGAAGCTGCGCCGGCAGCAGAGTTAACATGTTTTAAATAATCCCGGACCACCCTTTCAGGTCCTACAGTCCCCGGGGAGGCTGGTTCGAGGATGGGCCTGCGGGATGTTGTAGGCCGAGGTCCCGTCACCATTGGAACCGGTGACAACGCTCCGGGTCAGGGGTCCCCTGGACGTGGGGTCTCTGAGAGACTGCCGGGTATGGAACTTTGTACCCGGCCCGTATGGGCAATACCCGGACCTGAATCCAATTCCTGGACTGGGGAAAAGGGGTGCTGACCTGTTTTTAGAGGCAGCATCAAGGTTTAGGTTTGCTTGAGTGGGCAAATGAAAGGACCCGGTCCTGTCCCGTTCCTGTTTAATAAAAATGTTTTACAAGTTTGCAACGTTAAAGCATAGTGCCTCCTGTCTTGGGATGAACCAGAAGTAATCATAATTGTAAATATGTTATTATGCTTGTTAACTGTTTTTATCTTTTTCAGTTACAAAATAAACGGTGGTGGTCGGACAGCCCACGGACGGTCTGTAGTTAACCAAGGGGGAGTGTGACGCCCTAGATAGACCCCCGCATTACACCTGTCCCTCAATAAGGTAACACCAGCCAACCATTAAAACCTAGTCACCTCCCTCAGTGCTTTATGGACACACCAGGGGGCGGAGCCAGGCGGTTGGCTACGCCCACCAAGGAGTTCAGGGGGCCTGATGCAGGAAACAGAGTGAGTCTGGAGAGAATAGTGGGAGTGGAGTAGAGGAGTGGAAGCAGGCCTGTGCCCAGGTCTGCAGCAGTCTGACGGGTGCCAGGGTTGGAGCCCTGGTACCTTGGCAAGGAGGCAAACGGTGGTCTTAGCCTGCAGGAGCCAAGAAGATGGCTCAGTGGAACCGTGGTGGACCGGGACAGGGTAGTGGCCTGCCGGTACCAACCCAGGGAACCGACTCAGGGTACTCAGATGCTGAAACGAGGTCCAGAATCCACTGGACTGAGTTAATTAATTGATTGCAGTGTGGACTATAGGTCTTTTCCCATCCAAGTCCCAACTGAAGACAACAGCCCACCGAGGGGGATAGAAAGCCACCGCACAGTCAGAGAGATCCCACGGGCCAGCGTCTGCGACATACACAAAGCCGGGGAGCGGACTCCCGTTGCTGAGCGCAGGCAGTCTACAGATACACAACACGGTGCAGGAGAAAGGCCAGGACCACCGAACCGGGTGGGGGATCAGATGCAGCCAGCTGCGGGCACCGACCACCATCAACTTGGTTTACCAGAGACTTGTGTGTGTCAAAAACTGTGAGTACAACAGTGCCCTCCGGCTGCGCACCGCCCTGCACTGCCCAGCTATCCGCAACGGGTCCCGGGGCCATCATCCCTACCCACGGAGGGGTTAACATCTTGCTGCACTACCATCTTCCCCCGGGTGCCAGCGCCAGCGTCCCCCCTTTCAGAACGAAGTGACCCCGGGTCCGGAGGCGCTCGAGCCACCCACCAACAAGCCCGGATCTGAGCGGCTCGGCTGCAGCTAAGCGCGGGGTGGTACACTTCCTGCAGCCAATCACAAGCAGAAACATCCACAAGGTTCAGACACAAGGGCTTGTGTCATTGGTTGCCTAGGTCACATGTCCCTCTGTTTGTAACTATTGATGAGCGAGTGTAATCATTACTATTCGCTACTAGTGCGGTATTCAGGTTACTCGTTACATTGTGAGTTTTTATGTACTTGTACTGCCCCGCGGCCTCGGCTGCGGCCGCCGAGCCGCTCGGGTCCGTGCTCATGTACTGCGGGTGGTGGCTCGAGACTCTCGCGGACATGGGGGTCACATCGCTCTGAAAAGGGGTAGTGGCGATGCACGCAGGGGTTTGGGTGGTTGTTTAGTGGAATTTGTAAAGTTCGTGACGCCACCCACGGGTTGTGGTGATTGTATGGTGGACACCACCACTGCCGTTGACTAGGACTCCCGGGGACGGTGTTATGCAGCTCGGTGTTAGCCCCTCTGTGGGCAGGGGCGATGGTCCCGGGGGCCCGTGGAAAGGGTGCTGAGGCGAGGGAGCGTGGGCGTACTGGACGCAGATGCGGTGGAGTGCGGTGCGCGGCCCGAAGGTGCTGGTGTACTCACTCTGACACAAAATACTGGAGTCTCTGGCAAACAAAACCGCAGAATGGACGGGGCCCGCAGCCGGCTACAGTGTTCTCCCTGGACGAGTTGGTGATGGCTGTCGTTTCCCTGCACCTGTGTTATGCAGATGTCGACTCGTGTGCCTGGGCACTGGTAGTCCACTCCCCGGCGTGTAAGTGTTGTAGGAGCCCGTTTGCCCGCAGACGCTGGCCCTTTGGATCTCTTGCCTTTGGCGGTGGCACTTATCCTGGATGGTTGGGCTGTTGCCTTCAATCGGGACTTGGGTGGGAATGAACCCCTGAGGTCCAGTCCGCAATCAGTGAATTTTGACTATCAGGGCGGCTTCTAGCCTAGTCGAGGTCTGAGTACCCTGCCTGGTGCTTGGCTCCCAATCGGCTCCCCGGTTCGGTACCGGCGGGCCACTGCCCGACCCCAGTCCTACGGTTCCACCAACCGTGCTGCCAACTCCTGCAGACGGCCACCACCGTCTGCCAACCTTGCTGGAGGTGCTTGGGCTCCGACCCAGACACCTAACAGTTCCACTGGCGGGCCTGGTCTCAGGTCCGCCTGTGCGTGACTTTCCTCCTCTCCTTCCACTCTCCTCCACTGCTCTGCACTCACTGCCTGTACTGAACTAACTCAACTGTTGTGTTTTCCAGCCTCCAGGCCTGTGAACTCCTCGGTGGGCGGGGACAACCACCTGGCTCCACCCCACCTGGTGTGGACATCAGACCCTGGAGGGTGGCAACAAGGGTTTTTGTGTGACTGATGTCACCTGTCCGGGAAAGGGGTGTGTGTGGTGTTGTGTCTGTGACCCCCTGGCTAGTCCAGGGCGTCACATACTCTCCTCTCTATATTCGTATGCCCCACCCAGCAGGTTTGGTGCCTGATTTGCATCCACTAAACATGCTGGGCTTCCTAATTACAGTAGTGCTGCAGCCATCTTGGTTGTGACATTACCATGATTGGCTGGCTGCGCAGTGTCATAGGATCTATAAAAGCCCTTCCACTGCCATTTTGCGCACATTGCATATTGTATCAGAATAGGGATAGAGCGAGCAGCTGCTAGGGAGAGTGTTTAGGCCTCTTAAAAAAACAAAAGCCCTTTTGAGGGTACCTGCTATGTATAGGTTAGTGTAGTGTAGGGAGGAGACAATACAATAGCTCTTTTAACACTAGAAGTCCCAGAGAGGGGTCATTTAACATTTCTACCATTGAAACCCTATGGAGCTCGAAATTCCTGGGACTTCTATTAAGAGCTGAAACCATTGAACAAGGTCACAATACAGGGAGGGAGAGATTGAAAATTAGGTAGGGAATTAGGATAGGTTAAACTGTTCTTCCAGTATCCATATAAGAACATTTTGTGCTGCCTATTGTTTAAAAGCAGTGGCCCTTCCCCCCCCCCCCCCGCTATTTTTGGGGTCACAGCTTGACTTTTGGCATCCACATCTGCTACAATAAGTTGCTAGTGGGCTTGCCAAATGCAAAGCAGTACTCTAGCATTTTGTGCTGCCTGATACACTAGACACACTGGTCCGGTTTGCACAATATTTAGGGGCTCACAGCCTGACTTGTGCCATCCACATCAGTCACATTAATTCATTGCTAGTTGGCCTTGCAAATACAAAGCAGTACTCTAGCATTTTATGCTGCCTGATACACTAAACGGACCTCTCCTTATATGCCTTGGAGGTGCTGGTCTGCTCAGTTGCTAGTGTGCGGTCTGAGCGTGTTTTCAGCTGGGCCAGAGGTGGCCCAATAATAATAATTTGGAGAGACTGCTCTTACTTATACATTTGGGCGGTCCCTCTCTCATTGCGGCTCAGATAGTGGAATACATATTCCATAGCAGTGTACAATGCACCCATTGTAGCATTGGGCTTTACCCTCCTCCTCCTGCATGTCATTCTGCAGCTATGGAATATGTATTCCACTATCTGAGCCTAAGAGCGGTCCCTCCAAACATATATTAGTGGGCCACCTCTGGCCGAGCTGAAAACACACTCTGACATCACACTAGCAACCGGGCAGGCCAAAATGTATGTTAAAGGACCACTTGAGGCCCCTTAGGTCAAAGAGCAACATACCAACAGGCACATTCTAGCTGGCCTTGTAAAGTGCTGGGGAATAGCTAACTAGAAATTATGTATTACAGAGGGACCTATAAAATGTATAAGTCAGGACCCTCACTATTGTAAAACTAAAAAAAAGCCAAAACACTACGTGTGAACAAACGCTAAAAGGCATATCTTTTTTTGTCCAGTTTATTTAGCCTAATATATAAATGCAGGAAAAACTATTTCTTAACCTTTTTTAGCCTGTAAAATGCAATTTAGGTTAAGTTTGGTAGGTGTTCTTGTGCATCTATAAAAGTGGCATAATAATAATTAGCAACCACATGTCCAAATATATTAACACATAGCACTCCAACCAGCATAATTTAAACACAACCTGGACATCAGTAGATGGCCAATTAAGGGAGTGACAAAGATACTAATAAAATACCAATCTTTATTTATTTTCCATTAAAACACTAAAAAATAGCATAAGGTACCGGCAGTAAATAGAGAGACACAGACAGTTAACACATTAAGTCCCAATAAATAATCAGAAGAATTTTTAGAATCTGGGATATACACATCAAAGACACCAGGTGAATGTATATTGACCCTGAGCCAAAAAGAATCATTCATTAAAGACAAGTGCGATTCTGTGGTTCTATCGGCGTTATTAGTAATATATCAAGAAATAATTCATTTTTACTAATTAGTACCCCATCCAAAATCACATGCCCATAATATGGAAATAAGTGAAAAAAAAGAGAGTATATGGATGTGGGGTTCCTTACACAAAAAACAGGGCATGAAGGCCTAGTGAATGTGTAAGAAACGCAGAGAGAAAGCACAGAGACGCACAAGTCATTAACCATTAACAGTATGGAGAAGGCAACACCAGGGGGTGGGCCAGGCGGTTGGTCCCGCCCACCGAGGAGTTCACAGTCCTGGAGGCGGGAAAAGGAGTAGAGAGTAGTTTGGAAGTGGAGAAGTGAGGTGGTAAAAGAGCAGTCTGAAGTGGGTCCGGGTATGTGGCCCGGACGGAACAGCAAGGTTGGCAGACGGTGGTGACCATCTGCAGGAGAGGCCTATTGGAGCTAGCCGTAAGGACCGTGGACGGGCGGTAGCCTGGCGGTACCGGACCGGTACGCAAAGAGAAGCCAGCACCAACCGGCAGGGCTTACGGACCCCGACAAGGCTAGGAGTCGCCGCTGAAATTGTCAAATCCGTTAGCGAAGGGAACCTCCGGGGTTTCCCAGCAGCCAAGTCCCGATAGAAGGCAACAGTCCAACCGTTAGAGGGAAACACAGTCACCGCCAAGGCTACGGTTCCCAGGGCCAGAGCCTGCGGGCAAAAGGGGCTCCTTCAGCACATATCCAAGCTGGGGAGCGGGTTACCGGTGGGAACCCATTGGAACCGTCTACACTACACAGGTGCAGGGAAAGGCAGTCACCATCAACCTGCCGGGAGGAGAAACACCGCAGCCGTCTGTGGGACCTGTCCATACAGCCGTTTGTTTGACCAGAGACTCTGTGTGAATTACTGGCTGAGTGAGTACCACCGTGCCGTGCGGCACAGCGCTGCCCCCGTGACCCTGCACCTCACCAGGCCCCGTAACCCGCCTGCCATCCATCCCTAACCCTCACCGGGCCCCGGGACAACCAACCCCCCTACCCACGGAGGGGAGAAACAACATCCAAGCTGCTCCCTGTCACTGCTCCTGGGATCCCCGTCCAGAGCAGCAGTGGTGTCACAACCTCACCACAACCGTGGGTGGCGTCACGGATAATAAATCCCCAAAACCAAACCCCTTTTCACTCACGGGCGAGGAACGCCGCTCGAGTCCCCGGGATCCGGCCCACCACTCGAGCCACCACCGAGCAGCAGCAACAGCAGCCGGACCCGAGCAGTGGGTGAGCGCAGTGTCCCCTCCTCCGCCCGCGACATATATACCTGTTGTTAGCAACACCAAATGGACAGGATCCGTAACCAAGGAGGAGTGGGTACCATGGAGAAGGGCAGATTGCATGGCACCCTGTGACGACCTGATTGGCCGGGGCGTCACATTCCCTCTTGGTTCAACGTAGCTCGTCTGCGAGCTACAGGACACCAAGAATTTATTAACTGAAGAAAAAGGGTTAACATAAATAACATTTTTATTAACATTCCTCCCGTATAGGGATACAAATCAGAGTGAAGAGGGGGTTAATGCCGCGCATCAGCCAAAATGAAGATGTAGCACGTTGATGTTATAAACGTATTCTTTTATTCCATCGGTCTACGCGTTTCGAGGATATACCTCTTCTTCAGCACCAGTGCATCAACATAGTAACGTAAATACTATGTTGATGCACTGGTCCTGAAGAAGAGGTATATCCTCGAAACGCGTAGACCGATGGAATAAAAGAATACGTTTATAACATCAACGTGCTACATCTTCATTTTGGCTGATGCGCGGCATTAACTCCCTCTTCACTCTGATTTGTATGCACATCCACGTGGGGCTGCAGCAGACGCCATCATCCTATGCTCTATCAGTGGTTGTGACTATCACAACCTTTTCAGGTGAGTGCATTTTTCCTGATCTACCTCACTGATCTGTTGGTATTACACTATCAGCGCTCCTTATTTTTCAGTTTATCCCTTATAGGGAGGCACCTTTACTTAAACCGTTTCAAACATTTTACTTAGAGTTTGTCTGCCACAAGCGACGCCACCGGTTTTAGTGGCAGCGGGGACCCAACCTTCCACATTGCGGTCCCTCCCTGCGACAGTCCAGTCCCAGCATCCTGGATCCCTTTAACCCCCCCCACCCAAACAACCTGTTCCCCCTGGAAACCTAAGGTGGGTCCTTTACGGGGTTAAGGTCCCGGGGTATGTCAGACAACTCTTGTGGGCACAGGAGGTGCAACTTTTTACAAGACACAAGTTTGTGTTGTTCACGCTAGTCCTGTGACTGTGGTCCATTTTTACCTAACTATTAAAACAATGTAGTCCTTATAAAACTAATGCAGTCCATGTACCGGTGTACTCTCGTAGTAAATCTAGACAAAATCAGGTTACTTTCCCGTTCACTTTAAAACTTTTTCGTTAAAGCACTCATTTTCTAGCAGTTTCTATATGGAAAATAAACTATGAAAAACAACAAACAAAAACACTGATACCTAACAATTCTATGGCATCGTTAACTCTTCAGTATTACTTATACTTTAATAGTAAATGGTCGGATCTCGTAGCCATGCTTCTTTGCGGCTGCGTGCTACCTCCGCTGACACATATCCTTCTTCATACATCACATTCCTGGTCACCTACATGGCATACCATCCCCGTTCCCCGCAGTGTCGGGTATACGTGACCATTTCTCCAGGCTCTAAATTAAGTGTGGGATGCTTCCAAGACAGATGCGGGGACACGTCCCACCGGGACACATACCCCTGCTGTGAGGTCTGCTTCACCGATAAAACTCCATCCCTGCTCGGGGTCAAAACGATCCACAAGATCACGGCACCGTGGCCCTTTAACTCAGGAAGCAGCGCTCCTCACCTGCTCCTTTTCTGCTCGGTTGCGGGCGGCAAGCTCCCGCCGTCGTCACTCTCTGGTGATGATCTCCTGCTGCAATTCTTGGCTGTGTCGCTCCCAGTAGGGGGCGTCGGCATCCAGCCTTCGCTCCCTAGCTGACTCTGGCTTGAACTTGACTCGTGCGGCCCCAACAGCCGTTGAGGTGCCGCGAAGCAGTGGAACCGATGGACTGGAGGGTCCCACTCTTGCCGGTGTAGGTAGAAAGACCGACTGCTCCGCAGCTGGGGTTGCAGGGCCCGGGTGCTCCACCTCTGAGGACAGGCCCGGTGATGCGGCCGGGTCTGGTCTGGCCGGGGTACGGGTGACTGCTGATGTGACTGGGATGATGGTGGAAGACATCAGGGCTGCTGCTGGAGCTTCATACAGAAATGCTGCAGGTTCCGCTGACGGGATAGGTAACGGAAGCTCGGCATCCACCGAGGACAGGGTAGGTGACAGTGGAGTGGTTGCCGCAAGCAGGGGCGGACCGGATCCCTCAGCCACTTTGGCTGGATTAGAGTAATCAACAGGGACTGGGTAACCGCTTACCCTCTCTTAACGTGGGATTTCGATCTCACGGGTTCTCACCGCAATCGCCAGGCTCCTCATCTCTTCCCTCCAGTGGTTTAGTATGAACAGGAACTGCGTCCGCATTCTCCTGCACAGCTGCTCGGTCTCCTCTTCAATCCAAGTCGCGGTCCCTGGAACAGCACGCTCCGGTGACCAGCTTTGCTTCGCCATCTTGTCTCTGCGTTGTCCAGTAAGAGAATGGCAGAGTCCTGGCATCCCTGCCTCTCTTCTGCTTTCGCTACATTCAGGCACGCCCCCTCGGTTTTCTCCCAGCACTCTTTTGCGCGCTGTGGCCCTCTGGGAACTTCCGGTTCCTGTTTCAGGCTGAGGACGAAGGGCGTGGCTTCAGCTTCACACGCTTTCTGAGGAAGATTGCGTTTTTGGCGCAAAAACAGTGGAAAAATGGCGGACGTCGCAGGAAAAACGACTTGGGCCCGCAGACTTCACTTTTCAAGGCGCACGTCACAAAGGATAGTGTGTCCTGCTCGCATCCTGTTCGTGACGATAAGTTTTTTGAGGGTGTGCCACCCCCGCAACAGCCGACGGGCTGCTCGGATTTGGATCCGCAGTGGCTCGAGGGGTCTCCGTACCCGAGGCGGGGTCGCGCGGCCTCGTGAAATAAAAAGGGGATTTTTAGATATGGTGGATTGAATAGTGTTCATGATGCCACCCACGGTGTGTGGAAAGGCAGGATACCACCGCTGCTGCGTTTGGAGAGGGAGGCCCGGGAGCGATGGGCTGGCAGCTTAAGGTGTTAACCCCTCCGTGGGCAAGGTAAGGTGTCCCGGGGCTCGGTGATAAGAATGGCTGGGGACCCGTTGGGGCAAAGGGGGCACAACGTACTCACACAGTCCAGATATGCTGACATGGACACCGGGTAAACCAAAGTCCTGGAATATCCTGCTGCTGTTGTTAGAGCACACTGGGTCCATGCCCTTTTGGTGTTGCTGGTTGGTCTGAAGCCTTGTCCCTTGGCACAGTGTTTAATTCTTTGTGGATCCCTTTTGCCTATGACTACTCGGGTCCCGCTCACCTGCGTGGCTAGCAAGGTGAGCTTGCTTTCAGGGTTCACGCTTGGGATTTTCTGGACGGTTTTGGGAAGTCCTATCTCCCTCGTTGCGCTAGTACCCCGATTCTGGTGCGGGTGGAGAACGGCTCGTGAAGACTCCATCCTGTTCGGGTGAATTTTTGGGCTGCGTGAAGCTACTTCCCAGCCTAGGGTCCTCATACCCTGTCGTACCCTGGCCCATGCCTGGTTGTAGCACAAGGCCACCAAACTGCCCTCCTTGGTAGTACCGTGCCCCTTGCCACTACCCCCTGTGACCGGGGTTCCAGCTGCTTCTGGCCAGGCCAACGTCTGGCACCTAAGACGGGTGCAGGAGCCTAGCTCCGCAGCGTAACCTCTCACTGTCACCACTGAACTTCAACTCTCCACTCACTAACTGACACTTTTGGCCCTCCTTCTACCATCCCTTTATCTGGGTGGCCCTATTCCCCTCAGGCTGCCCAATGTGTGTTTGGTGGGTGTGGTGCAGAGTGTTCCCCAGGATTTGTATATGCCTGCTGTTAGCAACACCAAATAGACAGGACCCATAACCAAGGGGGAGCGGGTACCATGCAGCAGATTGCATGGCACCCTGTGACGACCTGATAGGCCAGGGCAACACAAAACTGTTTGGGGTTGTGGGATAAAGATGATATGAGGGTTTTGAAGTAATCCTGTTTGGCAGCGGATGAGAGCTGAACGAAATGTGTGAATTGCATTTTTGAATGTGGTGAAATCTTCCTGGGAGTGCATTCTCTTCCACCACTGCTCAGCAGCCCTAGACACTTGTCGAAGTTTTTTAGTGAGGCCGTTGTGCCAGGGTTGTCTATTAATTCATCTCACTCTGCCATGCGCAAGAGCAACCAAATCAATAGCTGATGTGAGACTGGCATTATAGAAAACAGGGACACTGTCTGTGTCATGGAGAGAAGATATAGAGGACAGTGGTAGGATAGAGTTAGAGAGGGTGTGAATGTTGAGATGTGGAAGGTTTCTACCAGGGTGTGCCAGGTGATGAACAGGGGGGGCAGGTGAGGAGGACAGGGCTGAAAAGCTCAGTAGATGGTGGTCAGATAGGGGGAGAGGGTAAGTTGTGAGGTCAGATAGGGAACAGAGACGAGTGAAAATAAGGTCTAGTGTGTGTCCATCTTTGTGGGTGGCAGAGGTGTTACTGTGTCTGATCCTGCGCCCTTGTGTTTTGTACCTGTGACTCGTTCCTGCTAACTTGTGACTCTTTCCAGAGCTTGTTACCATCTTTAGCTTCGTGCTGCCACATCCGAGCTACTACCTCCGTGCTGCTACGTCTGAGGTGGCAGTGATTATGTTGCTACTTGCAACTACTTCTCCACGTTTGCGTGGTTCTGGATCACAGTTAAATCTTTGTGATGATAAGTTTTGTAAAGATCTTGCAGCAAAGTTGCTCCAAATACAGATGTATATTTATATTAGACTAGTTGTCCCCTCACAGTGTTCATTACGTTGAATTGGTTCTTATACATTAATGGAGACACTGGAGCTGAAGTATAAATATTGCATAGGAGGAATTAGGGCTGGAGCATATACATCACAGGAGACACTGGGACAGGAGCATATACAGTGGGGAAAATAAGTATTTGTTACACTGCTGATTTTGCAAGTTTTCCCACCTACAAAGAATGGAGATGTCCATGATTTTTATCATAGATACAGTTCAACTGTGACATACAGAATGAAAAATTCCAGAAAATCACATTGTATGATTTTTAAATAATTAATTTGCATTTTATTGAATTAAAAAAGTATTTCTCTCACAGACCTGTTATTTTTTTAAAGTAACTGAGCACAGCATTTGATAAACTGGAAAGTCCGATAGACTGGAGCTCAAGCCAGTGAGGCCAAATTAGAGGAATATATTCATAAATTAAAGAGTCTTTAGATTTACCAAAGTATGAAAATACCCAAGAGACACCGTAATTCAAATGTATAAACATTTTTATTTTTATAAATGCATAGGGTATTGTGAGGTAGCGTGGTCGGCTGCACGGCAGAAGACACGGAATCCAGGCACCAATGGTCACAGCACACGGTTTATTACACAAACCAAAAGTCCAAAACAATACACATGTCTGTCTCTGGCAGAAACTCAGGGAGTTGTGTTCACTCCCTCACACTAGGGACCCACGCCCATGTTCCTGTTTCCTTTTAACCCTCCTTTCAGCCTGCAGGGAAACAGCATTAACCCTGGAGTGGAGTTGCTTTCTATACATGGAGGGAGCACAACCGGGGCGAGACGTACCGGCCGTCATAGATAACCCCGGTCACAGTCTCACATACCCCCCCCCCCTCAGTTCAAGCGTGCGGGGTTGAACTCCCGCCATCAAACACGGGCCGCGGGACAAGGCATCGGCGTTGCCCTGCAACCTACCGGCCCGGTGTTCAACCGTAAACCAGAAGTTCTGCAGAGAAAGGAACCACCGAGTAACCCGGGCATTCCGTTCCTTGGCGGACCTCATCCAGACCAGCGGAGAGTGATCAGTCACCAAGCAAAACTGTCGTCCCAGCAGGTAATAGCGGAGGGACTCCAAGGCCCACTTGATCGCCAGGCACTCCTTCTCCACTACGCTATAATTCCGCTCAGGATGGGTGAGCTTCCTACTTAAGAAGGTGACGGGGTGTTCCTCCCCCTGAACCACCTGAGACAGCACTGCCCCCAGGCCGACCTCAGAGGCGTCAGTCTGTACTATGAACTCCTTCCGGAAATCAGGGTTGACAAGAACGGGCTGTCCGCACAGGACCCCCTTCAGGGCCCGGAAGGAGTCCTCGGCCTGCGGAGTCCAGCGCACCATGACGGACTTCTTGCCTTTGAGAAGGTCCGTCAAGGGGGCTGATAGTCCCGCAAAATTTTTTACAAACCTCCTGTAGTACCCCACGATACCCAGGAAGGCCCTAACCTGCTTCGTGGTCAGGGGTCTAGGCCACTTCTGGATCGCCTCAACTTTGTTAATTTGGGGCTTAATCACTCCTTGGCCTATTATGTAGCCCAAGTAGCGGGCTTCCG
The DNA here is from genome assembly GCF_048569485.1 of Anomaloglossus baeobatrachus. NCBI lineage: Eukaryota > Metazoa > Chordata > Amphibia > Anura > Aromobatidae > Anomaloglossus > Anomaloglossus baeobatrachus. The sequence continues at coordinate 415,670,733 of NC_134353.1, read as the reverse complement.
TGAGCCCCAACGCACATTTCTTGGGATTGGCTGTCAATCCGGCTGTTCGGAGCGCGTTCACCACCGCTTGTACCTGTTCCAAGTGGGTCTGCCACTCAGAGCTGTAAATAATGATGTCATCAAGGTACGCTGATGCATACGCCTGGTGGGGTTCCAGCACCAAGTCCATCAACCTCTGGAACGTGGCCGGAGCGCCATGTAACCCAAAAGGCAAGACAACATAGTGGAAGAGACCCTCCGGCGTAACAAAAGCGGTTTTCTCCTTGGCGGACTCCGTCAGTGGCACCTGTATTTGGCACAAGTGGGGCTCAGTCTCTGGGGAAACAAGGTCCGCGGTACACACCACCTGAGCATACATTGAACCCCGCCGGGTAACCCCCCAATCCATGGGCTCCGTGGTGAGTGGACACTGGGCTTCCATATGTCCCACCCGCTGGCACCGCCAACATCTAATAGGGAAGGAAACCCCTTTGACGAGTTGTCGTTTAGGGTACATAGCCTTCCGGACCTCAGGGACGGCGGGCGCGGCCTCAGACGGGACGGTAGCGGACTCCCGCACCGGTGTCAGCGGTGGGTCCTTGGCCCGAGGCTTGGAGGGGCCGGACCGATGGGCGGCACGCAAAGTCTCAGTGTCCCATATCAAGTCCTGCGTAGCCACATGCCGCTCCACCAGGCACACTAATTGGTCCAGGTTACTTGGGTCGCCCTGTCCTACCCACCGTTGAATGGTGACGGGTAAAGTGCGCATAAAGCGATCAACCACTACCCTTTCCACCATTTGCGCAGGGCTCAGAGTGTCAGGCTGCAACCACTTCTTTACCAGATGCAACAAGTCATAGGCCTGGGAGCGTACGCGTTTGACTTCCTCATAGAACCACTGATTTACCCGCTGAGCCCGTACATAGGTATTCACCCCCAACCGAGCAAGTATTTCGGCTTTCAGGGTCGCATATTCTATGGCGTCCTCGGTACAGAGGTCCAGGTACGCTTTTTGGGGCTCCCCCGTCAGATAGGGCGACAATACCTCAGCCCACTGGGGGGTCGGCAGCTTTTCCCGCTCGGCCACCCGCTCAAACACCGCCAGGAACGCTTCCACATCATCCCCCGGGGTCATCTTTTGCAACGCTTGTCTCACCACTTTCCGGACGCTGCCGTCTTCACCCGGTCCCGGGGTTGTTGCTGCCGGTCCGGCACGGATCGACTTGGCCAGGAGAACCATCTGTTCTTGGTGCCTTTTTTCCTGCAATTGCAAGGATTGCTGCTGACGATCCAACGACCGGAGCAGGTGTGCATTGGTCTGTTGCTGCTGTGCATTAGCCCGTTGTTGCTGTGCATTAGCCTGTTGTTGCTGTGCATTAGCTTGATCCAGCAGCTTTAGTATGTCCTCCATGGCGTCGCCGGGTTTGGGCTGTAGTATAGCCGCTCGAATCCAGGACATGTGCTACCGGGTCACCAGGGATGGATGCTACACCTCACCGGGCTGGCATGCCCGCATTCTCCACCATCTGTGAGGTAGCGTGGTCGGCTGCACGGCAGAAGACACGGGATCCAGGCACCAATGGTCACAGCACACGGTTTATTACAAAAACCAAAAGTCCAAAACAATACACATGTCTGTCTCTCGCAGAAACTCAGGGAGTTGTGTTAACTCCCTCACACTAGGGACCCACGCCCATGTTCCTGTTTCCTTTTAACCCTCCTTTCAGCCTGCAGGGAAACAGCATTAACCCTGGAGTGGAGTTGCTTTCTATACATGGAGGGAGCACAACCGGGGCGAGACGTACCGGCCGTCATAGATAACCCCGGTCACAGTCTCACAGTATACATAAACAATGATCAAGAAGAAAACCAGAGTGAGTAAGTGATGGAGGGGAAGAAACCCCACGTGGCCCAGGGAAGGATGTCAGATCTCACAAAGGATCTGCACTGTTGTTTTGGATAAGCAAATAAGTGTCCACATGCAAGTGCAAGAGGTTGCTAGCAAGGAAAGACCCGATGTCTAAATGCATAGCCAAACAAGTGGAAGAGCTGGCAGATCACCAATTTTACCCTGGTATACACATGCCATCCAAGCAGCTGCATCCACAATCACTGCACCCCAACCAGTCAGTGGCAGTTCACCAAGTCAGGCAGAGGAGTGGTGCCAGGAATTACACGTAGGCACTGACTCCACACCTTCACACCAAAAGAAAGGGGTCTACAGGGTAGTGCAAGAATACAAACAAGTCTTCAGTAAACACCGGCTAGATTTTGGTAGACTAAAGGGGGTCCAACACCACATCCCCACAGGGGCACATCCACCCATCAAAGAAAGGTATAGGCCAATACCACCCGCACATTATCAGTGTGCCTAGGACATGTAGGGGAACATGAAGGAGGCTGGGGTTATCCGTGACAGTTGTAGCCCCTGGGCACCTCCATTGGTCCTGGTAAAGAAAAAAGACGACAACATGAGAATGTGTGTGGACTACCGAAAAATTAATCAGATCACCCACAAGGATGTGTATCCACTCCCCTGTTTTGAGGAATCGCTAGCTGCATTGAGAATTGCAAATGACTTTTCTACCCTTGATCTCACTAGTGGCTACTGGCAAGATTCGTTGCTGAGGAAGACCGTGAGAAGACCGCCTTTTCCACCCCAATGGGTCTCTGCGAGTTCAACAGCATGCCCTCCAAATGCTACTTGCTGAAGCCTAGAGTCCAATACCTCGGGCATCTGGTTAGTGCGTGAGGTGTGGTTCCGGATCCGGAGAAGGTAACCGCTATCCAGAGCTGGCCAAGACCCACTACCATTAAAGAGATACGGCAGTTCCTGGGCCTGATGGGCTATTACCGCCGCTTCATCAAGGGTTACACTAAGATGGCAGTTCCTATGCAGGACCTCCTTTGTTGGACAGACCAAACATGGCAAGACTTCTGGTCCTCCATTCACATGGGGTGAGGAGCAAGAAAGTTCCTTCCAACAGATGAAGTCAGCCCTTACCGGAGAAGAGATCCTGGTATACCCCAACTACGGTCTCCTGTTTATATTGTATACGGATGCAAGCAACGTGGGATTAGTAGCTGTCCTGTCCTATGTGCAAAATGGCAAGGAGAAGGTGATAGCTTACGCAAGCAGGAAGCTCTGCCCAACAGAAAGGAACCCTGAAGATTACAGTTCTTTCAAGTTGGAGTTCCTGGCGCTCGTCTGGGCTGTGACAGAGGGATATAAGCATTACCTGGCTTCTGCAAAGTTCACTGTATACATGGACAATAATACTTTCACCCACCTGGACACAGCGAAGCTTGGGGCCCTAGAACAATGCTGGGTAGTCCGACTGGTGAACTATGACTTCACCATAAAGTACAGAGCCGGTCATAAGAACACGAATGCTGATGTGTTGTCATTAATGCCACACCTGCCCGATGAGGGAGTCGATGAGGAAGAGTTGGAAGAGATTGAACTGCCCGCGTTCCATCAACGTGACAGTTTGGAGAACACCAGACCTTACAGCAGTCAGCAGGAGGCAGCATTCAACCCGTTACCTCACCACGGCGGGCAAGAAGCGCAAGATAGAGATCCTGCCGTTAGATAGGTCAAGGCGCTGATTTCCCAGGCGGATTCCAGGCTGGAGCCTACTGCCCCGGCAGAAGCATAGAGGCTGTGAAAAGAAAGGAGCCGGTTGTATCTGCAGCGAGGCAAGTTGTGCAGAGGACTGATCAACCCTAAGACGCATGTGAGTCTGCCAGATAATCATACCTCAAGCATACGTACCAGTGGTCCTGGAAGCTTATCATGATGGAGCGGGACACTTCAGCTGGAAGAAGCTGGAAATGCTACTAAGGCCTCTTTCACACGTCCTTGTCTCCGGTACGTGTTTGGTCCTTTTCCTCATGTACCGGAGACACAGGAACACGTAGACCCATTAAAATCAATGGGTCTGCGTTCACGTGCATGTTCTGCCATGGACCGTGTTTACGTGTGGAGCATACATGTGTCCATGTGCTCCACACGTCAACATGTCAATTTTTCTCCGGCATCACGCGTGACACACGCCGGAGAAAACACACGTGTTTGAGAAGATAAAAAAAAGCTTTACTCACCTTCTCCAGCCCTCCTGTCTCTGCTGCTGCTGCCACTTGCTTCCGACCGCCACTCATTATGCTCATTGAATATTCACTTCACTGCGGCCGGAAGCTGCAGCAGCAGGGAGTTGGCAGGACCGGAGACCGAAGATCAGCACCACGGCAGCGACGCCAGGGACAGGTGAGCAGAAAGTTCCCGTTCTCCGTGTGTTATCACGGATAACACACGGAGAACACACGTAGGCCATAAACACGGCTCACGGAGGGCAAAACGCACCTCTGACACGTCCATGAAAAACGTGCGTGCTTTTTCACGAACGTGTGACAGAGGCCCAAGGGAGCGCTTCTACTGGGCTGCGATGAGAGAATCCATTGAAGCATGGTGTAGGGATTGTGGTCCCTGTGTGCTAAGAAGAAAGGATGGTACCAGCCAGAGGGCCCCATTACAGTCGATCATCACCTGCCAGCCATTGGAACTCGTTGCTCTGGATCATGTCAAGCTCACACCAAGCAGGAGCGGATACACGTACACGCTCACGATGGTAGACCACTACTCGAGATTTATGGTTGTGGTACCCGTCAAGGATTTAACAGCCCATACTGCCGTGAAGGCCTTCCAGGCAGACTTCTGCAGACCTCATGGCTACCCAGAGAGGGTCCTCACAGATCAAGGCCCTGCCTTTGAAGCGGAGATCTTTAAGGAGTTCTGCAGCCTGTACGGATGTAAGAAGATACATACTACACCCTACCATGCCCAAACCAATGGAATGTGTGAGAAGATGAACCATTTAGTCATCAACCTGCTTAAGACTCTACCCCTTGAAGAACGGAACCAGTGGCCTGAGAAATTGCCCGATCTGGTAGATATGTATAACAATATCCCCGTTAGTTCCACTAAGTGTACACCTGCTTACTTCATGAGGGCGAGGCATGGAAGATTGCCGGTGGACTTGGATATGGATGTTAAAGTCCCTAAACCCATCTCCCCAACTACGGACTGGAAATCCAAACGTCAGATGCAGTACAAACAGATTCAGGAGTATGTGGAAAAGAATCTGAACCAAAGCAGGGAAAAGCAGGAGCAGTACTTCAACAAACAGGCAAAAGCTGCCCCCTTTGCATTGGGAGATGTGATACTGTACTGCATGTACTGTATGGTACCATCCTCCTTGGCATACCAACACAAACCCACACCCAGGTACACAACATCAGCCAGCAAAGCCTAGTCCTCCCCCATGACAATAGGGACACACCAGTGGATGGGGCCAAGCGGATAGTGACGCCCACCTAGGGATCCTGAGGTGTTGAAGTATGAAGTGACAGGGTAGTCAGGGGTTGGAGCCTCTGGACTACCGGACTACTGGCTAGGTGGCAGTCGGCATACTGGGCCACAGGTGATGGAGATCCGGTCGTGGGAAACTTTAAGAGGACCGGGGCATGGTTGTAGCCCACCGGTATTGACAGCGGGAATCCGGTCCAGAGGCCGTGCACTGTCGGGGTACCAGGACCCTAGAGGAAGGACAGCTTCAAGCATCTTTCTAATTGACCAGCCGGGGACAAGATTCCACGTCTTGTCCCACAGAAGGCCCAGATAGAGCGACACGGAAGTCCAATGAGCGGGATAGGGCTCCGCAATTGCCTGCTAAGATCCCACGGGTCAGTTCTCGCTGGCCACAGCTCCCTACACACAAAAATCACCGGGAGTGGACTTCCCCGTTTCAAGCGGAGTAGTCAAACTAAGGACACAAACACTAAGTGCAGGAGGAAGGGAGCCCTGTTTGCTGTACCAGGGTGTGGGAACCGAATACACCCGCCGGAGGTCACCGGTAACTGGCAATTTGGTTTACCATTTGGACTCTGTGTGAATTCTTCTAGAACTGTGAGTACACCAATACCACCCAGTCCAACCCTGCAGAATACGCTCTGCAGCATTCTTTCCCATACACCTGGGCCCGGGACAAAACCTCCCTTACCCGTGGAGGGGATACTATACTGCTGCCCTGCTCCATGAGCCCCGGGCACCCAATACCAAGGCAGCGGTGGTGTCACCAATCATCCCCGCAACCCATGGGTGGCGTCACTGACAAACTCTCCCCTGTAAATAACCCCTTTTATTTGGTTGTGAGGACGGACGGCTACAAGAGCCCCGGATCTGGCTACCACTCGAGCCATAGCCACAATCCCGGATCAGAGCATTCCGAACAGCCCCCCTGCAGTGGTCTCTCCCCCGTCTGCTACACATATATCACATCTTCCATCTGTCGGACTCCTCCTTTCTTTTATCTCCGTCTTCCTCTCTGACCTGTGTCACATGACCTTGTTTAAAAGTAGTCCTGGACCCTTTATCTATACAGATGATGTGCCAATCTGTTATGTGCAAACAAAACAGTTGCAAGTCTTGCTTTCATGATGCAATACAGTAATAGTTGTAAGAGCTGTTGTCTGCTGGTTTTGTACCACCCATATCACTTTGTACATTCCAGCTTTGATGTGGGTGCTGAGTGCAGCAGAAGCTGTTGAGTCAAAGTGCAGTTCAGTGTAGCATGAGCCCTGTGCACTGATACACTGTAGAGTGCAGGGCACAGTGCAATATAATTTGATGATATACTGTACATTCTATTACTTTCTGTATATTACTAAACAGTATTTATTGTTAATGTTATCTCAGTCTCCTTGTCAGAGATCCATCAGTGTGACCCTTGCCTAATAAGACAAGCAAACAGTATACCAGCCCTTACAGAGCAACACGACAACCCCATAGGCTTCAAGTCCAATTTTAATGAGTAACTTTAGTCACGTAGTACCATATTCCTAGACAGAAAGCAACAGCCTGGCTCACTTGGATCTTTTGGTTTCTCCTGGAGTCAGTGTTCAGTATTCAGTCTTTGGGCTCCTTATGTAGGTGGTGTTTGGTATTTGGTCATTGGTTTCCTTCTATAGGCAGTGTTCGGTATTTGGCATTTGGATTCCTTCTGTAGGAGGTGTTCAGTATTCGGTCTATGGGTTGCGTATGTGGAGCATGTGGCTTGAAGAGCCGCTGCACTGTCTACATGAATCGCTCCTGTTGTGAATGTCATCCGAGTGGGTGCTGGTGTGGAGCTCCTTCTGGTGGCCAGGAATGGTAATGAAGCTGAGTTTGAATCTGTAATTCAGACAGGTGATGGAATTAATTGGGAATCCAGAAAATCCTATTGCAGATCAGCCTATTTTATTTAGGAGAGCTTTTTGTGCCTGGCGGTCACTGGTGATAAATGTTCCTGCCTGCTTCTGAAGATGGCTGGGAGTTTTCCCTTCTGTTTTTCCCATTTATTTGGTGCCTGAATCTACTCCGAATAAGTTTACTGTTTCTGTGCTTAACACTAGAAGTCCCAGGAATTTCAAGCTCCATAGGGTTTCAATGGTAGAAATGTTGAATGACCCCTCTCTGGGACTTCTAGTGTTAATTGCTGAATTTGCACTTAAGAGTGTTTCTACATATGCTATTTAGTTCTGTGTTTGGTTTCTTGTATGTAAGGATCTGTCTTTCTGCTTTTGTGAGCAGTGCAGTTCTTCTAGCAAGAAAGGGAGCTTGCTTCGTGTTCATGATTGGATTCTTTTCATAACACCCTCCCTTCTTCACAACTACCATCTAATCCAGGGTCTCATCTAAACTCTTTCATCGAGGAAACACAAATTCCACTAAGTAGTATCCTCTCTGTCCTTTCCAAACAGCAGATGGTAGTATTCACGTGCAGATGTTGTGATATGTTGACTTATACTTCTTTTGTTCACCACCCATTTACATGATGACTTTCTTCATTCCTGTACAGCACCTTAATTTGGGTGCTCGCTGTGAGTGTAGCACAGGCTGCCCTCCACTACACTGGAGACTGGGTGGTGCATGCATTGTTCCACTTCAACTCCCACCTCCGGTCTGCTAAGTGGAGGTTACAGTGTCCTGTACAGTATAAACAATTGTGTCACATCCACCTTTATTGAACCACATACAGTAGAACATTGGTTAATGAGAACAATCCGTTCTGGGAGTGTGCTTGTTAACCAAGTTACTTGTTCAGCAAAGCAAGATTTCCCATAGGAAATCATTGCAATTCACACAATTCGTTCCACAACTTGTTAAATGTCCCATCCTGGTCCCCTATTGTGCCATTCCACACACGCACAAACACACACAAACACGTACAAACACGCACAAAGTCACACAAACACACACACGCACGCACACACACATATTATGCTCACCTTACCTTCCGTTCCATCGCCGGCCTCCTGGGTCTTGTAGTTCTACAAGAACCATGAGGCCAGCGATGGAACGGAATGTAAGGTGAGCATAATATTGTATGTGTCTGCGTGAGTGTTTGTTTGTGTGTGTTTTGTGCGTGCTTGTGTGTGTTTGTGTGGACTGTAAGAGCGGGTCAGAGCACGGTGGATGTACGGAACCGGAAGTGTGTGTGGTGAAGATTTCGCTCGTACAGCAAAGCTTTCTCGTAAACCGAGTTACAAATTTACAGAAAGCTTTGCTTGTTAAGCGAAATTCTCGTTAAGTGGGTTACTCGTTAAGCGAGGTTCCACTGTATAGAAATTCCTTAGCATATCAAACGGCCATTAAACCACATGGTGGCAGCATTTTGCTTACAAACCAACACAGAAATCTAAAGGTTTTTCCTTGTGGAGAGTAGAAGCGAACTAGAGGTGAAAATAAAAAGCACAATAGGGTGATACCTGATGAAACAAAAGTGAGGGGGATAGATGAATCTTTTAGCCTGGGGTGGTTGTGTTACACACAATCACTACGTAGATTTAAAGGCTGCTGCAGATCCACGGGTGTAGAGACACCAAACTGGGATATGATGAGGTAGAAAATGGTTCCTCTGCACTGCCCATATAGCCAAACGATGAGTCCGATGAAATTAAACTGTTTTTATTTATTTACTCGATTTGAGGTGATTTGGCCTCTTCTTCACGATAAAACCATAATCGATAAATTATGGTTTATCCTAAAGACGATCCCAGATTGCATCAAAAAGCATAGATAAATCAAACCTGTTTAATTTCATCTGACTCATCGTTTGGCTATACGGGCACTGCAGAGGAACCACTTTCTATATTTTCATATCCTTGTGGAGAGTGAGTGCCAGGTCTATCATGTCAGTATGTGAAAAATTAAACACTTTGCAATGCTCTGGGAAATAAAATATGCAAACTGGCTCTTCAGAGAGGAAGAGGACCTGAACTTTAGTGCCATATATTGGAAGTAGCAATCCTAAGACCACGTGCACACGTTGAGTATTTGGTCAGTTTTTTATATCAGTATTTGTAAGTCATAACCAGGAGTGGGTAAAAAATACAGAAGTGGTGCCCATTAATCTATTATACTTTTCCTCTGATTGTTCTACTCCTGGTTTTGGCTTACTCAAAATATACATGTGGTCAGGAAGTCAAGGCTCGTTAAAGGGTCAATATTCACTTTTGGGATTGTACTTCCAATAAGTGGCACTAGAATTTAAGTACTTTTCCTCTCTAAAGAGGAAATTTGCAGAAACCAACACAGAACATAGTAAGGCACATAAATATTAGATATCCTCCCATCAGTAGCTCACCTGCAGTCATCAGAGCATGCACAGAGGAGTTACAGTCAATGCTCACAATACTGTGAGCAGCAGCTGTTATGACTCCATGACATTTTGATTGACAGCCCGCTCTGCACATAAACTGTGCTATCGTTCTTAGTGCCAAGGAGTCATTACTAGAGATGAGCGAACCGGCCGCGGTTCGGCTCGAGTTCGGTTCACTCGGCGAACCACTCGAACCCCATAGGAAACAATGGGAGGCAATCACAAACACATAAAAACACATTATAAATGTACACATACAGTTAATAAACATTGCCATAACACTTACCTGTCCCCGTGATCCGTCCTGCACTCTGTCTCCTGCCGCTATTCCATCTGATGATCGCTGAATCTTCCCAGTAACCAGCACTGCCAGCAGTGATGCAGGACCTATCGTGATGTCAAGATAGCCATGTGACCAGTCACGTGTCTATTATCTCATTGGCTACAGACTGGTCACATGACTATGACGAATCATGCTAGGACCTGTCATTGCATCTCTCTGGTAAACGGTGCACGTTTGTGTATCGCTGTGTACCGGCAACATGCTCTTGCACATGGTCGACTCCCCGCTCTGCTTCCTCGTTCCCTTAAGGTACCGTCACACGAAGCGACGCTCCAGCGATCCCACCAGCAACCTGACCTGGAGCGTCGCTACATGGATTGCTGGTGAGCTGTCAGGCAGATCTCACCAGCAACCAGTAACCAGCCCCCAGCCAGTAGCAACGCGTGGAAGCGATGCTGTGCTTGGTAACTAAGGTAAATATCGGGTAACCAACCCGATATTTACTTTGGTTACCAGCGCACACCGCATAGCGCTGGCTCCCTGCACTTATAGCCAGAGTACACATAGGATTAATTTTACCCGATGTGTAGTCTGGCTATGTGTGCAGGGAGCAGGGAGCCAGCACTGACAGCATGACAGCGGCGGACGCTGGTAACGAAGGTAAACAACGGGTAACCAAGGAAAGGGCTTCTTGGTTACCCGATGTTTACCGTAGTTACCAGCGTCCGCAGAAGCCGGCTCCTGACCGGTGACACAGCCAGTCAATAACGGAGATCACCGTTGCCATAGCAATGCGCTTGGTAGCGGTGACGGGGACGTCCCGCTACCAGCACGCAGCGGCACCGGAATCACGTGATCGGAGCACCGTTGCTATGGCAACCCGTGCCACCGCTTAGAGCCGGGAGCCTGTGGTCACTCTCACAGAGTGATTTCTGCACGAAGCACAGCGTCTTCCCCCATGCAGTGCTGTCTGATGGAGCAATTGGGCCGCTGCTTTCAAACCAATCTGACACTCACATGCGATCTCAGGAGTTGTGACTGGCACAACCAGATCAGGTGAGTGTACTCTTATTTCTGTCATCTCCAGTCATACCGGGTTAGACCCTATTTGCGCCTTCTGTCTCCCCACCTCTAGCGTCTGATGGAGCAGACAGAGCTGCATGTGTTGAAGGAGAAAGAAGACAGAAGACCATGGATCGTGGAGGGGTGACAGGGGGTAATAAAGATGGAGTCTCTAAGTGTGTCTGTGTATTTATTTCTATTAAAGTATTTTTTCTCTGTGTGGTTTTTTTTTAACCCTTTATTGGAGATTCTTAATGGCTGGGTCAAACATGCCTGACATTAAGAATCTCTGGCTTAATACTAGCTAGTAAAACAAAGGCAGTATTAACTCATTATTACCCAGCAAGCCACCCGGCTTCAAGGCTGCTGGAAGAGTTGGATACAGCACCAGAAGATGGCGATTCCATGAGCGCGGACTGCAATTCACAGCAGAGGGGCCCAGAAACCTCGGACTAACCTGTGCTGCGGATCCAATCCCCAGCTGCCTAGTTGTACCCGGCTGGACACAAAAATATGGCGAAGCCCACGTCATTTTTTTTTTAGTTTGTTGGCAAAAAAAATGCTTCCCTGCATTTTAAATTGCCAGTGAAGGTAACACCAAGCAGTGGGGGTTAGCAGCCAGTAGCTGCTCGGATTACCCTCAGTTAGCAATACAAAAAATGCAGCGGGAGCCCATATATATTTTTTTTAATTATTTATTTAAATAACTAAAAAAAAAAAAAAAGGTCTTCCCTGTATTTTGATTGCCTGACATGACAGTGCTGTAAAAATAAATCATTAAAAAAATGACATAACACTCCGCGATATTTTTGATTCTCAGCACAGATAAAGCAGACAGCTACGGGTTGCCACCCCCATCTGCCTGGCGTTACCTTGGCTGGCAATCAAAATACAGGGAAGCCCATTAATTTTTTTATTTAAAAAAATAGTTTAAAAAAAAATGACGTGGGGTCTCCCCATTTTTTATAGCCAGCTAGGGTAAAGCAGAAGGCTGTAGGCTGAAAACCACAGCTGGCAGCTTTACCGTGGTTGGGGATCCAATGTGGAGGTCCCCCCAGGCTCGTTTTTATAATTATTTTATAAATAATAATAATTACAAAAAAAGTAGGGTCTCCCCCAAAATTGGATCACCAGTAGAGTTGAGCGCGGTTCTAGGTTTGAGGTTCTCCAGTTCTAGGCTCGAGTGATTTTGGGGCCTGTTCTAGATCGAACTAGAACTCGAGCTTTTTGCAAAAGCTCGATAGTTCTAGAAACGTTCGATAATGGTTCTAGCAGCAAAAAAACAGCTAATTCCTAGCTGGCTTTCCGCTGTAATAGTGTAAGTCACTCTGTGGCTCACACTATTATGAAATTTCAGTGTATAGTGTGCGTGAACAGCGCCTTCAGATCACTGCTGTTTGTATAATGGCGATCGCCATTTTTTTTTTTTCCTTGTCTTCCTTCCCTAAGCGCGCGCGTCTTGTGGGGCGGGCCAGCATGTCAGCCAATCCCAGACACACACACAGCTAAGTGGACTTTTAGCCAGAGAAGCAACGGCATGTGTGATAGGATGTCCATGTCACATGTCCCTGCATTATAAAACCGGACATTTTCCTCCAGCACGCCATTATCTGCCCTCTGCGTCCTTGGTGTCAGACATCACTGGCGCAGCTCTGTCCTTTGTCCTATCGCCGATACTGCTGTATACGCTCCATACACAGTTCTAGACAGCTTAGGGAGAGCACTTTCTATCAGTCCTTTTAAGGGCTCGTACCGGCAGGGTCAGAGCCATAGGTGACAGGTCCTGAAAACAGAGACAGCGTCTGTGTAGCTAAAGTCAGGGATTTCGTCGCTGCATTTCCCCATTAGGAGGGAATAGAAAGGCAGGCTTCCATTCCTCTACCCAGAGCCCCACAATCCTGGCACTGTACCCTCCTGTCCTCTGCACACTCCAACTCATTATAACTAAGCCATTATACTAGCAAACACTAAGTGTACCTAGTGGCATCCTAAACGTGGCTATTGGACTTTTGTCTAGTCCCACTAGTGCAAAGATATTTGCAGCACGTCTGCCTGCATTGCACACTCAAACTCATTGTTACTAAGCCATTATACTAGCAAACACTCAGTGTACCTAGTGGCATCCTAAACGTGGCTATTGGACTTTTGTCTAGTCCCACTAGTGCAAAGATATTTGCAGCACGTCTGCCTGCATTGCACACTCAAACTCATTATAACTAAGCCATTATACTAGCAAACACTCAGTGTACCTAGTGGCATCCTAAACGTGGCTATTGGACTTTGCTATAGTCCCACTAGTGCAAAGATATTTGCAGCACGTCTGCCTGCATTGCACACTCAAACTCATTATAACTAAGCCATTATACTAGCAAACACTCAGTGTACCTAGTGGCATCCTAAACGTGGCTATTGGACTTTTGTCTAGTCCCACTAGTGCAAAGATATTTGCAGCACGTCTGCCTGCATTGCACACTCAAACTCATTATAACTAAGCCATTATACTAGCAAACACTCAGTGTACCTAGTGGCATCCTAAACGTGGCTATTGGACTTTTGTATAGTCCCACTAGTGCAAAGATATTTGCAGCACGTCTGCCTGCATTGCACACTCAAACTCCTTATAACTAAGCCATTATACTAGAAACACTCAGTGTACCTAGTGGCATCCTAAACGTGGCTATTGGACTTTTGTCTAGTCCCACTAGTGCAAAGATATTTGCAGCACGTCTGCCTGCATTGCACACTCAAACTCATTGTTACTAAGCCATTATACTAGCAAACACTCAGTGTACCTAGTGGCATCCTAAACGTGGCTATTGGACTTTTGTCTAGTCCCACTAGTGCAAAGATATTTGCAGCACGTCTGCCTGCATTGCACACTCAAACTCATTATAACTAAGCCATTATACTAGCAAACACTCAGTGTACCTAGTGGCATCCTAAACGTGGCTATTGGACTTTTGTCTAGTCCCACTAGTGCAAAGATATTTGCAGCACGTCTGCCTGCATTGCACACTCAAACTCATTGTTACTAAGCCATTATACTAGCAAACACTCAGTGTACCTAGTGGCATCCTAAACGTGGCTATTGGACTTTTGTCTAGTCCCACTAGTGCAAAGATATTTGCAGCACGTCTGCCTGCATTGCACACTCAAACTCATTATAACTAAGCCATTATACTAGCAAACACTCAGTGTACCTAGTGGCATCCTAAACGTGGCTATTGGACTTTTGTCTAGTCCCACTAGTGCAAAGATATTTGCAGCACGTCTGCCTGCATTGCACACTCAAACTCATTATAACTAAGCCATTATACTAGCAAACACTCAGTGTACCTAGTGGCATCCTAAACGTGGCTATTGGACTTTTGTCTAGTCCCACTAGTGCAAAGATATTTGCAGCACGTCTGCCTGCATTGCACACTCAAACTCATTATAACTAAGCCATTATACTAGCAAACACTCAGTGTACCTAGTGGCATCCTAAACGTGGCTATTGGACTTTTGTCTAGTCCCACTAGTGCAAAGATATTTGCAGCACGTCTGCCTGCATTGCACACTCAAACTCATTGTTACTAAGCCATTATACTAGCAAACACTCAGTGTACCTAGTGGCATCCTAAACGTGGCTATTGGACTTTTGTCTAGTCCCACTAGTGCAAAGATATTTGCAGCACGTCTGCCTGCATTGCACACTCAAACTCATTGTTACTAAGCCATTATACTAGCAAACACTGAGTGTACCTAGTGGCATCCTAAACGTGGCTATTGGACTTTTGTCTAGTCCCACTAGTGCAAAGATATTTGCAGCACGTCTGCCTGCATTGCACACTCAAACTCATTATAACTAAGCCATTATACTAGCAAACACTAAGTGTACCTAGTGGCATCCTAAACGTGGCTATTGGACTTTTGTATAGTCCCACTAGTGCAAAGATATTTGCAGCACGTCTGCCTGCATTGCACACTCAAACTCATTATAACTAAGCCATTATACTAGCAAACACTCAGTGTACCTAGTGGCATCCTAAACGTGGCTATTGGACTTTTGTATAGTCCCACTAGTGCAAAGATATTTGCAGCACGTCTGCCTGCATTGCACACTCCAACTCATTGTTACTTACTAAGACATTATAATACCAAAAATTGAGTAAACTTAGTGGCATACAAGAAGTGGCTGTTGTACTCCATTAGTGCCCCACTGGTGCAAATCTATGTGCAGCACATGTGCAGGACACCCTCCTGCTCTGTTTTTAATAAGCTATAATGATAGCAAAAAATACTGCCATTTAGTGGCATCATAGAACTGGCTGTTGTATTCCATTAGTGCCCCACTGGTGCCAAGCTATTTCTAGCACCTGTGCATGACACCCTCCTGCTCTGTTTTTAATAAGCTATAATGATAGCAAAAAATACTGCCATTTAGTGGCATCATAGAACTGGCTGTTGCATTCCATTAGTGCCCCACTGGTGCCAAGCTATTTCTAGCACCTGTGCAGGACACCCTCCTGCTCTGTTTTTAATAAGCTATAATGATAGCAATAAATCCTTCCATTTAGTGGCATACAAAAAGTGGCTGTTGGACTCCTTTATTGTGCCACTTGTGCCAAGCAATCTCAAGCACCTCTGCATTCTACCCTCATGCACATTTAGCTATGCTAATTTTATAGCAAACTCAGGGAATTCCTTGCTGCATTTGATCATTAGGAGGGATAGAAAGTGAGGCTTCTTTTACTGTCCTGGTACCCACAGAACACGGCCACTGTACCCATCTGTCCACTTTTGCCACGCTATTTAATTTGCCCAAAGAGCTGACTCTTTTTCAGCCATCCTAAAATTGTCTGGAATACTAAGTTAGTGCTCCTTTGCTGCCAAGCAAGGTAAAACACATGTGCATTTTACTCTCCTTTCCATTTCTGGAATGCAATTATTAACTGCAGGTAGTCCAGCCAATCTGTGACGAAGGTGCAGGCGTGGATATAATGTAGCCTGCATCCAATGATGGTTCTCTCGATGTCTGACAGCTCAACAATACCTTCTGTTTCCACTTCCAAAACAAGTGATGACCTGCCAATCACAATCCCTGTTGCGGGTAAAGGAGTGGAAGTTCAGTGTGAAAAACCATGTGTGACTGCTGTCCCCACAGTCACAGAGGATGAAGAGCACGCAGATGCACTTGATGGGGCAGGCGGTGGTTGCACAGGCCATGGTTGCACATAGCCAACACGACTTCTACTCAGAGTCAAAGTTGTGGTCCAGGATTCAGTTGTTGACGTGCTTCCAGTACTTTGTCTCTGGCCAGGAAGACGCAACGTAACCTTGTCGTCAGTAGCATCCTCCTCCACCTCCTCTGCTGACCTCATCGACTGGCTGACTTTGGTTTGACAGTAAGTGTGGTCTCCATCCTCATCAATAACCCTGTGTGTTTTCATTCCCCTCGTCCTGAGTCCTCCGAGACAACCTCTTCCTGCCCTCACCGAATAGTAAAGGTGTCATTCCAATCAGGTATCTGTGCTCCTCATCATGTTCCCCATTGTCTCCACCAGGAGGATTTACTTTTTGGAAATGAGGGTGTAGATTAGGCTCAGCCCCTTCTTCATCGGGGCCTGGATCCCACTCACAAAGCTTCTGGCCATCTGCGCAGATCATTTCCCCTGTCTCATGGAACTCGCTACCTCAACACGTCAGATTATCTGCTACACCCGCAAGCTTCAAACTGAATCTGAAAACTCATCTGTTCAGAAATGACTATAACCTTCAATGACACCACCACCATACGTACTTGACGCTCAACCTAAACCACTCCTACTGTCTCCTCCCAAAAATCCTTTAGAATGTAATCCCGCAAGGGCAGGGCCCTCTTCCCTCTGTACCAGTCTGTCTATAGTTACTTGTATATGTATTCTGTATGTAACCCCCTTCTCATGTACAGCACCATGGAATCAATGGTGCTCTATAAATCAATAATAATAAAAATAATAATAACTTCCTTGTCTGTACTCATTGCAGCTTTGGAGCAGACCTCTGATTCCCAGGCTATAGTGCGACTGAACAGCTATGCAAACTCAACCATCTCTGTTACCCCATACTCAGCAGGGCTGGTGGAAACTTGAGAGCTGTTAGGAAGCAAGTGCGATTGGATTGACACCACAGAGGAATGGAGTATTTGGGATCTTGAAATTGGGGTGGAGGAGAGGCCACTTTATGGAGCACTTGAGATCCATTGAAGCAGCTGCTGTTTTGGCCTCATCTACATTTGTTAGCGATGGTTGTGTCAGTGAAAAAAAGTATCATATCAGATTATCCATGGGAAGAAGTACACCTGTTCTTTTGGATGGTATTTATTGTTACAAAACCTGTAACCTGAAGCCTGCTGCGGTTTCATTTGCGCCCAGGCGTCAGCTGCCATTTAGGGCTGTGCCTTGGGTTGTCCAGCTGGCTACTTTCTCCTCCACGTCTAAGTGTGGAGAGGCAGCTAGTGCGCATGCGTGTTCCGATTTACCCCAGCCGCAGCCTAACTACAGTGTTTCGCCTAGTGAGTATGCTCTGCCTGACTGTGCCATTGCTAAGGCTAAGTCTTCATTTCGGGATACAGCGCATGCTCCCACACTTAGTGCGAAAAGCCTCTTTGCACAGGTACTTGCATTCCGTGCCGGGTCTAAGTACTGTTTTGTGCCTAGACACCATGCTAAAGCTGATAGTCTTTTTTCAGAGACTGTATTTCATGCTACTGAGCATGCTCAGGCACTTACTGCATCAGAGACTAGGTCCGGTAATGAACTCTTTGGCCCTGCCCCTGATGTGGGGGTCCCATATAGACCACAGGGCATCAGGTGTCCTGACGATGTGGCCAGGCCACTCCCAAATGGCTTGCAGAGGCCCACCCCTATGACTTGTCACCGCATTATTGATGGTCAGACGATGACTGGTGAGGTGTTTGGGTCATGGCAGCCATGAGGTCATTATTGAAGTTGCGGTTCCAAATAGGACGCTAGTTATGCCACTCATGACGTGTCACTCTGCTTTTGTCTCCAGGAGGTGCATTGTGGTTCACCCTGGTTTGGGGCGGACCCAGGTTATAAAAGGGGCTGGAGCCAACAAGGAGGTGCGCAGTCTTCTATTATGCTCCGAAAGAGCACACCTCCATGTATTGAACCCATTGCGGCTTTAGGCCAGAGGTAGGCAGGGATAGGGTGTCGATGCAGGCCACCACCACAGTTGGTAACGCAGAACGGTTAAGACCAGCCCCTGTCCTACCAGTCCTGCTTGTGCAGCCCAGTGGCATTAACAGGCCTGCTGCTGCTGATGCGCCTGCTGTTCACAGGTGTGGCCCCTACGCACACGGTCAGCGTACTCAATGGCCCCTGTGTTGTTAACAGGGAGTTCCTGGGCTGGGTGGGCATGTGGACCCTGTGACGCTAACAGGGCTCCCAGTCTCCAGATCCGAATGGCGTCTAACTCGGTTCAGGCTACTATTAGTTTCATAGCCACACAGCTCTGTATCCTCCACCAAACCTTCCAGTTGCCAACCTCTCCTTTTCCATCTGGGAGCACGGTGGACACTGACTGCTGATGGGGATATATACCTTTCTCTTTCTTTTCTTATTAATTTTCGTTATATAGCGGTAACATAGTATATACCACCTTATCCAAATCTGCCAGTCCCACTGTAACAGATGGTGTTTCTTCAGCAAATGTTACTGTTGCTTAACCACCAAATCCACGGACCAAAACTTTTTTCCCCTTTCCAACACACCTGTTCCCCTTTCCACCAGCATCTGTCCTTTTTCAACTCATTTTGGTATATGACCAAAAGTGCAACTCTGCAGGGACACCGTACTCAACGCCATCTCAGCACAGCAGCCAGCCCTCGGTCCCTCACATGTGGACAAGTAAAAGACCATTTCCTCCTATCCATGACAAAGTGTTGAGATTCACTCTGTGCAGCACTGGTGTTTAGTGGAAAAGCAGATCTAAGATTGCGTACCACATTCTGCAGATACTCCTGTATACGTGCGTCCATTTCTATGGCAGGAATTATTTCGCCAAATTTTGTCTTGTACCGGGGATCTAACAGTGTGGCAACCCAGTAGTCAGGATTACTTCGAATTCGTACAATCCGAGGGTCATGTTGTAGGTAGTGCAGCAAGAAGGCGCTCATGTGTCTTGTGCATCCAGGAGGACCAAGTCCTTGGTGTGTTGGTGGCAGAGAGGTGAGAATCGTGCCTCCTTCCTCTGCCCTCTCCCCACAACCTCGCACAACCGAAATGTGAGCAAGCTCTCACTCATCTGCTGAGTCTTCCATGCCCATCGCCAGTTCGTCCTCCATTTCTTCATGGGCTCCTGCACCTTCCTCAACACTTTTTGCTGATACTATGCGCCCTTGTTAATCCCTCTCCCTCACCACGACTGCCGCCTAGGTGCCACTGACCATCTGGACCTCGTAGATCTTGTTATCCCTTCCGCATATGACTCCTCCTGTACTTCCTCCCCTTACTCTTGTCCCAACACCTGACTCCGAATAATAATTACAGTGTGCTCCATCGTGTAGATGACCAGAATTGTCACGCTGAGAATGGCATCGCCAGTGCTAAACATCTTCGTCGACATTTTTAAACTGTGTAGAAGGGTGCATAGGTCCTTGATCTGACACCACTCCAGCAGCGTGATCTGCACCACCTCTGGATCAAGTTATCCCAGGCTATATGTCATAACATATGGCAGCAGGGTTCGGTGGTGCTGCCACAAACGCTGCAACATGTGCAGATTCAAATTCCTGCGTGTCGGCACATCGCATTTCAGGCGTTTAACCACCAGACCTAAAGACTTCTGTAGCGACGAAAGTTGTTCAGCTGCTGTGTGCGCACGATGGAAGTGAGCACATAGCGAGCGTGCCCGCTGCATAAGGCCATGTAGGCCGGGATGGTGTTTTAAAAATTGCTGGAGAATTAGGTTCAACACGTGAGCCATACAAGGCACGTGTGTCACATTGCCCTGACGATGGCCCGCAGCCAGGTTTGCATCATTGCCGCACACGGCTGTTAAGTCACCAACGAAGTCCGCTGCGTCAATTTGTACTCCGGTCGCCAGGTGACAACGTGTTCCTTTCATGCATAGTGCTGATGAAGGGAGAGGAGTCGATGCCAGCGGCGCAGGTGGACGCAGGTTATGCTCACCCACTGGGCTGCATTACCTTGACAGATGCAGAATCTCTGGCTGAATGTAGCTGGTGGGTATCTCACAGATGAAGTACCATCATTCAGCTACAACCAATGGGAAGACACCCTTTTTATGCCCATCCTGTCTGCAGACCACTGCCAGACATAGCTATGAACCTCTGGTTACTTTTACCCCCAGTTCAGTTTTATGATTTTGTGTGCTTGGTACCTGACTACGTTTCCTGCTTGCTGTTTATGTACCTTGTTCGCCGATCCGCATTTCACCTCTGCTTGTTTTCTGATTAAGTCCTGGCCGTCCCATTCTGTTCCTGTTCCTCAATTAATGTTTTGACCCTGCCTGACTACTATTCTCTGGAACTGCAGCCTTCCACAGGTATTGATCACCTTGAGCCCTGTGAAATTCCTAATCCCTGTATAGGGGTTAAAGGGTTTCAGGGTTCTAGGGGTCCTGCTTGGTGAGTGGCTTCCCTCTAGCCTATCATTTACAGCCCATCTGAGTGTGTGGATCAAGGAAGGCGATACACCGTGCTCTTTGCAGAAGGCCATGTAGGCCAGGATAGTGCTTTAAAAATTGCTGGACAACCAGGTTCAACACGTGAGCCACACAAGGCACGTGTGTCACATTGTCACAGCGAAGGGCCGCACCCATGTTTGCATCATTGTCGCACCCGGCCTTCCCTGGCTGCTGGTTGAGTGGAGACAACCATTGATGAAACTCGGTCTCCAGAGCTAACCGTCCACAACTTCTCAGCGGTGTGACTCACATTTCCCATACATTTCAAAGTAAACCTTTGACCGCCTGATGGCATTGAGCTCTGCTGCCAGCATAGTAAGGAGGTGTGTGGTATTCCTTGTGCGCAGTTACAAGGAAGGGTGGCCTGACCACACAGGGTTTGGGCCAAGGTGGAGGACCCACACGAGGTTGAAGAGGCAGAAGCAGTGTATTAACTTCTACATACAGAAGAAGGATTGACACAACTCGTGGGGACGGCAAGACTTGTACAGCAGACCCTTCTCCATCTCTCCCCACAGTAACCCATTGCCCAGTCAGCGACATGTAACGCCCCTGTCCATGCTTACTGGGCCAATTATCTGTGGTGAAATGCACCCTGTCACACAGAGTTTCTCAAGGAATCAGTGATGTTTAGTGCGACATGCTGGTGTAGCGCGTGCACGCCTTTGTTGGAGAAGGAGTGGCGCATGGGCATCGGCTCTTGGGGCACTGCGATGGGCATAAGGTCTCGAAAATCCTCGGTTTAAAAGGTTGGAAAGGCAGCATTTTGGTAGCCAACAGTTTGCAGATGCTGAAAGTCAACCTCCAAGCCATGTCATGCCCTTCTAAAAGCATGTAAAACACAGCGAGGGGACTCCAACCACAGTCTCCCTCGTTTCCACTAACTGGGCCACACACACCCCACTTGACTGGCATCAGTTGACCCCCATTTTCAAGCTTACAAAGATGCTTTGCATGAAGCACTATCAAAAATACGCGTGCCTTTCACCTCCCCTGGATGACCCAGGGGAAGAAAAGTCCTCTGAGAGCCATGACTTGTTCATCTTGGTTCTTTTAGAAACACAGCAAGGGGACTCCAACCACAGTCTCCCTCGTTTCCACTAATTGGGCCACACACACCCCACTTGACTGGCATCACTTGATCCCCCTTTTCAAAATGAAACAGATGCTTTGCATGAAGCACTCTCAAAAATACGCGTGCCTTTCCCGTCCCCTGGCTGACCCAGGGGAAGAAAAGTCCTCTGAGAGCCATGACTTGTTCATCTTGGTTCTTTTAGAAACACAGTGAGGGGACTCCAACCACAGTCTCCCTCATTTCCACTAATTGGGCCACACACACCCCACTTGACTGGCATCACTTGATCCCCCTTTTCAAAATGAAACAGATGCTTTGCATGAAGCACTCTCAAAAATACGCGTGCCTTTCCCGTCCCCTGGCTGACCCAGGGGAAGACAAGTCCTCTGAGAGCCATGATTTGTTCATTTTGGTTCTTTTAGAAACACAGCAAGGGGACTCCAACCACAGTCTCCCTCGTTTCCACTAATTGGGCCACACACACCCCACTTGACTGGCATCACTTGATCCCCCTTTTCAAAATGAAACAGATGCTTTTCATGAAGCACTCTCAAAAATACGCGTGCCTTTCCCGTCCCCTGGCTGACCCAGGGGAAGAAAAGTCCTCTGAAAGCCATGACTTGTTCATCTTGGTTCTTTTAGAAACACAGCGAGGGGACTCCAACCACAGTCTCCCTCGTTTCCACTAATTGGGCCACACACACCCCACTTGACTGGCATCACTTGATCCCCCTTTTCAAAATGAAACAGATGCTTTGCATGAAGCACTCTCAAAAATACGCGTGCCTTTCCCGTCCCCTGGCTGATCCAGGGGAAGAAAAGTCCTCTGAGAGCCATGTCCACATTGTCAGTGGACAGACGCGTGTGCTTATCTGCCAGCAGACCCCCAGCAGCACTGAAGACAGGTTCCGAGAGAACGCTGGCTGCAGGACACGACAAGATCCCCAAGGCGTACGTGGCAATCTCAGGCAATTTATCCAGATTGGAAGCCTAAAATGATCAGGGCTCAAGTTGCACAGTAATGGCATCGATGTGTCCTCCTCTTTTTCCTTGTCCAGCTGTTTTGTTTTCGCATGAGTACATGTCCTTGTCACTTTCCCATGTGTTTGTGTTGTGTTGTGAGTTGTTTATCACCTTTTGGACACCTTTGAGGGTGTTTTCTAGGTGTTTTTATGTGTTTGTGATTGCCTGCCATTGTTTCCTATGCAG
Organism: Anomaloglossus baeobatrachus; assembly: GCF_048569485.1. NCBI lineage: Eukaryota > Metazoa > Chordata > Amphibia > Anura > Aromobatidae > Anomaloglossus > Anomaloglossus baeobatrachus. The sequence continues at coordinate 415,647,734 of NC_134353.1, read as the reverse complement.
TTCGAGTTCGGTTCGTCGAACGTTCGATGAACCGAACTCGAACGGGAGCTCCGTTCGGCGAACCGACCTCGAGCCGAACCGGGACCGGTTCGCTCATCTCTAATCACCAGCCAAGGTAAAGCGAACAGCTGTGGTCTGGTATTCTCAGGGTGGGAAGGTCCATAGTTATTGGCCCTTCCCAGCCTAAAAATAACAGGCCGCAGGCGCCCCAGAACTGGCGCATCCTCTAGATGCACCAATCCTGGCGCTTCACCCCAGCTCATCCCGTACCCTGGTGCAGTGGCAAACGGGGTAATAAATGGGGTTGATACTAGCTGTAAAGTCACCTGACATCAAGCCCAGCAGTTTGTGATGTCATGGCGTCTATCAGATACCCGACATCACAAACAGTCAGTAATAACAAAACAAATAGACGAAAAAAAGTGTATTTAAAAAAACACTCGCCAAAACACTCCCTCTTTCACCAATTTATTGTAAGGAAAAAAAATAAAGGGGTCCCACGATGACTCTGGACCGTCTAGAATATGGGGGGACACGCTCAGGGAACGTATCCCCCATTTTCTAGGAGTGCAGACCCTCCAAGTGAGGAGTGTGGGTGCAATGAATCTGCACTCACTCTCCCTGGGTCCACAGCAGCAGAGTCCATGTCTTAACTGTTGCTACCAAAGCTGCAATGACCTGCTCATGAGGTAAGGGCATACGTAATCAGGAGAACTATTCTACATTTCCAAATATTGGTATTTGCTGATATTATTGCTATTCCACCTACTATATATTGGGGATAGGATCTTGGAGATGGAATACCCCTTTAAGTCCAGTTATCCAGCTGAATGAATACTAAACAACAGAGCTCGCTATTTAGACATGTTTTCTTGTGGCGTATAACGGACTCTCATGTTTGGTAATCGTTCAGCAGGGCAACTATAAAAGCAAATCCCTCCATTTGGAAATGTAGTATAGCTCTCCTGATCAACTATGTTCCTTACCTCATGAGCAGGGCATTGCAGTAGCTTACAGATGCATGGTTACCACCACTCACTGTGTCTGAACACAGGAACTTGAGCTGACAGCCGCTCTGTGCATGCGGCAGCGTCTATTGTGAAGGAGGTGGCCGCGGGGGATCAACGCTGCACAGGTACCGTGGGACACCGGGGAACACCGGTGGGGTTATAGAGGGTGACCTGGCAGGGCCTGGGGAGGAGTTCTCTGTTGCATGTGTCATGGCACATGCGACAGAAATCAGGTAGGGTGAATGCGGCCGGCGCGCTGCTGTGCGCGCTGCCATCTTGGATTTTCCGGCAGGGGGTCAGGGGGGGAACACTTTGGCGACGCCGAGGGACCGGGGAGGAGATTTATCTCCCATCTGACATGTTTGTTCATGCCGGATGGGAGATAAATAATTTTTTACCGGCGCTCTCATTTACTGTAACATGATCACTGGTATACGGTGTATACCGGTGATCACGTGAACGGGGACCGGACAAACCGGCCTGAATCATGATCTCCAGGGTCTCAGCTACCCCTGAAACCCCGGAGATTTTCTGACGCTGGGGGGCGCTATTCACTTATTTCTGCCTGCTGTTTATAAACGGCAGATTAGAATAAGGCTACATTAACACGACCGATCCGTTTTTGCGGTTTGCAAAAAACGGTCCGTTTTTTTCACGGGTGCATCCGTGTGGCATCCGTTTCCGTTCCGTATTGTTAGGTCCGGGTGGTGGATCCACTGGGCCGTGCACCCCACCGGAGGCCTGGGTGCACGGTAGCCGGAGCACTAGCATGGCAGGGACTGCGTCCCACAGGGGACAGGTAGAACAGTCACTGGGGCTTCAGAGTTCCTGAAGACAGTACAGGAATCCGGCACAGGTGCCGGGTAGGAATGTCAGGCAATAGTATGATCACAGGGCACGTCAGAATGGGGACCTGAGCACCTAGCTTTCAAGACAAGGCTTAGAAGACACGTTGATCAGGCCCCGCCCACATGGCAAGGCCAGTCTTATATACCCAGCACAGCCTCATGTCATATCCTGCTGCAGCAGTGCTGGGCCCATAAGACCAGGTGAGTGGGCGCGGCCCGACCCTATACAGAAGCATGAGTCAGACACATGAGACTGGGGACAGGACACAGGAGAGCACGAGCGGGAGCGGCAGCCGTGACCGGTGGACACGTGGACCGGATCAGTGGGTAAGGAGCGGTGCCGTGCAGGTGCGACCGGATCAGTGGGTAAGGAGCGATGCCGAGGCATCGGGAGCGTGACACGTATACAGTCCGTATGTCATCCGTATGTCATCCGTGTGCCTTCCGTTTTTTTGGCGTACTGACAAAAAACTGAAGGAGGGAAAATACATAAATTTACCCAGGATCCATAGCTTCATCCTACATGAGGCGGTCACATGTTCACTCCAGTGCCATTTTCTACTGCTTTTCACAGCATAGAGTGCTCTGGTGATTTTCTTGTGCTTGTACACTTCATATCAGTCTTTTCTGTCATTATAATGGCAGAAAGACACATAATGTCCCACTCTCCTGCATTTTGTAATTTTGCACCCTTTGGTGCCTTTCATGTGACACTAAGGGGTGCTTAGCCTTGTATTTACCAAAATAAATAAATAAATTAAAAAAAAAATGACGTGGGGTTCCCCCTATTTTTCTAGCCAGTTAGGGTAAAGCAGACGGCTGCAGCCTGCAGACCACAGCTGGCAGCTTCACCTTGGCTAATAATCCAAAACTGAGGGCACCCCACGCTTTTATTTTAAATTAAATAAATAATGTAAAAAAACACGTAGGGGTCCCCCCAAAATTAGACTACCAGCCAAGGTAAAGCAGACAGCTGGGGTCTGATATTCTCAGACTAGGGAGGTCCACTGTTATTGGACACTCCCCAGCCTAAAAATAGCAGGCCGCAGCTGCCCCAGAAGTGGCGCATCCATTAGATGCGTCAATCCTGGTGCTTCGCCCCACCTCATCCCGTGCTCTGGTGCGGTGGCAAACGGGGTGATATATGGGGTTAATACCAGATGTGTAATGTCACCTGGTATCAAGCCCTGGGGTTGGTGAGGTCAGGCGTCTATCATATACCCGACATCACCAACCCAGTCAGTAATAAAAAAAAAAATAGACGACAAACACATTTTTATTTGAAAAAACACTGCCCAACACATTGCCTCTTTCACCAATTTATTAGAAAGAAAAACAAATCCAGGTCTGCTGTAATCCAAGGCGTTCCCATGACGATCCACACTGTCCCAGTCAATGAAGAGCAGGATGTTCCCCATTGGCTGGGAGAGTAATGCAGTGACCTGAGCTAACATCAGAAGGTCAGCCCAAGTCACTGCAGGGCATGACAAGTGCTGCTGTCAGGAGCATAGCGAGGTACATTACCTGCGCTGATCTCCTGCACTGCTGATACTGCACACTGACTTCAATCACCTTCACAGCCAAGTATCGCGAGCGGCCCGTGACGTCACCGCTAGTGACAGTCTTGGGCCGCAGTGACAGATGTGAAGCGGCAGCCATGGATGACAGTGTCAGCGCTGAGGTCGGGAGGGTAGGACTTCATCAGCGCAGGTAAGCTGAGTGGGGCCATGTGTGCGATGTGAGGTGGGTGGAGCCTAGTGGGGTAATGTGTGCGGGTGCGAGGTGGGCGGAGCCTAGCGGGGCTATGTGGGGGGTGCGAGGTGGGCAGAGCCTAGCGAGGTAATGTGTGCGGTGCGAGGTGGGCGGAGCCTAGCAGGGCTATGTGTGCGGTATGAGGTGGGCGGAGCCTAGCGGGGATAAGTGTGCGGTGCGAGGTGGGCGAAGCCTAGTGGGGTAATGTGTGCAGGTGCGAGGTGGGCGGTGCCAAGCAGGGCCATGTGTGCGGTGAAAGGTGGGCGGAGCCTAGCGAGGTAATGTGGGTGGGTGCGAGGTAGGCAGAGCCTAGTGGGGCTGTGTGTGCGGTGCGAGGTGGGCGGAGCCTAGCGGTATAATGTGTGCGGGTGCAAGGTGGCCGGAGCCTAGCAGTGTAATGTGTGTGGGTGGGAAGGTGGGCGGAGCCTAGCGGAGTAATGTGTGCGGTGCAAGGTGGGTGGAGCCTAGCGAGGCTAAGTGTGCGGGTGCGAGGTGGGCAGAACCTATCGGGGTAATGTGAGCGGGTGCGAGGTGGGCGGAGCCTAGCGGGGTAATGTGTGTGGGTGCGAGGTGGGCGGAGCCAAGCGGGGCCATGTGTGCAGTGCAAGGTGGGCGGAGCCTAGCGAGGTAATGTGTGCGAGTGCAAGGTGGGCGGAGCCTAGCGGGGCTATGTGTGAGGTGCGAGGTGGGTGGAGCCTAGCGGGGCCATGTGGTGCTGAGGACGTCAGTGCCGGGGACTGCATGGCTGGGGACAGGTGAGTGTGAGTGTGTGTGTGTGTGTACATGCCACGTGCAGGAGGGGGCGGAGCCTAGCGGGGATGAGTCGGCTCCCTGCACACGTAACCAGGGTAAATATTGGGTTACTAACCAAAGCGCTTTGCTTGGTTACCAGCTTCTGGCAGGCTGCCAGCCATGGCTCCCTGCACACTGTAGCTGTAAAAAGCCCTGCTTTTGCTTATAGAACCGTTCTCGAACGTCACTCGAACTGTCGAGCTTTTAGCAAAAAGCTCGAGTTCTAGTTCGAACTAGAACACCCCCAAAAATCACTCGAACCGCGAACTGGCGAACCTCGAACCGCACTCAACTCTAGTCATTACTGCTGCTATTCACAGTATAATGAGCTATGACTGTACCCACCTCGTGCAAGCCCCTGTGACTTAAAGCAAGCGGCTCCCAGGAGGACATAAGTTCTGGGTAGCTGTGCTTTCAGTGAGGTTACCACGCAGTATTCCGTGACATATTCCCTTCAATGATTATGCTGCCACACCATATAGCAGCGCTGTACATAGTTCATCATTTCTGGCTGTCACCTAACTCAAACAAGTTTACTTTAAAAAAATCAACAATTTTCTTCATGTTTTGCTCTAATTTTCTCACTATACTAACGTGTCTGTGTTTAATTATTGTTTCCGCTTGAAGCAGCCAAAATAAACCAAATGTTTTCCTTAAACAGAATTTGTGTCTTCCTGCATGTTCATCTTTAAATAACGAGGATGTTTATGAATCTGGACCTTTGCAGCTCCCAATCTGCCAGCAAAAGGCCAATAATGGTATTCTGGGTGTGGTGTCTTGATGGGGAAGCTTTCTCACAGCCTATCCCTGAACTTAATGTCCACAGGAAAGGAAGAACAGAAGAACAGCCAGTTATCTAAAAAACATTCTATCCATCCTTTTGTAGGATTGCATAGATCACAATAGTAAATAAAATTATTGCATTTAAGACAACAGAAATTAAATATTTTGAAATTTAGAAATGTTGAAGGGCTCTATACGTTTTTGCAGATTGTTGTTGGTAATTTAGTTCATGTCAATTTCATCTTTCTAAAGCTATGGTCACTCTAGAGTATTAAAAACACAGGTATGCAAAATTTGGGTTTTTGAAAATAGCTTCAAATCCAATGACAGATTCTTATGTTTTCTTATGCCCTGATTTTAAAAAAAACAAACAAAAAAACACTTCTTTTTTTAACTATCACATATGGATTTTGCACAAAATGAGTGTGAAATGACATATAGGCGAGATGAAGGAGTGAGAGCTGGACATTAACCTGAGCGAGCGAACCCGCACTGTTGTATGGACTAATTTTTTTTACATTTTCACATTGCGTCGGAAATGGCTGTTTTTGGTTTGGTTATCCTGAATGGTTTGTGAAGTTAAATAAACCAGCTGGGACGTTTTATTTAGAGTTGCCTCCCGTGCCCATCTCAATGCCGCTGAGTGATACATATCAGTACAATGTACATACAGTGCTCATCATAAACGAACACACCCTCATTGTAAAGTAAGATGTTAAGCAACATCTCACTGAACACACGACAAATTTCCAAAATTTGGACAAGATTGAGTTTCATAGAACAATTTTTTTAACCCATAACACGAAAATAAGGATCATAACGGAACTTTCATTACAAAATCTTTTCCTAAAATTAGTTGATGCAAAAAAGAATAAACCCCACATCAAAAACTATGACATCTAGTGTTGTGTATGACTTCCATGATTTATTCACCAAGTCTCTTAGACATCGAGTGAACAAATAGGCGAAATATTGGAACAAAGGGAATTTCAAAATCAGATTTAGGAATGTCAGACTGCTTTTAAATCTTTTATACATACAGTTAGTTTCAGAAATGATTGGCATTTTAACTGTTTAACAAAATATATTCAAGATACATTTATATAATCAACAGAGATGAGTGATAAAGGTTCGTCAATATCAAATTCGGTACAACCCTTAAGTGGTTCAGCTCTGGCTCGGTAATCCAAAAGCAGGCAATGTTCGGTTTTGTTCAATAATTGATTGCATTGTCCAAAAATGCTTTTTGAATAACATGTTATGATTTTGTATACAATTGTGGTTCTGTACGATGAACAGTGGGATGTATTTACTTAGCATAGGGCATGGGGACTTGGGAGAGGCCCGAGGCGCTCGTCTTTTTTTTTCTCAACTTTATTTGTGTATGTTTTTGCAGCCAATCACGGTGCAGCAATCATCCATAAGGTTCTAACACAAGGGCTTGTGTCATTGACTGGTTAAGTCACATAACCCTCTGCATATAAAATGAGAACATGTGGCTTGGGTGCCATTTTGTTACTGTGAAACATTAGCAAGGTACTGCTAAACAGTTAGCTTAGCAAGGCGTTTAATGATAGTGATAGGTAGTTGAGATTAGAGGTGAACCAGCCTCTAGAGGCTCGAGTCCGGTTCGGTTAGTCGAACGGAGGCTGCGTTCGAGTTCGGTTCGGCGAGCCGTTCGACGAACCTCCCGAACCCCCTTGAAACCAATGGGAGGAAAACACAAACACATAAAACACATTATAAATGTACACATATAGTTAATAAACATTGCCATAACACTTACAGGCACCCGCGACGCATCCTGCACTCTGTCTCCCGCCGCTTTTCCTTCCGATAATCGCTGCGTCCTCTCGGTAACCAGCACCAGCATAGGACCTATCGTGACGTCAAAATAGCGATGTGACCAGTCCCGTGTCTATTATCTCATTGGCTACAGACTGGTCACATGGCTAGATGTCATTGCTAGGTCCTGTCAGTACATCTCTCTGGTACGAGGTGCTCGTTTGTTCATCCCCGTGTACCGACGATATGCTCTGGCACATGATCGGCTACCCGTTCTGCTTCCCTGTTCTGTTATTCACCGGCTGCCACAGCTGGTCAATAACGGAGATCACCATTGCTATAGCAATGCGCCTGTCAGCGGTGACGTCACCGAATACAGCACGCAGCTGTTGATCACTCACTGAGTGATATAGACTGCACAGGAAGCAGCATCTTCCCCCAGCGCTGTCTGATGTAGCAGAGCTGCATGAGTTGAAGGAGAAAGAAGACAGAAGAGCAGGATCGTGGAGGGCTGACAGGGAATAATAAACATGGAGTCTCTAATGTGTCTGTGTATTTATTTCTATTAAAGTATTTTTTCTCTGTGTGGTGTGTTTTTTTTAACCCTTTTTTGTAGATTCTTAATGACCGAGTCAAACTTGCCTGGCATTTAGAATCTCTGACTTAATACTAGCTAGTAAAACAAAGCTAGTATTAACTCATAATTATCCATCAAGCCACCCGGCTTCAGGGCAGATGGAAGAGTTGGATACAGCGCCAGATGATGGCACTTCTATGAAAGCGCCATTTTCTGGGGCGGCTGCGGACTGCAATTTGCAGCAGAGGCACCCAGAAAGCTCGGGCTAACCTGTGCTGTGGATTCCAATCCCCAGCTGCCTAGTTGTACCTGGCTGGACACAAAAATGGAGCGAAGCCCCTGTCGTTTTTTTTTTATTATTTCATGAAATTCATGAAATAATAAAAAAAAGGGCTTCCCTATATTTTTAGTTCCCAGCCGGGTACAAATAGGTAGCTGGGGGTTGGGGGAAGCTGTACCTGCCTGCTGTGCCTGGCTAGAATATAAAAATATGGCGAAGCTCACGTCATTTTTTTTTAGTTTTTTGGCAAAAAAAATAAAAAATGCTTCCCTGGATTTTCCATTGCCAGTGAAGGTAACACCAAGCAGTGGGGGTTAGCAGCCAGTAGCTGCTTGGATTACCCTCAGCTAGCAATACAAAAAAATGCAGCAGGAGCCCATATATATATTTTTTTAAATTATTTATTTAAATAACTAAAAAAAAATGGGCTTCCCTGTATTTTGATTGCCTGACATCACAGTACTGTAAAAATAAATCATTCAAAAAAATGGGGTAGCGCTCCGCGGTATTTTTGATTCTCAGTGCAGATAAAAAAGACAGCTACGGGATGCCACCCCCATCTGCCTGGCGTTACCTTGGCTGGCAATTACTGCGTGTGGATGTTGGTGGAAACTGGCACCGATCTTCCCTGGACCCGGGATAAGTACTACACCCTAATGGGGGTGCAGAACCCTGTGGTGCCGGAAGCCGCAGGGGCGCCACACATCATCCTGTGTGGTCAGTGGGTTATAAGGGCATCATATTGGGTTTAGGGAATATACTGTTAGTACATCATATTGTCTGTAGCAATTCTGTGGTGGCTTCATATTTTATGGGGGGAACGTAAGGGTCATTATACGGTAAGTGCAGGATTTAATTGTGGGGGCATCGTACCGTGCATAGTGGTTGTGCAGGTCATCATACTGTGTGTAGAGAAGTTTACATTTACTACAGGGTATTATATTTTGTTTGGGTGGCTCTGGGGCATGATACGATTTTGTGGGTAGCTTTGCTATCATTATGCTGTGTGTGGGGAATTCTACTTTAAAAGAAACATGCTGTGTGAGGGTATAGTAATCTGTATTGGGAGCTGTGGAGGCACCATACTGGGTGTGGATGAGCTGTAGATTAGGGATGATCGAATACTCCGATTATTCGGGTTCGCGAATATTTTCCAAATACCTCACTGCTATTCGACTATTCGTGAATATTCGATGCGCAATGTAAGTCTATGGGAAACCCGAAAAACTATTCGGTACTATTCAGGCTTTTCATAGACTTACATTGCTCATCGAATAGTCGAATAGTGGCGAGGTATTCGGAAAATATTCGCAAAGCCGAATATTTGAGGTATTCGATCATCCCTACTGTAGATATAGCATACTGTATGCGGTGGACTGCAGGGCCATGAAAGAGTTATCATTCTGTGTGGGAACACTAATGTGCTTCACTGGGAGCAATATTTCTGTGTCGCCACATATAAAGCAGTGGGAAAGTTTAGGATATTTGCTTAGTGTGAAATAGGAATTGCCATGTCATACATATGCTTCACCCATATCTTAAGCTGCATATGAGGACATATAGAGGCAAAAGGAGGGTAGAGCTGGGCATAAGGGAGGAGTGAGAGAGCTTCACAGAGGGGATTCACCCTACACAGAAGGGGATTTGATAGGTGATGATATATTCCTGTAATTCACATGAAGTCAGAGACTGTCATTCTTTCTACACATTAAAGGGTTATTCCGATCTCCAAGATCCTATCCCAAAATGTATTAGTGTCATTCTAAAAATATTAGAAAATACCTCTAATTAGAAATGTAGTATAGTTCTCCTGATATGGCCATGTCTCTTACCTCATGTGCAGGGCATTGCAGCTTAGGTATCCACTCATATAGTGACAGTTAGTTGCTCGTGGTCATAACCATGGATATCTAAGTGGCAATGCCCTGCACATGAGTTAAGATACAAAGCTATATCAAGAAAACTATGCTACATTTCTAATTGGAAGTGTTTGCTAATATTATTATTACACCTACCGCATATTGTGATATGGTCTTGGGGATGGGAATATCCCTTTTAATGATGCATGTACTTCACTCTTTGTCAGATTGGAGATTGCATGACCCGACTTCGTATAATAAAGATGGGAAAATGTATAGATTTAGCAGAGGTGGGATGAGCTAAATAGCTGGAACATTCAAGGCGAGTAAGCATTACATGTGCCAAGAGAAAAATGTTGGAGTGTTTCTTCAATTATGAGCAAATATTAGTATCTCAAGTCATGGTTATACAACATATGCAGTTTTTTCTTAAGATTGGTTTAACTAATGGGACATGCACCTGCTGGCTTATGAGATATAAGACTATACCACTGGTGGTGAGAAGTTTCAAAATAAGTAACATTTTAGAATATACAGAGAATGCAATTATTATTCAGTACCATGGACAAGGGACAATAGTCTTCCTCAATCCCTTCTAATATTATCCCATTCACCCCATAGTCTGTTTCACCTTCCTGATCAGGCCAAATATTATAATTCTGACCAGTGACATTTAATGTGGTAAAAACTCTTAAACACCAACTTATCACAGTGATTCAGAGAGAGTTTTTTCACGAAATGTTGCATGTCATGTTAGCAGCAAATTTTGGTTGATATGATTTGCAATAATTTATAAAAATATCAAAATTTTTTAACATCTTGCAATTTTGCAACTTTGAATTTGTATGCCCTTAAACAGATATCACACAAAATCATTACTAAATAGCATTTGCTACATGTCAGCTTTATATCAGTACATTTTTTTATTAAACCTAATTTTCTTAGGAAAGGAGTTTAGAAGAGTTAAAACTTTTCTTTAGCCCCAAATTTTGCATTTTCAGAGGGGTAACAGGAGAAAATGCACCACATAATTTCTCCTAAGTACATCGATATCCCATATGTGGTGGAAAACTACTGTTTGGGTGCACAGGAGGGCCAAAAGGGAAGGAGTGCCATTTTACTTTTGGAGTGAAAAATTGTGGAGAATAGATAATGGACAACTTGTCACATTTTCAGAACCCCTGATTTGCCTAGATAGTTGAAACCACCAACAGGTGACCCCATTTTGGTAACTACACCTATCAAGGAATTTATTTGAAGCTATAGTGAGCACCTTGAACCCACAGGTGCTTCGTAGAGTATTATAGCACTTAGCTGTGGAAATGAGAAAAGACTTTTCCGACACAAAAATGTTTCTTTAACCCCAAATTTTTCATTTTCACAAGGGTAGTAGGAGAAAATTTGTTGTGCAATTTCTCTTGAGTACACTAATACCCAATACGTAGTGAAAAACTACTTTTTGGTCACACAGCAGGACTTGGAAAGGAAGGAGTGCTATTTGAATTCTGGAACAACAATTTGGCTGGAATAGATTTCGAGCACCAAGTGACAATTGAAGAGCATGACATGACAACATAGTATAAACCCTCACAACTAACCCTATTTTGAAAACTACACTTCTAAAGGAATTCATCTAGTGCTGTAGTGAGCATTTTTAACCCAAAGGTGATTCTCAGAATTGTATAACATTTGTCTAAGTAAATGAAAAATCTCCATTTGTTTCCAAAAAAATGTTTCTTAGGTTCCAAGTTTTTAATTTTCAAAAGGGTAATAGGAGAAAATAATTAGTACACTTTTTTTCTTTATTTCTTCTGAGTTTGCCACTACTGTTGAAAACTTCTTTAGAGTCACAGAGTAGGAAGAAGCAAGATTTTGCCATTCAGATTTTGGTGGAATGCATAGCGGGTGCCGTTTCACCCCTGACATGCCAGAAAAGCAGATCCTCAAAAGTGACTCCACTTTACAAACTACAACCTGAAATGAATCAATCTAGGGGCACAGAAATCATATTGACACCAGAAATGTGTTACAGAACTTTATACACTTGAGCAGTAAAAAAATTAATACATTTTTACAACTAAAATGTTAAGCACCAAGTTTTTAATTTTTATTAGGGCTAATAGGAAAAAATGAACTACTTTTCAGGGATAGTGGAAAGCTCAGAAGTAGAAAAAGTGCCTTGTTATAGTGTAGATTTTGCTTTTATGGACTTCGTATGCCATATGACATTGACAGAGCCCCTGATTAGAGGTAAGTGAACCTGTTCAGTTTGCATTTACCAATTTTGAGATTTGGTACGAGCCTTGACCTGTTTGTTCGGGTTTGGCTACGCGAACATTTTGCTGAACAGTCGTCAATGTTTGGTAATTGTTAGTTTGCAAAAAACCCACTCCCAGCCCAATCACAGCCATGTCAAATTTTGGCATGGCTGTGATTAGCCAGGGAAATCACTGTAAAAAAAGGAAGCAAAAGGGTTAAAGAATGACATATTTACTGAGTCTCCCCATGGCTGTAACTGCTCCCACTGCTGAACTTCTGTGGCTGTTAGGCTGCAGACAGACCCTGCTGGTTGGAATTACAGACCCTGTCTGCGGGTCTCTATCATGGTATAAAATAAATAAATAACACAATTGGCATAGGTTCCCCCATCTATTGATACCAGCACAGATAAAGTCCATGGCTACAGGCTGTAGCCCCCAGCCGTGCACCTATCTTGGTTATGCATCTAAATAAGAGGAACCGCATGCGGCTTTTTAAAAATCATTTAAATAAATAATTAAGAATGGTGTGCTGTCCCCCACATTTTTGATAACCAGCCATGATAAAGCACAACAGCTAGGGCTGGTATTCTCAGACTGGGGAGACTAATGCATATTTAAGCCCCTCTAGCCTATAAATAGCAGCCTGCAGCCTCCCAGGATTGCTGCATCCATTAGCTGTGACAATCCCAGCACTTTATCTGGTAATCGGGGTAATATGAGGTTAATTGTAGCTTACAGCTACTAAACCCTTTGTTAGTTATAGGGAGGGTCTATGAGATCCCCCCCATTACTAATCTGTAAGTGAAAGTAAATAAACACAAAAAAATAATTTATTTGAAATAAAAGACAAAAAGACGCCTTTTCCACCAATTTATTAACCCCTGAAGGGCCGACGTAATCCACACGAGGTCCTATGATGATCCTGGATCCGCTACATCTGAAGTACAGCCAAAGAACATGACGGCCCACTGTAATTTCAGGCGGAGAATGAACCATGGCAATCAGTGGTGTCGTCCCTCAGGTGAGCTGTGGCCACAGCTGAAGGTTCCCACAGCCATCCACCTGTGACTGCAGATAACTTGACCTAAGGGGACCTCAATAAACTCAATGACCTCACCTTAGGTAAGGTCACTGATCTTAACCCACCTGTCTGCGGATCTATCATACTGTAAAAATAAATACATTTAAAAAAATTGGCGTAGGATGCACCATATTATGATACCCAGCACAGATAATGCATATGGCTACAGGCTGCAACCCCCAGCTGTGCGCTAATCTTGGCTGAGTATCACAATAAGATGAACACAATGTGGCTTTTTTTTTTTTTTTTTTAAATAACTAAATAAATAATTTAAAAAAACGGCATGCGGTCCCCCCAATGTTCATACCCAGCCATGATAAAGCCCGATGATTTCGGCTCTGCGACATGTGAAATTACATGCACGGCCAAAGAACAGACCATCAGCTATAACTGCAGGCAGAGAATGAACCAAGGTGATTAGCATTGATGTCACTCAGCTCTCACGGCCCTCCACCTGACCTCAGAGTTAGGTCACTGAGTTCACAGACCTGAATTTCCTGGCAGAAAGCTACATTTTTTTGCCAAGAGATTCAGATTTGGTGCTGAAAATTTTACACCATATTTCTGCACCCAATCTACACCCCCTGGCAAAAAATTGAATCACTATCGCATGCATTATGATGCGGTTTTGATGAGATTTTTTTTTTTTTGCCAGGAGGTATAGATTGGGTGCAGGAATATGTTGTAGAAATGTCAGTACTAAATCTGCATCTCTTGACAAAAAAATGCACAAAAATGGTGTTGACGCAGTTCCGGTGCAGTTTTCATCCAGGAGGTGAAAATATGGTGCTGAAATGTCTGCATCCAGCTGTGGCCACAGCTAACCTGAGTGATGTCACTACTGATTGATGAGGCTCAGTCTCTGCCTAAAGTTACAGTGGGCAGTAATGTTCTATTACAGCTTGGTATAACTTTAGATGTGGCAGAGCTGGAATTGTCGTGGCACCTTGTGTGGATTTTGTCGGAACTAGGTGTTTTGAGAGTTAATAAAGTGGTAAAAGAGGGTGTTGTATTTTAATTCAAAGAAGAGACGAGTAAAATGCCACGCTTGTCACATCTAAGTGATCTTGCGCAGCTGCATGCTGCTATTTTTAGGCAGGGAACTCAATAACCATGGTTTTCTCCAGCCTGAGAATACCAGCTCCCAGCTGTCGGGCTTTAACATGGCGGGGGATCAAAATTATGGGTATCACAAGCCGTTTTTTTTAAATTATTTAAAAAAAAAAAAAAGCCGCATGCGATTCCTCTTATTTTGATACCCAGTCAAGATTAGCACACAGCTGGGTGCTGAAGCCTGTAGCCGTATTGCTTTATCTGTGCTTTGTATCATAATATAGGGGGACCCTACACATTTTTTCTTGTTTAATTTTACAGTATGATTAACACAGGTGGAGGGCTGTGGGAACCTCCAGCTGTGGCTGCTGCTCACCTGAATGATGTCACTGCTAATTGCCGAGGTTCATTCTCTGTCTGCAGTTAAAGTGAGCGGTCATGTTCTTTAGCTGTGCGTTCTAATTTCAGATGTAGCGGAACCAGGATCATCATGGGACCTTGTGGATTACGTTGGACATTCAGGAGTGTTATGAGGGTTAATAAATTGGTGAAAAAGGGTGCTTTTTTGTCTTTTATTTCAAATAAAGGATTTTTTCAGTGTTTGTGTTTATTTAGTTTCACTTACAGATTAGCAAGAAGGTGGTCTCCTAGACCAGTCATGGCGAACCTTTTACAGGCCGAGTGCCCAAACTGTAGCTCTAAACCCAATTTTTTTTCCGAAGTGCCAACCAATCCTATTATGTAAATAATTGATTTTAATCTTACCTTTGCAGTCTTCTCTTCAGCAGGGGGCATCACGCTCATGCTTACCACACATTGAAGCTGAGCCCTTTCCAGACACAGCAGTTGATCTTTCTGGAAAAAATTGCAGCATATTAGACAGAGATTTTAGCATGGAATGCAATCAGATTTCACCCTGTAATCCACATCTACATTTCAAAGTCTGAACATCTTGAAATCCCATAAACACATACGAGTTGCTACCCTCCCCTTTCATTGTGTAGTTATGTCCCCCTTCCTGGGCCACTTCTTGGTAAACCTGTCCCTCATCCTGATATATATTTCCTACATTCTGGTATATTTGTCCCCATCATGGCCCCATCCTGGTAAATGTACCCCATTCTGGCATGTTCCCCCGTGCTGGTAAATGTACCCCATCCTGACATATTGCCTATCCTTGTAAATGTTCCCCCATCCCGGCATGTACCCCATTCCTGGTAAATGTCCTCCATCCTGGTAAATGTTCCCAATCCTGGTTAATTTACCCCCATCCAGGTAAATGTACCCCCTTCCAGGTAAATGTCCACCTTCCTAGCATGTACCCCCATCCTGGTAAATGTCCACCTTCCTGGCATGCTCCCCTTCCTGGTAAATGTACCCTATCATGGCATGTTTCCTCCATCCTGGCATACATGTTTCCTCCATCCTGGCATAAATGTTTACTCTATCCTGGCATGCATGTTTTCCCCATCCTGCCATGCATGTTTCCTCCATCTTGGCATGTATGTTTCCCCATCCTGCCATGCATGTTTCCTCCATCCTGGCATCTATCTTTTCCCCATCCTGGCATGCATGTTTTTTCCATCCTGCCATGCATGTTTCCTCCATCTTGGTATGTATTTTCCCCATCCTGCCATGCATGTTTCCTCCATCCTGGCATGCATGTTTTCCCCATCCTGCCATGCATGTTTCCTCCATCTTGGCATGTATGTTTTCCCCATCCTGCCATGCATGTTTCCTCCATCCTGGCATGCATGTTTCCCCATCCTGCCATGCATGTTTCCCCATCTTGCGATGCATGTTTTCCCCATCCTGCCATGAATGTTTCCTCCATCTTGGCATGTATATTTTCCCCATCCTGGCATGCATTGTTCCCCATCCTGCCATGCATGTTTCCTCCATCCTGCCATGCATGTTTTCCCCATCCTGCCATGAATTTTTCCTCCATCTTGGCATGCATGTTTTCCCCATCCTGGCATGCATGTTTTCTCCATCCTGCCATGCATGTTTTCCCCATCCTGCCATGCATGTTTCCTACATCTTGGAATGTATATTTTCCCCTTTCAGACCAGGACGTATGGGCACGTTAAAGGTCATGAAAGGGTTACCTATCGTGGCATGTTTCCTCCATCCTGGCATACATGTTTCCTCCATCCTGGCATAAATGTTTCTTCCATCCTGGCATGCATGTTTTCCCCATCCTGCCATGCATGTTTCCTCCATCTTGGCATGTATGTTTCCCCATCCTGCCATGCATGTTTCCTCCATCCTGGCATCTATCTTTTCCCCATCCTGGCATGCATGTTTTTTCCATCCTGCCATGCATGTTTCCTCCATCTTGGTATGTATTTTCCCCATCCTGCCATGCATGTTTCCTCCATCCTGGCATGCATGTTTTCCCCATCCTGCCATGCATGTTTCCTCCATCTTGGCATGTATGTTTCCCCATACTGCCATGCATGTTTCCTCCATCCTGGCATCTATCTTTTCCCCATCCTGGCATGCATGTTTTTTCCATCCTGCCATGCATGTTTCCTCCATCTTGGTATGTATTTTCCCCATCCTGCCATGCATGTTTCCTCCATCCTGGCATGCATGTTTTCCCCATCCTGGCATGTATGTTTCCCCATACTGCCATGCATGTTTCCTCCATCCTGGCATCTATCTTTTCCCCATCCTGGCATGCATGTTTTTTCCATCCTGCCATGCATGTTTCCTCCATCTTGGTATGTATTTTCCCCATCCTGCCATGCATGTTTCCTCCATCCTGGCATGCATGTTTTCCCCATCCTGCCATGCATGTTTCCTCCATCTTGGCATGTATGTTTTCCCCATCCTGGCATGCATTGTTCCCCATCCTGCCATGCATGTTTTCCCCATCCTGCCATGAATGTTTCCTACATCTTGGAATGTATATTTTCCCCTTTCAGACCAGGACGTATAGGCACGTTAAAGGTCATGAAAGGGTTACCTATCGCGGCATGTTTCCTCCATCCTGGCATACATGTTTCCTCCATCCTGGCATGCATGTTTCCTCCATCCTGGCATGCATGTTTTCCCCATCCTGCCATGCATGTTTCCTCCATCTTGGCATGTATGTTTTCCCCATCCTGCCATGCATGTTTCCTCCATCCTGGCATGCATGTTTCCCCATCCTGCCATGCATGTTTCCCCATCCTGCCATGCATGTTTCCTCCATCCTGCCATGCATGTTTTCCCCATCCTGCCATGAATGTTTCCTCCATCTTGGCATGTATATTTTCCCCATCCTGGCATGCATTGTTTCCCATCCTGCCATGCATGTTTCCTCCATCCTGCCATGCATGTTTTCCCCATCCTGCCATGAATGTTTCCTCCATCTTGGCATGCATGTTTTCCCCATCCTGCCATGCATGTTTTCTCCATCCTGCCATGCATGTTTTCCCCATCCTGCCATGCATGTTTCCTACATCTTGGAATGTATATTTTCCCCTTTCAGACCAGGACGTATGGGCACGTTAAAGGTCATGAAAGGGTTACCTATCGTGGCATGTTTCCTCCATCCTGGCATACATGTTTCCTCCATCCTGGCATAAATGTTTCTTCCATCCTGGCATGCATGTTTTCCCCATCCTGCCATGCATGTTTCCTCCATCTTGGCATGTATGTTTCCCCATCCTGCCATGCATGTTTCCTCCATCCTGGCATCTATCTTTTCCCCATCCTGGCATGCATGTTTTTTCCATCCTGCCATGCATGTTTCCTCCATCTTGGTATGTATTTTCCCCATCCTGCCATGCATGTTTCCTCCATCCTGGCATGCATGTTTTCCCCATCCTGCCATGCATGTTTCCTCCATCTTGGCATGTATGTTTCCCCATACTGCCATGCATGTTTCCTCCATGCTGGCATCTATCTTTTCCCCATCCTGGCATGCATGTTTTTTCCATCCTGCCATGCATGTTTCCTCCATCTTGGTATGTATTTTCCCCATCCTGCCATGCATGTTTCCTCCATCCTGGCATGCATGTTTTCCCCATCCTGGCATGCATGTTTCCTCCATCCTGGCATGCATGTTTTCCCCATCCTGCCATGCATGTTTCCTCCATCTTGGCATGTATGTTTTCCCCATCCTGGCATGCATTGTTCCCCATCCTGCCATGCATGTTTTCCCCATCCTGCCATGAATGTTTCCTACATCTTGGAATGTATATTTTCCCCTTTCAGACCAGGACGTATAGGCACGTTAAAGGTCATGAAAGGGTTACCTATCGCGGCATGTTTCCTCCATCCTGGCATACATGTTTCCTCCATCCTGGCATAAATGTTTCTTCCATCCTGGCATGCATGTTTTCCCCATCCTGCCATGCATGTTTCCTCCATCCTGGCATGCATGTTTTCCCCATGCTGCCATGCATGTTTCCTCCATCTTGGCATGTATGTTTTCCCCATCCTGCCATGCATGTTTCCTCCATCCTGGCATGCATGTTTCCCCATCCTGCCATGCATGTTTTCCCCATCCTGCCATGCATGTTTCCTCCATCCTGGCATGTATGTTTTCCCCATCCTGCCATGCATGTTTCCCCATCCTGCCATGCATGTTTCCTCCATCCTGCCATGCATGTTTTCCCCATCCTGCCATGAATGTTTCCTCCATCTTGGCATGCATGTTTCCTCCATCCTGGCATGTATGTTTTCCCCATCCTGCCATGCATGTTTCCTCCATCCTGCCATGCATGTTTTCCCCATCCTGCCATGAATGTTTCCTCCATCTTGGCATGCATGTTTCCTCCATCCTGGCATGTATGTTTTCCCCATCCTGCCATGAATGTTTCCTCCATCTTGGCATGCATGTTTCCTCCATCCTGGCATGTATGTTTTCCCCATCCTGCCATGCATGTTTCCCCATCCTGCCATGCATGTTTCCTCCATCCTGCCATGCATGTTTTCCCCATCCTGCCATGAATGTTTCCTCCATCTTGGCATGCATGTTTTCCCCATCCTGGCATGCATGTTTCCTCCATCCTGCCATGCATGTTTTCCCCATCCTGCCATGCATGTTTCCTACATCTTGGAATGTATATTTTCCCCTTTCAGACCAGGACGTATGGGCACGTTAAAGGTCATGAAAGGGTTAACATCTGGAAGATATACAATAACATAATGACATAAGTTGTGGTGGTAAAGATCAGAATCTGTTACAACCCATATACTTTTGTTCGAATGTACTGATGGGAAAGTTTGTGGTTACATAAAACACAACACATCATTTATTTACTGCATACATACAAAAGCTACTTAAGTTTGAAAAAAAGATAGAGAAGCAGTGAAAAACATGTGCTGGGGTGCTTGTACTGCCTGCTGTAAATTTGCCGGTGAACTAGCTAAATAGGTCTTGTCACTTTTCATTGTCTACTCAAAATTACACAGTCAACCACATATCTAGATATTAGGCTTCTGCCACACTCACGTGTAAAAAACGTACGTGTGCTGTAGTCCGTTTTTTGTGTCCGTGTTCCGTATTTTCTGTCCGTTTTTCACCTCCGTGTAGTGTCCGTATGCATATCGTGTGTCATACGTGTGTACGTGTGTGCATTTTCCTGTGCGTGACATACGTCAGTGTGTGTTCCGTGTGCAGTCCGTTTTTTTGTGCGTGTTTCACATGTTTCACACATTGAGATAATGGTGATCAGTTGGAATTAAATGACACATAGGTGTATGTGATTAGGACATAAATATAAGTTACCTATAAACTGTTTCCTGCTTGTATTCTGCCTTGGAGCACCTATGTGTTTTGACAAATTTTTAGCAATGCCATTATCCACGGAGGCCTTAGTGTTCTTATGTTGGATTATATCTCGTCGTTTTGGCGTTAGACGGCACATGTTGCAGTATGATAATGTAAGAAGAAACAGATTGTGGGTGCATCCACTAATCATGATGCGGCCTATGCATGGTCATTTCCATACTTTATTTATTGAGTTACGGAATTTCCCAGATAAGTTTTTTTCATACTGCCGTTTGTCAGTTGAGAGTTTTGATTACTTACTAAATATTTTACGACCTCATTTGCAACATCAGGACACTTGGATGCGGCTTTCCATTTCCCCAGAGGAGAGATTTATGGTGACTCTGAGGTATTTGTTGTTTTTTCATTCTTTTTCAAATGTGTTATGTTTCACATTGAAATGTGTAATTGATATTTCTTGATCTCATCTCAGTTTTTAATCAATGTTTGTGTTTTTTTTTTGGTTTTTTTTCTTTAAAAAAACATATTGCTAATTGAAAATCATTGTTTGTCTTGTGTTCATAGATTCTTGGCGACTGGTCAATCTTTTAGTGCTTTACATTTTGATTTTTTGTTGGGGAGATCAACCATTGCCGTTATAGTACGTCACACATGCGACATGATATGGCAACATTTAAAAGACCAAATGATGCCTCAGCCAAACAGAGAAGATTGGTTGAAAATCTCTAAGGGCTTCAAGGACTCTGTGGACTTTCCTAACTGCATAGGAGCTTTGGATGGCAAGCATTTCAGAGTTAAAAAACCACCAAACTCTGGTTCACGTTATTTCAATTTTCATAAGTTTTTTTCGGTTGTTATTTTGGCATTGGTTGACACAGAATACCGTTTTATTTATGCTGACATTGGGGCCTATGGTAGTGCCTCAGATGCCCGTATTTTCCGTTCATCAAGATTAGCCCAACGCCTGCAAGAAAATTCATTATTGATCCCACCCCCAGTTGCCCTACCTGGTACATCTGGACCGTTGGCACCATATGTGATGGTAGCAGATGCAGGATTTGCATTATCAAAACATGTTATGCGACCATATCCAAGGAGATCAATTGATGACAGGAAACAGTACTTTAATAATCAGCTAACTAAAGCAAGACGTTATGTGGAGTGTGCATTTGGTATTTTAGCTAACAAATGGCGCATTTATCACACAACTATTCAGTTGCAGCCAAACTCTGTCAAATCTGTCATCAAGGCTACCATAGTGCTTCACAATTTCTGTCGGATACATGAAGGAGGAAATTATGTTGATGATGAATCTGAGATAAACCATGTTGTTAATCCAACAGGTGAACCTATGTCTCATAATTCCGTGACATCTGGCTTGCAAATTAGAAAATTATTTACTGATTACTTTAATTTTTTTGATGCTAATAATAATATTGATGTGTGTTAACATTGTTATGTTTTTTTTTGTTAAAACGTCTTATTTGCACTTAGATGAAAATGTTTAATTAGTTTAAACAATCTAAGAGCTAAAAGCGTACTTGTATTAAAGTGAAACGGCGTTAATCACCAACTGACATTTCTGTTAACAACATGGATTTCTGAATGTTGTATGTATGTGTTTGTACATTTCTGTGTTAGTATCCTGTTTTGTTGTTTGTTGAAACTTACAAAAATAATAATGTTAATAGTCTATGGTAAAAATGCAATATTATATATAAATATAAAAAAGAAACATAATCATTATTTTGAAAACATATTTTTTTATTAATAATATGCCTATTATTACATAAAGTAATTATGTTTTTTTGTTATTTTCCCAATAACAAATGAAAATCGTGCTCATCTTCTCTTATCTTTTACAAAGGTAAAAATTTTAATTATTATCTTTACAAAATTTTAAGACACTTTACTTAAATTAATAAACTTGTCAAAATGTTTAAATTGCTTGCAATGTTGGTAAATTGTCAACCAATTATGTTTGTCTCATGTTGGACATTGACATAGACATAATAATTTGAAACTTGTTTTTGAGAAGATATGAACTCATCTACCCATCAAATTAGTTGGGTACAATTGTGTTCATAAAAAATTAACATATCCATGGCATAAAACATATATGTCATCCGGCACCAAATTTAAACACACATGCCTTTGTTTTTTTAAGACTCTGATTTTAAACATTTTTGGCAATCCTTTTTTTTTTTTTGGTCACATTCATTGTTTGTTGAATGTAAAGATTACCAAAAATGTGTATCATAAGTCAACAAGATCTTCTAGGGAAGTAACCTGAGTGTTGCTGAGTATGTTGTTTTGGGTGGCCTCAGAAATAGTATTTTCAGGAATGGAAGCAGTTGATTGCTGAACAACATTCCTATTACTAACTACAGTAGTGTGTGGAACAGTCTGTTGCATGCTGGTTTGGCCCAACACATTGCCTGTTGTTGAGTACACCTGTGGGTCTACATGGGTAAGTGGATATTGTGTGTGTGTATGTTGTTGACCTTGAGGATAGTTGACTGATGTTTGTAAGTGTGGTGTAGGTAACATAGTTGAGATTGGATAATGAGGCATCATGAATGATTGTGGGTATGTTGAACCAGGAAACATGTTAGGTAAACCACCAATATTTGTGGGTTGATTAAAGTAACTAGTACTTGGAGTGGGTTGTAAATTAATATAGTTTATGGGTTGCTGTGAGGTAGCACTTTGTACAGTGCTTAAGGCGCCAGTATTGGTTGCAACATACCCTTGCCTAATTGGTGTTGGGAATACCGTACTTGAAGCAATAGAAGGTTGACCAGATTGTTGTAATACTGGATTAGTGACAACTACTGTTGCCATTGTTGTTTGTGTTGCAATGGTATTTGGATTGTCTGTTGTGTTTGGGACTGTATGTTGTTGCATAATGGTACGCCAATTTTCTATGGCCTCATACACTCTCACTGGTTCCTGTTCTGCCTGACTAGCTGACAGTAGGGTAAGCATAGCAGCACGTACACGTTCCTGCCTATCGGATGGAATTTTGGTTAAGCTAGTAGATAAAGACCGACAAAAACGCTCGGCATCTGTTTCTGGAATTAAAGTGTTCATTATGTGAATAATGCGTGTGTCAATTATTTCCGGTAAGGATCTCATTTCCTCAGGTCTGCGGATTCTTCTTGCACGGAGAGGTTGTGGTGCAAAACGTGGAAGTACAATTGTTTGTGTTGATTGTGTTGCTGGTGTTGTTGTTTGTTGTGTGGATGAGCCTTGGGTGTTGGTTTGTGCACTCTCTGTCCCACCATCATGTGAATCAGTTGCTGCTGCTGCATCTTGTTGGATCACTTGATTTTCACTGTCTTCTCTGCCAGGTTCTTGTTCTGATGCTGAGGTGGCTGTAGCAGAGGGACCAGCTGTTGGTTGTTCATCAGAATCGTCGAGATTATCCTCCGTTCTATAATCAAATAGATAACATATTACAATCTTAACATTTATATTTTTAAAAATAACTTCTGAAAAAAAAGTGATTAATATTAAAAAATATTGTTTTGAACCAAATAAACATTTTTTAAAAAAAACTTACTGTGTTACTTCTAAGATGGGTGCTAGGAAGCTTATTTGTTCATAATAAACATATCTGCGTTTGCGGCCTTGGCTGGATGAGGATGGTATAGGGTTGTACTCCCTTCGGTACTGATCACGTGCTGAACGCCAACGTCTTTTGACCAAGTCAACTGTTGAATATAACAAAATATGTCACTTGCAACATTCAGCATTATTGTGCACACATTAATGACAATAATGTTTGTTAAATGTAATATACAATTATAAAAAATAAAGGTGGCCAAATACATTAGAGGAAAAATAAAAGTTTTATATATTGTTCACTTAAAAACATTTTGCTATATTCACACATAACAAAATAATATTTCTCAGAAATAAACTTTGAAGTAATTGTGATATAGATATTAAAAAGGTATGTTTTTTTTATTTGCAATATAATGAATTGAAAAAAAAGAGAAATATTATTTTATTATTTTATGACATGATATAGAAATGTTATTTTACAAAAATTTTGACAAAATTAAAAAAAAAGATTAGAAATTGGTTTTAAAAATATATTGAATCACAACACATGGAATTGAAAATCACATGACAGTTTTATCTGTTAAATAATTAATTTCATGAAGAATTAAGAATCATATTACAAATTAAAGTTTACTTTGAATTATTGAACTTTGGAAATGTTAGGTAACCTTTTATAAAATTTAACATTAACTGAATAAATAGATTAATACATATAACAATTCTTCATAAAGTTAATTTTAAGTAAAAACATTACAATAACAAAACATTCACAGTTTGAAATAATTTAAAAAAAAAAAAACAACACAAAAACAAAGATAAAAATAATATAAAAACTTACCATATTTAGCACGCTTTGAAGGCGAACATCTATCCCATGCATTATTGGGGTACACTTCCTCAGCAACTTGAAGCCAATGGCGGTCAACTGTCAGTCTGTCATGGTAACCATCAACACGTGTATCCCATAATGGTGGGTGAGTCTCGACAGCTGTTATCAGTTTCTCCGTGTCCACCCGTGGAGCCATTATTATATTTTGAAGCAGAAATTGTGCTCAAAAATGTCTTTCACTACACAGAAATACAAATGCTTGCTTGCACACTCCTTCTGCAAATGCCAAGTAAGTTTTGTGCAAAACAAATATGTTAGCTACGCCACCTGAAAGTATTTGAAATTGTAACAATCTTCAAATTTAAAACACGGACACGGACCACACGGATAGCATACGGAGGCCATCCGTATCACGTACGTGTTAACACGGACCCATAGGATTTAATGGATCCGTGAGGACGTTATGCCGGTGGAAAACGGACATGTCAGCGCTTTTTCGGCACGGTCAAACGTAGGCACGGAACGGACACACGCTCCGTGCCAAAACACTGACGTGAGGCTATTTAGATTAAAATGACTGTGTCAACATAAGCACGTGTCTCCGTTACGTGTAAAAAATGCCAAACACGTACCGGAGGCACGGATGTGTGGCACTAGCCTTAGTTAGTTTTGCCTGCTGTAAATTTGCTAGTGAACGAGCTAAAAAGGTCTTGGACACTTCATTATCTGCTCAAAATTATGCAGTCAACCGCATTTCGAGGTATTGTCAGTTAGTACTGCCTGCTGTAAATTTGCTAGTGAAGTAGGTAAATATGTCTTTGCACTTTTCATTGCCTGCTCAAAATGACACAGTCAACCACATTTCTAGGTATTGTTAGTTAGTACCGCCTGCTGTAAATTTGCTAGGGAACTAACTAAATCCGTCTTGGCGCTTTTCACTGAATCCTCAAAACTACACAGTCAACCACATTTCTAAGTATTGTTAGTTAGTACTGCATGCTGTAAATTTGCTAGTGAACTAGCTGAAAAGGTCTTGGCACATTTAATTGCCTGCTCAAAATTTCGCAGTCAACTACATTTCTAGGTATTGTTAGTTAATACTGCCTGCTGTAAATTTGCTACTGAACTAGCTAAATCTGTCATGGCACTTTTCATTGCCTACTCAAAATTATGCAGTCAACCACATTTATAGTTATTGTTAGTTAGTAGTGCCTGCTGTAAAATGGCTAGTCAACTAGCTAAATAGGTCTTGGCGCTATTCAGTGTCTGCTCAAATTACACAGTGAACCACATTTCTAGTTATTTGTAATTTTTAGTGGCTTCACAATTTTGTCAACTCAGACAGGAAATTAATAATTTATCTTTTATGTCAGGTGTCTGACAGGTGTGGGTGTAGGTTGTGAAACATCTGTTTGAAAGGGGATGGGTACATCAACCATGAGTGGTAAATCACAACGAGGTTGTATTGGAAGGGTGAATAGGCGGGGTGTTGGAGGTGTACGTGTGGAAAATTCTGTTAGTCAAAGCTCTAGTGGCCAGCTTACTCCACTAGATTTTTTTGGCAGCTGCACATCACTTCAACTTTCAAAAAATGAGGCTAATAAACAGCGTGTACTAGAGTGGATGGCAAACTTCCGCCCCTGCCTCCATCCTGCTGAAGAAGCGATAAGCGACACGCGTCCGGGACTGGGAGCTGCATTCCTTCCCCCCACTGTTGTGTGTTTGGTGCTCCGATCATTGTCCAATTAATGGGTAAGCCTTTAATATATTCTTTATACTGATTGTGATTGTATGATCTTTTTATATGGCATTTACCCTGGACTATTTGGGAGCTGTATAATGACTGGTGACAGCGAATTTTTCTGTTAGCTGTAACTAAGATAGGGGATTTACTTACTTGTTTGTCCTTCTATTTTACACTATCCAGACACACATATGTATTTTTGTGGGGGGTGGATGTTAGGGAGAGGTCCTCCTTATACCTTTTGATAGATGAATCATGTGATTTTAAACTAGTGTATATTTATATGTTCAATAAAAATTGATGTTTTTTGGAAAATCATACTCCTATGTGTATGTGGTTCTTTTTGGGACACATATATACCATTTGAAGTCTGTTGATGGAGTTATTCCAGTTATTAATCCACACATAAGGGAATCATAAGAAAATATTACTATGATACTGCATTTTTTCCCTTTGTCTTTGGTCTTGTTTATAGTGGATGGCAAGCGTTGCATCAAGTGGCCTCTCCTCTTCTTGCACCTTATCACCACACACAGTTCATCCTCTGAGGTGCCACCCCAATTATACTTCTTTCTGCTCGTATCACAAATCTCCAACCAGCAAACTGACTATAGGGAAATACACATAGGTGAATCTGCAGCACTGTTCATACATTCTATCAAATGGGCATTAGATATCTGTTCTAAAGATTCCCAGACTCAAGAGAAGGAAAGCATCTCCATCGATGGCCAAAATCTTTGTTGGTTAGATCCTGGCCCGGACAGAGTAGGGTCCAAACAGGATCCCGACCCTCGTCAACTCGAAGTTGATGAGGAACAAATGTGTAACTTACGTTAACCCCCAGGGGTGGAGGGGATGATGAGACTCAGATACCTGAGGTGCACACATACTGTCCTGTGATGTCAGGTCAGCAAGAGGAGTGGGACAACAGAGCATGACGATCAAGATCTAGATCCCATTTGATATAAACCCAGAGACACGCAGCTAAGTAGCTCAGCAAAAGACGAGGAGGAAGACGAGGATGTCCCATTGGCTATTCCCATACAAACATGTAGCGATGCAAGCATGAGAAGCGCTGCATCCTCAGCCACAACTATAGCTATGGCCAACAGAGATCATGGGTCTGCAGTTTGTAGGAAGTTTTGCCTAGCTTAAGCATTTGTTGATACTGCAGTGGATGACCCAACTTTCATTATCTTCCAACTCTGTATACAACGACTCAGTATAGGCAAAAATTCAAACAATTTAGCCGCTACATGAGTGCACTGGCACATGTACAGTCAGCATGCATTACTGTGGGAATCTTACTGCGCTAAAATGTGGGCTACCGGCCTACCCAACCACTGGCCGCCAAATCAACCGCATTTGCTGCTTCTTCCTCCTATTGTGTCACCGTCAAAACTATTCTCACACAAGTTCTCCAACTGCAGATACTCCACTTGTTTACCCACTAGTCAGGGTGAGTGCGAGCTTGTCAGCTTTTATGGAAGTGACCATGCCAGTTGTTTTTAACGCACGTGAGACACCGAGCACACCACATGTTTTCCAATCCAACATTACATCTCCACCTACACCTGCCTCACAGTCCACTGGTCGGTCATGTACACCTTACACCACCCTCTTTCAGCACAGAAGCCAACCTTCAGTCCTGCAGTTTTGGTCATGTAAAAGATCATTTCTTCCCACAATGCCAAACAAAGAGCTTGAACTTCAACATATCGAAACTGTTGGCTGTGGAAATGCTGCCTTTTTGCCTGGTGATTACAGATGGGTTCTGATACCGGACGGCCATTACAATCCCACAGTACCAGTTGCCCTGTCGCAATTACTTCTCTAATAAAGCTGTGACTGCACTACAGCATCATATCGCAGACAACATTACCTTTTCCTTGAAAAACTCTGTGTCTTCCAGGGTGCATTTCACCACTGATGGGGTTTCTCTGGAGGCTGCAGATGGGGAAGGAGCTATCTTCCAAGTTTCCAAATCCCCAAGTTTCGGGACAAACCTCTGGATCTACCGCTTTCTCCACTGCTTCTGCTTCCTCTACCTCCTCTAGGGCCTCCACCTGTGCCCTCAAAATCTCCCTTCATGTAACACGCGTTCCTAGAGTGCAGAGAATCTCCCCTCCTCCGTACAGCTCAGCAAGAACTCAACTCAATCAGGCAGTACTGAAATTAATATGCATTGTAAAAGCCCGTTAAATAGCAGAAGAGTTGTGGAGCACTATCCAAGCCAAGTTTAAAGAATGACTGTCTGGACTGAATCTGACGCGTGTGATATCAGTGCAAACCTGTTGGTGGCCCTATTCCTGGGCCACATTTCACATGTTCCTTGCATGGCTCATTTCCTCAATAAACCTTCAGTTTGGTTCGCCGAACCGAGCTGAACAAGGGGTGCATTCACAAACCTTTATCAAACTGAACTTTGAACCTTTATCAAACCTTTCCAAACCAAATTTGATTCAATGAGAGTCCAAACGTAAAGCAAAGAAAACACCTTTAGAGGGGTTGAAAAGCTACCAAAACAGCAAAAATATGTTTTACAGTTCAGCACCACTGTTTTGGCATAGCCATTAGCTTGCTAGGCTATTGACAGAAGAAATATAGAGGCGCATTAGAGACAGATCTATGGCTGGTGCTCCCATACCCCTGCCACCACAAACAAGTCACAACTTTTAGACCTATGTAGTAGTCTCAACATAGGTCTCAACATAGTGAAGACATGCATTTTTTCATATTTATTGAATTTTTGCCTCTAGTGAGCCGTTTTTCACAAAATTGCCAAATCTGCAAAGCCACTGGATATCCATGACTTGTTCATCTTTATGAACGTTAGATGGTCTATGCTTTTAAGGAACAACCGGCTGTGCTTATCCGTCAATGCACTTGAAGCAGTGCTGAAGACATGTTCTGACAGTACGCTGGCTGCTGAACTGGCCAAAACTTCCAAGGCATGACTGCCGAGCTCAGACCACTCTTCCATTTTTGAACAGCAAAATGCAAAAGGGTCCAATCCCCGCCTTATTACATGAATATTGAGCTCGAGATAATCCAGCACCATTCTCTCTAGTCATTGATTAAGTGTCAAACTTCTACTCTGTTCTGCTGGTGCATGCGGTGGTGTAAAAAATGTGTTCCAAGAAGCATATATATTGATTCTGGGACTTCAACTACTGCTAATGTTTCTGCATTGAGGGAGTAATGTTTGAGTAGTTGGAATTATAGAACTGCCATGCACACAGTTTGCCTCCCTTCTCCCTGGTCTATAGGCTTGTTTCAATACTCCAGCATCCGCGCATCCCATTCCAGGGTGGAAGCATCTTGCTAAATTAACTATTGTAACGTGGATCTAATAAAGGGACAAACCAGTATTCAGCACTATTTCTAATATTAGATACGGACATCATGTTGCAAATAGAAAGTGCTCATGTTGGTGGCAAGTTAACACTCAAGCTTGCCTCCTCCTACCCCTCACACCAACCACAGACAAAAAAGATGGGAACAATATCTTCTTTGTCTCCTGAGTTTTCTACGCCCATCATCTCTTCCTCCTCCATTTGGTACTCGGCTCCTGCACCTTTACTACCAGTTTCTCTGTTACCATGAGTCCGCCTCCATGGATTGCCTACACTCTCCTATGACACCCACCAGTGTGACGACTGTCCGGACCTTAGATGAATTGTTATAATTTCCTCATCCTCATCTGCTTCCTCCTTTTCCCAACCTCCTCCTACTGACTATTCATAGTGTGCTCCAATATGTGGATGAGCAGAATAGTGATGCTGATGACAGCATTGTCAGCGCTAACCATTTTTGTAGCCATTTCAAAACCGTCAAGGAGGGTGTAGAGGGCCTTGATCTGTGCCCACTCTGCAAACATGATTTGCCCCACATCCATACTGCTTTGCCCCAGGTTATGCTTCAAGGCATACTGCAGCAGGCCTTGCTGCTGGCACAGTTGCTGCAACATGTATAGAGTGGAATTCCACCATGTCGGCACATCGCATATCAACCTGTTAACCCTTAGGTTGAAACTCCTTTGTATCAATGCCAGTCCTTAAGCCGCGGGGTGCGAATGGCAGAAGTGAGTACACACCAACCATGCCTTCTGCAGCAGCACATCCAGCATGGGATACTGGGCTAGAAATTTCTTTACAACTAGGTTCAGAATGTAAGCCATGCAAAGCATATGTGTAATGTTGCCCAACCATAGGGCCACTAACAGGTTTTCACCATTGTCGCACACAGCTTTCTCTCACTCCAGGTTCAGTGGAGACAGCCACTGATCAAACTCGGCTCGGATAGCAGTGCATAACTCTGCAAGTGTGTGACTGCGTTTCCTGATGCAGATTAATTTCAGCACTACCTGATTGCGTTGAGCCCTGGTCAAGCTGTATGAAAGTGGAGGGATTCTCTCTAGACTTTTGGAATGCGTGTTACATTAAGGGAGAGGTTGATGGTGCAGATGGAAGCACTAGAAGTGGAGGAACCGATAGACCCAAAAAATTTTCCCGCAAGCCTTGGGCATTTAAACACTTGGGAAGCAGCCCCTTCCCCACCTATCCCTGCAGCCACCAGAGTAATCCAATGCTCAGTCAGCGAGATGTAATGCCGCTGCCCATGCTTGCTCATCCAGGTTTCAGTGGTAAAATGCACCCTGGGAGACAGTTTTCCAAGGCAAAGGTAATCTTGGCTGCAACTTAATGGTGTAGCTCAGGAACAGCTTTATTAGAGAAGTAACGGCGACTGGGCAACTGGTACTGGGGAACTGCAATGGCCATGAGGTTTCAGAAACCATCTGTATCCAGCAGCCAGAAAGTCAGCATTTCTGTGGCCAACAGTTTCGATATGGTGAAGTTAAAGCTCTTTGTTTTCTCGTGTGTGGGACAAAATACTCTTTTATGTGACCCAAACTGCGTGACCGAGGGCTGGCTGCTGTGCTGAGAGAGGGTGGAGGAAGGTGTGCACGACCATCCAGTGAACTGTGTGGGAGGTGTAGGGCTAGATGTAATGCTGGATTGAGAATCATGTGGTGTGCTCGATGTCTTACATGGATCTAAATCACCAGGCATGGTCACTTCCGTAATACCTGGTGGTCCCTCACTCACCTCCACTCTAGCGGGTACACAAAAGGAGGTTCTGTGGTCAGAGATCTGTGTTTATAATACTTTTGCAGGTGATGGAGGAGGAAGAAGTGGAAGACGATGTTGATTTGGCAGACAGTGACTGGGTAGGGCCATTAGTCCGCATTTTAGCGCAGTGAGAATACCACAGTAATGCATGTGAGTTGACCATGTGCCTGTTCATGCATGTAGTAGTCAAATGATTACAAATTGTACCTCTACTCAGTCATTGTTTATAACGCTGGCAGATATCGAAACGTGGGTCATCTTTTGTTGTCTCAAAAAAGGCCCAGACTAGGCAAACCTTCCTGCGAATTGTGGCTGAGGATGCAGTGCTTCTCATGGCTGCATCACTACAAATTTGTGCGGGAATTGCCACCATAACATCCTTGGCTTCCTCCACCTCCTCCTCACCTGCTGAGATACTCAGATGCAAGCCCATAGGTTGAGAATAAGTGTGAATTCCAACTTCATCATCATGCTCTATATTGTCCCCTTCCTCCTCTTCCTGACCTCACATCACTGCCAAGTACATATGCCCATCAAGTATCTGAGTCTCATCATCATCACCTACACTTTCGATGGTTCTCAGTTGACGAGCGTAGGGATTCTGCTGGGACAGTGCTTTGTCCGTGCCAGGACCCAACTCACAATTATTTTGGACATCAGTGCAGATGCTTTCCACCTTTTCAGTCAGGGAATCTTTGGAGCGGACCTGTAAATATACCCATGTGATAGAATGTATGAGCAGCTCTGCAGTCTCGTCCATGCGGGGTTCCCCACAGTCAGTTTGCCGGTCGCAGATTTGTGACACGGGCACAAACAAGTGGCACCTCTCAGGAATGAACTGTGTGTTATGTGGAGGTGGAAGAAGAGGAAAACAGGCTATTTGATACAGCGCTTGAAACCCACTCTACCACCTGATGTTGATGAGCCTCATTTCGAAGTTGAATCGATGTACAGCTGGCAATCAAATCTAGTATACTATGTTGTCCAGTAACCTAAATTGTTCTCTTTTTTTCTTGGGACAGGCTGAGCCGGTGTTTGCTCACTAGACCTTTAACTAACGGAACTTCTCACAAGTACAGCTCCAACACACCGCCTGTTCATCCTTCCACAACTACCTCGTCGGGATTTACTACTCATAGTATAAAGTATGTTATGTACCCTTCACCTTTCAAACAGATGTTTCTCAACCCTACGCCCACACCTGTAAGACAAGTGACTCAAAAGATACATTTTTTATTAACTGCCTGTGTTGCCAATATTGTGAAAGCAAAAAAAAGTACAGTGGTAGGTAGTGACCTACAATAGCATTTCACTGACTTATTTTGACACAGAAAAGTTAGAGAAATAACGTTTTACCTAGTTCAATCGCAATTTTTAAGCAGGCACCACTACCAATACCTATGAATTTAAATCAGCAATTAATTTAGAGCACACCCAGAAAAGTGGCTATAAACACTTTTTAGATAATGGACTAAAAGTTATATTAGGCCTGCTGATAATACGTAGTTATACCCAGAGTGGTGTTTTTAAATTTTTCTGAAGGCAATTTAAATTGCCAAGATGCAGTGTGTAGATACTGCACTAACAACTTTTTTTTACCACCGCCAATAATACATGGTTATACCCAAAACGATGTTTTTAAAGATCTCTAATGGCAATTTAAATTGCCAATATGAAGTGTGTAAATACTGCACTAAAATTTTTTTAGGACCACCAAATATACGTGGTTATACCCAGAGCGGTGTTTTTAAAATTTTCTAAAGGCAATTTAAATTGCCAAGATGCAGTGTGTACATATTGCACTAGGAACACCTATTAATATGTTGGCCTGTGTAATTTGAAGCAGACAGCAATACCTATTTGGTTGCCTTACTGGCAACTGCAACCCCTATTTCTATTATTTAATATGCCAATTTGTAGCACAACAACACCTCTCCATACAGTGCACCTGCACGTCCCTATTCTAAACTGTCGCTGGACTATTTAGCTAAACTGCTTAGCATTACACCCCTAGTCTCACTGTCTAGCAGAAGCACATTCCTTGACGAGCAACATTCAGAAAATGGAGCGCACGCAAAATGGCCACTATTTATATGCACACTGACATGTGACTTAGCAAGCCATTCACAGAAGCCCTTCTGTCTCCACCTTGAGAATGTTTGCTGTGCTGTGATTGGCTGCAGGAACAACCATAAATAAAGCTAACAAAAAAACATGGAACTGTGTGCAAAAAGCCTTCTCCCACTGCAGAGTCCCCGCCTCCTCCACTGATTTTACACATCCCCACATCAAACAGCACCACAATCGTATCCAAAAGCAGAAAATGCTATTAAAAAAGCATTTTTAAAAAAATCAGCCAATGTTCAGGGGCAGAAAACATACAAAAACGTACATTACCGACTTTTAGGGGAGGAGCTTGGGTTTTCAAAGCCCGAATGAACAAGCTCAGGTTCATACCGAGTTTGAAATTAGCAAACCTTTATCGAACAGGTTCAGTCATCCCCAGTCCTCAACCTGGTTGTACAGAAATTTCAATCCCAGTATCCTGGCTTGGATGTGCTGCTGCAGAAGGCACAGTCACTGTCTGCTTATTGTTCGCACTTCGTGTCCCTATTGACTTGCAATGCTGAAAAGGTCTTTTGGCCTATCGACTAACCGGTTGACATGCAATGTGCCGACATAGCGGAATTCCACATTGCACATGTTGCAGCAACTGTGGCAGCAACAATAAGCCCTGGTGCACTATACCATGAGGCATAGCCTGGGAGTACGCAGTGTGGATGTGGTCCAAACCACAATTGAGGAGTGGGCACAGATAAAGGACCTCTGCACCCTCCTGAACAGTTTCAAAATGGCTACAAAGATGGTTAGTGGTGATGATGCCATCATCAGCATCAATATTCCGCGCATCTACATGTTGGAGCACACTTTTAATAGTCTGCAGGAGGAGGTGAGAGTCCCAGAGGAACAGAAAGAAGCAGAGGAGGATGAGGAATGGATACCATTTCCTGTAAGGTCCAGACAGTCATTGGACAGTTGGGTGTCATGGAAGGGTTGAGTCCATCGATCGAGGTGGGTTCATGGTAACAGACAAACTGGTATCGAAGGTGCAGGAGCCGAGGAACAAATGGAAGAGGAAGAGGTGATGGGCGCAGGAAACTCAGGAGACAAAGACGATTTTG
The DNA here is from genome assembly GCF_048569485.1 of Anomaloglossus baeobatrachus. Classification (NCBI taxonomy): domain Eukaryota; kingdom Metazoa; phylum Chordata; class Amphibia; order Anura; family Aromobatidae; genus Anomaloglossus; species Anomaloglossus baeobatrachus. The sequence continues at coordinate 415,613,468 of NC_134353.1, read as the reverse complement.
ATCCTGTCTCTTTTGTCCATGGTTAGTGGAATAGGATGGAGGAGGCAAGCTTTACCATTACCTCGCTACCAAACAACATGGACTTAGGGGCACTTTGCACACTACGATATCGCAAGCTGCTGCTTGCAATGCCAAGCGCGATAGTCCCCGCCGCCGTCGCAGCTGCGATATTATGGTGATAGCTGGCGTAGCGAACATTATCGCTACGCCAGCTTCACATGCACTCACTTGCCCTGCGACGTCGCTCTGACTGGCGACCCGCCTCCTTATTAAGGGGGCGGGTCGTGCGGCGTCTTAGCGACGTCACACGGCAGGCGGCCAATAGAAGCGTAGGGGCGGAGATGAGCGGGACGTAAACATCCCGCCCACCTCCTTCCTTCCACATAGCTGGCGTGAGCCGCAGGACGCAGGTAGGAGATGTTCCTCGCTCCTGCGGCTTCACACACAGCGATGTATGCTGGAACAAGGAACAACATCGTAACATCGGTCATTTCCAAATTATGGAAATGACCGACGCTACACTGATGATACGATTACGACGATTTTGTGCTCGTTAATCGTATCAAAAAGGCTTTACACACTACGATATCGCCTGCGACGCCGGATGTGCGTCACTTTCAATTTGACCCCACCGACATCGCACCTGTGATGTCGTAGTGTGCAATGTGCCCCTTAAGCCTGCTTTACACGTTGCAATTAGTTGTACAATCGCATTTGCGATGTGACACGCCCAGGTTGCATACGGGATCTTAAGAGATTGCACGTAGGTCGTTCATTTGCTGTCACACGAGCGTTAGTAGTCTGTGATAAATTGATCAATTTTGTGTGCAATCCTTTAGATCATGTCTTCTGTGACGTATGCATTGGGCACCCTTTTTTTTTTATTTATTGACTTGCCAAGCGTGTGTAATGTGTAGGGATGCGTTTTTACTATGTCATCTGCCATTCAGCTCTGCTACATGGCCGCTAACAGCAGACACAGACAGCCATGTAGCAGAGCTGAATGGCAGATGACAGCAGACACAGAAAGAGCCGCACGATCAGAATGAACTCGGGTTAACTTAACCCGACTTCATGGTCATGCTGCGGCTCTGTCTGTGTCGCGTCCTGATTAGCGGTCACCAGTGAAGGACTAACCATTGACCGCTAAACTCCTGAGTAACTGAATTGAGCAGCCCTCTCTCATATACTTACTGATCCCCGATCCCCGGTGCGGCGCTGCACGGCATTCACACTGCTCCGGCGGCTTTTACTATTTTGTAAAAAGCCGGTCTCTCATTAAACAATCTCGTATTCCCTGCTTTCCCTGCCCACCGGCACCTATGATTGGTTGCAGTGAGACACGCCCCCACGCTGAGTGACAGGTGTCTCACTGCACCCAATCACAGCAGCCGGTGGGCGTGTCTATACTGTGCAGTGAAATAAATAAATAAATAATTAAAAATAACGGCGTGCGGCCCCCCCCAATTTTAAAACCAGCCAGATAAAGCCATACGGCTGAAGGCTGGTATTCTCAGGATGGGGAGCTCCACGTTATGGGGATACCCCCAGCCTAACAATATCAGCCAACAGCCGCCCAGAATTGCCGCATACATTAGATGCGACAGTTCTGGGACTGTACCCGGCTCTTCCCGATTTGCCCTGGTGCGTTGGCAAATCGGGGTAATAAGGAGTTATTGGCAGCCCATAGCTGCCAATAACTCCTAGATTAATCATGTCAGGCGTCTCCCTGAGATACCTTCCATGATTAATCTGTAAGTGACAGTAAATAAACACACACACCCGAAAAAATCCTTTATTAGAAATAAAAAACACAAACATATACCCTGGTTCACCACTTTAATAAGCCCGAAAAAGCCCTCCATGTCCGGCGTAATCCACGGACCTCCAGCGTCGCTTCCAGCTCTGCTGCATGGAGGTGACCGGAGCTGCTGATGACACCGCCGCTCCTGTCACCTCCACGCAGCAACTGAAGACAGCCGCGCGATCAGCTGAGCTGTCACTGAGGTTACCCGCAGCCATCGCTGTATCCAGTGACAGCGGGTAACCTCAGTGACAGCTCAGCTAATCGCGCGGCTGTCTTCAGTTGCTGTGTGGAGGTGACAGGAGCGGCGGTGTCTTCAGCAGCTCCGGTCACCTCCATGCAGCAGAGCTGGAAGCGACGCTGGAGGTCCGTGGATTACGCCAGACATGGAGGGCTTTTTCGGGCTTATTCAAGTGGTGTACGAGGGTATATGTTTGTGTTTTTTATTTCTAATAAAGGATTTTTTCGTGTGTGTGTGTTTATTTACTGTCACTTACAGATTAATCATGGAAAGTATCTCGGGGAGACGCCTGACATGATTAATCTAGGACTTATTGGCAGCTATGGGCTGCCAATAACTCCTTATTACCCCGATTTGCCAATGCACCAGGGCAAATCGGGAAGAGCCGGGTACAGTCCCAGAACTGACGCATCTAATGTATGCGGCAATTCTGGGCGGCTGTTGGCTGATATTGTTAGGCTGGGGGGATCCCCATAACGTGGAGCTCCCCATCCTGAGAATACCAGCCTTCAGCCGTATGGCTTTATCTGGCTGGTTTTAAAATTGGGGGGGGACCGCACAACGTTTTTTTTAATTATTTAATTATTTATTTCACTGCACAGTATAGACATGCCCACCGACTGCTGTGATTGGATGCAGTGAGACACCTGTCACTCAGCGTGGGGGCGGGTCTCCCTGCAACCAATCATAGGCGCCGGTGGGTGGGGAAAGCAGGGAATACGAGATTGTTTAATGGGCGGCCGGCTTTTTCAAAATAGTAAAAGCCGCCGGAGCAGTGTGAATGCCGTGCAGCGCCGTGCCGGGGATCGGTGAGTATGAGAGAGGGGGTAAGAGGGATAGACTGACATGGACAGAGAGAGAGGGACAGAGATAGTGACCGACTGACAGAGATTAGTGAATGACAGACATTGTGAGGCGCTTCAGAACGCAGCTTTTCAGCTGCGCTCTGAAGCGGACCTTTTTTAAGCTGCGGTGCAGAGCGCACATTGCCTCAGACACCAAAATCGTATGAGGGATGTGACACGTTTCAATTGACTAGGTTCGTGCAACAAAACGTTCAATTCTAGACAAAGATACGATGTGTTTGTGATCAACGGTTTTGCGTTGAATCCTGATCGCACATAGATGTCACACGCAGATACCTCACAAACGATGCCGGATGTGCGTCACTTACAACTTCACCCCTACGACAGATTGTGAGATATATTGAAGCGTGTAAAGCCGGCTTTAAACTTCATGGAAGCATCAGACACATGAGCGCCTTCTTGCTGCACTATCTGCAACATGATGTTCGTATTGTACAAGATTAAATTTAGCAAGATGCTTCCCCACCTGGAAAGGGACTTGCGGATGCTGGAGTATCGAAACAAGCTTGTAGACCATCTTAGCAGTAGTTTTCCACAAGACAGCATTGAGACACACATCGTGCATCGCAGTTCTAAAATTCCAACACTGGAATGTCACGTTATCAACGCAGAAACATTAGCATCAGCAACAGTTCAAGGGGCAGAAGCTATTTCTGTAAGGTTTGGCACACATTTTTTAGACCATTGAATGCACCAGAAGAACAAAGTAGAAGACTGACCCATAGTGAACGAATGGAGAGGATGGTGCAGGAGTTTCTAGGGCTCAATATCAATGCCATATTGGGGGGATTGGACCCTTTTGCATTTTGGTCTTCAAAAATAGAAGAGTGGCCTGAGGTCGGCAGTCACGCCTTGGACGTTTTGGCTGGCCCGGCAGCTAGTGTTCTATTAGAATGTTTCTTGAGCACTGCTTTCAGTGTATTGATGGATTAGGGCATCCGGATGTCCTCTGAAAGTGAAGACCACCTAACTTTCATAAAAAGGAACAAGTTGTGGATGTCCAATGAATTTTCCACCCCAGTCCCAGACTGTGCAGACTACGTGATGCTGTAATGCCAGGATAGACATTTTTTTTTTCAGGCCTTGTTACAGGGCCGGTCCCAAGCATCCATTTAGTCTTAATTGTTGCCCCTTTTCCTGTTGTCTGGCCTTAATTTTTGGAAATGTGGATACTCTAGGTAGGGTCTCCAAATTGTCTTTTGTCTGTACTGTCAGGGTTCTTGGAGCAAGAGGCCTATGCCTGTCTGTTATATTGCTGTCTCTGGTGCTGTTTCAGGCCTTGTTCCAGGGCCAGTCCCACGCAGCCATGTTGCTTTGTTGGACTATTTGTAGTCTCTGCCAACTGTTACTATTTTTCCAGTTGTCTGATCTTAATTTTTATAAATGTAGACTCCAAGTAGGGTCTCCAAATTGACTTGTCTGTAGTGACAGGGTTCTGGGTTCAAGAGGCCTGTGACTCATACATCTCGGGATTTTTAAAATGAAAATACCAGGCCACATCCTGTGTTTAAGTCAACTCAATCAGGCAGTGCTTAACTCTTTCACGACCGTCCAGTTTTGCTCTTCCTGGTGTTTTTATTTCGCCATTCTTCTTCCGAGAGACGTAACTTTTTTATCTTTCAGTCAATATTGTCACATGAGGAACGAGCTATACTTTTGAATAAAGCCATGAGTTTTACCATATAGTGTACTGGAAAACAGCAAAAAAATTCCAAATGCAGAAAAATTGCAAAAAAAGTGTGATTCCACTATAGTTTGAGATATTTTATTTATAGTGTTCACTAAAAACTGATGTATCACTGTGATGCCTCAGATTATTGTGAGTTTGTAGACACCAAACATGAATAGGTTTACCTTTATCTAAGGGATTAAAAAATCAGAAGTTTGTCCAAAAAAAGTGGCATACATTTTGCGCCATTTTCCGCGACCCGTAGCATTCTCATTTTTTTTCGATCTTTGGCTCAGTGATGGCTTATGTTCTGCATCTTGAGATGTCATTTTTAACCGTACCATTTTTGCGCAGATGCTACGTTTTGATCGCCTGTTATTGTATTTTCCGCAAAATTTGTGGCAACCAAAAAGCGTAATTTTGGAGTTTAGAATTTTTTTTGCTGCTACGCTGTTTACCGATCAGATTAATTGATTTTATATTTTGATAGATTTGGCCTTTTTGAACGTGGATGTGTGAACCAAATGTGTGTATATTTTTATTTTTTTAACCCTTTAATTTTCAATTGGGCGAATGGGGGGAGTGACCTGCACTTGTAGGTTTATTTTTTTTTTAATTTTTCATGCGCCTCTAAATTTCTTATGTCAGTAATCTAGGAAGCTAATGGCTATGCCATAACAGTGGGACTGCACCATAAAATGTTTTGGAATCTTTTCAAACCCTCCCCCCCAAAGGTGTTTTCTCTGCCTTAGATTTGAACTCCTATTAAATCTAATGAGGTTCAAAAGGTTTGTCAAGCGATTCGGCGAACAAACTCAGGCTTGGCCAACCGAAGTTTGAAAGGTTTCCTCATCTCTAATTAAGAGGGAGTACCTCCCTTTCTCACCCATGAACCCTGGCACTGAATGGCAGCATTCCCAAATTCTGGCTGGTGGAAATGGACAATTTTAACCCCTTTACGACCAAGGATGTACCGGTATGTCCTTTTTTCGGGTACTTCATGACCAAGGACTTACCGGCTCATCCTAGCATTCATGCAATCACTGTGGCCATAGCAACGGCCATTGCATGATGGTACCTGCTGTTCCTTAGAGGAGGGAACCTTTGCTTGACCTCAGGGGGGTTGATATCTGCATCCAGGATCCACGATCGCTCTGATTGACTGTTCAATTCTGAAGATCTTGCTGGGATTTGTGTGCCAGAAATAATTTCTGCTTTTGACACCACTCACAGTGTTCCAGCTGCTGCCATCGTGATCCTGATCCTACTACCAAGTGCTGATCCCTTCTACAATCCTGATGCCTCTGATCCTGGTCCTGCTGCCTCTGATCATGGTCTTACACTCTCCTGATGCCTCTAATCGTGGTCCCCAAGGGGATTTTCCATTTTTCATTTACATTTTTTCCTCTCATTCTTCTGACAGACATAACTTTTACATTTTTCTGTCAATTTAGCCATATGAGGGCTCATTTTTTGCAGAACAAGTTGATCTCTTAAATAAAGCCATTAGTTTTACTATATAGTGTACTTGAAAATAGGAAAAAAAATCCAAATGTCGAGAAATATTGAAAAAAGTTCAATTATTTTGGGAGGGTTTTTTTATTCACCATGTTTACTATGTGGTGAAACTGACATGTGGGTAAGATGCCTCCCATTAGTACAAGGTCATAGATACCAAACATGTATACTTTTACTTTTATCTAAGGGGTGCAAAAATTTCAGAATTTTGTCCACTTTTGTCACCATTTTCTGAGACTCATAGCGTTCTGATTTTCCTTGTACCGATCAGATTAGTTGATTTTATATTTTGAGATATTGGGTATTTCTGAACTTGGTGATGCCAAATATGTTTATTTCTTTATTTTTTTTAACTGTTTTATTTTCAAATTCAATTTATTTTTATTTTTCATATCTTTTAAATCTTTTTTATATACAGTACAGACCAAAAGTTTGGACACACCTTCTCATCTCTAGAACAACTGTTAAGAGGAGACTTTGTGCAGCAGCCCTTCATGGTAAAAGTAGCTGCTAGGAAGCCACTGCTAAGGACAGGCAACAAGCAGAAGAGACTTGTTTGGGCTAAATAACACAAGGAATGGACATTAGACCAGTGGAAATCTGTGCTTTGGTCTGATGAGTCCAAATTTGAGATCTTTGGATCCAACCACCGTGTCTTTGTAGAAAAGGTGAACGGATGGACTCTACATGGCTTGGTTCCCACTGTGAAGCATGGAGGAGGAGGTGTGATGGTGTGGGGGTGCTTTGCTGGTGACACTGTTGGGGATTTATTCAAAATTGAAAGCATACAGAACCAGCATGCCTACCACAGCATCGTTCTATTCCATCCGGTTTGCATTTAGTTGGACCATCATTTATTTTTCAACAGGACAATGACCCCAAACACACCTCCAGGCTGTGTAATGGCTATTTGACTAAGCAGGAGAGTGATGGGGTTCTACGCCAGATGACCTGGTCTCTACAGTCACCAGACCTGAACCCAATCAAGGTGGTTTGGAGTGAGCTGGACCACAGAGTGAAGGCAAAAGGTCCAACAAGTTCTAAGCATCTCTGGGAACTCCTTCAAGACTGTTGGAAAACCATCTTACTACTCCCCCTAGGGGACTTTATCACTACACAGTATGATCGCCTGTGCATTTCTACTGCTTCGCTTTTAGCAGCAGAAATGCTCATGTTCTATAAGTGCTGGAGCTCGGTTGGCTCTCACTGGAAGTGCCAGGTGTCATCAACTGACTCCACGCTACCATGTGACAACACTTTGGTGTCCCATGATTGCATCCCTGCTGTGCTGTTACGCTGTTCGAAAGCGCGATCTAAGAGGTTAACAGGCATGAATGGATCTCCAATCCACCTGCGCCTGTTAGCCACACATGTCTGATAATCAGTTCAGCAGACATGTGCGGGGATTATGTCCTTGGTCGTAAAGGGGTTAAACAGTGGGTCATTACAGGAGTCTGACAGCTGTGTTATCTTTAGGGAAACACGGTATGTATAATTGTCCTGCTCTTACCTCCATTTGCTTACTTTTACAGCCCCCTAGCCCTTACTAAGACCATTTTACAGCACTTAAGTTTGGATCCCAATTGACTTATATGAGGTGCGGCTGTGGGTTCTAGTTCGGGTAAAATCCTGGTATCCAGACTGGATTTTGGACTAAAGTTCTTCCAAACCCAGCAAACCCGAACATCCACAGGTCCGTTCATCCCTACACAGTATCACTTACAATGTGAATCCTGCTTCTTCCACTGTCCCCTTCTAACTGTGAGAATTTGGGGTGCCTCAGGTCAGAGAGTAGAGAGCAGGGGAGGAGGTTCACAGCATGGGACAGCACACCAGGACTAGGAAGCGGTTATCATATGTATGGGATAGTGCAGTCTCTAAATAGGAACAGTATATTCAAAACTTATTATGGGATATAAGGGCACATATGGTTTCTTCACCTCCATATAGAAATCATTATCAAAAATGAATGCACTTCAAACTGCCTTAATTATGCTATAGCTATTTTTTACTGTTTAAAATTATCAGATCCAATTAGATATCGATCACAGTATTCAAACATTGTATACCATACATTACCATAAACAATAGAACATTTTCAGTCCTTGATAAATAATCAGAGGCATATCATAAAAGTAGGAATGCCTTCATAAAAAAAATCCAGGCTCTAAGACGAGATGCAATCACCCGAGCAGTGGGTTCCAAATCCACAGACACATGCCTTCTCAAACATGTGGCTTTGGAACATGTCATAGATATAAACACTGACTTATTAATAAGTAAATTTACATAAATATCTCATAAAAATTATTTAAATAATTTAGCCTACTAAGAAACTGTATATAAAGCATTAATTGTCACAAAATGTTCTTAGTGTTACACTATATAAAAGAAGAAAGTTACAATCCAACAATAGCAAATCTTTGTATTGATTTTAGAAAAAACACTCCATGTTAATTGTACATTTAAACCCATAGGGGTCAGTGAATTCACAGTAAAAACCCAATAAGCTTCTCTCTGTAGCAGCCGTTTTTTGACTACATCTGAATTACTCCCTTGTACATTTTCTAAAATTAACTATCTAAGGTTTGATGCAACATGTCTGGCTTCAAAAAGTGTTTAGCAACACCTGTGTTTTAACTCTTTAAATGTTGTTCCTTTTTTATTAAAATTCTGTAGCGACTGTAATTGAATTTTTTCAGCGTAATTTTTTTTTTATTGGTGAACGATATTCTGTAAGTCAAATTGTAATAAATTGTCTAGTTTGGCCAATATACACTATCCCGCATGGGTATTTTATCATATAGATAATTTTTTGACCATTGCAGGTTTTAAAGCTGTGGAGTTCTATTTTATAGCCTTTAGTAGGATGATTGTTCTTCTATAATTAAAAGTACCACAATCAATTTTGACATGATAGGCTAGGAAAAGTTCCAGGTCTACTGGAATTAAGAAAGGTTTGCTTGGATTTCCTATATCTGCACTAATCAACTCTTCACCAATTGTTTTCCTTTTTTTATCAATATATTTAGGATGGTCTTTAAAAATTGTAGCATATTTCTGACTATATTTTAAAATGGCCAAATATTTGGAAATATATTTTTTAATAAGTCATGAATTACAATCATGATTTGATTGTTTTTATGATTTTTATTTTTTGGTATAATAAATTGTTCTTTTTTTGTTGTTCTACTTCATCACCAATTTTTTAACCCACTTATTAGGATAGCCTCCTTTCTCAAAATGATGTATTAGTCTCAACTTTTGTTTGTGATATTCCTTATCAGAACTACAAATACATCCAGTGCTAATGAATTACCCTTTAGGGATTCCTTTAAATTTCTACACGGCATGATAACTGTCAAATCTCAAGATATTTTTACAATCAGGGGGTTTTAAAAGCAGATCAGTACTGACACTATTATTGGAGTTCCTACAAATGGTAATATCTAGATAATAAATGATATTTGGATATTTTACCAAGGAAAACTAGATAAGCTCAAGGCAGGAATTCAGGAATTCTAAAAATGACAACAAAACACTTTCAGAACTACTCCAAAGCATAAAAACATTGTTCACATAACGTGTTCAGAATGTGATTTGTGAACTCCAAACTGAATTAAACACAAAATTACACTGAAAGTTGGGCATAAAAATGTTTGCATAACTAGAGGCTACTGGCAACCAGATTGAAGAATCTTGTAGTTGGAGGAAAAATATCTCTCCATATTTGATATACTTTTTGTAAAAATTATATCCAACAGAGAAAGAATAAAATTAATAGTGGAGTTATTAATAGATATGTGGTGCCCCTGAGGCTTTAGTCACCACAAAGATATTGCATCTCAGCCAGAGGTGTGGTATTCCATCCTGGATAAGGAGGAGGTCAACACCGGTTCACGCAAAAGCAAAACACCCAGGCTCAGAAACACCTCATCAGACATAGCAAAGGCATGATTATACCCGAAGCCAGGCTTGGGGGGTGAAGTCTTAGGAGTGGGAATACAACAGTACAAGTGGGAACACAGAGTGAACTGTGGGGTCGGAAAGTGAGGAGCAGTGGAAGAGCAAAGACCTGCGGCCTCGAGCTTCTGCAGCTCGGCCCAGGCCCAGACAGAAGAGGTCCTAGAAACCATAGGCGTTAATCTTCCGTGGCCTTGTTCCACATATAATCAACAGGTGGAAGGACTGGGTTGCAACACGAGGACTGGTCCCTAGGCTAGAGGAGAAGAACCCACGTTCTCCACTAGCAAAACGAGCGGCTGAGGTGACTTCAAGCACCGCAGCTACACACTGCACACAAATTTGCTTTAAGGTGACACAAAAGGACCAATTGATAGAGCTTCACACCACAAAACAGGGTCCATGGGCACTAACACAGGGTTCAGTGAGCAATGGCGCAAGGCAGGAGGGCAAAGCAAGCGCAGAGACGACCAGGGAGAGTACACTTAAGAAAGGTGCACAGGACTCGACCTCTGAACTACCTGGGATTGGCTGGAGCCCATCACAGTGGAACCCAGCACTCCAAAGGCGGTCACTGGCATGTCATGTTACCTTGTAACCTGCTACAGTGAGTAAAAACCTTGAGACTGCATCCCTGTGTCGCGCTGTTATTCGCCTGCGCCCACCATTATAGACAAAACAACTACCAACACCATCCGCCCTGGGGCCCAGCTCTACCTATGGAGAGCTACACCATCTAAGCTGTTTCATCATCTGCTCCGGAGAGTCCCATCCCGCAGTGGCGGCACCTATCTTGCCGCATGGCGGCCCTTTAACCCCCAATCTGACTGTCAGTGCCATCGCAGTGTCCTTCCAGCAGCAGTTGCTGAAACTGCAAGCAGAGTGGGAACAGCGCCAGGCAAGATGGGAGGAGATGGAGGCCCGCAACATGGCCACAAAGAATCGGCTTCACAAGGTCAGACCAACAGAGCGGGAACCGCTAAGTTATGGGAAGGTCATCCAGTTCGATCTGGAGAAAGGAGGAGGCTTTGTCATTGAGACCGGTCTCATGAGGGACATATTTGTTTCCCGGCGGGATGTGGAAGCCCACCTCCAAAAAGGCCATACAAAACGTAACCTCTTCCCCAGTGATATGGTCGCGTATAATCACTACAAAGGCGAATGTGGGTGGTATGCCCTAAATGTGCAGCACCTGGAAATAGCACCAGAGTGTGCATCTGACTGGTAGACTGCCAACTAAGTTCATTTGAAAAGTTTAATAATGTAAATATGCTTTGATGATGTTTTCTTTTGTGTGAGTTAAATGGACAACTGGGTTACTGGACTATGTGTGGCCAGGACTTCCTGTGTAAATAGTTGCACTGATTACAACACCCCCTAGCAGAATACTCAGATCACAGGAGATAAAACCCATCTAGTGTGGCAGAAGTAACGAAGCGTGATCAGGAACGCTATGTAACCCACCCAGAGTCTACATTGGGGGTTTTCTTATGGTGGGTCCCCCACTTTGTTTTCTTGCTGCTAAAAGTTTGCACAGATCAGGATCGGTGCAAGGACAGTTGGCATCGTGCTCTCCAACAAAACTTTATTATACAAAAGCTGATGTTTTATACTGACAAGTTTTATAGTGTAATGTAATAGTTTATCATGTTGGTAATGTTTAAGTGAGTGCCTCCCATAAAGGGAAGAAAAATGTTTAAAATGTTTACAGCATACAAAAATATGCAAGTCTTACTTCATTGTATTTTTGTCTTGTTCGAGCTCGAGGACGTGGTGGGATTTGCTGTGGGGGAGTGTTGTGCCCCTGAAGCTTCAGTCGCCACAGAGGTACTGCATTTCAGCCAGAGGTGGGGTATTCCATCCTGGGTAAGGAGGAAGTCAGCATCGGTTCATGCAAAAGCACAACACCCAGGCTCAGAAACACTTCATCAGACATGGCAAGGGCGTGATTATACCCGAAGCCAGGCTGGGGGGTGGAGTCTTAGGAGTGGGAACACAATAGTACATGTGGAAACACAGTGTGAAGTGTGGAGTCAGAGAGTGAGGAGCTGTGGAGGAGCGAAGACCTGCGGCCTGGAGCTTCTGCAGCTCGGCCCAGGCCCAGACAGAAGGGGTCCTAGAAACCATAGGAGTTAACCTTCCGTGGCCTTGTTCCACATATAATCAATGGGTGGAAGGACTTAGTCGCAACACTGGGACTGGTGCTTAGGCTAGAGGAGGACCTACATACTCCACTAGCAAAACCAGTGGCTGAGGTGACTTCAAGCACCGCAGCCACACACTGCACACGAATTCGCTGTCAGGTGACCCAAAAGGTTGAAGGGATAGAGCTTCACGCCACCCAACAGGGTCCATGGGCACTGACATTGGGTTCAGTGAGCGAGGGCGCAAGGCAGGAGGGTGAAGCAATCAGAGACGACCAGGGAAGGTACACTTAAGAAAGGTGCACCGGACTCGACTTCCAAACTACCTGGGATTGGCTGGAACCCTTCACAGTGGAATCCAGGACTCCAAAGGCGGTCACTGGGATGTCATGTTACCTTGGCACTTGCTACAGTGAGTAAAAACCTTGAGACTGCATCCCTGTGTCGCGCCGTTATTTGTCTGCGCCCACCAATATAGACTAAAACTACTACTTCCACCATCGGCCCTGAGGCCCAGCTCTACCTGTGGAGAGCTACACCATCTAAGCTGTGTCATTATCTGCCCCAGGGAGCCCAATCCCACAGCGGCAGCACCTAACTTGCCGCATACCACAGGTGGCATCATGAATAAACTGTCATTAATCCTTTCCTATTCCCTAAACGACACCGCCAGGGTCACGCAGCCGGGCCATGCCAGTGCGGCAGCCCAGGAGCAGAACCGCCACCCGGTAATGAGTCACTCCATGGCCCCGGTGCAGGCGTGTCAGATGCATCTTCACGAGCAGCACACTAATGCCATTCCCTCGGTGTATATCAAGAGTACATAAAAGTGCTACATTACTCAAATCTAAATTTGATGTAAGCTGGAGGAATTCAGTAGTATCACACACGCAGTTGGGAAGGCAGATAATAGTTTTTTGTAGAAAATAATCAACACATTTTCAATGGGTGGAGAATGGAATTAATCCCAGATACAATGAGTCTCTGTGACAGTTCACTTTCTGAAAGTGATGGAGTTTACTCACTTGGCTGGTGATGAGAGGTAGCATGCAGGAAAACACTTCCATTAAAAGTCCAACAGGTTATTAAATAAGCACATGAACCTCTCCAGGATCACAACAAATAGCCTCTTCAGGCTTAAAGAAACATAACTATATTGTATACAGTTTGTTTACCTCACTTGCAGTACACCCACTGAGGTTCAGATACACTCCTCCACAATAGTATCCCATTGACTAGACAATTATGCATAAACACAGATTTTAGTCCGTTACCTTCGCGGTATGCCCACACATCTTCGGATACACTTCTCTAGTATCACAGTGGGGCTATGTCCGACTCCATTCACTCACCCCGGGGAGATGAAGCAAACCCTCACTTCTCTCAGAGGATTCCTACCAGAGGCTTAAATCATCTACACACAGTCCAGGTCAGGATTTACCAATCCTCTCTTCACACTAAGGGGCACTTTGCACACTGCGACATCGCAGGCCGATGCTGCGATGCCGAGTGCGATAGTGCCCGCCCCCGTCGCAGCAGCGATATGTGGTGATAGCTGGCGTAGCGAAAGTTATCGCTACGCCAGCTTCACACACACACTCACCTGCCGTGCGACGTCCCTGTGGCCGGCGACCCGCCTCCTTGTTAAGGGGGCGGGTCGTGCGGCGTCACTGCGACGTCACACGGCAGGCGGCCAATCAGAGCGGAGGGGCGGAGATGAGCAGGATGTAAACATCCTGCCCACCTCCTTCCTTCCGCATATCCTACGGAAGCCGCAGTGAGGCCGGTAGGAGACGTTCCTCGCTCCTGCGACTTCACACACAGCGATGTGTGCTGCCGCAGGAGCGAGGAACAACATCGGACTGTCGCGTCAGCGTAATCATGGATTACGCCGACGCTGCACCGATGATACGATTACGACGCTTTTGCGCTCGTTAATCGTATCATCCAGGCTTTACACACTGCGATGTCGCATGCGATGCCGGAAGTGCGTCATTTTCAATTTGACCCCACCGACATCGCACCTGCGATGTCGCAGTGTGCAAAGTGCCCCAAAGAATGCTTCACAGAGGCTTCACTGACCCACAGTGTCCTCACACTGAACATGTCCAAAACACAGTCTCCATTTTACAAACAAGAGACAAGCTTATGAGTAAGAGAATGTAGATAGCCAGACTCACCCATTTCTCCAGCTACATGTAAACTTGGCCATGTAACTACTTTAACAAAACACTTGGCACTACAATTACCAGAATGGATCTCCAGGTTTACACCCCTTCTGTGGTACATACTGTATACATACAATGCAATTACAATATAGCTGTCCACCATTCTAAATATCCCTTCCCCTCTGCCCATATGGCTAAGCACCATTTCTTTCTAGACCAGAGAGTCTTCTCTGTCTACTTTGGGCTTCATCCCTTGAGACACAGTCTGTAACTGTCACCAGACCATCTCTTAGATATGCCTCTTTGTCACACCTCTCTCTCCATGACAGCCTCCAACGGTTAGGCTATGTGCGCACGTTGCGTAATTACATGCAGTTACGCTGCGATTTGTAGCGCAGCGTAACTGCATGTGTCCTGTGTGTCGCCCTGGACAAGCCAAGGGCCACAGAGCACAACACCTACACACCCCACACTCCCTGCAGGCACATCAAGGTCAGACACAAAAGCCTTGTTGCCTTCCTCCAAGGGCTGATGTCCACACCAGGGGGTGGAGCCAGGCGGTTGGTCTCCACCCACAGAGGAGTTCACAGTCCTGGAGGAGGGAAAACAGGCAGTCTAGTTTAGAGGAGGAAGTGGAAGGAGGTGAAGTAGAGAGATAGAGTTTGGAGAGGAAAGAGAGCAGTTGGAGTAGTAAAAGTGGAAAGAGAAAAGTGACAGCAAGACAGCCTGAAGTGAGTCCGGGTGTGTGGCCCGGACAGATCAGCAAGGTTGGCAGACGGTGGTGACCGTCTGTAGGAGTGGCCAATTGGAGTCTACCGTAAGGACCGTGGACGGGTGGTGGCCCGGCGGTACCAGACCGGTACACAAAGAGAAGCCAGCACCAGTGGCAGGGGCTTTTCGGACCCCGGCAAGGCTAGGAGTCGCCGTGAAGTTGCCAAATCCGTTAGTGAAGGGGACCTCCGGGTGTCCAAACAGTCAAGTCCCGACAGAAGGCAACCGTCCAACCGTGAAGGGGAGACACTGCCACCGCCAAGGGCAACCGTTTCCCAGGGCCAGCGCCTGCGGGCAAAAGGGGCTCCTCCGGCCTACATCCAAGTCCGGGAGCGGGTTACCGGTGGGAACCCATCGGAATCAACATAGAACATAGGTGCAGGGAGAGACAGTCACCGCTAACCTGCAGGGAACAACCACACCGCAGCCGTCCGAGGGACCCGTCCATCCAGCCGTTTGTTTTACCGTGAACTGTGTCATCATCATTGGGCTGAGTGAGTACCTCCGTGCCGTGCGGCACAGCGCTGCCCCTGCGACCCTGCACCTCATTAGGCCCCGCAACCCGCCTGTCATTCAACCCTTACCCCATCACCGGGCCCCGGGACAACCAACCCCCTACCCACGGAGGAGAGAAATAACAACTCGGCTGCTCCCTGTCACCGCTCCCGGGATCCCCGTCTAGAGCAGCGGTGGTGTCACCAAAATCACCACAACCATGGGTGGCGTCATGGACAATATCCCCAAAACCCAAACCACCCCTTTTCACTCACGGGCGAGGAGCGCCGCTCGAGTCCCCGGGATCCGGCCCATCGCTCGAGCCACCGAGCAGCAGCAGCCGCAGAGCAGCGGCAGCCGGACCCGAGCAGTGGGAGAGCGCAGCGTCCCCTCCTCCGCCCGCGACAACTTGGCGTCACGAACAGGATCTTACCACTTTGCCGTCTGGTAGAGGTGCGCCTTGTTACCGCCGAAGGTGTCCGGCCGAAAAATTTCAGAAGCCGCCATCTTTGGCGCGAAAAGTTCCCGCTCGAGCGTCTCCTCGAGTAGTGGAGGCGCGAATGCCAAAACCCCGCCCCGAGAGAGGAGGAGCCGGAAAGAGGCTAAGGGAGACGGAATGGCGGCTGGCCGCATGTGAGCGCGGCTATAGAAGCAGGGACGCCAGGACCCTGCGGCCATTTACTGGTTCCTGGAACAGGCCGCTGCTAAGGATGCTGAGTCCGACCGACAACACCGTGGTCTCTGCGTCTGGCACCGCAGCATGGGTGGAAGTCCGGACGTCCAGCTAAGCAGCCGTCTGCAGGTCCGCATGCAGCTCCTCCTGGAGGAGTGGGAGGCCGACATGGCGGAAGTGGTGGCGGCCATACGGAGATGTGAGGTGGAGGGAGTCTTGGAAGGGAGGATAAGTGACCCAAGCCCCTGTACCCCTAGTGGGTCGGTCATCGCGGCTGAGGGACCCGGTCCATACCTGCTCGCCCTGCTACCTCCCCCGCTACCCGTGTTGGCTGCTGCTGCCCCGCCACTAGGCCCGCTACCACCACCACCGGTAGCGGTACCCTGCCAATCCGCCCCGGCGGACCGACCTGCAGCCGAAGCCCGTGACCACCCTGATCCGCTTGCATGGAAGAAGCCGATGGCTGAGCCCGTCAGCAAAGATGCACCGGAGGCACGGTGGGGATGCAGCTGCCAGGAGGCAGAGGAGGCCATGTCACAGCGGGGTGCCTCATTACCGAAGGTATTGGTCGCAGCCGGCATGGGGGAACTCCGGCTGGGCCCATCCCCCACCCCGACTGAACCGGAGCAAGCAGAAAGTGCTCATACTGGGAGCGGCGGCAACGGCAGCTGCGCAGGGAGATCGATGCCCGAGAGGGGTGTAGAGCGGATGTGCATGCCCGCATGTGTATGGAGGAAGATCACCGGCAGCGAGCTACCATCGGGGTCCAGAGCGGTGCACCATGTGAAGGTGGCACTAGAGCCCCGCGATTGAGGATGGACTGTTAAGCCGGCGGTCCTCCGCCTAAAAGTTGTCCCCGTTGGGACCACCAGAGTGCTGTTTCAAGTTAAAGGAATGAATGATAAGTCAATGATAACCGTGAAAAGTCACCTGATTGCACCCTGATTTGGAACCGGTCGTAGCCGGCAACTGGTCCCCGTTGGGACCCCCTTCACTTTACATAGAAACTTCTATGAACAGGCCCGAGAACTTGCAGGGCAACCGCAAACTTAGTGGCTTGTAAATAAAAATGTTGTTGCAGCTTCCACCGTTACCGCCTCCGGAGAGGCAGATTGGAGGGAGGGCCCGCAGTGGAGTAGGTTGGGGTCCAGCCACCACCGGAACCGGTGGCCATCCTCTGGAGGTTTCAGGGGCTCCCCATGGACGTGGGTCCCCTGAAAAGGACAGAACCCGCTCGGGCAACTTGTGCAGGACTGGGGTCAAGGGGTGCTGCCTGTTTGCTTAGGGGCAGCATCAGGGCCAGGTTGCTTAGATGGGAGAGAGCGGACGCCGTAACCGTTTACCATTGCAACGTTTAAGTAAGAGTACCTCCCGATGTGGGAAGATGTTATTATACTTGTATGTCTGTTACCGTTTTACCTTTTATATTTTCCAGTTGGTGAAAATAAAACCGGTGATGGACGGGCAGCCCGAGGACGGTCTGCATTTTGCTAAGGGGGAATGTGTCGCCCTGGACAAGCCAGGGGCCACAGAGCACAACACCTACACACCCCACACTCCCTGCAGGCACATCAAGGTCAGACACAAAACCCTTGTTGCCTTCCTCCAGGGGCTGATGTCCACACCAGAGGGTGGAGCCAGGCGGTTGGTCTCCACCCACAGAGGAGTTCACAGTCCTGGAGGAGGGAAAACAGGCAGTCTAGTTTAGAGGAGGAAGTGGAAGGAGGTGAAGTAGAGAGATAGAGTTTGGAGAGGAAAGAGAGCAGTTGGAGTAGTAAAAGTGGAAAGAGAAAAGTGACAGCAAGACAGCCTGAAGTGAGTCCGCGTGTGTGGCCCGGACAGATCAGCAAGGTTGGCAGACGGTGGTGACCGTCTGTAGGAGTGGCCAATTGGAGTCTACCGTAAGGACCGTGGACGGGTGGTGGCCCGGCGGTACCGGACCGGTACACAAAGAGAAGCCAGCACCAGTGGCAGGGGCTTTTCGGACCCCGGCAAGGCTAGGAGTCGCCGTGAAGTTGCCGAATCCGTTAGTGAAGGGGACCTCCGGGTTTCCAAACAGTCAAGTCCCGACAGAAGGCAACCGTCCAGCCGTGAAGGGGAGACACCGCCACCGCCAAGGGCAACCGTTTCCCAGGGCCAGCGCCTGCGGGCAAAAGGGGCTCCTCCGGCCTACATCCAAGTCGGGGAGCATGTTACCGGTGGGAACCCATCGGAATCAACATAGAACATAGGTGCAGGGAGAGACAGTCACCGCTAACCTGCAGGGAACAACCACACCGCAGCCGTCCGAGGGACCCATCCATCCAGCCGCTTGTTTTACCGTGAACTGTGTCATCATCATTGGGCTGAGTGAGTACCTCCGTGCCGTGCGGCACAGCGCTGGCCCTGCGACCCTGCACCTCATTAGGCCCCGCAACCTGCCTGTCATTCAACCCTTACCCCATCACCGGGCCCCGGGACAACCAACCCCCTACCCACGGAGGGGAGAAATAACAACTCGGCTGCTCCCTGTCACCACTCCCGGGATTCCCGTCTAGAGCAGCGGTGGTGTCACCAAAATCACCACAACCGTGGGTGGCGTCACGGACAATATCCCCAAAACCCAAACCACCCCTTTTCACTCACGGGCGAGGAGCGCCGCTCGAGTCCCCGGGATCTGGCCCATCGCTCGAGCCACCGAGCAGCAGCAGCCGCAGAGCAGCGGCAGCCAGACCCGAGCAGTGGGAGAGCGCAGCGTCCCCTCCTCCGCCCGCGACATCCTGCGTCCCCTGCATAATCTATGGAGATTGTGCAGGGGCCGTGCGCCTGTGGCGTCTTAGAGCGCAGCGCTTCGGCTGCTGCCCGAAGCGCGCGTTCTAAGAAGTGACATGTCACTTCTTCCGTGCGCTTTACCGGCAGCCCCTGCTCTGTCTATGACAGGAGCTGCATGCAGAGCGCACGTTCTCTGCCGGCACCATGCGCTTCAGAACGGAGCTTTTCAGCTGCGCTCTGAAGCGTACCTTTTAGGTGCGGTGCAGAGCGCACACGTGCGCACATAGCCTTAGTGTGATATTGAGACCCCCTCATAATCTGATGTAGCCGGCTCTGACTGGGAGTTATCTAGTATGCTACCAGGGCTACTATCTTGGCATTTAAGCCTCGTGCTGAAAGGAGATTTCCCACTTTTATATCCTCCGCATCCTCTTATTGCAGATCTATTTTGTCCTCTTCTTCCAGGGTATCTTTTTCTGTCTCTTCATTGGCGCATTTTCCTATCACCATCCTCAGCTACAGACCAGTTACTAAATCCATCCTTTCATTTGGATTCCATTTTAGAGGGCTTGAACCCTTGAGAGTCTGTACTAGAGCCTGATGTATAATTGTATTTTCTATGACCTTTGCTTCTTCCCTTATGGGACCCACTTCTTTTGCATTCTGAGTTAACAAGTTCAACCAGTAGGTCCCACTTCTTCTCTGCGTCACGACTCAAAAATGGTTGCCACCTCATAGCAACTTGCGAATTTGTTACGCAATCCTCCGTCCTTTCAGATTCCACTGCTTCAATTTTTATACGTATCCCAGGCGATATTCTAGAAAAATCTGTGCTTTTTCAACACAATCCTTTGTTCCTACAACAAATAGAACCATACCAAATTCACAGGGTATCTTGACTTCATTACGATCATCAACTCTCACTCTCATCACATCGTACTTATACAAATTTTCCTGGATGACTCTTCCATTTCTTCCAATTTCTTTCTTCACTGGATTTTTTGGCACCTGTATGAAATCTTCCACAAACTCCAACAACCTTTGAGCTTTATTAACTGCTTCACGACTTTGTCCGCAAATTCGAAATGTTCATGTATCTTTTTTGAACTTTATGGCTATGATACTTGGAATCTTCCTGGCTTGCTGAACATTATATCTCTCAGTACTCATATGGTAAGCCCTATTAAATCTTTTCTCACCACTATCACTTCTTGAAATGCTGCAGTCAGCTGTTTCATATTCTCTAAGCATCTGGTGGCTTTTTCCTTCTTTAACCCCTTAACGACCTTTGACGGATCTTTCCGTCATGGAGAGTGTGCCGTTAAACCCCGCCCCCTGCCGCGGGCAGGATGCGGCGATCGGCACACATATCAGCTGTTTTCAACAGCTGACATGTGTGTCAGCATGTTACGAGTGGAATCGCATTCCAACCGTAACATTAATCCCTTACATCTCGCTGCCAAAGTCTGGCAGAGAGATGTATATACGCGCGGTCAAGATTTTTACTTACCGCCGCCCCCACCGGAAGTCACGTGAGTGATCACGTGACTTTCAGTGGTTGCCATAGTAGCACAGGGTCATGTGATGACGCCTGTAGCTAACATGAGTCACTTCCTCTCAAAGCCGGAATACAGCCGGCATTGAAAGTAAAGCACCAAATCTGCAGTTCTCAGCTCTGTAGCTGTGATCTGTAGATAGGGCAGAGCGATCGGATTGCTGATTGCTATAGCCCCCTGTTACGGTTGCTGCGAGCACTGGAGACTATGTCCAGATTTCTTGCTACTGCACATGTGCGAGCGCTGGAGACTAAGTCCAGATTTCTTGCTACTGCACATGTGCGAGCGCTGGAGACTAAGTCCAGATTTCTTGCTACTGCACATGTGCGAGCGCCGGAGACTAAGTCCAATCTTGGAGCCATTGCACATGTGCGGGTGACATCATCGCTGACACGAGGTCACATGTCTCTGACACCTTCAATGCCGATTGGTCGCTGGTCATGTGCTTGTGACGTCTTGCTCGGTGATAGGCCAGCATGACGTCACTCCTGTCGTTCTGGCAGCGGATTGGCTCTGGTGTCCTCCATCTTGGATGAGGCACAGAGTCTATATAAGACCCTGACACACGCCGCATGGTGCTCAGTCCTCTTGGTTCATGCATATGAGTAGACGCTCTGTGCGCGTTCCTCTAGGCATTCCTCTGTCTATGCTAGGTGAGCGCTACCGGCAGGGTAGCGTTCTTATACCTTACAGCTTCGGCTGCTGTCCGTATCCTTACCTCTTAGGGGAGCGGACATAGGCAGGTGCCTGAGGCACATGGTCTGGCTGGGCCTTGTGATTCTACTCGTAGGTGGACGTTGCCGCTAGGGTAACGTTCCTTATACTGCGTCTGGCAGTTGTTCGTATCCTCGCACACTAGGGGAGCGAACAGAGGTAGGAGCTTTGTGCGGCTTACGCTGCTGTTCGTCTCTTTTGCACCACTAGAAGAGCGGACCTAGGCAGGTGCCATATCTAGTGGTTCGTGTCCTCGCACACTAGTGGAGCGAACGCAGGTAGGAGCTTTGTGCGGCTTATGCTGCTGTTCGTCTCTTTTGCACCACTAGAAGAGCGGACCTAGGTAGGTGCCATTTCGCACACATTGCCTTTGTCTCTGTGATTATTAACAGAGATCATTCCACACACCCTCCAAGTAAGGGAGGAATTGCTTTACTTATTATATTTACTTACTTATTATATCCTTCTGTGAGTTAACAGAGGTATTGCACTCTGCCATAGTCTGCAGCAAAGTCTTTGCACGGTGGACCCTGACTGTCTGATACTCCTTTCGGTTATTATCAGACAGCCCCCCGTAACATTAGGACTGAGCCAAGGGTCTGGCAGTTATGGCAGAATATCAGCAGTTACACCGTTACATACAAGTACTTGAGTCACGGCTCAAGAGTATAGAGGATAAACCTCAGACCATGGTGACATCTGCACATGATCCTCGACTTGCTCTGCCAAACAGATATTCTGGCGATGCCAGATCATGTCGTGGTTTCATTAGTCAGTGTCAGATACACCTAGAGGTCAACTCTTCTCGCTTCTCTACGGAGAGGTCCAGAGTAGGCTTTATCATCTCCTTACTTCAGGACAAAGCCTTAGAATGGGCGACTCCCCTATGGGAGCGCTCTGATGTGGTTACTCTGAGACATCAAGACTTTCTTGATGCTCTTAAGGCGGTATTCATGGGTCCGCAGGTTACCCATGATGCGGCCCTGAGACTGTTAGATCTATCTCAGGGTTCGTTATCCACTAGTTCTTATGCCATTGCTTTTAGAACTCTGGTGGCAGAACTAGATTGGCCAGAGAAGGTGTTGATTCCTATCTTCTGGAGAGGGTTGGCAGGCTATGTCAAGGATGCCCTTGCTACTCGTGAGGTCCCTGCTTCTCTGGAGGACTTGATCACAGTAGCAACGAGGATCGATGTACGCCATAAGGAACGTAGACTCGAGGTCTCTTCCTCACGCCCTAAGCATCGGGCTATTCCAGTTGTTGAGGGTCCACTACCATCTTCCTCAGCATCTGAAACATCTCCCACTCCTATGGAGTTAGGTCATACGTTCTCCAGACTACGCAAGTCTGGTCCTCCTATATGTTACGTATGTCGTCAGGCTGGGCACTATGCCAACAAGTGTCCTAGTCGTCAGGGAAACTCCCTGGTCTAGTAACCATTAGAGGGGGGTTACTAGAGACGTCTTCTGCACCCTCTAAGTGTTGTATCCCAGGTCAGCTCTCGTTATCTGAGAATACATGGCCTATTATGGCTTTTGTGGATTCCGGAGCTGACGGGATTTTTGTGTCCTCAGGATTTGTAAAGGGACACAATATTCCCTCTATCATGTTAGAGGCGCCTATTCCTGTCCGTGTTGTTAATGGAACTATGTTGTCTGACTCCATTACATTGAGGACAGTTCCCTTGCGCCTTTCCCTGTCTCAGGGTCACATAGAGGAGATTTCTTTTCTTGTTTTGCCTGAGGGTATAGACGACGTCCTTCTGGGTCTTCCATGGCTTCGGACTCATGCTCCTCACATTGACTGGGAGTCTGACAGCATTATTAGTTGGGGTTCGAAATGTCAGTCCCGATGTCTTCCCTTACCACCTAAGGTCGTTGCGGTTGCATCAACTGATCTCTCTCCCATACCTACACCCTATTTGGATTTCGCTGACGTGTTCTCCAAACAGGGTGCTGAGGTTCTTCCACCCCATAGGCCGTATGACTGTGCCATAGACCTTATCCCAGGTTCGGTTCCACCTAAAGGCAGGGTTTACCCCCTGTCGATACCTGAGTCGGAGGCCATGTCGACCTATATAAGAGAGAGTTTAGAGAAGGGGTTCATTCGTAAGTCTGTCTCTCCCGCGGGAGCTGGGTTTTTCTTTGTTCGGAAGAAAGAGGGTGATTTGCGTCCCTGCATAGATTACAGGGGTCTCAACGCAATCACAATAAAGAACAAATACCCATTACCTTTAATTTCGGAGCTCTTTGACAGACTGAGAGGAGCTCAAGTTTTTACGAAGTTGGATCTGCGGGGTGCGTATAACTTGGTACGAATTCGAAAGGGTGACGAATGGAAGACCGCTTTTAACACCCGAGACGGTCACTATGAATACCTCGTCATGCCTTTTGGGTTATGTAATGCACCCGCAGTATTTCAGGACTTCGTAAACGATGTGTTCAGGGATTTACTGTTATCCTCAGTAGTGGTGTATCTAGACGACATCCTGATTTTTTCTCCTGATCTGGAGACTCATCGTCAGGATGTCGTTCGTGTCCTTTCCCGTTTAAGGGAGCACTCATTGTTTGCTAAACTCGAGAAATGTGTATTCGAGCAGTCCTCATTGCCTTTTTTGGGTTACATTATCTCACAAGAGGGTCTGGCTATGGATCCTGCGAAGCTCTCTGCTGTCCTGCAATGGTCCGAACCTCATTCCTTGAAGGCGGTGCAACGCTTCTTAGGATTCATAAATTATTACAGGCAGTTCATACCCCATTTTTCTACTTTGGTGGCCCCTTTGGTGGCCTTGACTAAGAAAGGTGCTAATCCCAAAGCCTGGTCTACTGAGACATCTCAGGCTTTTGAGGCAGTAAAAAGACACTTTTCAACTGCTCCCGTTCTTCAAAGACCCGATGAGAATAAGCCCTTCCTCTTAGAGGTTGATGCCTCTTCAGTGGGTGCTGGTGCGGTCTTGTATCAAAAGAACGGTGCAGGTAGAAAAAGGCCGTGTTTCTTCTTTGCTAAAACCTTTTCACCGGCAGAGAGAAACTATACCATTGGGGATAGGGAACTGCTCGCCTTGAGATTAGCCTTGGAGGAGTGGCGTCACTTGCTGGAAGGAGCGAAACATCCTTTCCAGGTCAATACAGACCATAAGAATCTGACGTACTTACAAACCGCTCAGCGTCTGAATCCTCGCCAAGCCCGCTGGTCCTTGTTTTTCTCCCGCTTTCACTTCTCCATCAACTATCTGTCTGGGAGTAAGAATAACAAGGCAGACGCCCTGTCTCGCTCTATGCTTTCTACCCAGGAAGAGATTGACGAACCTCGTCTTATCCTTCCCTCCAGGGTTTTTCATACGCTCTCCCCTGTGACGTTAGACCAAATCCCACCGGGCAAGACCTTTGTTCCGCCTGATCGACAGAATGATATACTGTCATGGGCCCACACCTCAAAGGTGGGTGGGCATTTTGGTATTAGGCGGACACGAGAGTTACTGGAGAGGTGGTATTGGTGGCCACACTTAGCCAGCCACGTCAAGAGATATGTCGGTTCCTGCTACTCGTGTGCTCGCAACCGTCCATTACGGCAGAGACCGGCTGGGCTCTTGCATCCTTTACCAGTGCCAGATAGACCATGGGAGGTGGTAGGCATGGACTTTGTGGGTGATCTTCCATGTTCACAGGGACATAGATTTGTGTGGGTCATTACGGACCATTTCTCCCGGATGGTTCATCTCGTACCGTTATCGAGAATCCCATCTTCCAGGGTACTAGCCAAACTATTCCTCAAGCATGTCTTTAGGCTTCACGGGATGCCAGATCGTATCATTTGTGATAGAGGCCCGCAATTTACTTCCCGTTTCTGGCGAGATCTTTGTAGCCTTCTGCAAATTGAGTTGAATCTCTCTTCGGCATACCATCCGGAGACTAATGGTTTGGTTGAACGTACCAATCAATCTATGATTATATACCTTCGACACTTTGTTGCTGAGAACCACGATAACTGGTCCTCCCTCCTACCCTGGGCAGAATTTGCCCTTAACAATTCGCTGGCTGAGGCCACTGGGCAGACACCGTTCATACTCAATAATGGGCAACACCCTAGGGTACCGGTACCGTTTCCCGCTGCTGCACCTCCTCCTCTTGTGGCCGACTGGGCAACTAATGCCAGAGAGGTTTGGGATCGGACTCAAGAGTCGATCCAAGCAGCTAAGGACCGTATGAAGACGGTGTCCGATCGGTTTCGTCGCCCGGCTCCTGTCTTTTCTCCAGGGGACTTTGTGTGGCTCTCTGCAAAACACGTGAGACTTAGAGTGAGCTCTGTCAAATTTGCTCCTCGCTTCCTGGGTCCTTATGAGGTTCTTCGACAGGTAAATCCTGTAGTCTATCAATTGAAGTTACCTGTCCATCTTAGGATTCATGACAAATTCCATGTCTCACTGCTAAAGCCGGCTATTTTACCTCACGCTCGTGAAGTGCACTCTCCTGCCTCTGATTCCTCTCGCTCTAGCTATGAGGTCTGAGCCATAGTTGGTTCTAAGATGGTTAGAGGGCGCAGGTTCTTCTTGATAGATTGGGAGGGCTATGGCCCGGAACATCGCTCTTGGGAGCCTGAGGAGGCTGTCCATGCTCCCGACTTAGTTGCCGATTACCTGCGTCGCCGGGAGGGGGGCCCTTGAGGGGGAGGTACTGTTACGGTTGCTGCGAGCACTGGAGACTATGTCCAGATTTCTTGCTACTGCACATGTGCGAGCGCTGGAGACTAAGTCCAGATTTCTTGCTACTGCACATGTGCGAGCGCTGGAGACTAAGTCCAGATTTCTTGCTACTGCACATGTGCGAGCGCTGGAGACTAAGTCCAGATTTCTTGCTACTGCACATGTGCGAGCGCCGGAGACTAAGTCCAATCTTGGAGCCATTGCACATGTGCGGGTGACATCATCGCTGACACGAGGTCACATGTCTCTGACACCTTCTATGCCGATTGGTCGCTGGTCATGTGCTTGTGACGTCTTGCTCGGTGATAGGCCAGCATGACGTCACTCCTGTCGTTCTGGCAGCGGATTGGCTCTGGTGTCCTCCATCTTGGATGAGGCACAGAGTCTATATAAGACCCTGACACACGCCGCATGGTGCTCAGTCCTCTTGGTTCATGCATATGAGTAGACGCTCTGTGCGCGTTCCTCTAGGCATTCCTCTGTCTATGCTAGGTGAGCGCTACCGGCAGGGTAGCGTTCTTATACCTTACAGCTTCGGCTGCTGTCCGTATCCTTACCTCTTAGGGGAGCGGACATAGGCAGGTGCCTGAGGCACATGGTCTGGCTGGGCCTTGTGATTCTACTCGTAGGTGGACGTTGCCGCTAGGGTAACGTTCCTTATACTGCGTCTGGCAGTTGTTCGTGTCCTCGCACACTAGTGGAGCGAACGCAGGTAGGAGCTTTGTGCGGCTTATGCTGCTGTTCGTCTCTTTTGCACCACTAGAAGAGCGGACCTAGGTAGGTGCCATTTCGCACACATTGCCTTTGTCTCTGTGATTATTAACAGAGATCATTCCACACACCCTCCAAGTAAGGGAGGAATTGCTTTACTTATTATATTTACTTACTTATTATATCCTTCTGTGAGTTAACAGAGGTATTGCACTCTGCCATAGTCTGCAGCAAAGTCTTTGCACGGTGGACCCTGACTGTCTGATACTCCTTTCGGTTATTATCAGACAGCCCCCCGTAACACCCCCTAAGGGGACTAGTAAAATAAAAAAAAAAGTTATGACTGGCAGTGTGATTTCCTCAGCAAGGTGCTCAACCTTCTCTGTACACTCAGATAGCGCAGCCTGTTTCACCTCTCATCAACTGTTGCGTCTCCGGCATCAAGATGAGGATTTACCCATCTTACTTGGCTCTTTACCGCACTCTCACTTAATAAAGACACAGCCTACATTGGATTCATCGTCACACCCGCTGATATCATGGACCAACATGTCCCCATCTAATCAGGTGTCCGCATCTTTTCCTGGAGCTACCCTGTTTCCAATGATCACACTACTATTTACCTTTTACCCAGTCCTATCCCTAACTTAGGGAGACTCACCAAGAAAAAAAGCCACATCCCTTTTTTTTTTTTAGTTTTTTTCTGAATTTATGTCCTTTTTGGTAAATTATTCTAAATATAGTGTAGGGACTCATAAGCGTCGGGACCCTTAATGTTTGGGTTATGAGCTTATGTATTTTGGCCAAAATATGACTAATACCTCATATTTATTATCATTTTATATCTTTTCCTATTGCACAATTTTCCTCAGGATGTAGCCGGCCCCTTGGGATGTCTGTCCTGTGTGTCAAATCACTTATATGGTGCTGGGTAGCCCGCCTAATGTAATGGAAGGGCGTCATCAATAGGCTGTAAGCTAGACACTGTGCATTGCATGTACCTGTGTGACTGACACCCTATGTAAAACCTCATTAGTGTGCATGCTTAATACCAGCAACTACCACCTCTATGAGTTGGTAGGCTGTGAGTGGTTATCTCATTGGTGTTCTGCACCTATGTTACCCCCACATTTATCATAGGGGGCCAGCTGCATCCAGTGCATCTGCCAATTTTAACCTTTGTTGGCTGGTGACTTTTTTCTGGTGAGTCTTTTTTTGAGATTTTTCTGAATTTATGTCCTTTTTGGTGAACTAACTTAGGGAGACCCACCATTCTTTTCGGTCACCCCTAACTCAGGACTGTCAACTTTTTGAAGGCACTAGCTCCTCATTATTTCACACCACCATACCACAATGAACCCCTTCAGCCTCCCATTCTGGTGAGACTTCCTTAGGGCCATTTCGGCTCTTTTCTGAGCAACCGGACACTTTCCTGTGCTCCCACAAGTCCTCAATACATTAAAAGTCCTGACCTATTATAATGGGATGTGATAAGTCATGGACTACGCCAACATAGTGGGCTTGCATTCTCTTGTCCGTGTCAATAACCACCATGGACTTGGATATTCTTTAGTGTCCTCATGAATACAGCTGACTCCGGTCTTCTTTACAGGCAACAGGTAGACATCAGATGTGGTCATCATAAGGGTGACTGAGCTCCCCAATTCTAAAAGTCCAGTTACAGCTTCTCCATGCTCCATGCTCTGTGGTGCCTTATCGGATAAGGACTCTATACCGCTTGCTAGACAAGAGTAGTTAGAACTCTACTTTTCCTGGCTGCAATACATCTGTTCACTAATCTGGGGATATTAATCTGCTAAAACTCCTGAACACTGACATTTCATACAGATTATGTCTGTTGTGAATACGTTTTCCAGTTTGGGGCTCCCTCTTGTGGTAAGTGCTGGCAGTGCAGTTGATGTGTGGAATGAAAGCGACACACCTGCAGAGGACTGGCAATCAGGGTCAGATTGGGCTATTTAACTTAGTAGCTTTCTCTTGTTACTTGACGGTGGTCAATTGCTCCTGTGTGTTAAGGACATTCTGTAACCAGCTCTGCTCACTTCCAGATCTACCCTCAGATAAGTGGTCTTTGTACCTCTGCTGTTTGTTTTCCACTTTCTTGTTGCTTTTTCTGCTTTGATACTAATGCATGATTCCTATTTTGTCTGTGTGGAGTTCGTGGTGGAATGGGATCATTCCCTGCTGGAAGTGTCTGTATACTTAGCGCCATGATTCTGCAAGGTTTGTTTGTCTTGCTTGATAATAATTCAGTCCCTCATCTGTATTAGTAGTTTCGGATCCCAGTAACATCTGAGTGCTGGTACAGTGGGGGAGAGGTTATGTGACCTCAGGATTTTTCCATATCAGTAGTGCTGGTATATATTAAGGTTTTTACGGCTACAGACAGTTGCTCTTTCCTATCCTTTTGTAACGCCTGCCTGGATAAACAGACTCAGGTAGGATGTAATGGACAGACTAAAGGGACGCCCCTCACCAAGCAGGACCCCAGAACCCTGAAACCCTTTAACCCCTATACAGGGATTTGGAATTACACAAGGCCCTGGAGATCTCTACCCGTGGAAGGCTGCAGTCCGATGAGAGTAGTCGTCAGGCAGGGTCAAACCAGGAACAGCAGAACAGGGACAGAATCGGCAGGCAAAGGCGTAAACAAAAAACGTAGCAGTGGTCAGATCCGGGTCGAACAGCGAGGTACAAAACAGCAGGCAGAAGGGTAGTCAACAACAAGCAAGTCAGCGCACAGGAATCACAAAACAAACAGCACATGAGCCAGAATCAGAACTATCTCTGACAGAGGACAGCAGACAGGAGGGGGAATAAGAAGGGTGTGGTGTCTTCCCATTAGCTGTAGCTGAATGACGGTACTTCAGCTGGGAGACACCCGCCACCTACAGTCAGCCAGCGGTACTGCAGATCCCAAGATAACCCAGCCCAAAGGATGATCGGAGCCTGCTACCACCGGTGCTGCTGCCATCGACTCCTCTCCCATCACCAGCACCATCCACGGCAGGAACACGACGTCGTCTGGCGATCGGAGCAGAAGTTGCTAGAGCAGACTCCGGCGGTGACGTAACACCTTTGATATAAAGATAGTTTGGGCCTCACCTTTGCTGAATCTGTCTTTTCTGGCTTTGTATTGTATTTTTCTATATCACCGTAGCCTTTACATGTGGGGGCTATCTAGTTTTCGTGACTACTCTGAGGCAGATAAACTTTCTTATATTTCTATCTGTGAGATTATTTAGTTCTCCGGCTTTGTCAAGGTGTCCAGGTCATCGTGGGCACGCCCCACGGCTACTGTTCGTTGTGTATCAGGATTAGGTCTGCAGTCCGTTAAGTTTCCAGCCACTATGTTACCTTTTATCATAACATATGTCCCTAAATTAGTCATTCATCGTGAACGCCTCCTTCCCTTTGGACTTGGGACACTCCACCCCCTTATGAGTGACTACTCCCTTTTAGGTATCCACCCCTTTTAAGGAACCACCCCCTTTTTCGCACCCCAGTCTAGAGGTCGTACATTCCATGGCCTCCCCAGGAGTTTCTCATGTACAAATCTGCACTGTTCTTCTGTGCAACAGGTTTCTTCCTGGACACCACATGTCTGCACTGGGCTCTGCTATCCCTTGATTTCCTGGCACCTCCAACTGCCTGTCCCCTGCTGCTGCTCTTGCTGCTACTTCACACTGATCTGCACCAGGTACTTTAATAACTCCTCTCTTTTCTTCTGAAGGTGCTGCTTTTCTCCAGAAATCTTTGTGGACCCAAGAATTCACCTGTAACAGCTTCTGCAGCAACCTGAAGTTTACATACATTATCTAAAAATACACATATGTATGTGCTTTCACTATGTGACATGAAATCATAGTAAACCTTTCCCATTTTAGGTCAAATAGGAACCGAAATTATTTATATTTGCCAAGTTCCAGAATAATAAGAGAGAAAGAAGTTTTAAGGCAAATTTTATTACTTTCTGAAAAGTCAAAAGTTTACATACATATCATTAGTATTTAGTACCATAGCCCTTAAACTGAAAGACGTGGGTCAAACTTTTTAGATATCCTTCCAATAGCTTTTCACAATAGTTGGTAGGAATGTGGGCCCATTTCTCCTCACCAAACTAGTTTAATTGGGCCCTGTTTATAGGTCGCCTTGCTCACACCTGCCTTTTCAGGTTTTTCCCATTTATTTTCAACAGGATTGAGATCAGGGTTTTCTGATGGCCAATTCAAAACATTGACATTGTTATCCTTAAGCCACTTTATAACCAGTTTGGCAGTATGTTTATGGCCATTGTCCATTTGGAAGACCCATTTCCGCCCAAGCTTCAAGTTCCTTTTTTATGTCTTGTGATGTTGTTTCAGTATTGCCACATAATCTTCTTTCCTCATGATGCCAAAAGCATCAGTCCCTCCTGCAGCAAAAAAACCCCCCACAACATAATGCTTCAACCGCCATGTTTCACAGTTGGGATGGTGTTCATTAGACTCAAAATTAAAAGCTTCATCCTTTTTGCTCCAAACGTAATGATGGTCATTATAACTAGAGATGAGCGAACCGGCCGTGGTTCGGCTCGAGTTCAGTTCGCCGAACGGAGGTCTTGTTCGAGTTCGGTTCGGCGAACCGGTTCAGCGAACCACTCGAACCGCATAGGAAACAATGGCAGGCAATCACAAACACATAAAAACACCTAGAAAACACCCTCAAAGGTGTCCAAAAGGTGACAAACAACTCACAACACAACACAAACACATGGGAAAGTGACAAGGACATATACTCATGCGAAAACAAAAGAGCTGGACAAGGAAAAAGAGGAGGAGACACAGATATAGGCATGGCACGCCCTTGTAAAATCATGTAAAACACCGCAAGGTGACTCCAAGCGGAGTCTCCCTTTTTTTCCAAAAATTGGGCCACACAGACACCCCTTCAGTGGCAGCACTTGTGCCCCAGTTGTACACTTCACAGGTAGATTTGCATCAAGCACATTCAAAAATACGCCATCCTTAACTGTCCCCAGGATGACACCGGGGTAGGTAGCAAAGTCTTTGCTGATCCCAGATCTGTTCATCTTGGCTCCTTTTAAAAAACCCAGCAAGGGTTACTCCAAGGAGAGTCTCCCTTTTTTCCAAAAATTGGGCCACACAGACATTCCTTCAGTGGCAGCACTTGTGCCCTAGTTGTACACTTCACAGGTAGATTTGCATCAAGCACATTCAAAAATACGCCATCCTTAACCGTCCCCAGGATGACACCGGGGTAGGTAGCAAAGTCTTTGCTGAACCATGACTTGTTCATCTTGGCTCCTTTTAAAAAACACAGCAAGCAAGGGTTACTCCAAGCGAAGTCTCCCTTTTTTCCAAAAATTGGGCCACACACACACCCACTCTTTCAGTGGCAGCACTTGTGCCCCAGTTGTACACTTCCCAGCTAGATTTGCATCAAGCACATTCCAAATCCACAAGCATTTACTCTCCCCAGGATGACACAGGGGTAGTAAATTCCTTGTGGATCCATGACTTGCTCATTTTGATGGACACTGGACAGACGCATGCGCTTATCTGTCAGCACACACCCAGCAGCACTGAAGACACGTTCAGAGACAACACTGGCAGCTGGACACAACAAAATCTCCAAGGCGTAAGTGGAGAGCTCTGGCCATTTTTCAAGATTTGAAGCCCAAAATGAGCAAGGCAAAGTAATGGCATCGATGTTCATTTGGAGATACTCCTGTATCATCCTCTCCAGCCATTGACTATGTGTCAGACTTGTTGTCTCTGGTGGCCTTGCAAAGGATGGTCTAAAAAAATTATGAAAAGATTCAATAAAATTGCTGTTACCAGCACCAGATACGGTGCTACTGGTACGGGTAGACTGTTGAAGATGACGAGACCGTCCCATGTTTGTCAAGTTACAACTGGGAGATTCACTCCCTGCACCTGCATGGTTGTTTGGTGGAAAAGCCGAGCTAAGATCGAGTAATAGCTTCTGCTGATACTCCTGCATACGTGCGTCCCTTTCTATGGCTGGAATTATGTCACAAAATTTGGACTTGTACCGGGGATCTAATAGTGCGGCAAGCCAGTAGTCATCATCACTTCTAATTTTGACAATACGAGGGTCATGTTGGAGGTAGTGCAGCAAGAAGGCACTCATGTGTCTTGCGCAGCCATGCAGAGCAAGTCCACGCTGTTTTGTGGCATAGAGGTGCTAACCGTTCTTTCTTCCTCTGACATCTCCCCCCAACCTCTTTCAACTGAAATTTGACCAAGGTCTCCCTCATCCGCTGAGTCTTCCATGTCCATGGACAGTTCGTCATCCATTTCTTCATGTTCTCTTGCACCTTCCTCAACATTTCGCCTGCTACCATGCGCCCTTGTTGATCCCTGTCCCCCATGGTCCCATGCCTGCCGCGTTGGTGATGATGAACGTCTGGACCTTGGTGATATTGTTGTCTCTTGCGCATATGAATCCTCCTGTACTTCCTTCCCTTCCTGATGTCCCACCCCCTGACTCCAAAATAGTGTTTAGCGTGTGCTCCAGCATGTAAATGACTGGAATGGTCATGCTGATAATGGCATTGTCAGCGCTAAACATATTCGTCGCCATGTCGAAACTGTGCAGAAGGGTGCATAGGTCCTTGATCTGAGACCACTCCATCAGGGTGATCTTCCCCACCTCTGCATCTCGTTGGCCCAGGCTATACATCATGAAGTATTGCACTAGGGCTCGACGGTGCTGCCACAGTCGCTGTAAGATGTGCAGAGTCGAATTCCAGCGTGTTGGCACATCGCATTTTAGGCGATGAACTGGCAGGCCGAAAGACTTCTGGAGCGATGTAAGTCGGTTGAACGCCGGAAGTGAGCAGACAGTTTTTGTGCCCTGTTCAGAAGGCCATCTAGGCCGGGATAGTGTGTTAAAAACTGCTGGACAACAAGGTTCAACACGTGAGCCATACAAGGCACGTGTGTCACCTTGCCCAGGCGAAGGGCCGCACCCAGGTTTGCAGCCATGTCGCACATGGCCTTACCAGTCTGCAGGTTGAGTGGAGACAACCATTTATTAAACTCAGTCTCCAGAGCTGCACACAACACAGCCGCTGTGTGACTCTTATTTCCAAAACATTTCAAGCTAAAGACCGCCTGATGCCGTTGCGCTCTGCTGCCAGCATAGTAATGAGGGGTGCGTGTTTCCTTCTGCACAGTTAGAACGCTGGTGGCCTGACCAGGCAGGCTTGGGGCGGAGGTGGAGGACCCAGACGAGGTGGAGGAGGCAGAAGCAGTGTCGGAACTTGGACAGACAGAGGATTGACACACAAGTCATGGGGACGGCAAGACTTGTGCAGCAGACCCTTCACCATCTATCACCATAGTTACCCAGTGTCCAGTCAGCGACATGTAACGTCCCTGTCCATGCTTACTGGTCCAAGTATCGGTGGTGATATGCACCCATTCACACACAGAGTTTCTCAAGGAAGCGGTGATGTTGTGTGCGACATGCTGGTGCAGCGCAGGCACACCTTTCTTAGAGAAGTAGTGGCGACTGGGCATCTGGTACTGGGGCACAGCGACAGACATCAGGTCTCTAAAATCCTGTGTGTCCACCAGGCGGAAAGGCAGCATTTCCATAGCCAAGAGCTTACAGAGGGATAAAGTCAACCTCTTAGCTTTGTCATGGGTCGCAGGAAATGGCCTTTTATTTGTCCACATCTGAGGGACAGAGATCTGGCTGCTGTGTGTAGACGGTGTTGAGTTGGGTGTCCCTGGAAAAATGCAGGTTTGTGAGGAAAGTGCAGGCGTAGACATGATGTTGTCTTCATCCAACGTTGGTGCTATCGATGTCTGAGAGAGCTGTACACACGCACTTGTTTCCCCTTCCAAACCAACTGACAACCTACCAAGCAAACTGCCAGTTGCGGTTACAGTGATGGAAGTTGTGCGTGGAAAACCAGGTGTGACAGCTGTCCCCACAGTCCTAGAAGATGAAGAGCGCGTGGATGCACTGGAAGGGGCAGACGGTGGATGGTTCGCTCCGCTAGGCCGCATTGCAGCACGGTGAGCTTCCCACTGGGACATATGATATTTATTCATGTGACGATTCATGGAAGAAGTTGTCAAACTGCTGAGGTTTTGCCCTCTACTAACAGAATCACGACAAATTTTACAGATCACATAATTTGGGCGATCTTTTGCTATGTCAAAAAAGGACCAGGCTAGGCAAGGCTTAGAGGGCATGCGACCTGCTGATCCACCCCGACTAGTGCTCAGAGGCAGAGTGGTGGCTGAGGATGCAGTTGTAGACGTGCTACCAGTGCTCCGACTCTGTCCAGGGAGTCGCAAGGTAACTTCGTCATCAGTTGCATCCTCCTCCACCGCCTCTGTTGACCTCCTCGAGTGCCTGACTGTGGGTTGACAGTAGGTGGGATCTAGAACTTCCTCATCAATTGTTGTGTTTGCACTCCCCTCACCCTCAGACCGAGCCTTTTCTTGCCCTGACCGAATATTTAACTTGTCATCCCAATCTGGTATCTCATCGTCATCAGTATGTTCCTCATTGTCTATAACAACAGGTGTTACAGTTTGTGAAAAAGGGTCAACATTATGCTCAGAAACGTGGTCCTCACGGCCTGAATCAGAGTCACAAAGGTTCTGGGCATCACTGCAGACTATTTCCTGGTCTGTACTCACTGTAGCTTGGGAGCAGACCTCTGATTCCCAGGCTACAGTGTGACTGAACAGCTCTGCAGACTCAGCCATCTCAGTTCCACCATACTGTGCAGGGCAGATGGAGACTTCAGAGCTGGGAGAAAGCAAGTGTGATTGGGATGACAATTCAGAGGACTGGTGTTTTTTGGATGCGGTAGTTGAGGTGGCGGAGAGGGCACTTGTTGGACCACTTGAGATCCATTCAAGCATTTTCCTTTTTTGGCCATCATCTACCTTTGTTCCAGTTGTTCGTGTCCTTAAAAAAGGGAGCACATCGGATTGTCCACGGTAAGTAGTAGACATCTTACTTTTGCTGGAAGATGGTCTATCTTCAGCAGATGTTAATGGAGCTTTGCCACCTTTCCACGGACAAACCCTTTTTTTCCTTTTCCAACACGCCTCTTCCCCTTTCCACCAGCATCTGTCATTTTGCCACTCAGTTTGATTGGGACAAGATTGTGCACTTAAAATGTGGTAGTAAAAATTGAGAGGTGGTGTAGATTGCAGCGGTAGTCTACCTTTATTGACAGCAGAATAAACAACAATAACTATCCCGGACAATGAAACAATGGCCCTTAAAATGGGAGCACAGTTTGCTAGTATAATAGCTTAGTAAAAATGAGTTTGAGTGTGCAATGCAGAGGTGCTGCAAATAGATTTGCACTAGTGGGACACTAATGAAGTCCAACAGCCACTTTTTGGATGCCACTAAGTTTACTCAGTGTTTGCTAGTATAATGGCTTAGTAACAATGAGTTTGAGTGTGCAATGCAGAGGTTCTGCAAATAGATTTGCACTAGTGGGACACTAATGGAAGAATAACTGCCACTTCTAGGATGCCACTAAGTTTACTCAGTGTTTGCTAGTAAAATGGCTTAGTAACAATGAGTTTGAGTGTGCAATGCAGAGGTTCTGCAAATAGATTTGCACTAGTTGGACACTAATGGAAGTCCAACTGCCACTTTTAGGATGCCACTAAGTTTACTCAGTGTTTGCTAGCATAATGGCTTAGTAACAATGAGTTTGAGTGTGCAATGCAGAGGTTCTGCAAATAGATTTGCACTAGTGGGACACTAATGGAAGTCCAACTGCCACTTCTAGTTTGCCACTAAGTTTACTCTGTGTTTGCTAGTATAATAGCTTAGTAACAATAAGTTGGAGTGTGCAATGCAGAGGTTCTGCAAATAGATTTGCACTAGTGGGACACTAATGGAAGTCCAACTGCCACTTTTAGGATGCCACTAAGTTTACTCAATGTTTGCTAGTATAATGGCTTAGTAACAATGAGTTTGAGTGTGCAATGCAGAGGTTCTGCAAATAGATTTGCACTAGTGGGACACTAATGGAAGTCAAACAGCCACTTTTTGGATGCCACTAAGTTTACTTTGTGTTTGCTAGTATAATAGCTTAGTAACAATAAGTTGGAGTGTGCAATGCAGAGGTTCTGCAAATAGATTTGCACTAGTGGGACACTAATGGAAGTCCAACTGCCACTTTTAGGATGCCACTAAGTTTACTCAGTGTTTGCTAGTATAATGGCTTAGTAACAATGAGTTTGAGTGTGCAATGCAGAGGTTCTGCAAATAGATTTGCACTAGTGGGACACTAATGGAAGTCAAACAGCCACTTTTTGGATGCCACTAAGTTTACTCAGTGTTTGCTAGTATAATGGCTTAGTAACAATGAGTTTCAGTGTGCAATGCAGAGGTTCTGCAAATAGATTTGCACTAGTGGGACACTAATGGAAGTCCAACTGCCACTTCTAGTTTGCCACTAAGTTTACTCAGTGTTTGCTAATATAATGGCTTAGTAACAATGAGTTTGAGTGTGCAATGCAGAGGTTCTGCAAATAGATTTGCACTAGTGGGACACTAATGGAAGTCCAACTGCCACTTTTAGGATGCCAGTTATTTTACTCAGTGTTTGCTAGTATAATGGCTTAGTAAGAATGAGCTTGAGTGTGCAAAGGGCAGGAGGGTACAGTGGCAGGGTTGTGGGTCTGGGTAGAGGAAAGGAAGCCTGACTTTATATCCCTCCTAATGGGGAAATGCAGCGAGGAAGTCCCTGACCTTAGCTACACAGACGCTGTTATCTTGTGTAGCTGTTAAAATCTGTTTCCACGGACCTGACTGTCACCTATGGCTCTGAGCCTGCTGTAATTAGCCCTTACAAGAGCTGAAAGAAACTTCTAGCCCTATTCTGTATAGCGCTGTGTATAGAGCATACACAGCAGTATCGGAGACAGGAGCTATGCCAGCGTCCAGACGGGCAGATGCCTGTATTTATAATGCAGGGACATGTGACATGGACATCCTATCACACGTGCCGTTGCTTCTCTGGCTAAAAGTGCACTTAGCTGTGTGTGTGTCTGGGATTGGCTGACATGCTGGCCCGCCCCACTACATGCGCGCTTAGGGAAGGAAGACAAGGAAAAAAAAAAAAATGGCGATCGCCATTATCCCAGCAGCAGTGATCTGAATGCGCTGTTACCGCACACTATACGCTGAAATTTCATAATAGTGTGAGTCACAGAGTGACTTACACTATTACAGCGGAAAGCCAGCTAGTAATTAGCTTGGCTTTTTGCTGCTAGAACCGTTCTCGAACGTAACTAGAACTATCAAGCTTTAGCAAAAAGCTCGAGTTCTAGTTCGATCTAGAACAGCCCCCAAAATCACTCGAGCCGCGAACTGGAGAACCTCGAACCGCGCTCAACTCTAATTATAACCAAAGAGTTCAATTTCAGTTTCATCAGACATGTATACAAATATTAAGGTCTTTGTTCCTGTGTGCATTTTCAAACATTAATCTGACTTTTTTAATGTGTCTTTTGGAGTAATGGCTTCTTCCTGGCAGAGTAGCCTTTCAACCCATGTTGATACAGTACTCGTTTCACTGTGGATAATGACACAATTTTCCCAGCTTCTGCCAGCATCTTCCCAAGGTCTTTTGCTTTTTTTCTTGGGTTGATATGCACATGTCTGACCAAAGTACATTTGTGACGCCCTGGACTACCAGGTAGTCACGGATAGACCCCTGCAATACACCTGTCCCCCAAAAAATTGTCATCAGCCAACCATTAAACCTTAGTCACCTCCCTCAGTGTTGATGGACACACCAGGGGGCGGAGCCAGGCAGTTGGCCACGCCCACCGAGGAGTTCAGAGGGCCTGAGGCAGGAAACACAGTTAGTCTAGTCTATTCTGTTAGTCTGTGAGTAGAGAGAGGAGTCTGACAGGTGCTGGGGATGGAGCCCGGGCACCTTTGGCCTGGAAGCAAATGGTGGCCTTAGCCTGCAGGAGCCGAGAAGACGGTACACATCGACTCTTCTGGCGTCACAAACAGGAAACTTACCTAGTGAAGTGCGCCTTGAAGTGAAGTCAGCGGTGCTCCGTTGCGAAATTTGCAGAATCCGCCATCTTGCCGCCATCGTGGCTGAGGGACTCGGTCTGCCTCTGCCCTCTATGTTGCCTCCCTCACCGCCCGTACTGGCTGCCACTGCTCCCCCGCTTGGTCTGCTGCCTTCCGACACCGGCAGCGAAGCCCGTCCAATCCGCCCGCGAAGACCCGCCTGTGGAAGCAGCCCGCGGACGGCCAGTCACCCGACCAATGCCCATCCCACTCCCGTGGAAGATCGACCGCCGGCAGGTGTCCGGCCCTGGAGCGAACCCGATGGTCCCGGAAGCAGCCGCGCCCCAGCTAATCCAGGCCCCAGCAGTCCGCCCGGCCAAGACGGAAGTACCTGATGGCCGGAAGGAGGTCCAGCGGGTTGTCGCTGCAAGGCAGCACAGCAGGCCACGTTACAGCGGAGTTGCCCAATGCAGAAGGTGCCAGTCGTAGCTGGCACGGGGGAGCTCCGCCTGGGCCCAACCCCTGCACAAAGGGAGCAGGCAGATGTTCTGTATTGGGAGCAGCAGCAACACCAGCTGGGCCGGGAGATCGCAGCCCGTGAGAAGCAAAAGGCGGAGGTGCTGGCCCGGACGATCTAGGAGAAGGACAATCTCCGCCACGCCACCTATCTGGTACGGGGGCCAACGTATGAAGGCCAGGTCTGGCAGTTTTACACCCGGTGTGGATAGGGGTTTATCTTCGCGCCGGGCCTGGAGGCGGAGAATTTTGTGTCCCGAAGGGACGTCTACCCGCATCTGCCCATTGGCCATCCTGACCAGGATCTGGAGCCCAGAGAGCTGGTGAGCTACATCCGGCATTGCGGGGAGAGGGGATGGTTTGCCCTCGATGTCAGGAGAAGGGTGAGCCGCGGTGCCCAGAGGCACACCCAGTCCCCTCCGTACGAAGAGGAGTGTTAAAGAGGTAGCGGTTCCAAGCTACCATATTGCCCGTCCCCGTTGGGACTTTGTTTACAATGAACAAGGCTGAGAACTTGCAAGCCACCCAAAAACTTTTGGGCTTGTAAATAATCCCGGACCACCCTTTCAGGTCCTACAGTCCCCGGGGAGGCTGGTTGGAGGAAGGGCCTGAGGCAGAGGAGGCCGAGGTCCCGTCACCATAGGAACCGGTGATTACTCTCCGCGTCAGGGGTCCCCTGGGCGTGGGGCCTCTGAGAGACAGCCGGGTAAGGAACTTTTTACCCGGCCCGTATGGGCAATAGCCGGACCTGAACCAGATTCCTGGACTGGGGAAAAGGGGTGCTGACCTGTTTTTAGAGGCAGCATCAAGGTTTAGGTTTGCTTGGGTGGGCAAATGAAAAGACCCAGTCCCGTCCCGTTCCCAGTTAATAAAAGTGTTTTCTTTTATATGTTTACAATGTTTAAGTAACATGCCTCCCGCAAGGGAAGAAACACAAATATGCTTGATTGTAAATACTGTTATTAAAATTGTACATATGCTCTCTTTTATCTTTTTCAGTTACAAAATAAACGGTGGTGGTCGGACAGCCCGCGGATGGTCTGTAGTTAACCAATGGGGAGTGTGACGCCCTGGACTAGCCAGGTAGTCACAGATAAACCCCCACACTACTCCTGTCCCCCAAAAAGGTGTCATCAGCCAACTATTAAAACCTAGTCACCTCCCACAGTGCTTGATGAACACACCAGGGGGCGGAGCCAGGCGGTTGGCCACACCCACCGAAGAGTTTAGAGGGCCTGAGGCAGGAAAAACAGTCAGATTCGTGACAGGCGGTTGAGTAATCGGTAGTCAGTGTGGAGGCAGGCCTGTGCCCAGGTCTGCAGCAGTCTGACAGGTGCCGGGGTTGGAGCCCGGGCACCTTTGGCTAGAAGGCAAATGGTGGCCTTAGCCTACAGGAGCCGGGAAGATGGCTCGGTGCATCCGTGGTGGACGGGGACAGGGTAGTGGCTCGCCGAACCGACCCGGGGAACCGACTCGGAAACCGGAGCACACAGGCGGGTACTCAGACCCTGAAACGAGGTCCAGAATCCACTGGACTGAGTTAATTATCTGATTGCGGTCTAGACTATAGGTCCTTTCCCACCCAAGTCCCGACTGAAGACAACAGCCCAACGAGGGGGATAGAAAGCCACCGCACAGGCAGAGAGATCCCACGGGCCAGCGTCTGCGGGCAAAAGGGCTCTCCCGACATCCACAAAGCTGGGGAGCGGACTCCCATCGCTGAATCGCAGGCAGCCCAAATACACAACATGTTGCAGGAGAAAGGCCAAGACCACCGAACTGGGTGGGGGACCAGACACAGCCAGCTGCGGGCACCGACCACCATCAACTTGGTTTACGAGAGACTTGTGTGTGTCAATAACAGTGAGTACAACAGTGCCATCCGGCCGCGCACCGCCCTGCACCACCCAACTACCCCCAACGGGTCCCGGGGCCACCATCCCTGCTCACAGAGGGGTTAACAACTTGCTGCAGCCGAGTGCGGGGTGGTACAAATGTGCGGCAACTCCGCCCACCAGAGCCACTGGAACTGACTTCTCCCCCATCTCCAGCACTGCCTGCAGTGTGAGTAGTAGGGAGAGAAGCTCCGCGTCACTGATAAGTAGGTGCTCTAGGGTAAAAAATATACATAGAGAGAAGATAACCCCGGCACACTACAACTCCCAGAAAAAGGCAAGATGCAATAATAAAGTATGCAAATTTTTCTTTATTAATATATCAGTTTTTCGAATGTCTTTTCAGAATAAATGATTATGGTCCAACATACATGGACGTTTCGGCCACAGGCCTTCGTCAAAATGGACTATTATCATGCAAAATCAAATGCACGTAGACATTCGGCTAAGAAACTAATGATCATAGAAGTGAATGGAGTCTCATATGTATTTCACTGTGTTGGTTTGCATACCATCAGGTGATACGATATAATGCGTCAAGGGCACTTAGTGCCAGCACAAGGGCTCTATGCTGAATATTATAATCAATGGTGCTATGGGATCAGACCTATATGTACGGTGCCAAATAGGGTCAGCGTGCACTTGGTCACACAACATAAAGGAATAACCACAAGATGGCACTTGTATTGGGTCCTAGTTTCACATAGAAGGAACTGCTGAGAGGCGGTGGGATAGGTAAGCTGTACCAGCTGGTGAGCAGGCCTGCATGTGCTGTGACAATAAGACTATTCTAGGATGTCCGGCAGAAAGGGAGAATGAAGCAGGTGGAACCGGAGGGGAAAGCTGCCAGGACCAAACCGCCGCTGGACGTGTGTTCTGTGTAAAGACTCCTGCACAGTGAGTCAGAATCTGTATTTTGAACAGTGTCTGATGCTGCCATAACAATCGGTGAGTTTTGAGCAAAACTCCATGTGACAATATAGGGGAAATTTGTTAAATGTGTTGCTCTGTAGTG
Source organism: Anomaloglossus baeobatrachus (assembly GCF_048569485.1). Classification (NCBI taxonomy): domain Eukaryota; kingdom Metazoa; phylum Chordata; class Amphibia; order Anura; family Aromobatidae; genus Anomaloglossus; species Anomaloglossus baeobatrachus. The sequence goes on along the minus strand of NC_134353.1, from coordinate 415,571,221 downwards.
TTAGTCTGGCAATCTTGACTGTGTGGGTGAACTGGGAATACAGGCTATGTAAGGGTCCTTTTTAAAACTGTTGATCTGTGAAGAATCTCAGAAATTCATCTCTGTGGTGTCACTATTAAAATGTTTAGTTTCTTCATTTACTTGCTATGTAACCATAATTGCTATGGGGACAGAAGCCCTTTAAGTCACTTACCTATCCACATTTGTTTGCAGAAAAACCTATATGTTATATTATAAATAATAAATTAATAAATTATTTTTGGGTATTTCTGTTGATTTCTTTTTACGTACAATATTAATAATGGGGGGGGGGTCATAGAACCCCTCTACCAGTTACTAATCTAGGACTTAGTGACAGCTGTGAGCTGTCATTACCCCCTTATATTACCCAATTGCCAACATACAAGGGCAATCAGGATAAGCTGAGTAAAGCGCCAAAATTATTGCACCCAATGAACGTGAGAATTTTGGAGAGGCCACGGGGTGATATTTTTAGACTGGGGGCAATAACCATGGGCCTCCCCAGCCTGAGAATATCATCCCCTAGCTGTCAGACTTATCGTGGCTGGGTATAAAAATTTAGGGGACTGTATGCCTTATTTTAATTATTTATTTAAATAATTTAAAAAAGCTGCATAGGGTCACACCTTATTTGACACACTGCCAAGAAGCACACACAGCTGGGGTCTTCAGACTGTAGTCATCTACTTTATCTGCTCTGGATAGCACGATATATGGGGACCCTACACCATTTATTTTTTTTTATTTATTTTTACACCACGATAAGGATGCAGACAACTTGTTTGATTCTAACCAATTATAGATGCTGTCATTCAGGATGGGGGTGCCTACTGCCTGCAACCAATCATAGATGGCAGGAATGACGGTGGGTGGGGGATGCATTGAATATGTATGAGAATTGATGAGCAGACTTGGAAGTAGTGTTACAGTCACACAGGAGACTACCACAATTTTAATGCACAATGTTGGGGTCCCCATAGGCTTATATGGGGTTCGGCATCCAGGCAGATGTTTAGGTTCAAGGCTAGTCCCGAAAAGGACTTTTTTTTAAAGTCCGGCAGGACCATCTACAAGTTCACCGAGCTCTAGTTGTTAGTTGTAGTACATCATACGTACATGAGTGAATCGGAGATCTGCTTCTAACTGGTTTCACTTGAAACCTGCTGTAACCTATGTTTCAGTCTACCATTGCTGCCTCTGACTGGATATGTTATAAACAGTGCCTTCGTTATACATCCCACTTAATTCATAACACATGTATTTTATTTATAGTTTCCATGCATTCTTTAGGGATAATTAAAACCACAGGCACAATCAGTCAAATTTTCTACAAGCAAAAATAGGCAGTGTAAAAAAATGAATGGTAAAAAAAACTTTAAGTAATAAAGTGTTTGATTGAAAGTGAGAGAATTTGAATTACTTCAGTGCCCAAAAATATGCATAGCACTCTATAGAAAATACAAGGCCTTTCAATCAGCCTGAAAAAAAATCAAATCACATAAATATGCAGTGTTTTAAGCTGATCCAGTATTTTTATATAGCAAACAGAATGATCTTTTCAGACATAAGAGAAGAGAGCCAAGCCTCAAAAATGTTATTGTCTTTAATCTCAATCCTTTAAAAGGAAAAAAAATAGCTCATGAATATGGAGGACTACATGGTAGCAGGTTTACTAGTCCTCTAATGATAATCTGCTGAAAAAACAAGCAGTCCAGTAAGTGACAAATGCCTGAAATCAGGATCTCTGCCCCACATCATACTGCTCTTTTATTAAGTAGTAAAAATGTGGTGACAGATTCCTTGGCACTTTGACTGCAAGAAAGAATCAAGGTGTCATCAGTTTGCTTCAAGCAAGAGTTAAGAGCAGTAACATAGCTACAGGAGGAGTTGGGCAGCCGGAGCCCCTGAAATGGATGGGCCCACCTGGAACTACCTCTACCCTTAACTGTACAGTACGGTTAAGCCAGGCCTGTACAACATATAGCCTATTGGCAGCATGCAGCAAGCTTAAGCATAATATACAGCCCGTGGAGAACCAGGAACGTCCGTTTCTCATTTTCCAATATTCAATTGCATGTGGGGTAGGGTACATTACAAATAGAAGCAATATGTTCAAATTGGGGCAGTTTAGGTGGGACATTACAAACTGGAGCAGTGGGGGGGTTTGTTATAGATAGAAAAGCTGAGGGCGACATTATGGATAGGAGCAGTGTGGAGGAGACATTGTGGATATCAGCAGTGAGAGGGACATTACGGACATGAGCACTGTTGCGAGGACAATTATGAATAGACTCAGTGTGGGGATAACATTATGGATAGGAGCAATGTGGGAGGATAGAAAAAGGAGCCACATTATGGATAGGAGAAGTTTGGGGGTATATCATGGAGAGGGGCAGTGTGTGGTGGAATATTGTGGAGAGGGTCAGTTTGGGGGGAATATTATGGACAGAGGCAGTGTGGGGAATATTATGGAAAGGGACAGTGTGGGGGAATATAATTTAGAAGGGCAGTATGAGAAATATTATGGAGAGAGGCAGTGTGGGCGAATATTATAGAGAAGGGCAATGTGGGCAAAATTATGAAGAGCAGCAGTGGGTAGTGTAACGAATATTATGGAGAGGGGCAGTGTAGAAGAGATTATTTAGGGCAGCGTGGGGGTGATATTACAGTGATATGCAGTGGGGGGAAATATTATTGAGAAGAGAAGCATGGGGCAAATAGTATAGAAAGAGGCAGTCTTTCAGGTGAAAACATTATGGAGAGGGACAGTGTGGGTGGGGATATTTAGTAAGAAGGGCAGTATGGGAAATGTTATGGAAAAGGGCAGTGTGGGGAATATTGAGAGAGGTAATGTGGATGAATATTATGGAGAGAGGTAGTGTGGTGAAGATTTTTTTCTGCAAGAATCACAATGAAGGGAAATTATTAGGGATGATCGAATGCATTCGCCACTATTCGGTATCCGACGAATAATGGGGTATTCAAGGTATTTGCTATCCGACGGCTAATATGGTATTCGCTTCGATACTTTCATTTTTATTTCTGACTTCCTGGCGCCTTTTTCCAGCCAATGAACACATCTGATGTTGCTTGCCCTCACAGTAACTCCGCAGCTATCTTTGTTGTGGTGTCACTGTGATTGGCTTGGCTGCCATTTTGTGCACGCATTCATTCCTGAGCTGGCAGTGTAGATAGACTGTACTGTGTGCGTGAGTGCGTTTCTACAGCCAACTAATAATAGTCCTTCTAAGGGCTGAAGATATTTTGCATTAGCTGCTAGCCGCTGTACAAATGGTACAACCAGGTATAGGGACAGTGCAGTGCATTGTTTGATATAGCGTTCCTGCTACAAAATCCAAAATAGTCCTTTTAAGGGCTGAATATAGTGTGCATTAGGTGCTAGCAGATGAAAAAAAATTGCAGAAATAGCTATAGGGTCAGTGGTAGTGCATTGCTTTTTTTCGGTGAGATCCGTTCCTGTGTTAAACCGCCAAAAAAAAAAAATCCTCTTATTAGTGCTGCATATGGTCTGTGACTGCAGTGTGTAATATAGGGAGAGCTTTTTCACAGGCAGAGAATGATTTAAAGCTGTCCTCCTGACATCTGCTACTAATACTCAACAATCTCAGCACTGCTAAATCCCTTGTGTCTGTTATACTAGGAATAGGTATTACAAGTTCCTAAAAAGGGTCCCAAAACTGACAAAACAACAGATTCTGGTGTAGTGTAGTGCCTGTCAGCCACCATCTCAATTCATACCAGCACAGTTGCGTCCTTGTGTTGAATTCAATAATAATAATAAAGTTTATTCATATAGCGCCAACATATTCCACAGCACTTTACAATCAGGTGGGGGCTTGTATAGACAAAAACAAAACAAAATAGCACACTACAACTACAGTAGGAATGAGGGCCCTGCTCAAAAGCTTATAATCTATGGGGAAGGAGGGGGACATTAAAGGTGAAGCACACTTGTAGATCTGTTCCGGCCATCGTTATGCTAGTTTATTGGTTACATATAAAGATAAATGATCTGGTCATTAGACAGTAACCTTTTCAGTGCCCTAATGTGCTATTGGTTGTACGTAGGATGTGAGGACAGAAATAGGAGAGAGAAGGTTACGAGTAGCATTTAGAAGGTGGGACAGGGGAGAGTTAGGTTAGTAAGTTATTATGATAAGCTTGTCTAAAGAGATGTGTTTTTAATGTACACTTAAAAACTTGGGGGCTGGATATTAGTCGCAGTCTTTGAGATAGTGCATTCCAGAAAACTGGCGCGGCACGAGAAAAGTCTTGGAGGCAGAGGTGGGAGGTTCGTATTTTGGAGGATGTTAGTCTAAGATCATTTGCGTAATGAAGGGGCGAGTAGGATGATAGACAGAGATGAGGGATGAGATATATAGTGGTGCAGAGCTGTGGAGAGATTTGTGGGTGAGGGATATGAGTTTGTATTGTATGCTGTAGCTGATAGGTTGCTGCATTCAAGATGGATTGGAGAGGGGAGAGTTTGGTCCGAGGGAGACCAATCAATAAAGAGTTGCAGTAATCCAGGCGGGAATGAATAAGAGGGACAGTAAAGGGGGCTTTACACGCTGCGACATCGCTAATGCGGAGTCGTTGGGGTCACGGAATTTGTGACGCACATCCGGCCGCATTAGCGATGTTGCTGCGTGTTACACCGATGAGCGATTTTGCATCGTTGCAAAAACGTGCAAAATCGCACATCGGTGACATGGGGGTCCATTCTCGATTATCGTTACTGCAGCAGTAATGATGTAGTTCGTCGCTCCTGCGGCAGCACACATCGCTATGTGTGACGCCGCAGAAACGAGGAACCTCTCCTTACCTGCCTCCCGGCCGCTATGAGGAAGGAAGGAGGTGGGCGGGATGTTCCGGCCACTCATCTCCGCCCCTCCGCTTCTATTGGGCGGCCGCTCAGTGACGTCGCTGTGACGCCGCACGGACCGCCCCCTTAGAAAGGAGGCGGTTCGCCAGTCACAGCGACGTCGCCGGGCAGGTAAGTATGTGTGACGGGTCTGCGCGATGTTGTGCGGCACGGGCAGCGATTTGCCCGTGTCGCACAACAGATGGGGGCGGGTACCCACGCTAGCGATATCGGGACCGATATCGCAGCGTGTAAAGTAGCCTTAAGGGTTTTTGCAGTTTCAAAAGTGAGAAATGGTCGGATTCTGGAGATGTTTTTAAGATGCAGGTGACATGTGCGAGTGAGTGATTGTATATGGGGAATGAAGGAGAGTTCTGTTGGGAGTAATGATTAAATCATCGAAGGTAATTGAGATGTCGGGTGTAGGTTGATTAGTAGAGGGAGGTAACACAAGAAACTCAGTTTTGGAGAGATTCAGTTTCAGATAGAGGGAGGACATGCTTTGAGAGACAGCAGACAGACAATCCCGGGTATTTTGTAACAAAGCAGGGGTGATGTGTATAATTGGGTGTAATCCGCATAGAAATGGTATTGGAAACCGAATCTGATGGTTTGTCCAATAGGGGCGGTGTATAGAGAGAAGAGGAGAGGGTCCAAGACTGAGCCTTGAGAAACCTCGAAGGTGAGGGGAAGAGGAGTGGAGTAAGAGCTGGCAAAGGAAACCGTGAAGGAGCAGTTGGAGAGGTAGGAGGAGAACCAGGCGAGAGCGGTGTCCTTGAGGCCAATAGAGCGGAGCATGGTGAGGAGAAGTTGGTGATCTACAGCGTCAAAAGCAGCTTCATAGCGTGCATAAACTCCAAAGTACCCTACTGCTAAAAAAATTGTGTAAGTTTAAAAAATAAATAAATTGCTGTCACAGCCTGTAGTTCTGCCTGAAGCCAAATACTATAATATACTATAGCATCCTGATGGTTGCTTCATATCTTACAGAACTTAGATAGTGGCCTGCTGCAACTAACAGACAGTGTCAGTGTTCCAAAATTTTAATTAATACTTGGTGTCAGTGGCTCTACTTCTGCCTGAAGGCCAATACCTTACTAGCAGCATCCTAGCATACTGGTGGCGGCTTCATATCTTACAGAACCTACATAGTGTCCTGCTCTTATTAAAACACAGTATCAGTGTTATTAAATTTTTAATTAATACTCGGTGTCAGTGGCTCTACTCCTGCCTGAAGCAAAATACTGTTATAGCACCAAGCTAGCATCCTGGTGGTGGTGTCTTCAGATCTTACAGCACCTACATAGTGTCCTGCTCTTACTAAAACACAGTCTGAGTGCCAAAAACCAATCCTAAAATAAAAGTAGTGTCAAACCCTGTTTTCTTTTAGGGCTGAAAGACATTCACAACATCTTTGTCGACTCCTGCAAGTGGTACTTTGTCCAATAAAGGTACCTTGAGGTTTTTAGACTTACAGAAACAGATATCGTGAGAAACTATTAACACAAGTTTAACAACCCGGCATCAGTGTCGTTCCACTGCCTGTAAAAAAGGTCAAGTTACAGTATTCACATTCAACTAATCAAACAAAAAAAATGGGAAAAAGAGGCGGTAAGGGCCGTGGATGAGGTGGTAGTGACAGTGGTGGTCGCCCAAGCAGTGTGACCGAGCCAAAGAAAAAAGTTCCTGCTTTATCTACCTCTGCCTTCCTATCCAAATTTTCTTTTTCCCGTGGGATACCATTCTTGCGCCCTTAACAGTGCGAACAGGTAACGTGTTGGCTAGCCGAAAATGCCTCCAGTTACTTGTTAAGTAGCAAATCCCAAGGGTCCACACAGACAAGCTTGAGTAGCCCAGAGGTTGGCCCATCAAATCCTTAGCCTGGTCCTCCTTCCTCACAACATCAGTATTCTAAGGAAACATATGACCCCAAAGCAGGTTACTCTGAGGAACTGTTTACGGGACCCTTTGACCTTTCTTGCCTCTCCCTGTGCAACATCACCAACGCAGGTGAGGCCGTGGTGTGCAGTGATGCAAAGACCTTTGAGCACCCAAGGCCAGAAGAAAGCCATGTTGTTGGCCGTGACATGCTGGGCAATCAGGTGGAAGTGTTGGAGGATGATGAGACACAGTTGCCCTCAGGTCAGCCTGAAACCTCCATTACTGAAGATGTTGACCATCAGGAATTTGAAGATGACCTGGTCGATGATGAGGTGACTGATCCAACATGGACGGGTGGCATGGATTGCGAGGGCAACAGTGCAGAGAAGCATGTGCCCATTGTTACATTTGTGTGTTTTGCTGGTTATGTGTTATGTGCCATTAATATTTTGGGGATCCAATAAAGTCTAATTATTGTGGTTCCCTCACCCTGTGTTGTCTGAGTAGTGTTCCGCCCACGGTTAAGGAGGTCGGCGGTCAGTTGGGATGAGCCCTGGGCCATGCTGTCTTTCTAAAGGCGACTGGGCCAGTGGACAAGAGCACCCACTGAACCCCGTGTCTCCACACCCATATTCCACAAAAAGGCTGTAAGACATAGGGTTTCGACCACTGCCAGAAATCAATCAAACTGTGCACATGACACCACCACCTGTGGCATCTCAGAGTCCAAGGGTCTGTGCACTACCTGTGGCATCTCAGAGTCCAAGGGTCTGTGCACCACCTATGCCATCTCAGAGTCTAAGGGTCTGTGCTGTGATTGTGTGGGATTTTTTTTCCAAGAGTCCTTCGGACCAAACGGTTGCCATTTGTCAAATCTGTCAGACCAAGCTTAGCAGAGGCAGAAATACTTCCAGCTTGGGCACCTCCACCATGAGAAACCATATGTTAGCCAAGCATACCACTAGGTGGTTGAAAGCTCTAGGTAAAAAACACAATTTCCAAATTCAAAACTCTGCCACTTCCCCTGGGCTGCCTGCTTCCCAAACTGGAGTGCAAGAAGGTGGCGCTGATGCCTCCTTCTCCCAACCTGATGTTGGCCAAACTCAATCATCAACGCCCACATCCGATTCAGTGTCCCAGTGTTCCGTTCAGTTGTCCATAACACAGACCTTCGAAAAGAAGCAAAAATACCCCGTTACACACCCAAGGGAAAAAATTATAACTGCACACATTGCACGATTGCTAGCCCTTGAGATGTTGCCGTATTGGCTTGTGGGAACAGATGCTTTCCGCGACTTTTTGACGGTGTTAGAACATCGGTACTCTATGCCTAGCTGCCACTATTTTTCTCGTTGTGCCATCCCCGCGCTCCACAATCACGTGTCCGTAAACATCAAACGGGCTTTCACCAATGCCATAACAGGGAAGGTCCACTTAACCACAGACACGTGGACAAGCGGAAGTGGACAGGGACGCTACATCTCACTGATGGCACACTGGGTGAACCTAGTGGCGGCTGCTACAGCGTCTGAGCCGGCAACATCCCATATAATTCCCACACCCAGAATAGCGGGCCCCACTTCAATCACAGTATCAGTAGCCTCCTACACAGCAACAACTCCTTCCTTCTCCAACTCTTCATCTGGCTCCTGTGCATCCTTCTCAACATCTGCCGGTGTTCAACCGTTGACATCATTCCTCAGCTGGGATCTCTGCAGCACTGCCTCAGCTAAGCGGCAGTGTGCTCTACTGAAGCTCATCTGTATCGGTGACAAATCGCACACAGCACCTGAGCTTTTGAAAGCAATAACTGAGCAAACAGATGAGTGGCTTGCGCAGTTGGACCTCCATTCAGGGATGGTAGTGTGAGATAATGGTCGTAATCTGGTGGCAGGTTTAAAGCTTGGAAAGCTTGTACATGTTCCTTGTATGGCCCATGTTGTAAATTTAGTAGTTCAGTACTTTCTCAAAAAATACCCTGGGATACCAGACCTACTTACCAAGGTACGTCGTATTAGCGCCCATTTCCGCAAGTAATCTCCCTCTTTTGCTGGCCTGGCAGTGCTGCAGCAGCACTTACACTTGCCTCGTCTCAGACTAATATGTGACCTCCCTATGAGATGGAATTCAACCTATCATATGTTGGGCAGGATCCATGAGCAGCAGAGGGCAGTATCCCAATTCCAGCTGGAAAATTCCCATCAGACGCAGATGCTAGACATAAGTACTGCAGAGTGGGTGTGGATTGCAGACATTTGTCAGGTCCTAGAGAATTTTGATTACTGTACTAGCAATGTGAGCAGTGATGATGCACCAATCAGCATTACCATTCTATTGATTGATTTATTGAAACGCTCTCTGGATGGTCTGACTGACCAAAGTGTTAATGCACCCAAGGTGTCTGTGGATCCAGATTTCACAATGGTTGCTAGTAAGCCTCACAACCTTGGCCAACAGGCTCAGGCCACCTTTGGTCAGCATCATGAGGATGAGGAGGATGATGAAGAACAGGAATGCTTTGAAGTTGGTAGCCAAGCGATTGACAACCCAAGCCTCAGGGCTGTCCAGCATGAATGGCCTGAGGAGGAGGAGGAGGAGGAGAGAGAGACTGAGGAGGAGAGGAGGTTTAGGGAGACAGAATGTATTCTTAGCAGTGACACACAAAGTTTTCCAGTTCAGAGTCTTGGACACATGGCACAGTATATGTCACACTGCCTTTCTCATGACTATTGGCTAGTCCACATTTTGGCAGACAACAAATGCTGGTTATGTACCTTCCTTGACCCACGCTACAAAGACAAATTTGCTTCGCTACTTGTCGTGGCAACTAAGGATTGTACTACGGAAACATTCAAGAAGGCTGCATTCAAGAGGGCTGTAGTGGAGCAGTTGATGAAACGATTACCCTCAGATCATGCTGGCATCAGAGGTAGTGTGTCATCTCATGCAATAGGATTATGAGAGAGGGCTACGCATAGTAGGAGCAACACAGGCGGAAGACTAATGTGCCAAAACTGGTCCATTTTCCAAAAACCGTCAACTCAGAACCAGATACCGGTTGAGGGAAGTATGACAAGGAGGGAACATTTAAGTAAGATGGTGAAGGACTATGTAGCTGCCCGTATTAGCATGCTTTCAGAGTCTACTGTTCCCTATAGCTATTCGGTTTCCAAACTCAACACTTGGCCAGCCCTCACCTTATACTGTCACGCTCCCCGGGTCCTCTGCTCCGCTCCCTGGCTCACCTGCCACGCTCCCCGCTCTCCAGCCTCCATTGCCCGCGCTTCCCAGGCCTCCTGGTCCCCGCTCCCGGCGCCCGTCGGCTTCCCAGCCCCAGCCCGGCTCTGCTGCTTCCTCCTCTCAGCTTCCTGCCCTGGCTTCTGGCACCCGGGCCGCGCGCATGCGCATTAGGGCGCGCGCGCGGTCACTGACCCTTTCTTAAAGGGCCAGTGTCCACTGACAGGAAATGAAGCACACAGGTACAGGGTATAAAGGGGTTTAATGTCCAAGGGGGCGGGGCCTGTTCTTCGTGTTTCCCAAGCTAGGAGTCAGGTCTCCCTGTGTTCCTGTGAGATACTTATCTCTCTCTCTTCTAGAGCCGATCCTGCATTGCCATCCGGTCCTGCCGAATCCCGAACCCCGAACGCTGCCTATCTGCCATCCTGACAGTCCGTACCATCTCTGTTCCCTGCGGTGACCCGTCATCTCGCTCCAACGGTTCCAGACCCCGCCTGACATCATCCCGGCTTCCGAACCTGAGCTCCGTCACCCGGACCACCATCAGTGACCCCGTGGTCCCAGGGACTTCTCCATTGTGCTCTTGTGCGCGGACTGTCCTGCTACCTATAGTGCTCCGGCTACCGGACTCCTTTCCCTCATCGGGGAGTTCGGCCCAGTGGATCCACCTCCCGGGTCTGCCCATCCACCTGGCCCTAACATATACGCTTTAGAAGTGCTAGCTTGCCCTGCTGCGACTTTGTTGTCTGAACGTGTTCTGAGCTCAGCGAGATCAATAATAACAGATACTCGCACACGACTAGCCACGGAAAGTGCAGACAATTTGACGATGATCAAAATGAACCCTAGATGGATTGCCCCAGAGTTTCTCAGGCCGCCTGTTAACAAGACCCAATAATAAGTGTAGCCCCAAAATTTGTATTTCTTAAGTTCAAATAAGTTCCATTGTTTCTCATTCAAGACTATTTTGTCTTCTATCATCTAATGAGACCGCATGACTAGTCCAACTTGTGATGCTGCTGCGATGTAATTGTTTGGCCCAATCACCCAGGGCAATATTTTTCAAGCCTTTGTACATTATGCACTGGCACAAGCACTGTCGAGGCTACACTGTCTATAAAAAGTGGTCAAATCAAAAAAGGTCCATGGAGCCTCTGTTACGAGTCTCGACACAGAAAAAAGCCAGATATTCCTCCGAGAAGGACCTAGCCAAGAAGTGGCTCTTTTTAGGAGACCACCATAACCACCATATTAAGTGGCCCTTTTAGTCAATATCCAACTCTTTAATGAGTTTAAAGATATGACAAGCGAAATACCAAGTCCAGGTATCAATCCACAGACAGCTGTTTCGGGGTATTGTCCCTCATCAGTGTGGAGTAGGATTCTGGCTAGTTGGGAGCAATGCCTAGTAGACCAGCAAGACAAAACAATCACAGATCTCGGGGAGACCAGCCAGAAAAAAACACTGCCGGCAGCCACGTCTAGCTGGTCTACTATGAAGAAAAATAAGCACCAGGCACTCCAATTGATGTGAAAAAAGAATACATTTTATTGCAACGTCAAACAGTTCAACGTTTCGGTCGCTGATTGGACCTTCTTCAAGAACCTGTCTTATGATGGTTGAAAGCGAACAAAGGAAGTTCAAGTAGGGATAAGAAACCAGGTGGGAAGTGGACCTGTTATAAAAAGGTTTTGAATGGAAATTCAGCTATAGCAAACTGTGTGTGAATCAGTAACCAGTAATGATGAGGATTGCTCCAGAAAGGGCAGAAAAGAGATGTGTGGTATCCACCGCTTGTAATAAAGATAAGGTAATCTGGTTGACATCACCGAATGGGCAAGAGTATAACATGCGGTATCCACCGCTTGTTGAGAGTGTGGTGAACTAAGGTTGCCATTGCCAGGAAGAGAGAGAGAAAATCACATGGTATAAACTGCTAGTGGAGAGTGCTCTTTGTTCGCTTTTCAACCATCATAAGACAGGTTCTTGAAGAAGGTCCAATCAGCGACGGAAACATTGAACTGTTTGAAGTTGCAATAAAATTTAATCTTTTTTCACATTAATTGGAGTGCCTGGTGCTTATTTTTCTTCATATGGACTTGGACCCTACCTGAGCACCCATACCCTCACAGAAGTGCCATGACAATATCTTATAGCTGGTCTACTAGGCATTGCTCCCACCTAGCCAAAATCCTACTCCACACTGATGAGGTCCTTCTTGGAGGGATATTTGGCTTTTTTCTGTGTCGAGACTTGTAACAGAGGCTCCACGGACCTTTTTTGATTTGCATACTTCCCAGGGGGCAATGCACTTAGGATTTCACTGTTTTGAGTGCCTTTGCTGGCTGCCGGCAGTGCTTTCTCTGGCTGGTCTCCCCAAGATCAGTGATTGTTTTGTCTTGCTGGTCTACTAGGCATTCCTCCCACCTAGCCAGAATCCTACTCCACACTGATGAGGGGCAATACCCCGAAACAGCTGTCTGTGGATAGATACCTGGCCTTGATATTTCCCTTGTCATATCTTTAAACTCGTCAAAGAGTTGGATATTGTTTCAAAGGGCCACTTAATATGGTGGTTATGATGGTCTCCTATAAAGAGCCACTCCTTAGCTAGGTCCTTCTCGGAGGGATATCTGGCTTTTTTCTGTGTCGAGACTTGTAACAGAGGCTCCACGGACCTTTTTTGATTTGCATACTTCCCAGGGGGCAATGCACCTAGGATTTCACTGTTTTGAGCGCCTTTGCTGGCTGCTGGCAGTGTTTTCTCTGGCTGGTCTCCCCGAGATCAGTGATTGTTTTGTCTTGCTATAACAAGTGGTCAGGCAGTCTCTATTTGTGTTCTTTATCTTAACTGGGTGTCAAAATTAGAGGAGACTGCATGCCGATTTTTTTAAATTATTTATTTAAATAATTAAAAAAAAAAAATGGCATGGGGGTTTCCTCTTATTTTAATACATAGCCAAATAAGCACATAGTACCATTGTACCTTATTAATATTTATTCTATATCAAAATTTTATGAAGAATGTGCGTTGATCAAACGTAATTATGTAATACCATAAAATGTAATTTTATAAAATGATTCATATATCAAGATTAAAATGAAAAAAATGTTTTGTGTAAATCTTCGATGTAAATCCCCATATCACCTTTATATCGAATTGTTTCAAAAAAATGTTTACCTATCTATGATCAATTACAAGAAAATTATCTTATATTCTATAAAAGTAAATATATTAGAAATAATTATTCCAAAATGTGAGTCTTCTAGTTATTTATTACCTTTGATGTGTGTTTTTATTTATTCAAAGTTAGCTAAAAAAAGATATAATTACTAAAGAAATATATATCAATAATATATTTTGTATGGATTATACTTTACTATTTATCATAATATTCATATGATTTCAACTTATTTGTAACATCTTTTATAAAATGTTAATTTAGTTAAAAAGAAATGCATAATTTTCCTGAGGCATCAGACATACAGTATACATATCATAGTCACTGTCTTACATTAGCAGCTGTACATTCATTTGTCTGTCACACATACATCCTCAGACTGTCATAGAGTTTTTTCAAACCATTCATTTTGCATAAGAATGTATGCATACTTATACATACATTTAACAAAGTATTGGTTCTTTAATTATTAATGTGCATTATGGAAGTATGATATTTAATTTGAAGAATTTCTTTAAATATTCCATAATACAAATAACATTTATCTCATATACTAGTGGACACAAATACTCATGATTTATAATAGATAGGCCTTATAGTATTCACATATTATTAGCTCAGAGTTCAGATGTCAAAAGTTCTGCAAACAGCAAATATTTTAAGCACTTCACACAAAAATCTAATTTTGACATGTTAGTGTACCACCCCTGCAGTGGTCGAAACGCTCAGATCCGGGGGTCTGCTGTGGCTCGAGGGTCTCCAGACCCGAGGGCTTGCAGCCACTCAAATGTAAAGGGGGTATTTACGGGGGATAAGTTTGTGATGCCACCCGTGGTTCGCGGTAAGGAGAGTACCTCCGCTGCCGATGGGAGTACCTGGGGGAGATGGATGACGTTCCCTCCATGGGTAGGGGAGGCCCCAGCACTCTGGATGGTGGTAAGCTGGTTGTAGGGGAGCGCAGGGCTAGTGGAAAGCAGGGGAGGACCGTGTACTCACTCAGGCAGCATCGGTGATAAAAAGCAGACTCTGACAACAAGGTAAACCAAGTTGGCGCAAAATTGCGTATACTCATGCACCAACTCATGCCAACATGAGTATACTTTAAATTGAGAGAATGACAAGAATTTCTCATATTTTTGGACAAGAAGGGCCCTTAATTCAATTCTTAGATTAGGAAGGTCTTTCTCTAGTAGAGTAGATTGTGTTGTTTTGTGTAGATCTTCTAGTCTTTTTATTTGGGAAATTTTTGAAGATATCTCTTTTTCTTTTTCTTTCTTTGATCTGGAGCCTAGTTCATTTTTTGTTCTTTTTATTTTTCTTTCTTTGATCTGAAGCCTAGTTCAATTAGAGTACCACTGAGAACCGCTTTATGCGCCTCCCGCATATTTGAGTCACATTTATCAGATGGACAATTTTCTCTAAATAAAATTGTGATACTTGTAGCTATATGCTCTTGGAAGTTATTGCCCTTATTGTTAAGTTTCCAATTTGATGGACTTTTTATTTATGAGCGTATGTTCATTTTGAGAAATAGAGGCGCGTGGTCTGAAAAGAGGATTGTGTCATAGGAAATGCTAAGTACCGAAGACTCAGAAGACTATGAGGGAGAAACAGATAGTCAATTCTTGAGTATTTTTTGTGAACTATAGAAAAAAAGGAATAATCCTTTGTAGAAGGATGTATTGTTCTCCAGGTATCTACGTATTTGGAGTCTACTGGTTAGAAGTTTTTTAATACATCTAATTGTTCTTAGTGGGATTGTAGATTGGCCATTTGAAGTATCCAAGGGGGGTGTAAAGGTACATTAAAGACCCCCCAGGATTATTTGGCCTGCAGCAAAGTTATCAAGGATATCGATCACTTTTTTGAAGAAAGGGTTATGGTTATTGTTAGGTGCGTATATATTCGCTAGAGTGAATAGTTCGTTGTACATTGTGCATTTCAATAATATGTATCTGGAATCTGTATCGTATATGGCATTTTAGAGGGTAAAGGGAATTCTCTTATTCATGATTATAGATACTCCCTTGTTTTTTTTTATTGGTGAGTTAGCATTGAACCATTTAGTAAATGTTCTGTTTTTAGTAATAGGTGTATAAGTTTGTGTGAAGTGAGTCTCTTGGAGGAATGCAATGTCTATTTTTTTTTTCTAGATAGTTCAGGATTTGTGACCTCTTCTTTGGGATATTAAAACCTTTTACATTAAAGGTGGCAATATTTATGTTAGCCATTAGGATTTGAAGGGTGTATATTTAAGCTTTGTTTTTTTTTTTCTTTTTAGCAGGACTTGGAATCGGCGATATATTGTATAGGGTTGGGGTAAACATCAGGGTGGTGTGAACCTTGTTGAGCAACATGCTCACAGACTTTAAGTCTAGTTTAGTTATTTTTGCAGCTGGTTTGGGTATGGGCATCAAATGCAAGCCCAACCAGGATTAAGTGCAAGAAAAGTGAGACTCAGGCCCTTGGGGGTGTGGACCTAAGAAAAAGACCAAATAGCTTTTTAAACTTTCAAAAGCATAATTAATACAACATAGGAACCAAGAAAATTAAGTGTGTGGACTCCCGGTGAGTCCTTGTTGAACAGATGAAATAAATTACAGTGCATTGTCCCAATCTGGATCAGGCCTATGGGTCCGGTCCAATGGGATTGTGTGATTAATCCTTTGCACTATGCCCAGACTTCTCCTGTGTCACAATTCCCACATGCGTGGGAAGGGAAAGGGGAGAAAAGGGATGTATATTGTGGATAGTTGGATATACACACCTCCATTGTAGTTGGGGTGTTGAGTCAAAATCAATTTTCCTTTTTTTCAAACCAGTTGAAACAAATGTATTAATAATGTCATAAGAAGAAAAGAAAAATGAATAGTCACATATTAAATTCAGAGATCCGCTTCATCTTATGCCTTCTTCTTCTCTGGGGTCTTTGGTAGGTGTTTTCTTGTGATCTGCGTTCAGCTTTTTTCTCTTCTTTTGTTTAGAGGGAGTAGCTGTAGACCAACTCTCAATTCCTGGTAGTGAGGGTAGGTTTAGGAAAGCTTCCGCTGTTGACCAATCTGGAACCTGAAGATCTGTCAGATCTAGTTTTTTAGAACAAATGGCTAATCATCAGGAGCCCTAATTATCAGATTCTTGCTGTGGAATGGGATTTCCACGCCAAATGGAAAAAGCCATTTGTAGGTAGTGCCTTTGTTTCTTAAAGCTCTTGTTAGCGGTTGGAGCTGTCTTCTAAGATCAAGGGTCAATTTTGTGAGATCCTGGTAAATCTGGATTTCATTGTCTTCAAATTCAATCTTTTCTGCATCTCTCGCATTCTAGTATATTTCTTCTTTTGTTCTGAAGCTTTGAAAGCAACATAAGACATCCCTCGGTCTGTCTGATCCTGCTGGTTGTGGCCTGTATATTCGGTGGGCTCTTTCTTATTTCAGATCATTGTCATTGCTTTTCCCATTGATATTATTGAAAATTGTGCTTAATGTGGCGAATATAACTTTGTCTGGGATAGTTTCGGGTAGGCCTTAGATTCTCAGGTTTTTTCTGCGGGACCTATTTTCAAGGTCATCTAAGTGGGTTCTCTGTAGGAATTCTTCCTTTTGTTTTTCTATTAAGATTTCTGTAATTCTTGTGGAGTGTAATGTGATCTGCTCAGAGTTATTCTCCAGACTTTGTGTTCTATTGTGGGCGAGTTTGACATAACTTCTGAGATCTGCGATCTCCTCTTTCACTGCTTGAGTAAAATCTTTAAATATCACTGCTTGAGTAAAATCTTTAAATAGGTTTTTCATGTACTCCGCTGTTGGCAGTGCTTTGACGTACTCTTTTATGTCCCAATCTTTTTGGATAGAATTGGAATCTTCATCGTTATCTGACCACTGGCTGGGTGGGAGAGAGCTTTGTTTCATCTTCTGTTGATCACTGCTGACTTTACTACTTTGAGGAGTTTCAGCTGCTTTTCGTTTTTGTGATTTATTTTGTTCTTGACTCTTATTGGGAGTTTTGTATATTTTATTTGTCTCATTAGCGCGTGTTTTATTGGCTTTCCCCATTTTTGTCTGCTTTAATGTAACTACACCCGGAGTACAGATTTGGGTAGTTAGGTCATTTAATCCGGCTCTTTACATAGAGGGGAACCTCCAATGTGAAGGGAAATTATAGATTCAATTAACTTTTTTTTTTGCTTTCCTTCTTCCTTCTTCTTTTTTTTTCACCTGGATTCCCTGATTTTGTGTGCTTTAGCCTTCCTTCAGCATGGGGTTACAGATCTGACACACGATGGAGAATGGATGTCAGGTCTCGTCCTTTAATATGAAGTCACACTGGGAGGAAGAGGAGAGGGGTGTTATATAGCCTAGCTCCGGTCTTCAAAGGGGGTTCAACGATACTGATAACGCCTCTATTGCAGGAGGGAGAGACCTTGTGACCTATGCTCTGGGTCACATTTTCACTGTGGCTTGTTAGAGGGCTCCTGTTCATGCTGTCAGCCTCCAACCCCCTACATGTAAGATTGCCGCTAGACCTTCACTCCCCACACTGCTAACAATCAGCAGAGGTCGCAACAGTTTGACCTGACTTTTACTCGCCATCAGGGTGTCCAGGCAGGTCAAAAATGTGGCCGCAGAGGGAGACAGGAGCAGACAAACACCGGGAACGGGCATCAGCCCAGCGGTGTGAGGGGCAGGGTAAGGCTGCTTTCACACCTCCGGTTTCTGCAATGCGGCACAATCCGGCACTTTGCAGGAAAATCGCAACCGTTTTTTTTTGCTGCCGGTTGCGTTTTTTCTGCATAGACTTTAATTAGTGCCGCATTGTGCCGCAAGGCCTTGCGTTCCATCCAGTTTTTGCCGCATGCGGCAGATTTAGCCAATGCGGCAGCCGGATAGAACGTTGCCTGGCACGTTTTTTCGTGCGGCAAAAAAAACGCATCGCGCCGCATTCGGCCGATGCGGCGCATTTTTCAATGCATGCCTATGGCGGCCGGATGCGGCGCGATGCGGCAAAAAACGCATCCGGACGCCGCATGCGGTTTTTGCCACTGCGCATGCTCAGTAGCATGCAGCAAGCGGCACAAACCGGACGGGCCGCATGGGAAAAACATATGCAAAGGATGCGGTGTTTTCACCGCATCCGTTGCATAGCTTGCACAGCCGGATTGAGACGCACAGCTAAAGTCGGATGTGTGAAAGCAGCCTAAGTCAGTAGACACTCTCACCTCTCTCTCCAAGTGCCTGTCCTCGCCTCCTCCTGTGTTTCAGTGTCTGGTGTTATGATCCGATAACCGTGGAAGATTACAAAAAACTCCCATAGGTGAAAAAACATCAACAAACAGGAGTAGTTGGAATCTAAACTGACCGCAATCCCCTGACTATTGGACCACACTAGAAGCAGCCGTGGAGCGTTCTTAAAATCCTAGACACCACGTCACAGTCTGAGAAACTAGCTATGCCTCACAGAATGAAAACACACAAAAAAACCCACAATACTCAGATAGGAAAAACAGAATTAGCAAAGGCGAGGCCAAACTAACTAGATACATAAGAAAGGAAAGAGAACTGATTATGGTCAGTGCTAAATCCCTATAGCAAAATACCAACTACTAGTAGCAAAATGGCCCTTGGGATCATACGAACTCACCCTCACTATACCAGGTACCCCTGTTAACAATGGGAGAACAAAAATACCAAAAGAACTCAAAATACAGAAAAACAAAAAATCAAATCAGACAGGGATAAAAATCCCTTTTCTTGCAGGAATGCCCGCACAGGGGAATACCCCATGCTCACAGCACAAATGAAACCAAGCTTCACCTGCAAGAAAACATATACACAGCAAAAACAAGGAAAAACAACACCCAAAGGTGTAAACCAGAGCGCAAGGCTTAGCTGAAACTTATCTGCAGAAGTTTTGCTCCAGGCCAGGAACAGAGACAGGGAATATACAATTATAACCGGCAACAGCTGGGCTGAAACTGCTCTCCTATGTAGACCAGACTTGTCTGCAATAGGACTTCCCCAATTCCCAATTTACACTGACACCTGTCAATGGTTCGGATTTAGCTCCACTACCATTCCTGACCACCAGAGGGAGCTTCAGAACAGCACCCACATGGACGAGGTTCACAACAGTCTGGCATCCATGTGCAGGTGACTAGCGGCGGTCGTCAGGGCAACTTTCTCTGTCTCCTCTCCGGCGCTGTATTTTATAACGGCTGCCTCTTTTCTGCACTTCGGCCTTCCTTCTCCCTCACAAGCAGGATCCCCGCTGCTGCGGTCTGCCTCAGTCTGGCCTCCTCCGTTTCAGGATCTGACGCCATTCCTCCACTCAACTAAGCAACTGTTTGGGGCTGCTTTAGTTTCCTTCTTCTGTTTTTTTTTTTTCTTTACATTGTGTCAAGCAGGAGAGCTGGAAAATGCATCTTTCCTGGTTACTGGTTAGGCCATGCCCCGGGTTTTTACAGTTTTACATTTCCTCCTGTTGCAGGCAATATACATTGAATTGAGCCCTCAAAATAAAAAAATTCATCATTAGAATAACAGATCTTTCTTCTTTTCTTTGTCTTTGGCAATAGAATTTTAATGTTCATCATAGTTATGATAATAATAATAATAATAATAATAATAATAATAATAATAATAATAATAATAATAATAATAATAGTCAATATTGCATTATTGTCTTATGTTCAGAAAGATAATATTGTGAATTCACATTATGGAAAGCCATGACTGATATTCATATAAACTTATAATTATACTTCGGACTCACAAGTATCCTCAAACCCTTATTAAAATATAAGTTTATTAATTAATTCTAAATATCCCATGGACACACAAACAAATAACAAAACAATGGGGTAGGTTGATGCTAAGATGAAAGGACGGGGGAGGGGGAGAGGCCCTGGTAACCCTGAATAGAAATGGTGTCCCTACCTATCAACGGAGGGTATGATACCTTAAGTTACCGGGCACCCCCGTTCCACGTCGACTGTCCCTTTCCCTCCCCCTAAATAGGGAAGATGACTCAGGAGGGAAAGGGGGGAGGAGAGGGGAAATCGTCCCAAAATAGTTAGGGTCTAACAGGATATATATATATATATGTCAATTCCAATTCCTGACCCAAAATAATATGATATACAACCACTAAAGGAATGGTACAAAAACAATATCTTGCACGATATAGCTCATGAAATACCTAATAATTTGTCACACTGTAATATGTCACAAAAAGAGCCACTATAATCCTTATACAATCATAACAGGACTAAATAATCGGCAGAAAAATTTGCTAGCACCCACTAATACTATTGTCCATGACCTGAGGAAGGCGTCCTGCCGAAACGCGTTGTGGTATACATCTGCCATTCATCAGTGCGCACAAGCCGGTGTCTTTACTTGAAAAATGGATATATATTTTTAATCAAGTTGATACAAATAAAGAAGCATTTTTATTTATCCCCTTGAAGTCCAGCTGGATCCTTTCCATTGCTTTGTTCCATTGTCCTAATATGGGTGCCAATGGCCCCATCACAGATAATGCCAAATGATAACATAGGACAAAACTTGTGTCACTGCACCCCCACCACTCTGTAGCAGTTTGCTCACATTAGAAAGTGTACACAGGTATTTGCCAGTCAGGGGTGTAAGCCGGGTTATATACAGTTTACGTATTACCGTGTTTTTCCAAAAATAAGACCTCCCCCACAAATAAGCCCTAGCAGGGATTTTCAGCATTTTCGGAGAAAGGCTTAAATATAAGCCCTCCCCCGAAAATAAGCCCTAGTCGCGGATCAATAATGAAGTGTCAGTGCAGCTAAAAAAGTTTCAGATACTACAGGACACTTCATTATACACCGCGGCACCCGGCAATTACACTCACCCGACACTGAGGGGCAGGACCTGCAGTGATCACACACCCGCACACATCAGCTCTCATACACACACACACACACACAATCAGATCTCACACACACACCAGATCTCACACACAGACATCGGATCGCACAAAATAATCAGATCGCACACACAAACATCGGATCACACGCAAACATCAAATCACACACACACAAACATCGGATTGCACACACATCGGATCGCATACACACTCACCTCATCCAGCGACACCGATCTCTTCTCGCCGGGAGAATCCTGAGAGGCAGTGCAGTGGAGCGCAACGAACAGGACCTGCGGCCGGACACGTGACTTGCTTCATTCCCTACGGCCGTAAGTGCTGGATGTGATGTGTGTGTGTGTGTGTGATCTGCTGTGTGTCTGCAATCGGCTGTGTGTGTGTCTGCGATCGGCTATGTTTTTCTGCGATCGGCTGTGTGTGTCTGCGTTCGGCTGTGTGTATCTGTGATCAGCTGTGTGTGCCTGTGATCGGATGTGTGTATCTGTGATCGGCTGTGTATGCCTGTGATCGGATGTGTGTATCTGTGATCGGATGTGTGTGCCTGCGATCGGATGTGTGTATCTGTGATGGCTGTGTGTGCCTGTGATCGGATGTGTGTATCTGTGATCGGCTGTGTATGCCTGTGATCGGATGTGTGTATCTGTGATCGGATGTGTGTGCCTGCGATCGGATGTGTGTATCTGTGATGGCTGTGTGTGCCTGCGATCGGATGTGTGTATCTGTGATCGGCTATGTGTGCCTGTGATCGGCTGTGTGTATCTGTGATCGGCTGTGTGTGCCTGCGATCGGATGTGTGTATCTGTGATGGTTGTGTGTGCCTGCGATCTGCTGTGTGCGATCTGCTGTGTGTGATCTGCTGTGTATATCTGCGATCTGCTGTGTGTGTGTGTGTGTGTGCCTGCGATCGGATGTATGTATCTGTGATCGGCTGTGTGTATCTGTGATCGGCTGTGTGTGCCTGCGATCGGATGTGTGTATCTGTGATGGCTGTGTGTGCCTGCGATCTGCTGTGTGCGATCTGCTGTGTGTGATCTGCTGTGTATATCTGCGATCTGCTGTGTGTGTGTGTGTGTGTGCCTGCGATCGGATGTATGTATCTGTGATCGGCTGTGTGTATCTGTGATCGGCTGTGTGTGCCTGCGATCGGATGTGTGTATCTGTGATGGCTGTGTGTGCCTGCGATCTGCTGTGTGCGATCTGCTGTCTGTGATCTGCTGTGTATATCTGTGATCTGCTGTGTGTGTGTGTGTGTGCCTGCGATCGGATGTATGTATCTGTGATCGGCTGTGTGTATCTGTGATCGGTTGTGTGTGCCTGCGATCTGCTGTGTGTGCCTGCAATCTGCTGTGTGTGTGTGTGTGT
Organism: Anomaloglossus baeobatrachus; assembly: GCF_048569485.1. Classification (NCBI taxonomy): domain Eukaryota; kingdom Metazoa; phylum Chordata; class Amphibia; order Anura; family Aromobatidae; genus Anomaloglossus; species Anomaloglossus baeobatrachus. The sequence goes on along the minus strand of NC_134353.1, from coordinate 415,548,744 downwards.
GTGATCTGCTGTGTGTGTCAGTATGTCAGTTAGCAGCAGGGTAGGATGGCGTGCAGCACCGACCGGAGATCACAAGAGGACCTTGGAACCATGCAGACGTCCTTGTCTGGTGAGTATGAGTCTCCTGGGAAGTGGGGGGTCTGCTTTTTTGGGGGATAAACTTACCCCCAACAGTGTTTCTCAAAGAATAAGACCTCCTCCAAAAATAAGCCCTAGTGCTTTTTTGGGGGGCAAAAAAAATATAAGACAGTGTCTTGTTTTTGAAAAAACACGGTAGCTCTGCTACATTTCCATCATTGAGTGCATTCTATAAAAACTACACCAAGAAGCCAAGTAAGTAATTCTGTACATCGATGAAAGTAGGCTTTCTTGCCTTCTGTTGTTGTGCTATCAAATTTTATTGCAAAAACCTTCTGACAGATTCTCTTTAATCAGTGATGTGCGAGCATGCTCGTCAATGCTCAATACCCGATCAAGTATCATGGGAGCCCCAGCACACTTGGTACTTGATCGGGTATTGTGGGTGCTTGAGTGCCATGCTCACATGTTTTGCAGCTTTTAGACACCTAATCAACATGCAACAGCACTGTAGTCACTGTAGGGATAGCAGCTGTAGGAGTGATAGTTTGGGCTTAAGGGGGCTTTACACGCTGCGACATCGCTAATGCGGAGTCGTTGGGGTCACGGAATTTGTGATGCAAATCCGGCCGCATTAGCAATGTTGCTGCGTGTGAGCCGATGACATGCAAAATTTTTTTGCAAAAACGTGCAAAATCGCTCATCGGTGACATGGGGGTCCATTCTCGATTATTGTTACTGCAGCAGTAACGATGTAGTTCGTCGCTCCAGCGGCAGCACACATCGCTATGTGTGACGCCGCAGGAACGAGGAACCTCTCCTTACCTGCCTCCCAGCCGCTATGAGGAAGGAAGGAGGTGGGCGGGATGTTCCGGCCACTCATCTCCGCCCCTCTGCTTCTATTGGGCGGCTGCTCAGTGATGTCGCTGTGACGCCGCACGGACCGCCCCCTTAGAAAGGAGGCGGTTCGCCGGTCACAGCGACGTCGCCGGGCAGGTAAGTATGTGTGACGGGTCTGCGCGATGTTGTGCGGCACGGGCAGCGATTTGCCCGTGTTGCACGACAGATGGGGGCAGGTACCCACGCTAGCAATATCGGGACCGATATCGCAGCGTGTAAAGTAGCCTTTAGAGCAGGCATAATGGTAGGCTTTATAGGAAAACAGTCATTATATACTTATCTTGCTACCTAAAAGCAAAAGTCCTTTTCAGGGCTACATATTTTATTTTCCCTATTTATACCGGAAAGTTTGCAGACATAAATGGTATCTACCTAATTTAAAATGTTGTGAACAATTTAAAGACTTTAACATTTTCCGCTTATGACATGAAACTGTAATGACACAGTAGGGGGGCTAAAATGGTGTCTTATCCGGTGGTCCCAGAAATAATTTAATTAGGTGCATTAACCTGGTGCAATTGTATTATAGACAAAACCACTATAACCACGTGTTGAGGAAGGCTACTGCAGAACCGAGGAAGATAGCGTTGGAGGAGATGGAAGAAAAGGGTTAATCCGCATTGCCAGAAGAAGATCACTAAAAATCAATGAAGACTAAGACATCGGATTTTATTGTTCTATGTGTTTCGGAGCTGTATAGCCCCTTCTTCAGGAACAAAAATCAATAATCTACATTCATTTTTGTTCCTGAGGAAGGGGTTATACCACTCCGAAACGTGTAGAACAAAAAAATCTGATGTTTTAATCCCCATTGATCTTCAGTAATCTTCTGGCAGCGCATATTAACCCTTTTCTTCCATCTCCTCCAACATTTTCCCCTTAACACATTTCATTTATTCAAAGCAATGAAGGACATTTTGTTCTCAAAGAAACTGATTTTGAAAAAATTACACAACCGAGACACAGAAACCAATTCACTTCTGAAAACCAGGCTGAGAGTGAGACTTTGAGAGCTTTTGAAGATTTACTGGGAGAACCACAGATGGAAACACAGGGTAAGTTCCCAAAAACAGTCTTGCCTAAATATGCGAGATTTCCTACATTGTCAATTTGCTGAGCTCCTGCAGATCTTCACGGAACTTGTGACCCGTGATTTCAGGAAGATCTCCACGGGAAGCAGATCCAACAACTTGATCCAAATTCAGATAAAAGTTTAAAGAGAGTTACAATCATATGACGATATTGTTATTAAACCAGCTGACAAGGGGAAAACCATCGTTCTATGGCCAAAAACAATGTATGAAAAAGAAGCATTTAAGCATCTAAAGGCTAAAACTACATACTAAAATTGACCTCAAACCCCTTGGTTCCATTTTTGTACAAACTGAATTTGATACTGTATAAAGCCCTTTCCCAAGGAATACTCCCCCAGAAAATATATGAGGACCTAATGGGTAAATATCCTAAGGTACCCACATTTTATTTCATCCAAAAAAATCATAAAAATGTTTCAGAGCCACCAGGATGACCAATTGTTTCTAGGTTGGAAGGTCTAAGTAACCCTATATGCAAGTTCATAGACTTTTTTTTTTTTTAAAACCCCTAGCAGAGATGCTTTCATCATATGTACGAGACACAACCGATGTCCTCACCAGAATTGATTGAATATTTCTTGAAAATTATATTTATTTAGTGACCTCGAATGTAAAAAACTATACACTTGTATTGACAACAGACAGGGTGTTGAAGCACTCTGTTTTTTCCTGGGACAAGCACACTTGGATGGCCAAATAAGTGAGCTGGTCATTGAGCTACTGGAGTTCATTCTCACCCACAATTATTTTGTTTTTAAGGATCAATTCTATGTACAGAAACGGGGAACAGCAATGGGCGCACCTTTGCACCCTCGTATGCCAACCTATTCCTAGTGCACTGGGAGAGGCGGGTATTTGGGGACAGAGTAGCACAGGCCATGGACCAAGTCCAAATGTGGCTATTGTTCATAGATGATATTTACTTTATTTGGCAGGGGGGGGTGAGGATGAGTGGGAGCAGTTTTTGATGCAGATCAATAATAATAATAATAATTATAATATCAAGCTAACCCATGTGAGCAGTAGAAGCATGGTGGACTTCCTGGACATTACAATAGTAATTGGTGACAACCTTCAGATGCAGTCAAATGTATTCAGGAAGTCCACTGTAGTCAATTCATTTCTCCATGCAGAATCTAGTCATCATCAAGCAACTATTAAAGCCAACCCTGTTGGACAGTTCTTCAGGATGAAGCTGATCTGTTCAACTGCACCCAAATTTGAAACTGGCTGAAGACCTCACTATGAGGTTTCAATCATGTGGATATAGTATGCGGTGCATAAAGAAGAAATTGTGCTACAAAAATCATGTAACACCCTACTCCAACCTTCCAACCAGAACAATGAACAAATAAGATTTATATCAACTTATAAGATGGAGTTAAATACGATGAGAAAAATCTTGTAAAAGCACTGTCCAGTTTTAAAGATGGAACCCACCTGAAAAAAACTGAAAAAATGTAAAGTATTAAAGTTTAATGTTTTGTTTAAATATTATTATTTGTTTTTAATGTAGCAAAATATAAAAAAAAAATTTAAAAGTTTGATATTTTTCACTCTTAAACACTAGGGAGAGCAGCTGCTGAAATCCTAGTGTACAACTAGCCTGGATAACAACTGCAGTAAAAGTGGGTGGAATCTGCTCTCCTGTGTGTGATGTCACAGCTCCCCCTCCCCTTCTGAGTGTTTCCAAAAGGATAAGGGAAACTGAAGTTTAGGTTCACAGTGCAGAGACATTTTTTGGGTGACCACAAAGTGATCCTAATATGTCTAAAATGTCACCAAGGACAGGTAGCATAGTGCTCCACTGAATACTCTGCCGCACTGTATACTATGTGCCATATACTCTGCCACCATATTCCTATGCCCCATATACTGTACCCCGACATTCCTGTGCACCAATATGCCTGGGCCCCCATATTCCTGTCCCCCAAAATTTCTGTTTCCTGATATATCTGTGCCCCCATAATCCTGTCCCTTAATATTCCTATGTCCCCAAATTCCTATGCCCCCATATACTGTGTTCTGAGCGCTGAGAGGGGGAACTGCCAAGACACCAGGCTGACAAGAGAAGCTGCCGGGAGCAGAGGTCCAAGGTAACATGCAGCGAGGAGGGGTGATCTGCAGCCTGAGGCCGTCACTGCACTACAGATGTCATGCCGCGATCACCGCTAGCAGCCACATGCACTCACTTCAGACCTCCGCCCCTGGAAGCCTCTCCTGTCAGCCTGGTGTCTCTGCTGTTCCTCCTGTCAGTAATCTGAGCACAGAGCTGTGAGGAGAAGCTGCCAGGAGTGGAGGTGATACGCCCACGGGGTCTTGGGGGGAGGGTTACTTGTCACCAGGTCTGTTTGGAATGTCACAGCGGCCTGGCCCAGTTCTGTGACTCCGTCAGTGTCAATAAAGATGGAGATGGGGATGATGGGAGTAGTTATTCATGACGCCACCTGTGATATGCGGCCAGTTATTAGCCGCCGCTGTGGGAGGTCTTCTCCGGGGCGAATGATAACACAGTTCAGATGGTATAGCTTTCCCCAAGCAGAGCTTAGGCCCCAGGAAGGATGTGGGGAGTAGTAGTCCAGTCTAATGAAGGAGCGCAGGGCGCAGGAAGGATTGGATGACACAGCAGTTGCAGTTTAAGTTCTTTACTCACTGAGATGTCACTGTCGTTGGACTGCCGGACTCCACTGTCATGGGCTCCAGCCGATCTTGGATAGTTCGGAGATCAGAACCGGTGTTTCTTTCAGTGAATCCTTCCTCACTGCGCCATGTTGTGTGAGTCCCTGCGGCTTGAAGCTACGCTGGGACCCGAGTCCTGGGAATGTTTTTTTTCCTGTCCCATATAGCATGTAGCGTAAGTCCGTAGATGGAGCCGCCCTATGGTCACAACCCCTGGCTTTATATGCTGCTGTGCCCTGGGCACTGTGTGTGGGTCAAAAGACTTGAAATCCTCTGCCCAGCGGATTATGCTGGCAAGACTTGCAGTGCCCACCAGACTAGGGCTTCGCACCCTGTAGTGTGTGCTTGGTCCTGATGGAGCTATGGCACAGCTCTCCCCTCAGCGACCGTGTCCTCCTGCGTCTCACTTGTATCCTGGTTGCTGACTAACTGATTGTGTGTCTGAGTGTGTCGCCTTGCTTCCCAAGTTTGTACTCACTCCTGGTCCTGGGACAAATTCCTCCAGCCTCCCGTACACAGGACCTTTCTTCTGCAGCACTGCTTCCTCAGATTGTCTGTCTTGAAACTCTGCTGACTCACCATTTCCCTCTCTCTCTGTGCTGCTCCCCCCTCCCCCCAGGTTCTTAAACAAGTGAGCGAAAGGTCCACTATATTAGTGATGACTACCCTCCAAGTCTCTACCTTAGCTCGGTCCCAGTGAGGGGGCAACTAACTGTGGATTGTGGTGGTTTACTGGCAATGACCATTTTTGTACCCGAAATGAATACTGCACCTCTGCTGAGGTGCAGTACCCTGTGGCGACTAAAGCCTCAGGGGCACCATCCTCCCCCACAGCGAATTCCAACACGTCCGCGGGCTGGAAAGAAAACAATACAATGGTTATAACTGCAAAATTTTGTGATGGTGTAAAACATTACCATTTCTTCCCTTTATGGGAGGCATGGATTCTTGAACGTTACAAGCGCTTACATTATTTACATTAAGACATTTAATACTTTTGGTACAATAAAAGGCAATAAAACACTCACTTTTGCACCTTGCATGGTTTCAATCAAGTGCAACAATTAGGAAATGGCATCAATATGGGGGACCTGCCTCAAACCCCCAACGTAGGCTCTGGGCGTGCTTCAGAGCGTTCCAGACCACTTTTCATTACTTCTGCACGCACGACAGGTTTTGGGGTCCTGTGGTCATATTAATTCTGGTAGGAAGCACAATGGGTGCTAATTATATACAAGGCAGTCCTGGCCACACCCAGTCCAGTGGCCAGATGTCCATTTCAACATTATACTTATCACTTTAAGGGGAAGGAAAAAAAAACCAAAACATTATGCAGCATTATTCAAGAACTAATCAACTGTTTTACATTTTTCCACTGTTGAGCATATTTATTTCCTGGCTCCAGGCCTGCTGCTTCCCAACTCAAGACAGTCCATGAACCCTGGCAAGCCATAGCTCAGGCCCAGAGTCTGTGTCCCCTGTTGACAGGGGGCAGTTGTTGTCATGCTGCTGCCAGGCTCCCGATCAGACGCGCACTCTGGTGCAACTTCCTCCTCCCTTCCTGGGGAGGCGGGACTCCTGGGTCCTTTGGTGAGTTTCGCTTCTCTCCTATTACTGTTGGGGGCTTGCATGGCCTTTCGCGCCATGCTGCAATCAAGCCCACGATGGCACACCCCCTTGTTTTCCGCATGCCGCGTGGTTAATGGCGGACACTGTTTTCTGGGGAATTCCATTTGCACAGTCTTTAAGGTGCACAGTATCCATGGTTGCGGGCAGAAAATCCTGTTTGTGATGCCAAAGTTGATGCTCCCATGGGGTCTTGTAGGGGGGGTTACTCGTCACCAGGCCGGTTTGGAATGTCACAGTGGCCTGGCCCGGTTTCATGACCCTGTCGGTGTCAATAAAGATAGAGATAGGGATGATGGGAGTAGTTATTTGTGACGCTACCTGTGGTATGTGGCCAGTTATTAGCCGCCGCTGCGGGAGGTCTTCTCCAGGGTGGATGATAACGCAGCTCAGATGGTATAGCTCTCCACAGGCAAAGTTTAGGCCCTAGGGAGGATGTGGGGAGTAGTAGTCCACTCTAATGAAGGAGCACGGAGTGCGGGAAGGATTAGAAGACACAGCAGTTGCAGTTTAAGTTCTTTATTCACTGAGATGTCACTGCCTTTGGACTGCCGAACTCCACTGTCATGGGCTCCAGCTGATCCCGGATAATTCGGAGGTCATAACCAGTGTTTCTTTCAGTGAGTCCCTGCAGCTTGAAGCTACGCTGGGACCTGAATCCTTTGAATGGTTTCTTTCCTGTACCATATAGCAGGCAGCGTGAGTCCGTAGATGGGGCCGCCCTATGATCACAACTCCTGGCTCTATATGCTATCTATATAAATGGTGGGCTAAATGCCTGGGTCCACAATCAGGGTCTGCAGGTGGCACCACTGCCTCTTCCCATGTGCTACGTGCTTGCCAATCCCCTGGCGCAGATGCCTCCTGCTCCACACCTGGCACTGCACATTCATAAGCACCATTAGCAACCACGTCCAGTTCTTTGTCCCAGTTATATTTGTCATTGTAGATTGGATTTCACAGGTGGCAGTTTCAAAAGGGCATAGCATTAGTGCTATTCAGTCATGGTGTGTTAGTATTTATGACATTGAGGGAATATTAATTAGAACTGATTTTGTAGTCACCAGTCTTGAGGGATATGTAAGAGTAAGATGCATCTAATTCAATGAAAGATACATAACAATTAATTAGGTCAATCTTCCTAGTGGCGTGTGCCTCTGTGGGCCTCACCAGAAATGTTATTCCAGTCAGGGACTGGAGTTCATTACTTAACTTTTGAAGAATTTTCAGGTGGGCATTGACCATATTCCTTTCACCTAGTTGCATTTTCCAGGTGTTTTTCACCAGAAATCTATGGAAAAATGTTGTGAGGCCTCTGTGTATTTATTATTAGTGATGGGTGAGTAGTAATTATTCGTGTTCCAATCTTGCTTACCAAGTACTGAGTACTATTACAGTATTCGTCACGACAAGAAAAATGCTCGGGTTCCCTATTGATTTGCATTAGGATTGTATCAAATACCAGAATAGTACATTGGGATTTGTTACAAATAATCCAAACTTGAATAGTTACTATTGGCTCATCAATAATTATTATATATTGTTGTCGGTTTGATAAATATATATTTACATAGTCCAGATTCTGGTACAGCGTATTGTGCCCTATATTGTCTAATAAAGGGCTTGACTCTAAAGCCCGCTTTACACGCTACAATATATCTTACGATGTGTCGGCGGGGTCACGTCGTAAGTGACGCACATCCGGCATTGTAAGTTACATTGTAGTGTGTGACAGGTACGTGCGATTGTGATTGAACGTTAAAACATTCATCGCATGCATATCGTTCATTCCTAAAAACTGAACGTCAGATTGTTCATTATACCCGGGGTAGCACACATCGCAGTGTGTGACACCCTGGGATCGATGAACAGATCTTACCTGCGTCCTGCAGCTCCTGGCCGGCAATGCGGAAGGAAGAAGGTCGGCGGGATGTTTACGTCCCGCTCATCTCCGCCCCTCCGCTTCTATTGGCCGGCTGCCGCGTGACGTCGATGTGACACTGAACGTCCCTCCCACTCCAGGAAGTGGATGTTCGCCGCCCACATCGAGGTCGTATGGACGGGTAAGTACGTGTGACGGGGGTTAATCGTTTGTGCGGCACATTCAACAAATTGAACGTGCCGCACATACGATGGGGGCGGTTACGATCGCATACGATATCGTATGCGAAATCGTAACATGTAAAACAGGCTTAAGGGAACACAGTTCACACCACTAAACAATAAGAGCAGTCTGTGTGTTAGGCAACAATGCCAGGTGTAAATTATATTGACCAGTAGTTACATTTACCATTTGTGACACTAATGATTTTCTTGTAGTATCACTATAAATTTAAGTTTTATCATTGATCTTTCCTTTGTTGCACCAGGGCATATGCATGTTCTCCTTAAGAAGCACAGAAGTTTTGTCTTGCACACCTGAAATTAATCAGTGCTTGTTGCTATAGAAAGTAAGCACACAATGAAGACATAAATTTTGATTATTAATAAAATGGGTAGAACTTGCCTGAAGGAGGGGTGCTCTTAAATACTGCAATTAACACATCTCGTGCTGTTAAGGTATGTTTCATGATGACAGGTTGCGTAGACCTCATTACTCACCTTGGAGTAGCTGCCGTTCTATGTCATGATCCTGCTTTTGGATCTCACAGAAGGGGGAGCCCATTTCAGAGGCACGTCACAAAAAGCATGCCTAAAGGTTTTATATTACTTGGCAAATTATTATATAATATGAGCAATTTATGGCTGCTACATTGTCTTGGAAAAGATACAATAGTAATCTGGATATGTATAAAGGCAACAACTTGCATAAACATATGCCATCACTATGCCATTTTCCACGAAACAGCATTATGCAAATATATTATATACGTCTATATATATGAGTCATTGTTAAGCAAGTATTTCCCTTCGCTCAGCCAAGTCGTCCCTTTGTAGTGTAATACAGTATCAGTGTAAGGAATATGAATCAAACTGATTTTGTTTTTAGCAACATAACAGCATGAAGATTTGCAGAACATAAATTAAATGTTACTTAACCGAGTACACACTTGCAAGGAACAGAATTTCCACTCTGAAGGAGTGCAATTATTCAGAAATTAGTTACCTTTTTTGTTAAGCGTTCTTCACATGCTACATCTGAAAAGCCTCTTAAGGTCCTGTGCACACACTGCGCATTTGTCGCGGATTTTGCCGCGGATTTGCGGCGGAATTGCTGCAGAAAATGTGTCTAACATTGCTGCAGTCATTCCCCAGCAAATCCTATGGGTTTTAAAAAATGCTGTGTGCACACTTCGTTTTTTTATACCCGAGGATTTACCCGCGCATTTTTCACTGCGGAATTAATGAGCATGTCACTTCTTTTCTGCAGGTACCTGTGGCTTTTGCCATAGATAATGGTAAAACCGCGGGGACCAACTTGTGGAAAATCCACAGTAAATCCAAGGTAAATCCGCGGCAAACCGCGGCAAATCACAGCAAAAACGCGGGTGCGGTTTTACCACGTTTTTTACCGCTGGTGTGGAATTCTTTCACAGAGTCCGTTTTTTTCTTAAGAAAACGGCACTTTCTAGTGCGCACATAGCCTAAAACAGTATGATTATAATACATTATTGCTAGATTTAGAAGAAAAAATAGCAAATTATAATAAAATCTAAGCAACAAAATGTGAAATACAAGTATTCACATCCTATGGACTTTGAAAAAAATAAGCTTTTTAATCAGGCAGGGACACCAGAAGCGATAAATTTGATTATGGTACAAGAAAACGGAAGACATGGACAATAATTAGAAAAAAGGAAGGGGAAATACAGGACAGAGTTTGCCTACAAAGAACTGTACGTTCCCACGATGAGGTTTTGATGTTGCAGAACTTTTTCCACCTATTATGCAAATTAGGTTGCCTGCAGTTTTATGTGCATTGTTTTGTTCATTTTTTTACGTGTTTTTATTGCATTTTTGATGCTCCATTTTTTACCTCTTATTGGTATGTCATGTTTTAAACAAAGCTTGTTTTTGCTACTTCCTGGTATTTGGCTTTGAAAAAATGTTATTGACATACCTATGTGTGGATTAAACATATGCGCTTTTTACTTGTGGATTTTCCATATCTATGGCAATTCTATGGGAAAAGTCTGCAAACTCAGCATAGCCGCAAGAGAAATTGACATGTGGATTTGTACCACGCACCGCAGGTCAGTTTATGCTGAGTAAAAAAAGAACAGTCGGCATCAGATTGCTATAAATCCTATTCACATCGCTGCAACGGTAGGATGCTGTGTTTTTGACAAAGTGAAAATATGCAGAGTCAAAAACTCACTAAAAATTCACTGTCGGTATACATCCTGAATGCAGGAAAGTTACACTGCAGTGGTAAGTAGGCACAGCTTCTGTCTATCAGCCTAACCACTGCGTACCAGCCAAAGCGCAGCTGTCCAACTGAGACAAAGACTTATTTGACTTATTGGATCCCAACCATGGGATACTATTCCATGAGGCTACCTATTAGGCTGGAGTAACACTTGTGTATGACTCGCACGAGTGCAATGTGATAAAATCTCGGCACCATCTAAGGCCTCTGCCACACTCACGTGAAATTCACGCACGTCCCGAGAGACACGTATTTTCCCTGCGTGTTGCATGCAGGTAAGTATGTGTCTCTGGTACGTGCGGGAAACGTGTGTTCTACGTGTGCTATCCGCGATAGCACACGTAGAACCGGTAATTAACATACTCACCTGGTCCTTCCTGCTGTCCGTGCTGCTGTCCGTGGTGCTGATCCTCAGTCTCCAGCCCTCCCGTCTCCCCGCTGCTGCTGCTACCAGGCAGTGAAGTGAATATTCAATGAGAATAATGAGCGGTGGTCGGCAGCAGCGGCAGAGACAGGAGGGCAGGAGAAGGTGAGTAAATGTTTTTTTTTTTTTTCACTGACACGTGTGTTTTCTCCGGCGCGTGTCACACGGGACCGCATCCACACTACACCCGTGTGGTACGGGTGCGGGCTGTGTGACACCCGTGATGCGGGAGAAAACACTGACATGTCAGGGCTTTGAAAAACGCACACACATACAAACGAACACTGACACACGTTCCGTGTGGTTTTACGTGTGTGTGCCTGCTACAATAGCGTAGCATTGCTTAACGTGTCTCCGTGCCGCCGGTACGTGTAAAAAATGACAAACACGTGCCGGCGGCACGGATGTGTGTCACAGGCCTAAGACAATGCTGCAGATGAGATCTGCGTGTTTTTCCTGAGCCCTAATCGGACTGAGAAAAACAAAATCGCATCATGCTGCGAATGTCTGGGAGAGCCGTGTCACTCGCACCCATACAAGTCTACGGTGCGAGAAAAATATTGGACTGCACTCGGATGTTATTCAAATGCAGTGTGATATACGCACGGGCTGACAATGGAGGAGATGGGGAAATGAACCCCTCCCTCTCCTCCAAAGCGCCCGCCCACTTCTCCGCAGCTGTGACCAGATCACAAAAACTTTTTATTTTTCTGTTAATATTGCCATATGAGGGCTTGTTTTTTGTGGGACAGGTTGTACTTTTGAACAACACCATTCATTGTGCTTCATATTGTACTTGAAGCGGGAAAAACATTTGAAGTGCAATGAAATTGCAAAAAAAAGTGCAATTTCACAATTGTTTTTTGGTTTTTTTCCTTAGCATGTTCCATATTTTGAAAACTGACAAAGCTTTATGATTCTTCAAGTCAGTACGAGTTTCTAAGTATCAAGCATGTATACTTTTACTGTTAGCTAAGTGGTGGAAAAAATTTCAGAAACTTGTCAAAAAAAGAATTTTCAGGATCTGAGGCTCAGTTATGGCTTTTATTTTGCCTATATTTTGCTTCTTGAGCAGGCATTTTTAATTATATCATATTTCTTTAGATGTGCTGTTTTGATCGCCTGTTATTGCATCTTTATGCAATATTGTGAAGACTCAAAAGCTGTAATTTCGTTGTTTGGATTTTTTTTCTCGCTACACGATGTACCGATCAGATTAATTAATTTTATATTTTGATAGATTGGGCATTTCTGAGTGCAGACATACCAACTATGTGTATTTTAAAGTTTTTTTTTATTTTCAGTGGGGCAAAAGGGGAGTGATTTGAAATTTATTAAAATTTTAATATTTTTTAAAACTCTTTTTTTTTACTTTTTTATTGATTTTAACTAGTCTCCTAGGGGTTTTTATTGTTAAACTGTCTGATTGCTCCTGCTGATCAGAGCGATGCTTCAGCATTGATTTGATCAGCAGAAATACTGGGTTCCTATAAGTGTCAGGGCTCTGCCAGCATTCACAGGAAGTGAGTTATGGCAGCGACAGCGGTTATCATCTGATTCTTTGCTACCATGGCAACACATTGGCACCCCAAAATTGTCATGCCCGGCAGCCAGCGTTAACTCAGAACATTTCTTCAGTGCTGCTGGTGGTGTCCTGATGGATAAGCATATCTGGCAGTGCCCTGAAAGTATAGACCACCTAACTTTTATCAAGATAAACAAGTCATTGATCTCCAATGACTTTTCCAACCCAGTCGCAGACTGTGCAGACTAGGCGATGGTGTAGTTTTTAGTATGTTGTATTGATCCTGCGTTATTGCAGTCTGTGACACCTTTGTCATGGCTTTTGTGGCTGCTGTTGTGACTATTCTGATGTTACTAACAAGTACCTTGGTGTCGCAATAATCAAAATGCATGTCCACTGCTGTTACTCTTACAATATGTCTTTTTTGTATGTATGAAGCACTCAATATTTCTCCTGTTCCTCCTTCTTTTGCTTCCGACTGAGTCACAACAAGTCAAATTTTTTGTAAATCTAGATTCTTTTTCAAATCTCCTTGCAGTGTCAGGGGTCTCAGAGCACTAGGCCTACACCTGTCACTAATCCACCTCTTACTGATCAATGTTTCAGCCAGAAATGCTGGTCCAGGCCTTGTCCAATGCATCCATGCTGCACCATTATACTACTTGTACTCTAGAGAAAAATATGCCCCTTTAGTGGCTTCTGCTCCTAATCCCCACTCATCCCCATTAATTATACTTGACTCTTTGGCTCCTCCGTGGAGCGCTTACCGCTTCCTGATGGCTCCTGTGTGGCGGCCGCAGCACTGTGATGTTGTCAGTAAGGTGCCGATGTCATCACGTTGCTGCACGTTGGGGGCGGAGCCCAGTACCAGCGCACTATTCAAATGTATTTACATCTGAAAGACACAAATACATTTGCATAGGAAGGAGGAAGCTGCGGTCATCAGCACCGCCACCACCACGCTCCTCAGCAGTGTGTGCATGCCGGGCCGGCACAGCAGCACACAGCAGGGCTGGCACAGCACAGCGCTGCCTCCTGCTCCTGCTGCAGCTAGTATGCTCGACATGCACACACTGCTGAGGAGCGCGGCGGTGACTGCAGATACAGCGGCCCACTACAGGCACCGGCCCACTACATGGACTGGCCCATCTGGCATTTGCCAGAATTACCCTATGGTCAGTCCGGGCCTGCTACTTGTACTGTGGGGCAATTGATACCATTTTAGTGGTGTTGTACCGTGGACTAACAGAGTGGCAACCAAATAGTCAGCACTATTTCTAATCATAACAATATTGGCATCATGTTGCATATAGTGCAGCAAGAAGGCACTCATGTGTTGGATTTTTCCATGAGGTCCAAGTCCATGGTGTGTTGGAGGTGGGGTAACACTTGAGCTTGCTTCCTCCATCCATTCCCTCCAACTATGGGCAGCAGAGAGGGGATCATTATCTTCTTCATCCCCTGACTGTTGCGCCCCCATCACCATTTCCTCCTCATCCTCTTCCATTTGTTCATTGGCTGCTGCACCTTCAGTAACAGTTGACTGGTACATGGGTCCCCTTGATCACTGTACTCCACCCTCCCATGTCACCCGCCTGTGCGATGACTGTCCAGACCTTAGAGATAGGGATGGGCGAACTCTCCCGATGGTCGGGATCAGGGAGACTCGCCCGATCATTTTGCATCCCGATCACCGATCTTTGACTTTACAGTTATGTGATCGGGCGGGGGGGGGCTGTAAAATGAAGAATACAGTTAATAATAAACATTGTCATTATAATTATAGGTCCCACGACGCGTCCTGCAGACTCTGTCTCCCGCCGCTTCTGCTTCCGAGTATGATCATTTTTGTGCCGCCCAGTAACCAAAGGACCTTCCATGACATCATAGTTTGTGATCAGTCACGTGGGAATGTTGTATTATCTTATTGGCTACAGACTGGTCACATGGCTTAGACGTCATGCTAGGTCCTGTCAGTGCATCTCGCCGGTACGCGGTGCTCGCTCAAGCATTCAGTATAAGGTATACTCGGCGAGCGCCGAGTACCGGCAAACATGCTCAGACACATGCTCGGCTCCCCATCCCTGCATGTCGGCGCTCTTTACAGAGTGAGCCTACATGCACGGATTAGCTGCAACAGCCGGTGAATAGCGGCGCCAGGAATCAGGTGATCGGAGATCACCGTTGCTGTAATACCCACCCATCAGGTTACTATGGCAACGGTGGCAGCCATGACATCACCGCTTACCAACCAGCAGCCTCTGATCACTCATTGAGTGACTAGACAGCGTGGGGAGGAGCAGCATTCTTCCTTGCCTGTGCTGTCAGATATAGCAGAGCTACATGGTTTGAAGAAGACAGGAGACCAGGATCGTGGAGGGGTGAGAAGGAGTAATAAACATGGAGTCCCTAAGTGTGTCTGTGTATTTATTTCTAAAAAAATATTTTTTCTCTGTACTGTGTCTTCTTTTAACCCTTTATTGGAGATTCTTAACGACCGGGTCAAACTTGGCCTGACATTAAGAGCTCGGATAGAGCTTGAAACGCGTAAGATGTAATATGTTTTTAATTTTGGAATTTTTTATATACACTAATAAATTATTTAAATTTTATCAAGAATCCAGAAAAAATAATTTTGGGACTGGATATGAAGTTCAAAGTGCTGGATTAAACCTCCTTCTGTTATTAAGAATCTCTGGCTTAATAGCAGCTGGTAAAACAAAGCTGGTATTAACCGTTTATTACCCAATTACCCAGCATGCCACCCAGCACCAGGGCTGCTGGAAGAGTTGGAGACAGCGCCAGAAGATGGCGCTTTTATGAAAGCGCCATTTTCTGGGGCAGCTGCGGACTTCCAATCCTCAGATGCCTAGTTGTACCTGGCTGGACACAAAAATTAGTCAAAGTCCATGTCATTTTTTGTTTAAATTGTTTCATGAAATTCATGAAATTATTTAAAAAAGGGATTCCCTATATTTTTGGTTCCCAGCTGGGTACAAATAAGCAGCTAGGGATTAGGGGCAGCTCATACAATCCTACTGTACCTGGCTAGCATACAAAAATATGGCGAAGCCCACATAATTTTTTTTCACTTTTTTGGCAAAAAACCTGAAAAAAGGGCTTCTCTGGATTTTCCATTGCCAGTGAAGGTAACAGCAAGCACTGGGGGTTAGCAGCCAGTCGCTGCTTGGATTACCCTTAGCAATAGAAAAAGCAGCGGGAGCCCACGCATTTTTTTTTTATTATTTTTTTAAATAACTAAAAAAAAAATGCGCTTCCCTGTATTTTGATTGCCAGTTAAGGTAAAGCCAGGCAGATGGGGGTGGCAGCCTGTAGCCGTTCACTTCATGTACGCTAAGAATCAAAAATACTGTGGAGCGCTACATCATACATATATATATATATATATATATATATATAGTGTGTGTGTATATATATATACATATATATATATATATATATATATATATATATATATATACAGTATATATACAGTTAGGTCCAGAAATATTTGGACAGTGACACAAGTTTTGTTATTTTAGCTGTTTACAAAAACATGTTGAGAAATAGAATTATATATATAATATGGGCTGAAAGTGCACACTCCCAGCTGCAATATGAGAGTTTTCACATCCAAATCGGAGAAAGGGTTTAGGAATCATAGCTCTGTAATGCATAGCCTCCTCTTTTTCAAGGGACCAAAAGTAATTGGACAAGGGACTCTAAGGGCAGCAATTAACTCTGAAGGCGTCTCCCTCATTAACCTGTAATCAATGAAGTAGTTAAAAGGTCTGGGGTTGATTACAGGTGTGTGGTTTTGCATTTGGAAGCTGTTGCTGTGACCAGACAACATGCGGTCTAAGGAACTCTCAATTGAGGTGAAGCAGAACATCCTGAGGCTGAAAAAAAGAAAAAATCCATCAGAGAGATAGCAGACATGCTTGGAGTAGCAAAATCAACAGTCGGGTACATTCTGAGAAAAAAGGAATTGACTGGTGAGCTTGGGAACTCAAAAAGGCCTGGGCATCCACGGATGACAACAGTGGTGGATGATCGCCGCATACTTTCTTTGGTGAAGAAGAACCCATTCACAACATCAACTGAAGTCCAGAACACTCTCAGTGAAGTAGGTGTATCTGTCTCTAAGTCAACAGTAAAGAGAAGACTCCATGAAAGTAAATACAAAGGGTTCACATCTAGATGCAAACCATTCATCAATTCCAAAAATAGACAGGCCAGAGTTAAATTTGCTGAAAAACACCTCATGAAGCCAGCTCAGTTCTGGAAAAGTATTCTATGGACAGATGAGACAAAGATCAACCTGTACCAGAATGATGGGAAGAAAAACGTTTGGAGAAGAAAGGGAATGGCACATAATCCAAGGCACACCACATCCTCTGTAAAACATGGTGGAGGCAATGTGATGGCATGGGCATGCATGGCTTTCAATGGCACTGGGTCAGTTGTGTTTATTGATGACATAACAGCAGACAAGAGTAGCCGGATGAATTCTGAAGTGTACCGGGATATACTTTCAGCCCAGATTCAGCCAAATGCCGCAAAGTTGATCGGACAGCGCTTCATAGTACAGATGGACAATGACCCCAAGCATACAGCCAAAGCTACCCAGGAGTTCATGAGTGCAAAAAAGTGGAACATTCTGCAATGGCCAAGTCAATCACCAGATCTTAACCCAATTGAGCATGCATTTCACTTGCTCAAATCCAGACTTAAGACGGAAAGACCCACAAACAAGCAAGACCTGAAGGCTGCGGCTGTAAAGGCCTGGCAAAGCATTAAGAAGGAGGAAACCCAGCGTTTGGTGATGTCCATGGGTTCCAGACTTAAGGCAGTGATTGCCTCCAAAGGATTCGCAACAAAATATTGAAAATAAAAATATTTTGTTTGGGTTTGGTTTATTTGTCCAATTACTTTTGACCTCCTAAAATGTGGAGTGTTTGTAAAGAAATGTGTACAATCCCTACAATTTCTATCAGATATTTTTGTTCAAACCTTCAAATTAAACGTTACAATCTGCACTTGAATTCTGTTGTAGAGGTTTCATTTCAAATCCAATGTGGTGGCATGCAGAGCCCAACTCGCGAAAATTGTGTCACTGTCCAAATATTTCTGGACCTAACTATATATATATATATATATATATATATATATATATACATATATATATATATATTAAAATAACAATTTACACTTTACTCAAAAATGTAGAAAGAAAAATCAAAAAAACGGAACATTTTGTAGTGGTCTCTTAATTTTTGCCAGAGCTGTATGTGTATATATATATGTATACATATATATATATATATATATATATATATATATATCTGTATATATATCTATATATATATATATATATATATATAGATATATATAGATATATATATATATACGTGTGTGTGTGTGTCCACCCATAACCTGTCCACTGCCATTAACTTGAGAACAGCGGCAGCTATAGGCATAGAAGTGATGTCTAGGTATAGTAAAGTATCCATGCGCTACGCAATGAAACCACCTATTGCGCCACCTGGTGAACAACAATGGAGTTAGCATTTTTATCTTGAAAAGGGAACGAGATAGAGAAAAAAAGTCAATTACAAAGTTGTAGGGCATCATCAATTCAATACAAATCAACACCTTGCATACAGAAATGCTATGATTAGAACAAGTAAAACTCACAGGCTTCGGACGTGAAGTGATACCTCATGGAGACCTTCCTACAAGTCACTGAGTATGGTCGCTGCGTGGAGTGGCCTCCACGCTCACCTGACCCCATTGGACTTCTTTCTGTGAGGTCACATCAGACAGCAGGTGTATGCGACCCCTCCACCAACATTGCAGGACCTACGACGACGTATCACAGATGCTTGTGCAAACGTGTCACCTACCATACTGCCCAACGTGCAGCAAGATACAGTATGCTGTCCAGAGTCCAGTTGTGCATTGAAGCTGATGCTGGCCACTTTGAGCATTAAAGTTAAATGAGCGCCATATGTGTGATCAGCATTCAAAATTTTGGGGGGGTCATGGGTTTCATATAGCATTTCTGTATGCAAGGTGTTGATTCGTATTGAATTGATGATGCCCTACAATTTTTTAATTCCCTTTTTTTCTCTATCTCGTTCCATTTTCAAGATAAAAATGCTAACTGGTTTTCCACCAGGTGGTGCTATAGGTGGTTTCATTGTGTAGCGCATGGCTACTTTACTATACCTAGACACCACTTCTATGCCTATAGCTGCCGCCGTTCTCAAGTTAATGGGTGGACACTGTTTATATCTATATTTATGAGCCATCGTGATTACTCGCTAATCCCACCCCCTGCACATTAGCTCCACCCCAGCACAAGCCCACACGTGGCCCCACCACCCCCGCCCCCCGTGGCTCCGCCCACACACGACCCCCGCCTACATGCGGCCCCACTCACATGCGAAAGCCCACATGCAGCTCCACCAACATGTGGCTCCACTCCCCCATGAGGCTCCACCACCGCACATTACCACACGAGGCTCATCCCCCCACACATTACCACATGAGTCTCCGCCCCACACACATTACCACTTGATTCTCCGCCCCACACACATTACCACATTTGGTTCCCCCCACACATTACCACATGAGGCTCCCCCAACACATTACCACACGAGGCTCCGCCCCCCACACATTACCACACGAGGCTCCGCCCCCCACACATTACCACACGAGTCTCCGCCCCACACACATTACCACACGAGTCTCCGCCCCACACACATTACCACATGAGCCTTCCCCCACACATTACCACATGAGGCTCCCCCCACACATTACCACACGAGGCTTCGCCCCCCACACATTACCACATGAGGCTGTGCCCCCACACATTACCACATGAGGCTCCGCTCCTGCACATTACCACACGAGGCTTTGCTCCCCCACATTACCAGACACGGCACTTCCTTTCTATGTAAATCAACCACTTCAACTAGGGGTGGGATTCAGCCGGTTCTGGGGAACCGGTTGTTAAAATAGCAGCCAGTTCCCAGAACCGGCAAGAAACAGCTCTGCCGATCCGGTTCCCTGTATTCATTTGTGTTAGTGTCTCTTTAAGACACTAACACAAATGAATCCCCGTACCTCCGCGCCACACTTCCGGGTTCAGTGGAGCCTGTCTGCTCCCTGACCCGGCGTGCAGAGACGCGCTGACGCTGCAGAGGTGACGGCAGTGTGAGGAGGGAGCTCCTCCTCCTGCCTTCTGTCAGCGTGCAGAGATGAGCCGCGGAGGAGGACGGAAGATGGGAGAAGCTGCCAGTGCCTGGAGGTAAGCGCTCAGTGAGCCGAAGATGCAGGGAGAGGGGCCGCAAAAGATGGCAGCTATATGGGGAAACGGACCGCAAAAGATGGGAACTATATGGGGAGAAGAGGAGGCTGCATAGATGGCAGCTATATGGGGAGAGGAGGCCACACAAGATGGGAACTATATGGGGAGAAGAGGAGGCTGCATAGATGGCAGCTATATGGGGAGAGGAGGCCACACAAGATGGGAACTATATGGGGAGAAGAGGAGGCCACACAAGATGGGAACTATATGGGGAGAGGAGGAGGCCACACAAGATGGGAACTATATGGGGAGAGGAAGCTGTATAGATGGGAAGTATATGGGGAGAGGAGGCTGCAGAGATGGCAGCTATATGGGGAGAGGAGGCCACACAAGATGGGAACTATTTGGGGAGAGGAGGCCACACAAGATGGGAACTATATAGGGAGAGGAGGCCACATAGATGGGAAGTATATGGGGAGAGGAGGCTGCATAGATGGGAGCTATATGGGGAGAGGAGGCTGCATAGATGGGAGCTATTTGGGGAGAGGAGGATGCATAGATGGGAGCTATATGGGGTGAGGAGGCTGCATAGATGGGAGCTATATGGGGAGGGGAGAGGAGCCATGGGATAAAATCTGCAGGGAAAAGAAGCCATGATGGGATTTGTAAGGGGAAAGAAGCCACATGGGATGAGATCTGTATGGGGAAGGTCGTCCGTTCCAATTTTAGCAGGGCTCCTTTAGTAATAATTTTTAAAAATTGTAGAAAACCCGTTTAATACAATAAGAGTGACAGTGACTGGAACAACTGGTGCTGGACAGAAGAAAGAAGGTATAGGAGGGGAAGAAGGGGAAAGAGATTATACTTTAAATTACTTGGGTTTTTTTTGGTTGAAGAAAGTGCGTGAAAATGGGTGTGTCTAACAAAATGGGTGTGGTTACAGAATGGGTGTGGTTTTCAACTGGGTGGGGTTTACAGAGAACCTGTTGTTAAAAATTTAAATCCCACCCCTGACTTCAACTAAGGTAAACATACTTTTAATTGCATCCACATTCTCCCAAATAAAATGAGCCAAGAAGAGTCGCCAGGTCCATCTCACAGGCCGCAGGAAAATCCGGAAAACGATGCAGTAGCTGCTCGACAACAATAATATCGACAAAATCGTAGGATTGCTTATCAACAATGAACACCTGAGCAGATTGATAAGGACAGAGAGAGATATCACAGGGTTTATATCAACTGAGCGACAGAAAGCTGATATATATTCCCAGAGTCAACAAAGAATGAATTTGACACAACAATGCCCGTCGATGTAAACTGCCACCACCCTCGAGGTATGCAGCAAGAAATCCAGAGAATATACCCAGTGAACACCACGTGTAAAGTGAAACGTTATGTGTAGTGATTGCGGTGCATCTCACTTTTGGAAAGAAAAATTACACAGTGCAAAGTTTGCGTCGTTCTGCGGAAGTGGTACCATACACTTACGTGAATTAAATGAATATCCTCAGCAGTTTCAAGCGTGGTTAACTGAAGATACGAACGAGGCAAAACATTTTAGAAAGAACATCAGTAAGTACAACAGTGCTTTTGCCATTGCATCCTTTGGATTTCAGTCAATGAAATTTTCCGGTGGCCCACCCGTTTTAGTCATTCACGGACAAGTGTACCACCCTACATCAACTTCTCTGAGGTAAAAGACCAGAATACAATTAAATGTACGTTTTTAATTCATTCCTACTCTTTTTTAATAATTAAAAGTATATTTGTGCTTTCTTTAGATCTGATATTCCTTCATATTCATAACTCTACATATTGAAACCAGAGTATGCAAACATTCAATGATTAAATAATGAGTAGAGTTGAGCGAACCGGTCGCGGTTCGGCTCGAGTTCGGTTCGCCGAACGGAGGTCTCGTTCGAGTTCGGTTCGGCGAACCGGTTCGGCGAACCACTCGAACCGCATAGGAAACAATGGGAGGCAATCACAAACACATAAAAACACCTAGAAAACACCCTCAAAGGTGTCCAAAAGGTGACAAACAACTCACAACAAACACAAACACATGGGAAAGTGACAAGGACATATATTCATGCGAAAACAAAAGAGCTGGACAAGGAAAAAGAGTAGAAGACACAAATATAGGCATGGCACGCCCTTCTAAAATCATGTAAAATACCGCAAGGTGACTCCAAGCGGAATCTCCCTTTTTTCCAAAAATTGGGCCCCACACACACCCACCCCTTCAGTGGCAGCACTTATGCCCCAGTTGTACACTTCACAGCTAGAGTTGTATCAAGCACATTAAAAAATACGCCATACTTAACTGTCACCAGGATGACACCGGGGTAGGTAGCAAAGTCTTTCCTGATCCCAGCGCTGTGCATCTTTGATCATTTTTAAAAACACAGCAAGGGTTACTCCAAGAAGAGTCTCCCTTTTTTCCAAAAATTGGGCCACACAGACACCCCATCAGTGGCAGCACTTGTGCCCTAGTTGTATACTTCACAGTTAGATTTGCATCAAGCACATACAAAATACATAAGCATTTACTCTCCCCAGGATGACACAGGGGTAGTAAATTCCTTGTGGATCCATGACTTGTTCATTTTGATGAACGTTAGTCTGTCCACATTGTCACTGGACAGACGCGTGCGCTTATCTGTCAGCAGACACCCAGCAGCACTGAAGACACGTTCAGAGACAACGCTGGCAGCTGGACACGACAAAATCTCCAAGACGTAAGTAGAGAGCTATGGCCATTTTTCAAGATTTGAAGCCCAAAATGAGCAAGGCTCCATTTGCAAAGTAATGGCATCGATGTTCATTTGGAGATACTCCTGTATCATCCTCTCCAGCCGTTGACTATGTGTCAGACTTGTTGTCTATGGTCGCCTTGCAAAGGAGGGTCTAAAAAAATTATGAAAATATTCAATAAAATTGCTGTTACCAGCACCAGATATGGTGCTACTGGTACGGGTAGACTGTTGAAGATGACGAGACCGTCCCATGTTTGTCAAGTTACAACTGGAGATTCACTCCCTGCACCTGCACGGTTGTTTGGTGGAAAAGCCGAGCTAAGATCGAGTAACAGCTTCTGTTGATACTCCTGCATACGTGCGTCCCTTTCTATGGCTGGAATTATATCACAAAATTTGGACTTGTACCGGGGATCTAATAGTGTGGCAAGCCAGTAGTCATCATCACTTCTAATTTTGACAATACGAGGGTCATGTTGGAGGTAGTGCAGCAAGAAGGCACTCATGTGTCTTGCGCAGCCATGCGGACCAAGTCCACGCTGTGTTTGTGGCATAGAGGTGCTAACCGTTCTTTCTTCCTCTGACATCTCCCCCCAACCTCTTTCAACTGAAATTTAACCAAGGTCTCCCTCATCCGCTGAGTCTTCCATATCTATGGACAGTTCGTCCTCCATTTCTTCATGTTCTCTTGCACCTTCCTCAACATTTCGCCTGCTATCATGCGCCCTTGTTGATCCCTGTCCCCCATGGTCCCATGCCTGCCACGTTGGTGATGATGAACGTCTGGACCTTGGTGATGTTGTTGTGTCTTGTGCATATGAATCCTCCTGTAGTTCCTCCCCTTCCTGTTGTCCCACCCCCTGACTCCGAATAGTGTTTAGCGTGTGCTCCAGCATGTAAATGACTGGAATTGTCATGCTGATAATGGCATTGTCAGCGCTAAACACATTCGTCGCCATGTCAAAACTGTGCAGAAGGGTGCATAGGTCTAATCACAGAAAAAATACTCCTAAAAATTTTTTCGTTAAACTTTTATTAAATATCAATATATTGAAACATGAAGTGAGGGGGGGGGGGTGTTCAGAAAAATATAAAATACCCTAAGGGTCTAAAGTACAATATGAAATAGTCTAGTGGACCAGCCAGCGGTATATCCCAGCAAATGGTGGGAGAGGCTTATATGACTCCACCAGTCAACTTTACAAATGATGATACATCAATTTTTTAACATTCATTGCAGAAACATTTTTAATGCACAATTATCATCCTCCCGATCCAATAATTAACCATGCATTGAAAAAGAGACTTACATAAAATGTAAATTTATAGATAGATTTCTTCAAATAAAAGATATTTTTACAATGTAATAGAATTCATCAATGGGACCTCTTTTCCATTCATAAATATAGCCTCACTCTGATGAAATATTTCACAACAGAGGGCTCTCAGCCCATAACAGGTCAGTGAACCCTTCAATGGTTAATCAGTTGTTTTTATAAATCCATTCAGGAAAAACATTCCTGTGACTGCATGTTTCATCAGAAGTAAGTCTTCTTCTTATATTGATAAGAAGAAACAAAAGGGGGATGGAGGGTTTAAATAACCACAGAAGTCCCCTTCAGCTGATTGTAAGGATGTAAGGCTGTGGATAAAAGTCCTCCTCTCCTGTCAGAAATCAGGCATGGTCTGGGTGCATAGGTCCTTGATCTGAGACCACTCCATCAGGGTGATCTGCCCCACCTCTGCATCTCGTTGGCCCAGGCTATACGTCATGACATATTGCACCAGGGCTCGGCGGTGCTGCCACAGTCGCTGTAATATGTGGAGAGTCGAATTCCAGCGTGTCGCCACATCGCATTTCAGGTGATGAACTGGCAGGCCGCAAGACTTCTGGAGCGATGCAAGTTGCTCAGCAGCGGTGGTTGAACGGCGGAAGTGAGCACGCAGTTTTCGTGCGCTGTTCAAAAGGCCATCTAGGCGGGGATAGTGTGTTAAAAATTGCTGGACAACAAGGTTCAACACGTGAACCATACAAGGCACGTGTGTCACCTTGCCCAGGCGAAAGGCCGCACCCAGGTTTGCAGCATTGTCGCACACGGCCTTACCAGGCTGCAGGTTGAGTGGAGACAACCATTTATTAAACTCAGTCTCCAGAGCTGCCCACAACTCAGCCGCTGTGGGACTCCTACTTCATGTCAAGCTAAAGACCGCCTGATGCCGTCGCGCTCTGCTGCCAGCATAGTAATGAGGGGTGCGTGATTCCTTCTGCTCAGTGAGAACGCTGGTGGCCTGACCAGGCAGGCTTTGGTCGGAGGTGGAGGACCCAGATAAGGTGGAGGAGGCAGAAGCAGTGGCGGAACTTGGTTAGACAGAGGATTGACACACAAGTCGTGGGGACGGCAAGACTTGTGCAGCAGACCCTTCACCATCTATCACCATAGTTACCCAGTGCCCAGTCAGCGACATGTAACGTCCCTGTCCATGCTTACTGGTCCTCCAAGTATCGGTGGTGAAATGCACCCGTTGACACACAGAGTTTCTCAAGGAAGCGGTGATGTTGTGTGCGACATGCTGGTGTAGCGCGGGCACACCTTTCTTAGAGAAGTAGTGGCGACTGGGCATCTGGTATTGGGGCACAGCGACAGACATAAGGTCTCTAAAATCCTGTGTGTCCACCAGGCGGAAAGGCAGCATTTCGGTAGCCAAGAGCTTACAGTGGGATAAAGTCAACCTCTTAGCTTTGTCATGGGTCGCAGGAAATGGCCTTTTATTTGTCCACATCTGAGGGACAGAGATCTGGCTGCTGTGTGTAGATGGTGTTGAGTAGGGTGTCCCTGGAAAAATGCAGGTTTGTGAGGAAAGTGCAGGCGTAGACATGATGTTGCCTTCATCCAATGTTGGTGCTATCGATGTCTGAGAGAGCTGTACACACGCACTTGTTTCCCCTTCCAAACCAACTGACGACCTACCAAGCAAACTGCCTGTTGCGGATACAGTGGTGGAAGTTGTGCGTGGAAAACCAGGTGTGGCAACTGTCCCCACAGTCCTAGAAGATGAAAAGCGCGCGGATGCACTGGAAGGGGCAGGCGGTGGATGGTTCGCTCAGCTAGGCCGCATTGCAGCACGGTGAGCTTCCCACTGGGACATATGATATTTATTCATGTGACAATTCATGGAAGAAGTTGTCAAACTGCTGAGGTTTTGCCCTCTACTAACAGAATCACGACAAATTTTACAGATCACATAATTTGGGCGATCTTTTGCTATGTCAAAAAAGGACCAGGCTAGGCAAGGCTTAGAGGGCATGCGACCTGCTGATTCACCCCGACTAGTGCTCAGAGGCACAGTGGTGGCTGAGGATGCAGTTGTAGACATGCTACCAGTACTCCGACTCTGTCCAGGAAGGCGCAAGGTAACTTCGTCGTCAGTTGCATCCTCCTCCACCGTCTCTGTTGACCTCCTCGAGGGCCTGACTGTGGGTTGACAGTAGGTGGGATCTAGAACTTCCTCATCAATTGTTGTGTTTGCACTCCCCTCACCCTCAGACCGAGCCTCTTCTTGCCCTGACCGAATATTTAAGTTGTCATCCCAATCTGGTATCTGCGTCTCATCGTCATCAGTATGTTCCTCATTGTCTATAACAACAGGTGTTACAGTTTGTGAAAAAGGGTCAACATTATGCTCAGAAACTTGGTCATTACGGCCTGAATCTGAGTCACAAAAGTTCTGGGCATCACTGCAGACCATTTCCTGGTCTGTACTCACTGTAGCTTGGGAGCAGACCTCTGATTCCCAGGCTATAGTGTGACTGAACAGCTCTGCAGACTCAGCCATCTCAGTTCCACCATACTGTGCAGGGCAGATAAAGACTTCAGAGCTGGGAGAAAGCAAGTGTGATTGGGATTACAACTCAGAGGACTGGTGTTTTTTGGATGCGGTAGTTGAGGTGGAGGAGAGGGCACTTGTTGGACCACTTGAGATCCATTCAAGCATTTTCTTTTTTTGGCCATCATCTACCTTTGTTCCAGTTGTTCGTGTCCGTAAAAAAGGGAGCACATCGGATTGTCCACGGTAAGTAGTAGACATCTTACTTTTGCTAGAAGATGGACTATCTTCAGCAGATGTTATTGGAGCTTTGCCACCTTCCCCACGGACAAATCCTTTTTTTCCTTTTCCAACACGCCTCTTCCCCTTTCCACCAGCATCTGTCATTTTGCCACTCATTTTGATTGCGACAAGATTGTGCACTTAAAATGTGGTAGTAAAAATTGAGAGGTGGTGTAGATTGCAGCGGTGGTCTATCTTTATTAACAGCAGAATAAACAACAATAACTATCCCTGACAATACAACTACGGCCCTTAAACTGGCAGCATAGTTTGCTAGTATAATGGCTTAGTAACAATGAGTTTGAGTGTGCAATGCAGTGGTGCTGCAAATAGCTTTGCATCAGTGGGACACTAATGGAAGTCCAACAGCCACTTTTAGGATGCCACTAAGTTTACTCAGTGTTTGCTAGTATAATGGCTTAGTAACAATGAGTTTGAGTGTGCAATGCAGAGGTGCTGCACATAGATTTGCACCAGTGGGACACTAATGGAAGTCTAACAGCCACTTTTAGGATGCCACTAAGTTTACTCAGTGTTTGCTAGTGTCACGCTTCCCGGTCCCCGTGCCCCGCTCTCCGGTCCCCATGGCCCGCTCCCCGCTCCCCGGCGGCGTCCCCTGCTCACCACTCCGGTCCCGGCCTCCTTTTCCTCGCCGGCGCCCTCCATGCGTCCAGCTCCCCGCTCCCGGCGCTCCTCTGTGACTTGGGACACTCAGCCGGGCACTCCTGCTTCCTCTGCACCGCTCCCTGGACTGGCTTTTGGTACACGGGCCTCGTGCATGCGCATTAGGGCGCGCGCGCGGTCATTGACCCTTTCTTAAAGGGCCAGCACCTAGAAACAGGAAATTGCATAGACAGGTACAGGGTATATTAGGATTCTCTTTCCTGGTGGGCGGGGCCTGTTCCACGTGTTTGGTAGACTAGGAGTTCAGGTCCCCGTATTGCTTTGCTCTGTATTAACCCTGTCCTGTCTCGTAGAGCCTGTCCTGCCACGCCAGCCGCTCCGAACCACGTCCGTTACAGTACCCTGACGGTGACTTCGGCGGATGTTCCACCACCTCTGCAGCTCCGCCAGTCTCCAGTCCCTGGCTCCGTTGGGTGACCCGTCCCATCGCTCAGCAGGTTCCGGATCCCACCTGACCCTTCAACCCGGCCTTGGACCCTGAGCCTCGTCACCCGGACTACCGTCCAGGACTCCGTGTGTTCAGCAACGTCCGCCTTTCCAGCTCCCCTACGGACTGTCTGACTACCAATAGTGCTTCGGCTGCCGTGCATCAAGACCCTCTGGCGGGGTGACCAGCCTGGCTGCCTCCTCAAGGGAAACCGGTGTACGGTCCAGAGTTTCCACCACCCGGACGTAACAGCTAGTATAATGTCTTAGTAACAATGAGTTTGAGTGTGCAAAGGGCAGGAGGGTACAGTGGCAGGGTTGTGGGTCTGGGTAGAGGAAAGGAAGCCTGCCTTTCTATCCCTTCTAATGGGGAAATGCAGCGAGGAAATCCCTGACCTTTGCTACACAGACGCTGTCATCTTGTGTAGCTGTTAAAATCTGTTTTCACGGACCTGACTGTCACCTATGTCTCTGACCCTGCCGGTATTAGCCCTTACAAGGACTAATAGAAACTTCTATCCATATTCTGTATAGCGCTGTGTATAGAGCGTACACAGCAGTATCGGAGACAGGAACTATGCCAGCGGTGACTGACACCAAGACGCAGAAGGCAGGAAATGGCGTGCTGGAGGAAAATGTCCGTTTTTATAATGCATGGACATGTGACATGGACATCCTATCACACATGCCGTTGCTTCTCTGGCTAAAAGTCCACTTAGCTGTGTGTGTGTCTGGGATTGGCTGACATGCTGGGCCGCCCCACTACACGCGCACACTTAGGGAAGGAAGACAAGGAAAAAAAAAAAAACATGGCGATCGCCATTATCCAAACAGCAGTGATCTGAATGCGCTGTTCCCGCACACTATACGCTGAAATTTCATAATAGTGTGAGTCACAGAGTGACTTACACTATTACAGCGGAAAGCCAGCTAGTAATTAGCTTGTCTTTTTGCTGCTAGAACCGTTCTCGGACGTATCTAGAACTATCGAGCTTTAGCTAAAAGTTCGAGTTTTAGTTCGATCTAGAACAGCCCCCAAAATCACTCGAGCCGCGAACTGGAGAACCTCGAACCGCGAACCGCGCTCAACTCTAATAATGAGCAAAATGAAGGATGCAAAATGAAGGATGCAAAAGGGACATAATGAATACTATTAACTGTTTACTCAGAGATCTCAACCCATTTGCTCAGTCTTTCAAGATGATATAAGATTTGATTGATCAGCATGGCTACGACTAGCATAAAATCGAAATGTGGATAACAAAGGATAGACAATACGACCCTCGCTGATGCAGGCAGCGAGGACTAAAGACTAGTGTATACCATAGCCCAAACTGTGATCCAATCCACTCCTCTTTCCGTATGGTGAACATGGCTGGCAACCTGCAATATGGAAGCAAGGGAGTACTGCAAAAAGGAACCCGCTGTTACATTCCGGCAAGCTGACACAACAATACATAATTGATGCCTACCTAAAGGTTGAAGCGCAGCGACTGGACTGGAACAGACAAAACCAAAAGAAACTCAGAGTAGAATTATATGTCGAGTTTATGGATTATATCAACAGTAGGGCTGAACAACAAGATCTGAGACCTGGTCGCAATGTCATACTTCCCTCTTCTTTTACTGGTGGAAAACATGCCATGACACAGAATTACCAAGATGCAATGACTTTGGTAGCAAAATTTGGAAAACTGGACTTTTTTATTATGTTCACTTGCAACCCAAAGTGGGAAGAAATTCAGTCCGGCCTTTTACAACGTGAAACAGCAATAGACCGCCCAGATTTGGTATCTACCATATTCCACTTAAAGCTACAAGAATTACTAAATGACTTGACCGCAAAAAATGGAGTGATGGGAAAAGTAAAGGCATACACCTACGTCATTAAATTTAAAAAAAGAGGTATTACATAGATTCATCTGAATGTTCGTAACAGTAATGTTAAGAATCGAATGATTAATAATGCACATTTAATGCATCCATTTATTGTTTCAGGTGTTCCTCGTTGCCATATGCTCTTAATTCTGGAAGACGAAGACAAGTTTCGAGAAGCTATCGATTGTGACAATGCTGTTTGTGCAGAAATTCCTGACCCGGATATTAACAAGGAGCTTTATGATGTTGTCACCAGCTGCATGATTCATGGGCCCCGTGGAGAACACAATAGACATTCACTGTGTATGGAAGATGTAAAAGGAATCCAGACATGCTCCAAAAAGTTTCCCAAAGACTTCAGCGAAGAAACAAATATTAATGTGGATGGTTATCCAGTATACCACAGATGAAAAGATGGGATTAGGCTCAAGATTAGGGACGTGGAAGTTAACAGCCTCTGGGTTGTACCATACAATCCCTACCTCTCTCAGAAATACAACGCATACATAAATGTGGAAATCTGCTTTTCCATCCAGATCGTCAAATATATTTTCAAGTACGTGTAAAAAGGACATGATGCAGCCATCGTTCAAGTGAACGAAGCCAGCAACACTGGCACCTACCACTGGGATGAGATTAAAGGGTGCTTTACACGTTGCGACATCGCTAGTGATTGCTAGCAATGTCGCGTGCGATAGCACCCGCCCCGTCGATGGCACGATATGTGGTGATCGCTGCCGTAGTGAACATTATAGCTACGGCAGCGTCACATGTACATACCTTGTCAGCGACGTCGCTGTGACAGCCGAACAATCCCTCCCTCAAGGGGGAGGTGCGTTCGGCGTCATAGCGACGTCACTACAGCGTCACTAAGCGGCCGGCCAATAGAAGCGAAGGGGTGGAGATGAGCGGGACGTAACATCTTGCCCACCTCCTTCATTCCACATTGCCGGTGGAGGCAGGTAAGGAGATGTTCGTCACTCCTACGGTGTCACACACAGCGATGTGTGCTGCCGCAGGAACGAGGAACAACATCGTAATGGCACCAGCAACGATATTAAGGAAATGAGTGACGTGTCAACGAGCAATGGTTTTTCACGTTTTTGTGCTCGTTGATCGTCGCTCATTGGTGTCATACGCTGCGATGTCGGTAACAGCACCGGATGTGCGTCACTAACGACGTGACCCTGACAATATATCGTTACCGATATCACAGCGTGTAAAGCCCCCTTAAGACTTACATCGACACACGATATTTGGCATCGCCTAAAGCAATGTGGCGGCTGAGAAAATGTGAGGTGTCTGCACGTTCCCATACTGTAGAAAGACTCCGGTACACCTACCTTTCCAACAATCAGTTTACTTTGAGGATGGAGCGGAGCAGCTTTCTCTGAAAAAAGCTCAGCTTGACGGCACAAAACTTACCAAATGGTTCGTTCTAAACCAAACTGATCCGTTAGCACGTCAGTATTTATATTGTGAAATACCCTACTATTATGTCTGGACAAATAAGTTTTGGAAGACAAGAAAAAGAGGTGCTGACAAGATCTTTCCAAGAATGTACTCTGACTCTCCACAAGATATGGAAAAATTTTCCCTGCGCCTACTCCTGATGCATATCAAGGGTAAGTTATATTCATTTAATTGTACGTTATTAGATCATCCTGACTGTTTTTATAATTTTTAATTATTTCCTTTATGTTCCTTATAGGTGCTACATCATTCAAAGATCTGAGAACAGTGGAAGGACACACATATGAAACTTATATTCTGGCAGCAAGGGCCATGGGATTATTACATGAGGACTCAGAGTGGGACAAAACCATGGAAGAAGCATCTTTATTTAGAATGCCCGGTGAGCTTCGACAGCTATTTGCTGCAATCCTGGAACACGCCAACATCACAAGTGGACTTGATTTATACAACAAATATAAAAATAACATGATGGAAGTCTTCTTCCTGACTCACAGCAAATACATGGCTGAGCAGCAAACTCTCGCCGATATCGAAGACCACTTACGACAGTTTGCTAAAGATTGCAAAAGTTGTGGACTACCTTCCCCATCAGATGCGTATCAAATGTGTGACATTGTTGATGTGGAAAGGGAGAAACATGAATCTGAACGACTGCAGTTTCTGATAAACCTAGAACAACAAGGTGCCTTTGAAGCAATCATGAATGCAGTTAATAATCCCACTATGACATCTACTATATTTGGGAATGGTGGCATTGTAAAAACAGTTGCTCCTACCAGTTTGGCAGCTACATTACTAAAAGGTAATTTTAAATACGATTAAAGAATACTGAAAAACGTCTGTATTGATTTTTTTTTTGTTTTACGCAGGTGGTAAAACAGTCCACTCCGGATTTGGAATTTCAATTCATTTGAATGAGAGAACTGTATCAAGTATTAAAGAAGGAACCTCAGTCTGCCGAGAGCTTCAGGAGACTAAGCTTATTATATGGGATGAAATTTCAATGTCACACGTTCATCTTTTCAATGCCGTTGATAGAAGCTTACGTGTTCTCCTTCACAATGAAGAACCTCTTCGTGGGATCCCGATTGTTGTTGGAGGAGATTTTTGTCAGTAAGCTCCAGTTGTACTTCACAGAAATCGCGTTAGTATTGTAGAGGCGTGTGTCAAGAGCAGTCCAGTCTGGAAATTCTTCAAAGCACTGAAATTAATCAGGAACATGCGAGTCAATCCTGATGAGGTAGAGTTTTGTGAGTGGCTGCTAACTGTTGGATCAGGAGTTGAAGATGGGAATCCAGTGGATTTTGTGAAGCTAAGCAAATGCCCTAAAAACTGTGATACGCTGACAGTCAATGAACAAATATTTAACATGCTTGGAGGTCAGACTAAATCATACTTCAGTGTCAACAAGATTTCATCCTGTGTACAATGGAGAAGAAAGGCACACATAAGTTGGGCGCACATCGAACAATGATATGAAAGGTCATGCAATATATAAATATTTTATTGGGTCAAAAGAAGTGAAAAACACACAATTAAAAACAATTAAAAAGATAAACAATATACAAACAAGGCCTCAAAATATGGTAGTATGGCTCCAAGATAATATACCGGTAAGTACAATCATCAAAAGTACATATCAAAAATTTGAATAAATATCAAGGAGTTACACCAGTAGTATTCAAAGAGACTGACACTGTATAAAGTCAGCATGCAGTAATTGTGGGCAGAATATACAAAAACCACAAAATAGATTGGGTTACCTATGGGTACGAGGAGTAAGGTTGCAGACACTATGAGTACTGCAAATAAAAATTCATTCATATAGAATCATAGTTTCTCTTAGAAAGGCAGGCGTAGTGTGATTGTGGAACCAATATATATGTAAGAAATACCTGTGATGATGTAACAAAACACTGAACAGATTGGATTTACCAATGGGGACAGAAAATGAGATCATAAGTGCTGCATGCACTGCAAAGAGTAGTGATTCACAAGTGCAGAATCATGGTTCCCATTGTGAGTACAACCATAGTATGATACAATGCTGATATATATATATATATATATATATATATATGTGTGTGTGTGTGGCGCCTGAGGACCTGGTCGCCACAACAGCATTGCCCCTCCAAAGGGTTAATGCTGAGCCTAGAGGTAATTGGGGGAATCATTGGCCAGTAAGTTCAACATCCA
Source organism: Anomaloglossus baeobatrachus (assembly GCF_048569485.1). Lineage (NCBI taxonomy): Eukaryota > Metazoa > Chordata > Amphibia > Anura > Aromobatidae > Anomaloglossus > Anomaloglossus baeobatrachus. Next base: position 415,515,208 of record NC_134353.1, on the reverse strand, counting down.
ACGCAGTTTCTCCCTCAGGCCAGCAGGGGGAGCTCTGAACCTGGAGTTACAGGGAGCATTCCTCAAGTCTGACCTGAGGGAGGAGTTAGTGTTCAGTCTGTGTAGAGAGAGCAGAGAGTGCAGACGCAGAGTGTGCTGTCCTGTGGAACTGGGGCCTAGAGCTGGAATAACTTGGCCCAGTGAAGCAAGATTTCCAGAGAGCCACAGAAGAGACTCAGACATCGGAGTCTGTGGTTGCCAGGGTATAAAATCCCTCCCTGGTGGCCGAATCCGGAGGGCAGGAGAGCTGCAAGCCCCCTGGCCCATCAGCAATCTGAAGGTACAGCTGCATTCCAAGGGCCCGGTGTGGACTCCAGCAGAGAAGCACCCGAGAGGGCCTGCGCAGCCTACCACAAAGAAAAAGGGACGAACCACCGGTCCCAGCAGCAAGAGGGCCATTGCTAAATTCAGAGTGCAGGGTCCTGTAGAAGAAGAGAAAGAGCAGGGAGTAGGCCTCATACTCAACTGGCCAAAGAGATCACCCCCAGGTACTTCCAGGCTGACCGGATCATCTTTACCACCTGTGACAGTCTCCCAGGACTAAACTGTTGCGAAGTAAAAGAGGAGAACGTAAAGAGACTACTGTTTGGGACTGTTTCTTTCACTGCCTGTCGGCCCTGCACCGTATTATTCACACGACATCACACCGTAGACTCTCACGAGCACCAACTGTTGCCCCGGGGCACCGCTCCACCTGTAGGGAGCAGGACCATCCGAGCTGCCATACCACCAGCCCCGGAAGCCTCATACAGCAGCGGCAGCTTAATAGCCGCAAACCACAGGTGGTGTCACGAAAATACAAACTTTAATCAACCCCACTGAAGCCATATTAATTGACTCCTGCTAGGGTCACGGAGTCGGGCCCCGCCACCACTGACGACCCCCCGACTAGTCCGGCCCGGCACCGGGTGTCCCATAGCCCTGAGGTGGGCGAGTCATATGCAAAAATAGCTATGATTGTATGGCAAGAGGATGGTAGAGCCAGTATGATACAATGCTGATATATATATATATATATATATATATATATATATGTATATATATATATATATATATATATATTAATATATATATATATATGCAAAAATAGCTACGTTCATCTTTTCAATGCCGTTGATAGAGGCTTACGTGTTCTCCTTCACAATGAAGAACCTCTTGGTGGGATCCCGATTGTTGTTGGAGGAGATTTTTGTCAGCAAGCTCGTTGTACTTCACAGAAATTGCCTTAGTATTGTAGAGGTGTGTGTCAAGAGCAGTCCAGTCTGGAGATTCTTCAAAGCACTGAAATTAATCAGGAACATGCGAGTCAATCCTGATGAGGTAGAGTTTTGTGAGGGGCTGCTAACTGTTGGATCAGGAGCTGAAGATGGGAATCCAGTGGATTTTGTGAAGCTAAGCAAAGACATGCTGACTCATGACGTCGTGACAAGCATATTTGGGAATTACCTGAACTCTCTCACTCCTGCTGATCTTGCTTCCAGAGCAGTACTATGCCCTAAAAACTGTGACACGCTGAGAGTCAATGAACAAATATTTAACATGCTTGGAGGTCAGACTAAATCATACTTCAGTGTCAACAAGATTTCATCCTGTGATACAGAAGAAGAAAAAGCTCAGTACCCCATAGAATTTGTACATTGCCTGACTCCTTTAGGCCTCCCTCCTCATATGCTGAACCTTAAAGGGAACCTGTCATCAGAAATTTTGCTTTAAACCTAAATGTTTCCCCCTCTGCAGCTCCTGGGCTGCATTCTACCAAGGTTCCTGTTGTTTTTTTGCTCCCTTTTAGACGAAATATAATACTTTATAAAGTTGTACCTTTTGGGATGCAAATTTTCTAAATCGTCCATGGGGGCGGGCTCTCTGGTGTCCGTTATGTCCCTCCTGCCGATTTACGCCATCCCCCAACGCATCATTTCATACTTCCAGGATGCCGCCCAGTGAGCCCGTGGTCTGGCGCATGCGCAGTGCCACTGTAGCGGGACTGTGCACTGCGTGCACAGTGTGACCGCTGGTGACGTTTGCGCAGGCACGAGATTATGGGCGGCGCTGTGTTGTCATCGCAAGTGCCCGCACTTTCCCCTCTGCCTCCAGCGTTCTGCGCAAGCACTGGCCAAATGACCGCACGTCCCCTCTTTCCCATCTTTCCCTGTAGCAGGAAATAGATGGGAGGATCGGAGCAGGACACAACCGGTTACGGCCAGCGCTTGCGCAGAATGCTGGAGGCAGAGAGGAGAGCGCGTGCACTAGATTATGGGTGGGCACTTGCAATGATAATCACAGCGCCGCCCATAATCTCGTTGGGGGACGTCGTAAATCAGCAGGATGGACATAATGGACACCAGAGAGCCCGCCCCCATGGACGATTTAGAAAATTTGCATCCCAAAAGGTACACCTTTATAAAGTATTATATTTGGTCTAAAAGTGAGCAAAAAACCAACAGGAACCTTGCTAGAATGCAGCCCAGGAGCTGCAGAGGGGGAAACATTTAGGTTTAAAGCAAAATTTCTGATGACAGGTTCCCTTTAAGAAAGGCTGTTGTGTCATGCTACTCCGCAATCTAAATCCAAAGAAAGGACTGTGCAATGGTACTCGATTAATCATAGAAACTCTTGGCACAAATCTCATTGACTGCAGTATTTTTTCTGGGGAGCGTCGTGGTCAAAAGGTTCTTATTCCAAGAATACCATTGGACACTAGCAAAAATTGTGATATCCCGTTTAAGTTAACAAGAAAACAATTCCCACTTCGTCTGGCTTATTCCGTGACAATTACAAGGACAAACATTCGATAAGATTAGCGTTCTCCTACCTGATCCTGTATTCAGAAATGGTCAATTATACACTGTATTCTCTAGAGTAACAAATCGTAAAGGTCTTTCAGTTCAAATTGTAGTTGTAGAAGTCAAGGAAAGATCTTTAAAAATGACGAAAATGACTATACATTTAATTGTGTTTACATAAAAATTTTAACTTAATTTATGTTTCGTTATGAAATTTGTTTAGATGCTGGAATGAATAAAAAACGCAAATTCTATTGAATCCAGTTTGTTTTCGATTTTACACTGTGAATAAAATGTATCATTAGTATTATTCAGATGTTTGATGATTATTATTTTTCATTAACTTCATTTTAATTTAATTTACCACCTGCATAAGAGCTACTGAATGTTGCTATTATTAACTTTAGGTTAATCACCAGCAGCGTCAATTAGATAGCAATGAGTGTGCCGAGCATTAGCTGGCTGGAAACAGCTAGTATATATACACATTATATATCTATCTATATATATATATATATATATATATATATATATATATATATATATATATATATATATATATAATGTACACAATATATAGTTGTATAAAAATAAATACATTTAAAAAAGACGTAGCGCTCCACGGTATTTTTGATTCTCAGCACAGATAAAGCGGACGGCTACGGGCTGCCACCCCTATCTGTCTCGCTTTACCTACCTGGCGATCAAAATGCAGGGAAGCCCATTAATTTTTTTTATTTAAAAAAATATAAAGAAATTTTGTGGGCTCCCGTCAGGTAAAGCCAGGCATCTGGGGGCTGGGATTCTCGGCAGCCCGCAGCCGCCCCTGGAATTGGCGCATTTTTCTTAGCTCCATTTCCAGGTGCTTTACCGGGCTCTTTCCAGTGGCCCTGGTGGTGCTGGCACACAGGGTAATATAGGAGTTAATACCAGCTTTCTATTCTCAGAGGGCACTAAGCCCGAAATTCATGGTGTCACGCCCAATTAGACATGGCCACCATGTATTTCTAGTAAACAGTAAAAAAAAACACAACACAGAGAATTTTTTTTTAATTAGAAATAAAACAAAAACATTTAGAGACTCCACCTTTATTATAAAAAAAATCCTTAGTCTGACATAATCCACAGGTAGAGCAATGTCAGCTTTATCACTGTGCACAGACACAGTCAATACAAAGTAAGAAGCACAGAAAGCAAAGTCAGCTCTGCTACTTCGCTCTCTACAGAGCGAGAAGCAGGCTGACAGTGAGAGGATGATTGCACTTGCGTCTCGCATCACCCCGCATGGTCGGACACTCTCCGGACTGGAGCTCATCAGATGCATGGAAATACATGCAGCCGACTGCTCCTGTGGGCAGATTGTGCACTGTGATGCGACACTCGCACAGTGACAATGAAAGTTCAGTTACCAGGACCTTCCATGACGTCATAGTGATGTGACCAGTCTGTAAGCCAATCAACATTCACACCAGAAGGTCACATGCTATGATGTCATTGAAGGTCCTGCAAGTCACTGATGGTTACCAGCGGCACAGCAATGATCGGACTCAGAAGCAGGAGCGGCTGGGAGTCTGCAGGACCTGTAAGTATAATGACAACATTTTTTAATAATGTGCTTTTATTTTTTTACAGTCCATGACCCGATCTCGACCCGATCTGTAACACGAGCTTCCCAGTAAAGGGATCACTGTATGATCGGTACGATCCCAGATCTTTACAAATCGGGAACGCCCATCCCTACTTAGAGATATTGGTATCCCTTCCATATCCCCCTCTGTTTCCTCCTCTTCCTCTGGGACCACCACCTTCTCCTGCAGACTATTCAAAGTGTGCTCTGGAATGTCGATGACTAGAGTAATGATGCTGATGATAGAAACGTCAGCGCTAATTTTCTTTGTAGCCACTTCAAAACTGTGGTGCAGAAGTCCTTCATCTGTGCCCACTCTGCAAGCATGATGTGCCCCACGACCGAACTGCTTGGCTCCAGGCTATGTGTCATGTTATATTGCACCAGGGCTAATCGATGCTGCCACAATTGCTGCAACATATATATCGAGGAATACCACTGTGTCGGCACATCGCATATCAACCGGTTAACTGGTAGGCCAAAATACGTCTGTATTGATGCAAGTCCATGAGCAACGATGAGCACTAGAGATAAGCAAACCTCTCATACATTTGGTATGTTTGCCGAACCTTTATCAAACCAAACTTCGAACCTTTATTGAACCTTTTTGAACCCCATTGGATTCAATGGGAGGCAAAATGTAAGGCACAGAAAACACCTTTAGGCCCCCTTCACACGCACGTGCCTCCGGTACGTGCTAGGTCTGTGACCGCATGTACTGGAGACACGGACACATGTAAACCCATTAAAATCAATGGGTTTATGTGCATGCACGTGTTCAGCCATTGGCCCGTGCCTCCGTGTGCAGCACACGTGAGCCCGTGTGCTCCATACGGAGGCATGTCCATTTCTCTCCGGCAGCACGGGTGTCAGGCGGCCCGCACACTTACCACACGGATGTAGTGTGGATGCGGGCCCACGTGACACACGCCGGAGAAACACACGTGTCATTTTAAAAAATTCTCACCTCCACCAGCTTTGCAGTCTCTGCTGCGGCTGTCACCTGCATCCAACCCCCAGTGAATTTGAACAACGCATCTTCTTCACTGGGGGCCGGAAGCAGCGTCAGTGGGGCGTGGCCTGTGCCAGACACTGTCATTCAGCACCACACACAGCTCCGGAGGAATCAGGTAAGGCGGGACTTTCCGTTCTCCGTGTGTTATTGCGTATAACACACGGAGAACACGCATGTGCCACAAACACGGCACATGGGGAGCAAACCACCCCTTTAATATGTTCATGAAAAAACGGTACATTTTTTTCACGTGCGTGTGAAGGGGGCCTTAGGGGGGGGGGGGGTCAAAAAGCTTCCAAAACAGCAAAAATATGTTTTACAGTGCAGCACCACTGTTTTTTCATAGCTATTAGCTTTCTAGGCTATTTACAGAAGAAATATGGAGGTGGAATTGAGACAGGTGTAGGGCTGATGCTCCCATACCCCTGCCAGAACAGACAAGACACAACTTTGAGACCTATGTAGGAGTCTTGACATTTAAAATCCTTTCAGGGACACAGCAGCACATTAACATCAATTGCCCCATCCCCGTAGGGCAGTGTTTCTCAACTCCAGTCCTCAAGACCACCAACAGATCATGTTTTCAGGTTTTCCTCAATCAGGTTTCTAGGATTTCCTTAATGTTGCACAGGTGATGGAATTATTCCCTGTCTAATATTGAGGAAAACCTAAAAACATGATCTGTTGGTGGGTCTTGAGGACTGGAGTTGAGAAACACTGCCATAGGGCATTAAAAGAGTAGAGAATGATGGTCCTGGCAACAAACAGGCTTCTCTGTCGGCATTAGAATTATAAAAAGGAAGACCTGCTACAGTGACTCACCTAGGCTTCTTGGTCACAGAAGCCTGGCACTCCCCACAAGACATACATTTCAGATCCATTTTTTAGTATTGACATTAAAATCTTTCCAGGGGTACAGCAATACAATAGCATCGATTCCCCTCTCCCCATAAGGCTTTAAAAGAGCAGGAAAAGACGGTCAATGCAACACACAGGCCTGTGCGCCAGCATTAGAATTTGAAAAAGGAAGACATGTTACAGTGAATGGTGTAGGCCTCTTGGTCACAGAAGCCTAGCACTACCCAAAAGACAGGTTTCACACCTTTTTTGGAGTTTGAACATTAAAAATCCTTCCAGGGAGACAGCTGTACAATAGCACTAATTGTCCCCCTCTGAATAGGGCGTTAAAGGAGTAGGGAGGTACGGTCCATGTGTCGCGGGCGGTGGGGCGCTGCGCTCACCACGCTCGGGTCCGGCGCTGCTGCTGCTCGGTGGCTCGAGCGGTGGGACGGATCCGGGGACTCGAGCGGCGCTCCTCGCCCATGAGTGAAAGAGGTGGTTTGTTGGGGTTTGGGATGTCGGTTCGTGACGCCACCCACGGTTTGTGGTGAGGTTGGGGCACCACTGCTGCTCAGTACGGGGATCCCGGGAGCGATGGCAGGGAGCAGCTGAGATGTTTCTCTCCCCTCCGTGGGTAGGGGGACTTTGGTAGGTCCAGGGCCCGGAGTTGTTCTCTGTTTGATGGGTTGCGGGACTTGGCCAGGTGGAGGGTCGCGGGGCAGTGCAGTGCCAGACGGCACGGTGGTACTTACTCAGCCAGTAACGCACACGAAGTCTCTGATAAAACAAACTGCTGGATGGACGAGTCCCACAGACGGCTGCGACGGTCACTCCCGGTAGGTTGGCGGTAACTGTCTCTCCCTGCACCGGTATTGTGTTCTCGGCCCCAATGGCTTCCCACCGGTAACCCGCTCCCCATCGATTGGTTGGCTAAGGGAGCCCTGTTTGCCCGCAGGATCTGGCCCTGGGAGCTCTAGCTCTGACGGTAGCTTTCTCTCCCTTACGGTTTGGACGGTTGCCTTCAGTCGGGTCTTTACTGCTGGGAAACCCCGGAGGTTCCCGTCACTGACGGATTTGACCGGTTTAACGGCGACTCCTAGACTGGTCGGGGTCCGTAGGCCCTGCCGGATGGTGCTGGCTTCTCTTCGCTCCCCGATCTGGTACCGGCGGGCCACCACCCGTCCCCGGTCCTTACGGTTGTGCGTCAATCGGCCTCTCCTGCAGACGGTCACCACCGTCTGCCAATCTTGCTGTCTGGTGCCCGGGCCACATACCCGGACACGGCCAGTCAGTTCCTCCACTACCACTTCCCCTGACTCTCACTGTCTTCACTCCTCTTCACTAACTGCTCTTCCTTTTCCCGCCTCCAGGACTGTGAACTCCTCAGTGGGAGGAGCCAACCACCTGGCTCCGCCCCACCTGGTGTGGACATCAGCCCCTGGAGGGAGGCAACAAGGATTTGTGTTTGACTTCGGTGTTCCTAACCGTTGTGTGGGGTGTGTTGTTGCAGTACCTGTGACGTCCTGGCTTGTCCATGGCGCCACATTCCCCCTTGGTTAAACGCAGACCGTCCGCGGGCTGCTCGTCCATCACCGGTTTTATTTTCACAAATGAAAAAAGGTAGAAAACGGTAAAACCTGTAAAATCACAAACATTTTATAACGGTACGGCTTCCGCTCTCCCCCCGCCCAAACAACCTGGCCCTGATGCTGCCCCTAAGAAGTGGGCAGCACCTCTTGCCCCAGTCCAGAACCAAATTGCCCGAGCGGGTACGGTCTCTTTCAGGGGACCCACGTCCATGGGGACCCCTGAACCCCCGGAGGATCGCCACCGGTTATGGTAGTGGCGGGCCTGGGCCATGCCTTTCCTCCAGGCCCATCCTCCCCAATCAGCCTCTCCGGAGGCGGTCACGGTAACAAGCCAACATTTTTATTTACACGCCACAAGTTTGTGGTTGCCCTGCGAGTTCTCGGGCTTGTCCGTAAGTAGTTCCTTACGCACGGTGCAGAAAGTCCCAACGGGGACTAGTTGCCGGCAATGGCCAGTTCAATCACGGTGCTAACCTGGTCACAGTTCGGTTGATTGCTTCTTCTTATCATTCGGTTACATTCAACAACATACAAGAACATCACACGGTGCTTGTGGTCCCAACAGGGACACTTGCAGCGGAGCTCCGCTGACCCTGGGGCGGCTACCACCGCGAAGGGTCGGCCCACTCCGGGACTGGACGGTACATCGGGTTCTCCTTCCATAAGCAGTGCAGTCCAGAACCGCTGATCGCTGTTGGAAACGGTGGCGGGGGCAGCGTGCTCGGGACCTCCTCCTCCATCAGCTGCACTCTCTCTGGACCCCTTATGGCAGGGCCGGTTCCCGGCTCCCACTCAATCAAGGCTGGTTCGGGAACCTGGGTGGCCTGGTCACGGCGTGCCACGGCTGCCGCAGCCCCTTGCTCCCGGGCCTCCACCACGGCGACCATCCTGCGCACCTCTGCTCGCCAATCCAACAACTGCTGCAGGCTCTGCACCTTGACCTTCGTACAGAACCGACCCAGCTCTCGTTCCAGCCACGCAGCGGTCCCGGTGGGGAGCTCACCCGGGCCGCCGTCTTCGAAGGCTACTCCCCCTCTACCCCTCCAAAGCTTAAACGCTCCGGTGGCAGGTGCTCCCGCGCTCCAGCCCCAAGATGCCACCATTTCTCCATCCGCGTCCCCCCTTGGTGTCTCTCTGGCACCTCCTTTTCAGGGGCGGAGATTCGGCTTTCACGCCTCCACTGCTCTGGAAGACGCTCGAGCGGGGACTTTTCGCGCCCCATATGGCGGCTCTCGAAAATTTTCGGCCGGACACCTCCAGCGGGACACAAGGCGCACTTCCACCAGGCGGTAGAACGGTAGGATCCTGTTCGTGACGCCAAGTTGTCGCGGGTGGCGGGGCGCTGTGCTCACCACGCTCGGGTCCGGCGCTGCTGCTGCTGCTCGGTGGCTCGAGCGGTGGGCCGGATCCGGGGACTCGAGCGGCGCTCCTCGCCCGTGAGTGAAAGGGGTGGTTTGTTGGGGTTTGGGATGTCGGTTCGTGATGCCACCCACGGTTTGTGGTGAGGTTGGGGCACCACCGCTGCTCAGTACGGGGATCCCGGGAGCGATGGCAGGGAGCAGCTGAGATGTTTCTCTCCCCTCCGTGGGTAGGGGGACTTTGGTAGGCCCAGGGCCCGAAGTTGTTCTCTTTTTGATGGGTTGCGGGGCTTGGCCAGGTACAGGGTCGCGGGGCAGCGTAGTGCCAGACGGCACGGTGGTACTTACTCAGCCAGTAATGCACACGGAGTCTCTGGTAAAACAAACGGCTGGATGGACGAGTCCCACAGACGGCTGCGACGGTCACTCCCGGTAGGTTGGCGGAAACTGTCTCTCCCTGCACCGGTATTGTGTTCTCGGCCCCGATGGCTTCCCACCGGTAATCCGCTCCCCAGCGGTTGGTTGGCTAAGGGAGCCCTGTTTGCCCGCAGGCTCTGGTCCTGGGAGCTCTAGCTCTGGCGGTAGCTTTCTCTCCCTCACGGTTTGGACGGTTGCCTTCAGTCGGGTCTTTACTGCTGGGAAACCCCGGAGGTTCCCGTCGCTGACGGATTTGACCGGATTAACGGCGACTCCTAGCCTGGTCGGGGTCCGTAGGCCCTGCCGGATGGTGCTGGCTTCTCTTCGCTCCCCGATCCGGTACCGGCGGGCCACCGCCCGTCCCCGTTCCTTACGGTTGTGCGTAAATCGGCCTCTCCTGCAGACGGTCACCACCGTCTACCAACCTTGCTGTCTGGTGCCCGGGCCACGTACCCGGACACGGCCAATCAGTTCCTTCACTACCACTTCCCCTGACTCTCACTCTCTTCACTCCTCTTCACTAACTGCTCTTCCTTTTCCCGCCTCCAGGACTGTGAACTCCTCGGTGGGAGGAGCCAACCGCCTGGCTCCGCCCCACCTGGTGTGGACATCAGCCCCTGGAGGGAGGCAACAAGTTTTTGTGTTTGACTTCGATATTCCTAACCGGGGTGTGGGGTGTGTTGTTTCAGTACCTGTGACATCCTGGCTTGTCCAGGGCGCCACACATGCAACACACAGGCCTGTAAGTCGGCATTTTAATTTGAAAAAGTGAACACATAGGGACTGTGTCTTTTGCAGCAGTGCATCCAGGAAATAATACTGCCATAGAAATAGAAATCCATGCAGTGCATATGTGATGTCACCCAGATGTAGTGTGACCCAGCCATAGTGCAACCACTAGGTTTGCACCCTAATTGCACATGGCCTTCCCTAGCTCCAGGTTCTGTGGAGCCAGCCATTTATCAAACTTGGTCACCAAAGTACGGAGAGAGGAGCACCTGGATATTCCTGATGACATATTCACTTCTATAGTAGATGTGGAAAGGGAGGAGAAGGAGATGGAAGAACAATGGCTGCCACCTATGGGGCAGCAGATCACTGTGGTAGGAGAAGTGGGTATGCAACATCTGATTAATAATCTGTGTTTTCTGTCAAATAATCTGCAGGGTATTGCTGAACAAAACAACAATAATGTTTAGGCTCCACCTAGAAACTCCAAACCAGCAGCAGCCCCTGTTTGTCCATCATCATATCCAATGGCACCTACTTTTCAGGCTCCTGTTTCTTTTGGTAATGATCCTGCTGGCATATTTGATCCATGACCATTTGTGGTCCATCTGGCTGTAACCTTTATACTTTCAGAAAGCAACATACCATTAGGTTTGTGCCACATTTCTTAAGACTTATGACTACGTTTGGAGAAACCATTATTCTTGTTTTGAAGGATATGTATGTCAACAGTGTTAAAAGTAAAATCTTTGACAGAGCATTTTTAAAGATGGTTTTATATTTTTACCATTTGTTAATGTTTGTAATATTCACAAAACATATGAAAATAAAAATCTGAAAAATCCTTTCCTTTGCACATAGCAGTACAGTAGCATCAATTTCCTCCCTCCCTGTAGGGCACTAAAACAGCTGGGAGGTATGGTCCATGCAACACACATGCTGTGGACCAGCATTTTAATTTGAAAAATGAAGGCATGCTACAGTGACCGGTGTATGCCTGTCCCTCCCAGAAGCCTGGCACTACCCATAAGACAAAAGTTTCAGCCCCATTTTGGAGTCTCAACATTCTAAATCCTTTCAGGCAGACAGCAGTGCAATAGCATCTGTTGCCTCCTCCCCATAGGGTGTTAAAACATCAGGGAGGTACGGTCCACGCAACACACTGGATGTTGCCTGGCCTTTAAATGTTAACAATCAAGATATGCATGACAGACAGGTGTAGACTTCTTGCTCACAGAAGCCTGACAGTACACCATTGCCTAGTCTGCATAGTTTGGGACTGGCGTGGTAAAGTCACTGGACATCCACAACTTGTTCATCTTTATGAAAGTTAGGTGGGCTATGCTTTGAGGGGACAGTTTGATGCACTTGTCATGGGCGAGGAGGACGCCATCGCTGCTGCGCTCTCGCTAAAGCTCAGGTCCAGCGCTGCTGCTCGGTGGCTCGAGCGGTGGGCCGGATCCGGGGACTCGAGCGGCGCTCCTCGCCCGTGAGTGAAAGGGGTGGTTGGTTTGGGGGATTTAGTCCGTGACGCCACCCACGGGTCATGGTGAAGATGGGCACCACCGCTGCTGGTGACGGGGATCCCGGGAGCGATGGTAGGGAGCAGCTGAGATGTTGTTTTCCCCCTCCGTGGGTAGGGGTCGGTGGTCCCGGGGCCCGGCGATGTTGTGACGGGGAGGCAGGGTTGGTGAGGTGCAGGGTTGGTGAGGTGCAGGGTCGCAGGGACAGCGCGGCACGCTGCCGGATGGCACGGGTGTACTCACTCAGCAAGAAAGGTACAAAGTCCTCGGTAAACCAAACGGCTGGATAGACAGGTCCCGTAGCCGGCTGCAGTGTCTCTCCCCGGACAGGTGATGGCAGCTGTCTTTCTCTGCACCTTGATGTTCCTCTTTCTGACTACTATAGATTCCCAACGGTAGTCCGCTCCCCGGTGTATGGGTACCGGAGGAGCCCATTGCCCGCAGACGCTGGCCCTTGTGTCTCTAGCCTTAGGCAGTAACTGTATACCCTCACGGTGTGGCCTGTTGCCTTCAATCGGGACTTTTGCTGTTGTGAAACCCCTGGGGTTCCAGTCACATTCGGATCTGACTATTGTCGGCGGCTCCAAGCCTGGTCGGGGCCCGATGGCCCTGCCTGTGTGTGCTGGCTTCACTTCGCTCCCCGGTCAGTACCGGCGGGCCATCGCCCATTCACGGTTCTAGAGTTCTGCGTTGCTCCACCACTCCTGCAGACAGCCACCACCGTCTGCTGTCAGTGCCTGGGCCACAAACCCAGACACCCAAGTGCTCACTCCTCACTCTTCACTGCTCAACACTGAACTGAACTTTTCCCGCCTCCAGGCCTGTGAGCTCCTCAGTGGGTGGAGCCAACTGCTTAGCTCCGCCCCACCTGGTGTGGACATCAGTCACTGGAGGGAGGCAACAAGGATTTTTGTTTGGCTGATGTGCCTGTCTGATGGGGGTGGGGTGTGTTAGTGTGTTATCTGTGACGACCTGGCTAGGCCAGGGCGCCCCACACTTATCAGTCAATACACTGCCAGCAGCGCTGAAGACATGTTCTGAGAGAACGCTGGCTGTCGGGCAGGCCAAAACTTCCAAGGCATGACTCATGAGCTCAGGCTACTCTTCCATTCTTGAAGACCAAAATGCAAAAGAGTCCAATCTCCTCTTTATAGCATCAATGTTGAGCTCTAGATGCTCTTGCACCATCCTCTCCAGTCATTCACTATGTGTCAGACTTCTACTCTGTTCTGCTGGTGCATGCAATGGTGTAAAAAATGTGTGCCACAAATCAGAGAAATTGCTTCTGGTACTTGAACTGCTGCTGATAAGGCTGCTGGATTGACATCGTAATGTTCCCGTGATTGGAATTGTAGAACTGCGATTCACGCTGTGTGCTTTACTGCTGTCTTGTGGAAAAGTACTGTTAAGATGGTCTACAAGCTTGTTTCAATACTCCAGCATCCACGCGTCACTTTCCAGGGGTGGGAGCATCTTGCCAAATTGACTCTTATACCGTGGATCTAACACTTGCAACCCACTAGTCAGCACTATTTCTAATAGTAATGATACGGACATCATGCTGCAAACAGTGAAGCAAGAAGTAGCTCATGTATCGGATAATTCCATACGGACCAAATGTATGTTGTGTCAGTGGTGGGGTAACGCTCAAGTTAGCCTCCTTTGTCCCCTCCAACCAACCAACCAAGACATAATTTTCATTGTCTCTGGAGTTTTCTGTGCCCATCACCTCTTCCTCGTCCATTTCTTCCTCGGTTCCTAGACCTTCACTATCACTTTTCTGTTACCATGAGCCTGCCTTGATTGATGGACTCTACCACTCACCAGACCTTATAGGAAATGGTATCCCTTCCTCTAGCTCTTCTGCTTCCTCCTCTTCCTCTGGGACCCCACCTTCTCCCGCAGACTTCAAAGTGTGCTCCAACATGTAAATGAGCAGAAAAGTGATGCTGATGACAGTAGCATTAGCGCTAACTATCTTTGTAGCCATTTTGAAACTGTGCAGGAGGGTGCAGATGTCCTTCATCTGTGCCCACTCCGCAATCATGATTTCCCTGACATCCGTACTACATTGTCCAAGGTTATACATCATGGCATAGTGCACCATGGCTTGCTAGTGCTGCCACAGTCGCTGCAACATGTGTAGAGTGGAATTCCACCATGTCAGCACATCACATATCAACCGGTTAGCCTGTAGGCCGAAAGTAATTTGTAGCATTGCATGACGATTGACCGTGGGATGCGAACAGTGGAAGTGAGCACAAACCAACCGTGTCCTGTGCAGCAGTATATCCAACCCAGGATAGTCGGCTAGAAATTTCTGGACAACCAGATTCAGGACATGAGCCATGCAAAGCACATCTGGAATGTCGCCCAGGTATAGGGCCGCTAGCAGGTTTGCACGATTGTCACACACGGCCTTTCCTGGCTCCAGATACAGTGCAGACAGCAATTGATCAAACTCGGATAGTGGTCCATAACTTTGTAGCTGTGTGACTGAGTTCTCTGATGCAGATTAATTTCAGCACTGTCTGATTGTGTTGAACGCTGGCTAAACTGTACGGAGGTGGGGGGGATTCTGTTTGCACTCTCTGAGCGTGTTACATTAAGGGACAGGTTGAGGGTGCAGGTGGAGGTCCTAGAAATGGTGGAGGAAGCAGAAGGAGAAGCAGTAGATTCAGAACATTGTCCCAAAAGCCTTGGGGATTTCAACACTTGGGAAGCAGACCCTTCCTGTGAAGGCCTAGGCTATGAATCGTTTGTCCACTATAATAATAAGATAATCTGTCCTTTTAATGCTTTATGTATTGCTTCTCCATATATACCTAATTGAAATATTAACCCCTTCACGACCATGGACGGAAAGATCCGTCCTTGTGCCCTGGGCCTTAACGACCAAGGACGGATCTTTCCGTCATGGCGGAATCGCAGCACCGGAGCCTCCGGTGACTGCGATCGGTTAACATAAACCGCAGATTCGGGGAGGAGAGGACCTGTTCCTGACCTCAGGAGGGGTGGTGCCTCCTCCCCGGACCTACGGAGGCTGTGATTGGCTGAGGAACGCCGCTCAACCAATCACAGCCACTGTAATGTTCCAGCCATTTAAAATGACTGAAACATTGAAATCCAGCCCTGGCCAGTGCAGCTGTAGCACTGGCCATTGGCTGGAGCTGGGTGACCTCACTGGATCACCCTCCCCCAGCTCCACTGCTCTGATTGGAGAGATCGGCCTTGTGACCGATTTCTCCAATCACAGTGGACCTGTTGCCGGTGACGGCCCCCATCAGCTTCCCTTGTCCCTGCAGCACGCTGAGCACAGTGAGTGTACACAGTGCAATGGCAGGGCGACAAGCTCCGGTCCCATTCTGTTATGAGACCGGAGCATGGGACCCGGAAGTTGCCGTGCTGCCATTGCACTCACTGTACAAAAAGCGTCCCGATCCGCCGCCGCCGCTGCCCTCCGCGATCTGCCACCTGTCTCCCCGATCTCCTGCCCGCACCCTCACCCCCACACCTCCCGATCTGCTGCCGCCCTCCATCTGCCACAGTGCCACCATTCCCCCAATCTGCTGCCCGGCCCCTCACCTCCGTGCAGCAGATCGGAGGGAGCGGTGGCACTATGACAGATGGAGGAGGACAGGGATCGTGCACCCTGTCCTCCTCCATCTGTCATAGTGCCACCGCTCCCTCCGATCTGCTGCCCGGCCCCTCCCCCTCGTGATCGGTGCTCGCCCCCTCCCCTCCGTGATGTGCTGCTCGCCCCCTCCCCTCCCCTCCGTGATGTGCTGCTCGCCCCCTCCCCTCCCCTCCCCTCCGTGATGTGCTGCTCGCCCCCTCCCCTCCCCTCCGTGATGTGCTGCTCGCCCCCTCCCCTCCCCTCCGTGATGTGCTGCTCGCCCCCTCCCCTCCCCTCCGTGATGTGCTGCTCGCCCCCTCCCCTCTGTGATGTGCTGCTCGCCCCCTCCCCTCCGTGATGTGCTGCTCGCCCCCTCCCCTCCGTGATGTGCTGCTCGCCCCCTCCCCTCCGTGATGTGCTGCACGCTCCCCCCCACCTCTCACCCCCGTGGTCAGCTACCCGCCCCCTCCCCTGTCACCGCCGTGATGTGCGCCCCCTCCCCTGTCACCGCCGTGATGTGCGCTCCCTCCCCTGTCACCGCCGTGATGTGCGCTCCCTCCCCTGTCACCGCCGTGATGTGCGCTCCCTCCCCTGTCACCGCCGTGATGTGCGCTCCCTCCCCTGTCACCGCCGTGATGTGCGCTCCCTCCCCTGTCACCGCCGTGATGTGCGCTCCCTCCCCTGTCACCGCCGTGATGTGCGCTCCCTCCCCTGTCACCGCCGTGATGTGCGCTCCCTCCCCTGTCACCGCCGTGATGTGCGCTCCCTCCCCTGTCACCGCCGTGATGTGCGCTCCCTCCCCTGTCACCGCCGTGATGTGCGCTCTCTCCCCTGTCACCGCCGTGATCTGTGCTCCCTCCCCTGTCACCCCCGTGATCTGTGCTCCCTCCCCTGTCACCCCCGTGATCTGTGCTCCCTCCCCTGTCACCGCCGTGATGTGCGCTCCCTCCCCTGTCACCGCCGTGATGTGCGCTCCCTCCCCTGTCACCGCCGTGATGTGCGCTCCCTCCCCTGTCACCCCCGTGATGTGCGCTCCCTCCCCTGTCACCCCCGTGATGTGCGCTCCCTCCCCTGTCACCCACGTGAGGTGCGCTCCCTCCCCTGTCACCGCCGTGAGGTGCGCTCCCTCCCCTGTCACCGCCGTGATGTGCGCTCCCTCCCCTGTCACCGCCGTGATGTGCGCTCCCTCCCCTGTCACCGCCGTGATGTGCGCTCCCTCCCCTGTCACCCCCGTGATGTGCGCTCCCTCCCCTGTCACCCCCGTGATCTTCTGTCCACTCTCCCTCCACCTCTCACCCCCGTGATCTGCGCTCTGCTCATCTCTCTCCCCCGTGATCTGCGCTCTCTCACCTCTCACCCCCGTGATCTGTGCTCCCTCACCTGTCACCCCGTGATCTGCTGTCCGCTCTCCCTCACCTGTCACCCCGTGATCTGCGCTCCCTCACCTCTCACCCCCGTGATCTGTGCTCTGCTCACCTGTCTCCTCCGTGATCTGTGCTCTGCTCACCTGTCTCCTCCGTGATCTGTGCTCTGCTCACCTGTCTCCTCCGTGATCTGTGCTCTGCTCACCTGTCTCCTCCGTGATCTGTGCTCTGCTCACCTGTCTCCTCCGTGATCTGCGCTGCGCTCCCTTCCCCACCTCTCACCCTCCCCGATCTGCTGCCTCCTTCATCTCCTGTGATCCAGCTGCCTAGATCCATCCTGTAGGGTAACTATCCCCAATCTCACCTCCCACTCCCCTTCCCACCCATCCCCCCCACCCGCCCCCTCCCCCCATCCTCTGCCGCTCCTGCATCCACTGCGCCCTCTCCCATCCGCCCCCACCCTATCCCAGCCGCCGTCTTACAATCACAGATGCTCCCTTTATATGCCGCTGCCCCCCATCTGCTGCCGCCCCATCTGCCGCCCCCCCCCATCCTCCGCTGTTTTTTTTTTCTATGCCATGGGGGTCTAGTTTCCAAAATGGGGTCACATGTGGGGGAGCTCCACTGTTTCGGCACCTCAGGGGGTCTCCAAACAGCATGGAATACGCTAATTATCCCAGACAATTTTGCGTTTGAAACGTCAAATGACGCTCCTTGCCTTCCAAGCCCTGCTGTGCGCCCAAACATTTGAGTTCCACCACATATGAGGTATCTGCGTACTCAGGAGAAATTGCACAATACATTTTATGGTGCAATTTTTCCTGATACCCTTGTGAAAAAAAAGCTACCTGGTTGAAGTAACAATTTTGTGGTAAAAAAGTTTTTTTTTATTTTCACGGCTCAACTCTATTCACTTTTGTGAAGCCCCCAGAGGCTCAAAGTGCTCAATAAACATCTAGATAAATTCCATGAGGGGTCTAGTTTCCAAAATGGGGTCACATGTGGGGGAGCTCCACTGTTTCGGCACCTCAGGGGTCTCCAAACGCAACATGGAATACGCTAATTATCCCAGACAATTTTGCGTTTGAAACGTCAAATGACGCTCCTTGCCTTCCGAGCCCTGCTGTGCGCCCAAACATTTTATTTCCACCACATATGAGGTGTCTGTGTACTCAGGAGAAATTGCACAATACATTTTATGGTGCAATTTTTCCTGATACCCTTGTGAAAAAAAAGCTACCTGGTTGAAGTAACAATTTTGTGGTAAAAAAAAATTTTTTATTTTCACAGCTCAACTCTATTAACTTTTGTGAAGCCCCCAGAGGCTCAAAGTGCTCAATAAACATCTAGATAAATTCCATGAGGGGTCTAGTTTCCAAAATGGGGTCACATGTGGGGGAGCTCCACTGTTTCGGCACCTCAGGGGCTCTCCAAACGCAACATGGTGCGGCTAACGATTCCAGCTAATTTTCTGTTCAAAAAAGTCAAATGGCGCTCCTTCCCTTCCGAGTCCTGCCGTGCGCCCAAACAGTAGTTTTTCGCCACATATGAGGTATCTGCGTGTTCAGTAGAAATTGCCCAACAAATTTTGTGGGTTCATTTAATCCTGCTACCCTTGTGAATATACAATATTTGAGGCTAAATTAACATTTTTGTTGCAAAAAGTAAAATGTTCATTTTTTCCTTCCACATTGCTTTAGTTACTGTGAAGCACCTGAAGAGTTAATAACCTTCTTGAATGTGGTTTTGAGTAGTCTGAGGGGTGCCGTTTTTGGAATGGTGTCACTTTTGGGTGTTCTGTGTCATGTAGACCTTTCAAAATTGCTTCAAATGTGATGTGGTCCCTAAAAAAAGTGGCTTTGTAAATTTTGTTGTAAAAATGAGAAATTGCTCATAAACTTTGAACCCCTATAACTTCCTTAAATTTTTTTTTTTTTCCCAAAATTGTTTTGATGTAAAATAGACATGTGGGAAATGTTATTTATTAATTATTTTGTGTCATATGTCTCGTTGGTCTTAGAGCATAAAAATTCAAAGTTTGAAAATTACAAAATTTTCAAAATTTTCGCGAAATTTCCGTTTTTTTCACAAAGAAATGCAAAAAATATCAGCCTAAATTTACCACTATCATGAAGCCCAATATGTCACGAAAAAACAATCTCAGAATCACCGGGATCCGCTGAAGCGTTCCAGAGTTATAACCTCATAAAGTGACACTGGTCAGAATTGCAAAAAATGGCCTGGTCTTTAGGGTCAAAATAGGCTTGGGGCGGAAGGGGTTAACAGACTGTATAATCAAAACAAATTATGCTCAGGGCGAAGTAGAATAAGTTTTATTCCATGAATGAGTAACTGACATTCATGAATGGAAGAAATACTTATCTGTGGTTACAGATAGGTGACTAGCATTCTTCTATTCATAGAATAATGCTTATCTGTAGTTTCATATGGCTAACTGACATTCTTGAATAGAAGAGAATAAGTAACTTACATTGTTCCATTCATAAACTTTCATCTATGTCTAGACACACTTGAATGTTGCTAAGTCTGTTTGGCCAAGAAATGAACTATGCCCGGCTAGCTGGTTGGTTAATAGATAACGTGGATATATTGAGTAAGCTGTATATATATATTATGTGTTGAATACAAGGTTCAGAAGAGCATTGAGCTTCTCCCAGATAGAGACACATCTCTGCGTGGTCATTTTTCCTCATTATGTATTCCTCATACATACATCTGCGCAGTTCTGATTTGAAATCCAACTCTGTGACCCTGAGAGAGACCCGGAGGTCTCCCCCAACATTCCCTGCCTGCCTCCACAGCCATCAGAGTAACCCAGTGCCCAGTCAGTGAGATGTAATGCCCCTGACCATGCTTGCTCGAACAGGTATTGTTGGTGAAATGCACCCTGGGAGACACAAAGTTTTTCGAGGAAAAGGTCATCTTGGATGCGACATGATGGTGTAGTGCAAGCACAGCTTTATAAGAGAAGTAATGGCGACTGGGCAACTGGAACTGGTGGACTGCAATGACCATCAGGTTTCAGAAACCCTCTGTATCCACCAGGCAGAAAGGCAGCATTTTCGTGGCCAACAATTTTGATATGATGAAGTTCAAGCACTTCACTTTCCATATGTGGGAGGAAATTGTCTTTTATGTGACCAAAACTGTGGGGCCAAGGGTTGGTTGCTGTGCTGCGAGAGGGTGGAGGAAGGTGTACATGAATGAGTGGTGGGCTTTGCGGGAGGTGTAGTGGGAGATGAAATGCTGGATTGAGAAAAATGTGGTGTGACTGTGTCTTACATGGATCAAAAGCACTAGGCACGGTCACTTCTGGAACACATGATGGGCCCTCACTCACCCCCACTGTACCAGATACACAAGAGGAGGTTCTGCAGTTTAGGACCTGTGTTAGAATAGTTTTGGCAGTGATGCAGGAGGAGGAAGAAGCGGCAGATAATGTTGATTTGGCAGTTGGTGGCTGGGTAGGCCTGTTAGTCCGCATTTTAGCGCAGTGAGATTCCCACAGTACTGCATGTTAGTTGCACATGTGCCTTTTCATGCATGTAGTTGTCAAATTATTTGAATTTTTCCCTCTACTCAGTCATTGTTTACAATGTTGGCAGATAACCTAAGTTGGTTCATCTTTTGCGGTCTCAAAAATGGCCCATGCTAGGCAACCCATCCTGTGAACTGCAAACCCACAATTGCTTCAGGCAACAGCCAGAGTTGTGGCTATGGTTGCATCACTACGTGTTTGTGAGGGAATCTCACTCTAACATTCTCGGCTTTCTCCTCCTCGTCATCTGCTGAGCCAGTCAACTGCATGCCTCTGGGTTCACACCAAGTGAGATCTACAACTTTGTCATCATGCTCTATGTTGTCCGACTCCTTCCTGACCTGACATCACAGCACAGCATGCGGGTGCCTCAGGTATCTGAGTCTCATCATTATCACCTCCACCCCCGGGGGTTAACGTCAGTTAACAAGGGTCAGGATCCTGCTGGGACCCTACTTCATCGGAGCCAGGATCAAACTCACAAAGATTTTGGCATTGATGCAAGAGTCTGGGAATCTTTGGAGTGGACCTGTTATAACCTTGGGATAGAATGTGTGAACAGCTCTGCAGACTCATTTGTGGTTCCCCACAGTCAGTTTCCCAGTTTAAGTTTTGTGATGTGGGTGCACACAAGTGTAATTGTGGTGGCACCTCTGGGGAATGAAGTGTGTGTGATGTTGAGGTGGAGGAAGAGAAAGAGAGGCCACTTGATGCAGGGCTTGCCATCCACTCTGGCACCTGCTGTTTATCAACCTCATTTTGAAGTTACATAGTTACATAGTTACATAGTTACTTAGGTTGAAAAAAGACCTAGGTCCATCTAGTTCAACCTTCCTCCACCAGTTCTACATTTAGTCACTAAGTCATTTATAACCAACAATGTTTTGTGTACTGAGGAAATCATCCAGCCCTTTTTTAAAAGCTGTTATAGTATCTGCCATTACTACCTCTTGTGGTAGTGTATTCCACAGTCTGACCGCTCTAACTGTAAAGAACCCTTTCCTATTTAGGTGTCGGAATCGCTTTTCTTCCACTCGCAGTGAGTGCCCCCTGGTCCTTAGTATTGTTTTCGGAAGAAATAAGTCATGTGCCAGTCCTTTATATTGACCACACATGTATTTATACATATAAATGAGATCTCCTCTGAGACGTCTTTTTTCTAAGCTAAACATATCTAACTTTTTCAATCTGCCATCATATGGGAGGCCTTCCATTCCTTGTAATAGTCTAGTTGCCCGCCTTTGAACTGACTCTAACTTCTGAATGTCCTTTTTAAAATGTGGAGCCCAAAACTGGATCCCGTATTCCAGATGTGGCCTTACAAGTGATTTATAGAGGGGTAACAATACGTTGGGATCACGGGATCTAATCTCTCTTTTTATACACCCTAGAATCTTGCTTGCTTTAGCAGCTGCTGCTTGGCATTGAGTGCTGCTGCTCAGCTTATTTGTAATGAGAATACCCAAGTCCTTCTCCTGTTCTGTAGTCCCGAGTTTACTTCCATTTAATGTATACGCAGCTATAGGATTACTCCGTCCTAGGTGCATTACTTTACATTTATCAACATTAAATCTCATTTGCCAAGTATCTGCCCATTCTGACATCTTATCCAGATCTTTTTGTAATATTGTACTATCCAGGTCAGTTTTTAATATCCTACATAGTTTGGTGTCATCGGCAAAGACTGACACTGTACTATCAATCCCATCCACAAGGTCATTAATAAAGAGAGTAAAAAGAATCGGTCCAAGCACAGATCCCTGCGGCACCCCACTGCTGACTATAGCCCATTTAGAGAATGTACCATTTATGACTACTCTTTGTTTCCTATCTTTTAGCCAATTCCTTACCCAGTTGCATATTGTGTCCCCTAGTCCTTGCTTCTGGAGCTTTAGTATAAGGCTATTATGTGGTACAGTATCAAATGCCTTTGCAAAGTCCAAATAAATCACATCAGCTGCATTACCAATATCCAGGTTTGCACTTACCCCCTCATAGAACCCCAACAGGTTGGTTAGACACGACTTATCTTTCATGAATCCATGCTGTTTGTCAGTTATCATATTATTTTCTGCAATATATTTTTGCATGTCATCCCTTAAAATGCCCTCAAAAACTTTGCATACTACTGATGTCAGGCTTACTGGACGGTAGTTGCCTGGATCTACCCTCTTACCTTTCTTAAATATCGGTACCACATCAGCAATCCTCCAATCCTGAGGCACCAACCCTGTTACAAGTGAGTCTAAAAAGATGAGATACAGCGGTCTGTCGATTACGGAGCTCAATTCCCTCAATATTCGTGGATGAATGCCATCTGGCCCTGGGGATTTGTCAATGTTTAATTTACTCAGACGTAGGCGTACTTCATCTTGTGTTAAATTAATTATATCGGGTGGTGGACTTTGATTTTTCACTTGTTGAATGATCCCTGGTACAGTCAGTTCCTTGGTGAATACAGATGAGAAATGCCTATTTAATAACTCAGTCTTTTGTTTGTCCTCTATAACTAACTTGTTATTATATTTTAAGGGTCCGATACTATCCTTTGTTTTCCTTTTGGCATTAATGTATTTATAAAAGATTTTGGGATTTATTTTAATGTCATTGGCGATTTTTGTTTCAGTAGCTAGTTTTGCTTGTTTGATTTCTTTTTTGCATTGCCTATTGATATCTTTATACTCCTGCAATGCTATTTCTGTATTCTCAGCCTTTAAGATGTTAAACGCCCTTTGTTTTTGTTTTATTATACTTTGTACAGTCTTATTTATCCATAGTGGTTTCTTTTTATTCCTGGACACTTTATTACCAGAGGGTATACGTTTTTTACAGGACTCTAGTAGTATATCCTTAAACTTACCCCATTTATGTTCGGTATACCCAGTTACCATGACTCTGTCCCAATCTACACATTTAAGCTCTTCCCTTAATTTGTTGAAATCAGCTTTCCTAAAATTCCAGGTTTTAGCATTCCCCCTTTGAAATGTTCTATTGAATATTATGTCGAAGCTTACCATATTATGATCGCTGGTGCCCAAGTGCTCCCGGACCTGTAGATCTGAAATTGTATCCGGTCTATTTGACAGGACCAGATCTAGCAAATTATCTCCCCTGGTCGGTTCACCTACCATCTGAGAGAGGAAATGGTCTTGAATGGTAGATAAGAACTTACAGCTTTTAGCAGAACCAGAAGATTCTATGTCCCACTGTATGTCTGGATAGTTGAAATTCCCCATAATAAGAACCCGATTATTATTATTAGCTGCCTTTTCAATTTGTTCCAGCATTTCACCCTCTATTTGTTCAGGTATGTTTGTAGGCTTATAGCAAACTCCAATTAGCATTTTTCCATTATTCCCCTCCCCATGTACATTTACCCATACTGACTCTACATTGTTGCTTTTCCCTTCAATGTCATCATACAACACAGGTTTTAGGTTAGATTTGATAAATATACACACCCCACCACCTTTTTGGCCTTTCCTGTCCTTCCTAAATGTACTATAACCCTGTATGTTTGTCACCCAGTCATGGCTTTCATCCAGCCAGGTTTCCGTAATGCCCACCACATCATAATCCATGGTTGACATAAGAGTCTCCAATTCATTCATTTTGTTTGCAAGACTTCTTGCATTTGCCAGTAGACATTTAATCCTATTAACACCTTTATTACTCCTAGCCTCCCTACGTTCCTTGTATGTCCCATCCCCCCCTAATCCTTCATTGACCCCTACCGTCTCCCTGTCTCTATCTGCTCTATCTATCCCCTTATTTGCTCCACTACCCTCCCTCCCCCCCGATCCTAGTTTAAAAGCTCCTCCTCTAGTTGAAGCGATGTGCGGCTGCCAAAGAAATCTAGTGGAGTTGGCTATCCAGTAACGGAAGTTGTTCTCATTTCTCTTGGGATAGGATGAGTTTGCGTTTGCTCACTAGACCTTTGACTAACAGAACTTCCCAAACGTATACCTTCAACACGACACCTAGTCCCCCTTCAACGACAACCTCGTTGTGATTTACCATTCATGGTTAATGTACCCTTACTCTTTGAAACAAAACAGATGTTTTGCAAATATACGCCCACCTGACACAAAAGAAATTATTTATTTTCTGCCTGAGTTGGCAATATTGTGAAGGCAATGAATTTACCACTACCTACAAAGGCAGTTCACTGCGTTATTTGGAGCAGACACCGTAGAGTGCCAAGAAGACCTTTGCAGCTTGTTCAATAGCAAATTTTCAGCAGGTACCATTAACAATACCTATACATGTATTTTACTGTGTAAATTAGAGCTGGAAATTTAACCCTAGCATGTGTGACGTCACAAATCTACACTTTTACATAACGGGGGCCTTTTAGGCAGTAATGCAGGATGATTTCTGGTTTCAATTTCCTATCATTCCTGTCAATACTGCAATCATGATGCATGGTACTGAGTAATATACCGGATTTCTCCTTCTTCGCTTTGTAAGATACCAGTACTCTCTACACGCTTATTACTGTGTTCAGAACAACCTGAGATGATGTCATGACCTTATCACTCCCTCCCAAAATCATATGATATCCTCACATGGCATGATCCACACCTCGGCCACTCCACCAGCAACCCTGACTACAAATAAAGTAACTTAACACACAAACATTGCTGAGTACATGATAAAAATAGCAGGGGCCTAAAAGGTCCCGGTTCCATACAGATGTGGTGTCCCCAAAAAAGCAATGTTACACCAAAATGCATATCAAAAAAATTATATGAACAACTGGATATTACCAACAATGACATACTTGAGGAATACCTAGAGTTTCAAAATTCTAATTAATGTAATTTTGCAGATAATAGCAAAGAAGTAAGCAATGGGGCCTAAAAGGCTCCCGATACGCATTGTAGGGTTAAGTTGCAAAGAAACACTTTTTAGATAATTCCTTACCACCTTTTTTAGGCCAGGCACTATCAAGTAGCAATAACTGTATTAGCAGAATTTTGATCAGGCAATTAACATTTTCAATAACCACTTTTTAGATAGTTCCCTAGCAACTTTTTCAACCACACACGGCTAACTACCAATACCTATAAATTTGTTTGCATAATTTTCAGCAGGCAGTTAGAGATGAGCGAGCCCCCATTGGTTTGGTTCGCTGAGCCAAGCATGGGGTGTGCTCGCGAACCTTTGTGGAACCAAACTCGAACCGAACTTTGAACCTTTATTCAAACGCATTGGATTTAATGGGGGGGGGGGGGGAGGCAAACGTAAGGCCCAGGCAATTTTTAGATACTTCCCTAGGTAATTTTTCAGGCCAGGCACTAACAGGTAACAATACCCATAACTGTGTTTACAGATTTTTCACCAGGCAATTAAAATTGCCAAGAACCACTTTTTAGGTACTTCAGTTGCTACTTTTTTAAGCCAGGAACTAACAAGTAACAAGACCTATGACTGTGTTTACATATTTTTCAGCAGCCAGTAATATGTAGCAATAGTTATTTATTTCTTCACTGGCAACTTTTTAGCAGGCACTACAAGTATCCATCCCTATTTAAAAAAAAAGAAAAAAGAAGATAACTTCTGTGAAAAAGAATGGGTGTTCTGGAAGGGTCCAACCCCGTACAGACAAAAATAATTTAAGTAATTTAAGCCAGGCACTCCAATGTTAGAATTGAAAGGAAAAATTGTTTATTTTGTGGTTCACAGTAAACAGTTCAGTTCAGTAACGTTTCGGACATCAAGCTGACCTTCATCAGGTGTATTAGTAAATACAAAGACACATACAAGTATAGAGAATTAACAGAAGACAATTGACTGTCCGTCATGAAATAAAAGGTCACATATACAGAGTGATGAAGATTTAGACAATATATGTCGCATATTAATTGAAAATTACAATTTATTCGAAAAAATATTTATTGTATATAGCAAATTACATAGTGAAGGATAGGAAAGGGGAAAGGGAGATTAGGGGATAAAAGTAAGGAGGCGTATATAAAATGATGTATGTAGCTGAAAGAAGGAATGAAAGTGATGTGAGGCTTACCTATCTGTGTGGAGTAGTTTGGAAGAATCAAATAGGATCAATGAAGAGAAAATAAGAGATGATGATACGGATACGTATCTGTAATAGACATAGATTAACTGTCAAGTGAAAAGAGAAGGGTGGAAAATATAGAAGTATTGTAATGGAGGAAAGAGAAGAGGAGAAAGAAGAAAAGGGAAAAAAGGGGGAAACAGAGTAAGAAAAATTGGAGGAAAAATAGGAGAAAAAAATAGTAAAACCAGGAAGAAAATGGTTAAAAATCCTGAAAATAGAGAATCATACCTGAAAAAAGAGGGTGGGGCCAAAAGAAATATTCCGTGGTAATGTTAATATTAGGATGAATTCCAGGACAGGTAGAAATGAATGACTGTGTGAAAAAAAGGAATAAAATAAACATCCCTAAATTGTCGGGAGGACTCAATTAACACTAATTAATAAAAGAAATTTTGTCTTACCACAAAAGATAGGTATACATTTAATTCACTCCATGATAATGGCACACGAGAAAACACTCGCTTGTGCGTGCAATAAGTGAATTATAAGAAATCTAGAGAAAATTCGAAAAAAAAATTGCTAGAACATTTTTTTAATAGTCCCAAAACATGAAAAATAAAAAACAGGGTCTTACCTCCGAAAAGGAGCTATATACGGACCTAATAAGCCAAACAACGGTCAGATCTATATGATGTACCAGAAAAAGCTTTATTATATTATTGGCAGCAATGAAAGGGGATATGCAAGATATGCATATATAAATGGATCTCACCCTTAGGGTACCTTCACACTTAGCAATGCAGCAGCGATCCGACCAGCGATCTGACCTGGTCAGGATCGCTGCTGCATCGCTACATGGTCGCTGGTGAGCTGTCAAACAGGCAGATCTCACCAGCGACCAGTGAACAGCCCCCAGCCAGCAGCGACGTGCAAGCGACGCTGCGCTTGCACGGAGCTGCCGTCTGGAAGCTGCTGAGACTGGTAACTAAGGTAAACATCGGGTATAGTTACCCGATGTTTACATTAGTTACCAGCGCACAGCTGTGTGTGCAGGGAGCAGGGAGCCGCGCACACTGAGCGCTGGCTCCTTGCTCTCCTACCATAGCTACAGTACACATCGGGTTAATTAACCCGATGTGTAATGCAGCTACATGTGCAGAGAGCAGGGAGCCGCGCACACTGCTTAGCGCTGGCTCCTTGCTCTCCTAGCTGCTGTACACATCGGGTTAATTAACCCGATGTGTACAGCAGCTACATGTGCAGAGAGCCGGAGCCGGCAGCACAGGCAGCGTGAGAGCTGCAGAGGCTGGTAACTAAGGTAAATATCGGGTAACCACCTTGGTTACCCGATGTTTATCTTGGATACAGCTTACCTCAGCTGTCAGACGCCGGCTCCTGCTCCCTGCTCGCTTCATTTGTCGCTCTCTTGCTGTCACACACAGCGATCTGTGTGTCACAGCAGGAGAGCGGCTTTGAAGAAAACGAACCAGGGCTGTGTGTAACGAGCAGCGATCTCGCAGCAGGGGCCAGATCGCTGCTCAGTGTCACACACAGCGAGATCGCTAATGAGGTCACTGCTGCGTCACAAAAAGCGTGACTCAGCAGCGATCTCGGCAGCGAGCTCGCTGTGTGTGAAGCACCCCTCAGTGATGGAGCCAGGCTAGGCTATATATAAAGATAAAAGGGGACCTCTGGGAAACAAAGTAGATCGGTAACCAGATCTGCATAGAAGATAAAGAATAAAGGATCAATTAACAAAGTGACAAAAAGGGACTGAGAATCCTGATAAGTAAAGAAAGAATGATACTTAAGGTGGTGTCACACACAGCGACGACGACAACGACGTCGCTGCTAAGTCCCATTTTCAGCGACGTAGCAGCGACGTCCCGTCGCTGTCACTATGTGTGAAATCCAGCAACAACCTGGCCCCTGCTGTGAGGTCGCCGGTTGTTGCTGAATGTCCTGCTTCATTTTTTGCTCATTGCTCTCCCGCTGTGAAGCACACATCGCTGTGTGTGACAGCGAGAGAGCGACGAACTGAAGCGAGCAGGGAGCAGGAGCCGGCTTCTGGCAGCCTGCGGTAAGCTGTAACCACGGTAAACATCGGGTAACCAAGGGAAGACCTTTCCTTGGTTACCCGATATTTACCTTCGTTACCAGCGTCCGTCGCTCTCACGCTGCCAGTGCCGGCTCCCTGTTCCCTGCACACGTAGCCGGATTACACATCGGGTTAGTTACCCGATGTGTACTCCAGCTACGTGAGCAGGGAGCCGGCACTGGCAGCGTGAGAGCACACCGCTTAGCGCTGGCTCCCTGCACACGTAGCCAGATTACACATCGGGTAATTAACCCGATGTGTACTCTGGCTAGGAGTGCAGGGAGCCAGCGCTAAGCGATGTGCTCTCATGCTGCCAGTGCCGCCTCCCTGCTCCCTGCACACGTAGCCGGATTACACATCGGGCTAGTTACCCGATGTGTACTCCAGCTACGTGAGCAGGGAGCCGGCACTGGCAGCGTGAGAGCACACCGCTTAGCGCTGGCTCCCTGCACACGTAGCCGGATTACACATCGGGTAATTAACCTGATGTGTACTCTGGCTAGGAGTGCGGGGAACAGGGAGCCGGCACTGGCAGCGTGAGAGCGGTTGACGCTAGTAACAAGGTAAATATCGGGTAACCAAGAGAAGTGCTTTCCTTGGTTACCCGATGTTTACCTTAGTTACCAAGCGCAGCATCGCTTCCACGCTTTGCTGCTGGCTGGGGGCTGGTCACTGGTCGCTGGTGAGATCTGCCTGTTTGACAGCTCACCAGCGTGTGTAACAACGCAGCAGCGAACCTGATAATGTCAGGCCGCCCGTCGTGATCGCTGCTGCATCGCTATGTGTGACCCCAGCTTTAGCTGTGGATCGAATCAGTAGTGAAAATACACAGTGTCCGCTGCTGGTGTAATAGAGGACGCTACACTGGGGAAACTTCCGGGTATACGTAGCAGCTGATAAGTGTCATGTGAGAACAGCAGGAGAGGCATGAGACTAGGAAGAACAAGCGAGCAGAAAATGTGAACTGCGCATGTGTGTAAAAGAAAATGTAAAACAGAACTAGATGCAGGCAGATGTTCTTCCTAGTCTCATGCCTCTCCTGCTGTGGTCACATGACACTTATCAGCTGCTACTTATACCCGGAGGTTTCCCCAGTGTAGCGTCTTCTATTACACCAGCAGCGGACACTGTGTATTTTCACTACTGAATCGATCCACAGCTAAGTATCATTCTTTCTTTACTTATCAGGATTCTCCGTGACATTTTGGCACTTAAGGCCGCTTTACACGCTGCTGTTTCGGTATCGATATCGCTAGCGTGGGTACCCGCCCCAATCTGTTGTGCGACAAGGGCAAATCTCTGCCGGTGCCGCACAACATCGCCCAGACCCATCACACTTCTTACCTGCCCGACGATGTCGCTGTGACCGGCGAACCGCCTCCTTTCTAAGGGGGCGGTTCGTTCAGCGTCACAGCGACGTCACAGCTGCGTCACTGAACCGCCGCCCAATAGAAGCGGAGGGGCGGAGATGAACGGGACGTAACATCCCGCCCACCTCCTTCCTTCAGCATAGCGGCCGGGAGGCAGGCAAGGAGAGGTTCCTCGTTCCTGCGGTGTCACATGGAGCGATGTGTGCTGCTGCAGTAACGATTTTTGAGAATGGACCCCCATGTCACCGATGAGCGATTTTGCACATTTTTGCAATAATGCAAAATCGCTCATAGGTGTCACACGCAATGGCATCGCTAATGCGGCCGGATGTGCGTCACCAATTCCGTAACCCCAACAAGTTCGCATTAGCAATGTCGTAGCGTGTAAAGCCCCCTTTAGTTAATTGATCCTTTATTCTTTATCTTCTATGCAGATCTGGTTACCGATCTACTTTGGTTCCCAGAGGTCACCTTTTATCTTTATAATTAGCCTAGTCTGGCTCCATCACTAAAGCCCCCGTCACATTTAGCGACTTACCAGCGATCCCAAAAATGATGCGACGTGAAAAGGATCGCTGGTAAGTAGCTGGGAGGTCGCCGGTGAGATGTCACACAGTCAGACCTTACCAACGACTCAGTAACGACACAGGTTGCAGTAGCGACCTGTATAACGATCTCTGCTGTCATTGGGACCCTGTCACACAGTGTCAAACACAGCGATGTGTCCTGCCCAGCAGGATATCACCTTTGAAGAAAATGGTCCAGGACATTCACCAACGACCAGCGACCTCACAGCAGGGGCCAGGTCGTTGCTGGATGTCACACACAGCAACATCGCTAGCAAGATCGCTGTTGCATCACCAAAACCATGACTCAGCAGCGATGTCGCTTAGTGAGACGTGGCCTTAAGGGTGAGATCCATTTATATATGCATATCTTGCATATCCCCTTTCATTGCTGCCAATAATATAATAAAGCTTTTTCTGGTACATCATATAGATCTGACCGTTGTTTGGCTTATTAGGTCACTATATAGCTCCTTTTCAGAGGTAAGCCCCTGTTTTTATTTTTCATGTTTTGGGACTATTAAAAAAAAAAATTCTAACAATTTTTTTCGAATCTTCTCTAGATTTCTTATAATTCACTTATTGCATGCACAAGCGAGTGTTTTCTCATGTGACATTATCATGGAGTGAATTAAATATATAACTATCTTTTGTGGTAAGACAAAATTTCTTTTATTAATTAGTGTTAATTGAGTCCTCCCGACAATTTAGGGATGTTTATTTTATTCCTTTTTTTCACACAGTCATTCATTTCTACCTGTCCTGGAATTCGTCATAATATAAACATTACCACGGAATATTTCTTTTAGCCCCACCCTCTTTTTTACCAGGTATGATTCTCTATTTTCAAGATTTTTAACCATTTTCTTCCTGGTTGTACTATTTTTTCCTCCAATTTTTCTTCCTCTGTTTCCCCCTTTTTTTTCCCTTTTCTTCTTTCTCCTCTTCTCTTTCCTCCATTACAATACTTCTATATTTTCCACCCTTCTCTTTTCACTTGACAGTTACTCTATGTCTATTACAGATACGTACCATCATCTCTTATTTTCTCTTCATTGATCCTATGTGATTCTTCCAAACTACTCCACACAGATAGGTAAGCCTCACATCACTTTCATTCATCCTTGCAGCTACATACATCATTTTATATACACCTCTTTCCCTTTATCCCCTAATCCCCCTTTCCCCTTTCCTATCCTTCACTATGTAATTTGCTATATACAATAAATATTTTTTCGAATAAATTGGAATTTTCAATTAATATGCGACATATATTGTCTAAATCTTCATCACTCTGTATATGTGACCTTTCATTTCATGACGGACAGTCAATTGTCTTCTGTTAATTCTCTATACTTGTATGTGTCTTTGTATTTACTAATACACCTGATGAAGGTCAACTTGATGACCGAAACGTTACTGAACTGAACTGTTTACTGTCAACCACAAAATAAACAATTTTTCCTTTCAATTCTAACATTGGAGTGCCTGGCTTATATTATTTATTTCAATCCCTATTTCAATCATGAAATGTTCCGATATGTGGCACACACATACCTTTTCTTGCATGGCACGTCCCTATTGTAAACTATCGCTCTCCTATCTATCTCAACTACGCAGTATTAAATCCGTAGCTAATCTCACCTACAATGCACATCCCTATTGTAAACTATCGCTCTTCTATCAATCTGAACTACCTAGCATATTTTCCCTAGCTAAGTTGACTGTCTTGAAGCACCGGCGGTAGCAGCGTCCCTAACATTTCACATTCACAAAATGGTGCTGAGCCAACATGTCCGCGACTTAAATGCACACGGACATGTGACTTCAATCAAAGAAGCCATTTTGTCTGAACCTTGTGGATTTTTGCTGCACTGTTATTGGCTGCACCAACATCCACAAATAAAGTTATGAAAAAAAACCATGGCGTAGCATGTGTCTGGCTTCTCCAGAGTCCCCGCCTCCTGAGCTGATTTTACACATCCCCACATCAAGCAGCACCACAATCCAATCCAAGAGTAGAAAATACTATTAAATAAGCATTTTTGCAAATGAGGCCTGCGTTCAGGGGCAGAAAACGAACAAAAACAAACATTACCAACTTTGGGGGAAGTACTTGGATTTTCTGAGCCTGAATAAACAAGCTCAGGATCGTACCGAAATTGAAATTGGTGAAACTTTACCAAGCAGGTTCATTCATCTCTTGTGAGCACCCAGCGACTGTGCCTTATGCAGTAGCGCCTCAATGCTGGCATAGTCGCCTGGAAACTGCTAAACAACCAGGTTGCGGATATGGGCCATGAAAGGCACATGTATGAGGTTTCGCTGGTGTAGGGCTACCACATGTCACGCTCCCCGGGTCCCCTGCTCTGCTCCCCGGCTCACCTGCCACGCTCCCCGGCTTCCCTGTGTCGCTCCCCGGTTCCTCTGTCCGGCGTCCGCCGCTCCCCGGTCTCCAGCCTCCATTGCCTGCGGTCCCCAGGCGTCCTGGTCCCCGCTCCCGGCGCCCGTCAGCTACTCAGCCCCAGCCTGGCTCTCCTGATTCCTGCTCACCGCTCCCTGCCCTGGCTTCTGGCACCCGGGCCTCGCGCATGCGCATTAGGGCGCGCGGTCATTGACCCTCTCTTAAAGGGCCAGCGTCCACTGACAGGAAATTGAACACACAGGTACAGGGTATAAAGGGGTTTAGTGTCCAAGTGGACGGGGCCTGTTCTTCGTGTTTCCTAAGCTAGGAGTCAGGTCTCCTTGTGTCTCTGTGATATACTCACCTATCTCTCTTCTAGAGCCGCTCCTGCCTTGCCATCCGGTCCTGCCGACTCCCGAACCCCGAACGCTGACTATCTGCCATCCCGTCAGTCCGTTCCATCTCTGATCCCTGTGGTGACCTGTCCTCTCGCTCCATCGGTTCCAGACTCTGCCTGACAACACCTCGGCCTCCGAACCTGAGCTCCGTCACCCGGACTACCATCAGTGACTCCGTGGTCCCAGGGACTTCACCATTCTACTCTGTTGCACGGACTGTCCTGCTACCTGTAGTGCTCCGGCTACCGGACCCCTTGCCTTCAGTGAGGAGTTCGGCCCAGTGGATCCACCTCCTGGGTCTGCCCGTCCACCTGGCCCTAACACCACACCATGTTTTCACCGTATTAGCACATGGTCTTCCCTGGCTCCAAGTTCAGTGTAGACAGCAATTGCTGAAACATGTCCTGGCTAGCTGTCCACAAATCTGCAACTGTGTGACCACATTCTCCAATGCATTTTACTTTCAGCACTGCCTGATTGCGATGAGCCCTGTTTGCGAACTATGGAGGGAGGGGGGATTCCCTCTGCACTGTTGCAGTGCATGTCAAATTAAGGGAGAGGTTGATCGCGCAGATAAAGGGCCTAGAGGAGGTGGAGGAGGCAGAGTACGTGGAGGAAGTGGTGGATAAAGTGTTTTTTCCCGCAAACCTTGGGGATCTTAACACTTTTGGAGCAGCTCCTTCCCCACCTGCCCTTGCAGCACACAGAGTCAACCACTCAGTGAAATGTAATGTCCCTAGCATGATTGCTCATTCAGGTGTCAGTGGTGAAATGCACCCTGTCAGACACAGTGTTTTTAAAGGAATGAATGATGTTGTTTGCGACATGATGGTGTAGGGCAGGCACAGCTGTATTAGAGAAGTAATGGTGATTGGGCAACTGTTACTTGATGAATGAGATGGCCATGAGCTTTTGGAAGCCATCTATATCCATCAGGTGGAAAGGATACATTTCTGTGGCCAACAGCTTTGGCATGTGTAGGAGGAAATAATCTTTCATGAGACCACAACTGCAGATCCGAGGGCTGGCTGCTGTTCTGATAAAGTGTCAAGTAGGGTGTAGAGTTGTGGCTGAGGATGCAGTGCTTGTCATGGTTGCATCATTCAGTGTCTATGTTGGAAGCTGCAACCTAAACTTTTAAACTCTTTGTCTTCCTCCTCCTCCACCTCCTCTGCTGAGCTACTCAGCTACATGCCTCTGGGTTCACACCAAGTGGTATGTAGAACCTTATTATCATCCTCTCTGTTATCCCATTCCTTGCCCTGAGAGTCATCCTCCTACACATCCTGACCTGACAGCACAGTAATGTACTCGTGCGCCTCAGGTATCTGAGTCTCATCATGATCACCCCCACGTCCGTGGGTTAATGTCAGTTGAAGAGGGTCTGGATTCTGCTCAGACCCTACTTTGTCAGGCACCAGAACCAACTAACAAAGATTTTGGCCATTGGTGCATATGTTTTTTTCCTCCTGAGTCTGTGAATCTTTAGCACAAATGTGTCGCCCCTGGGCTTCAGTCACCACAGGGTATTACACCACTTTTCAGGGGTAATATCCATTCCGGGTCAGGAGGGGGTTAACCTGCTGGTGCCTTCACAAAACACACACAAACAACAGCAGGTGCTTACTCCCAGGGGGTTGGACTAGGGCAGACAAGATAATTAGCCATCTCATGAAGCATGGGATCTTCCCAGAAACTAAGACAACTACTGGGGGCGGGCACCACATGGGGTAGAAGTAGGTGCAACTAACACATTATTGACAGAACCTTCCAGACCTTCCTGAGCATAGCTTGGGATAACACCTAGCACTGACAACTGGAGTTAGTGTTCCTCTCTCTTCATGGGCCCATGGCTTGAAGCAAGAGGCTCAGCCCGGGTTCCGGACAGCTGAGGGACACTTCACTAACAGACTTTCACGGGCACCGGCAGTGACCGCTGACGGATCTGAGATCGGCCTGAGCCCATCGTAGAAGAGATCGGTACTCTGGGGCAGCGCTTGAACAACCTGTGATTAAAGAGACTTGGAACCGCAGCCCCTGCCTCTGCCTCTCATTTGCCGGTGCCCAGTGCTGCATCCTCCATCATCCTCCCCGGGGTAACCCCGCTCCTCCTGTGGGGAGCGACACCATCCCGACTGCACGTCAACATCTGCCCCGGTGGGAGACCCTGCAGCAGTGACCCGTCCCTGGCTACATACCACAGGTGGCATCACGATCATCCCAATAGATTTTCCAAACCGTCACCCCCATCCTCAACCACCGACTACCACCCAAATCCTCCACTCCTGCCGGCCGCCCACCACTATCTTTCCTTTCCTGTATACCTCAGGGCAACAGAACCAGACCAAGCCAACCCGTGATGAAGCAGAGGATCTGCACCCCTGGCCCGGCTACGAGTAGGTCAAAAACACCTGCCCCGTGGCTGCTACACATACATCAGATGCCCAAGGAATAAAATGTGTAAACAGCTCCGCAGACTCACCCTCCTGTGGTTCCCCACAGTCAGTTGGGTGGTTGGAGAGTTGTGACCCGGGGGAAACAAGGGTAATTGGAATGCCACAGTCGAGGACTGTACTGTGTGTGATGTTGAGGTGGAGGCAGAGGAGAAGAGGTCACTTGATGCATCACTTGCCATCCAATGTAGCACATGCTCTTTCTGGGCCTCATCTACAAGTACTACTACTGTGCGGCTGCCAAAGAAAGGGAGTCGAGTTGCCTGTTCAGTAACAGAAGTTGTCAGTCGCCTTCGGATAGGACAAGCTTGTATTTGTTCAGTTGAGCTTTCAGTAACACAAGCACGTACAGCACCTAGATCTCGAACACCATGGCTATTCCCCCTTCCATCATGACCTGGCAATTTCCTACTCATGTTTGATGTACCCTCTTTTAACCAGCTGTTTTACAACTCTAGTCCCACACCTCTAAGTCACCTGTCACAAAATTAACAATCAGTATTCGTTTCCTGAGATAGCGTGGCAGTACCACAATTATCAATCAATATTTATATACTAAATGTCTACTGTGGGAGGCTGCAGGACTGCCGATTTAGCTAACAGAATTTAGATGCTGAAGTTTCAATTGCTGGCAGGAGGATAGAGTTAGCAAGCAGTATTTAGATGCTGAAATGTTTATTTGTGCCATCATCACAGAGCTATGAATTTGTATTTATCTGCAGTGATATATTTTCTCCAATAGCACTTTTCTCAATATGTAGCAGTTTCAAAATGGCACTGACGCTGCATGTCCGCTTCTTATGTGCAGAGGGACATGTGACTTAGGCAGCCAATCACAAAAGCTCTTGTCTAAGAATATTGTGGACGGTTTCTGTGACCTGACTGGCTGCCGGAACTTCCACACATTAAATCAAGATGACAAAAAAAACAGTCTGCCGCTACTCTGAGCTCTCCCCAACCCCTACTCTCATCAAACACCTCCCCCTCGCTCATCTTACAGCACCACTGTCCTAGCCAAACTGATAACAAGGTATAGGAAAATCATTAGTGTAAACTTGAACAGTTAGCGAACAATGGCCAAATTTTACAGATTTTTATAAAAATGCTCAGGAATCCGAACCTAGATCTGAATGTGCAAGGCTTGTGCCAAATTTTGGAGATTTGAAAACCTTTTTCAAACATGTTCGTTAATCTCTAATGAAGACTTCTAGTTGGGTCTCCTTGTTGGCCCAGCCCCTGTCTCATGCATGGCTCATGTCTGACTGCTGCACATTATACTTTTTGAAATCTGGAGCAGTTATTACCACTTTCCTGGTGTCTGGCCCTAATTTTGGGAAAGGGGGATGAGGACCCATAGTTGGGTCTCCTTGTTGTGTGTTCTCTGTAGCTGTAGGGCTCCCAGACTAGCAGGCATGCAGCTACCTTTCACTCTTCTAGCTCTCTTACTATCCTTAAATGTGTCTAGCAATAACAGCCTTTGAAGCCAGTACTGGTGCCACCTGAGTGTGGTTGAACAGTAAAGCAGTTTAAGCTGTTGCATGAGGTATGAGGGCTCCCAGCCCACCAAGCCTAAACCTGTCACTCATCCACCTCACTATTTCTTATTGCTAATATTAATAGTCTAGGAAGCAAATGGCTGTGCTTTGAGCTGTTTTTGAAGCTTTTGGGCCTCCGTGAAGGTGTTATCTATGCCTTTGGTTTTGTCTCCCATTGAATTCAGTGGATTTAGGATATGTTCGTCGAACTGTTTGTCGAACACATGGAAAGCCGGTGAACTGAACAAAACCTTGAAAGGTTTGCTCATCTCTGCTACTGACGGCATTCCTAACTGACAGAGGGGTCTCAGTGGAAGCACAAGGCAGAAAAGGAAGAGGAAGTCACCAACATAGCGGGGACAGCGACTCCACCTCGGAACGGAGGTTTCATATCCCTGGAATGTGGAAAAACTTTCTCAGCATGCCACAACATCCAGCATCCTCATTTGATACGTTCCATATTAGCAGGAGGCAGTGTTTCAACAACATTGTGGAAGAGTATGTGTCCACATGTCTCCACATAGTGAGTGTTGGGTCTTGTCCATTTACCTTCTGGGTCTCCAAATTGGACACATGGCCTGAGCTTGGCCTTTATGCCTTTGAGGTGTTGGCCTGCCCTGCAGCAAATGTAGTGTTAGAACATGTGTTTATTACTGCAGAAGTTGTGATCACCTGAACAGAGTAAACATGGGCAAACTTACATTCCTTAAAAAGAACCAGGCGTGGATCCCACAGGACTTGTTCTTACTTTTGGCTGACTAGCAAAGTATACCAGTCGCACCCAGATATTGTTATACTCCACCGCAGTTTATTCATTCTATTTGCCATTCCCAATGTTTTGGGACCTCCCCAAATTAAAAAAAGCAATGTTGGCTATCTCCTTTGCGTCTTCCACCTATACCGCCACATCCACCTCCTCCTCACCCTCCTCCATCACTTGGACCTCCGCCTCCTGGTTAATGATAATTATGTTAACTATGTTATTTTAAAGGGATTCTGTGTGCTCTCTGAGGGAGTTCTGAAACAGGGTCTTTGGTAGCACT
Organism: Anomaloglossus baeobatrachus; assembly: GCF_048569485.1. Classification (NCBI taxonomy): domain Eukaryota; kingdom Metazoa; phylum Chordata; class Amphibia; order Anura; family Aromobatidae; genus Anomaloglossus; species Anomaloglossus baeobatrachus. The sequence goes on along the minus strand of NC_134353.1, from coordinate 415,476,860 downwards.
CTTAAAATTTTGGTACTGTGGAGGAAATGTGAAAACAGGGTCTGGGGGACACTCTTAAAATGTCTCTATGGGAGAACTGTTAACCCCTTAATCAAGGACATACGTGTACGTCCTTGGTCGCCACCTTCCAGGTACTGCGTGCTCCGGCAGTGTGGCCGAGGTATTTCCTGCACATGTCTGCTGATCTGATCAGCAGACATGTGTGGCTTACAAGCGCGGGTGGATTGGAGATCCACCCACACCTGTTAAAGCCTTAGCTTGTGCTATCAAGCACTGACAACACAATTTAAATGGAAGCCGCAGAGATTATGCTGTTCCCTGCTGCCATCTGCGGCCCTGTGACATGATCACGAGGCACCAATGCGTTGTCATGGTAGTGCGTGGTCAGCTGATGACCCCTGATGCTGCAATGACTCCCTTCCTGTGAAAGCTGGCACTCACAGGAGATGAGCATTTCTCTTAGTCAGAGCGATGCTGTAGCATGACTCTGATTAGGGGAAGCAATGAGACTGTGTAGTCATAAAGTCCCCTTGCAGGATTAATAAAATCAATAAAAGATGTAAAAAAAAGTTTGAAAAAATATGAAAAAGTAAAAAATAACTAAAAGTTCAAATCCCCCCTTTTGCCGCATTGAAAAAAAAACAGTTACATTTTTTTTAAAAAATACAGATATTTGGCATACAGGTCTGGGGGCACCACATATACAACTCTGGGGGCAATACATATGGCTCTGGGGTGGCAGCGCATACAGCTCTGGGGGTAGCACATATGGCTCTGTAGAACCGCACATACGGTCTGGGGTGGCAGCACATACGGCTCTGGGGTGGCAGCACATATGGCTCTGGGGTGGCAGCACATACGGCTCTGGGGTGGCAGCGCATATGGCTCTGTAGGGCCACACATACGGCTCTGGGGTGGCAGCACATATGGCTCTGGGGTGGCAGCACATACGGCTATGGGGTGGCAGCGCATATGGCTCTGTAGGGCCGCACGTACGGCTCTGGGGTGGCAGAACATATGGCTCTGGGGTGGCAGCACATATGGCTCTGGTGGTCCAATACAGCTCAAGTGGAGGGGGGCCTCGTTCAGAACAGGGAGGGTGGAGCATACAGCTGAGGTGCAGGGGGGCCCCATACAGATCAGGGGGTTGGAACATACAGCTCAGGAGGGGGGCCCATACAGATCGGGGGGTGGAACATACAGCTCAGGTGGAGAGGGGACCCCATACAGATCAGGGGGAGGAGGGGTGGAACATAGAGCTCAGGTGGAGGGGGGTCATACGCTGTACTCAGTGTGCTGACTGGAGCTCTGGCTGAAGCTGCGCTGCAGCTCCTCTTCAACTGTGCATGGAGCACAGCATGCGGTAGCTCCGCCCACAGATGAACTTCAATGCAGGAGGAGAACGGAGCATTCAGCAGTGATTGTTGTATGCCAGTGTGAATTAAAGGGTTGGCAACCGCACTATCCAGAATCAGGGATAGTGTGGCTGTCAGCTCAAGAACTGCAGTTGCCAGAACTGAACCCGGGGCCCGCAGGACTGAAGACGGTGAGTAGGCCCCCATAGCTACCCAAGGGCCCCGGCATTTGCCCATGTGTGCCGGGTGCTGATGCTGGCCCTGTAGTGCACTTATATAGCTCTGGGAAGCCCGCCTAGTCTAATGGTATGCGTGCAAGTAATAGGCTGCTGGCAAAACACTGTGCACTCTCATATGTGAACGGCGTCCCATACAAGTCTATTTTGTGTGTAATTTTATCACCAAGCAATCACCACCTCCCTACATTGGTAGTTTGTGAGTTATATTCCTCTTTTTGTTGCTTTTATATTTATATATATATATATATATATATATATATATATATCAGTGTACGGCCCCACAAACATGAGAACCCTTGACGTTGGATTGTGGGAATCCGTATTCTGGCCAAAATATCAACTAATACCTCATTAATATTTTATATATATATTTGTCTGCACATTATACAGCCAGGCCCTTTTAATGTAGGCCTTGTAATCTGGGGTCTCCGTTCCTGTGTAGTGCATTTGTATAGTGTTAGGCAGCCCGCCTAGTCTAATAATATGGGCGTAACTGTTTGCCCGATACAAGTCTATTTTGCAAGTAATCACCACCTCCATGCATTGGGAGTGTGTGAGTGGTGCTGGCTGTCAGCGGTAACAGCGGTAACGCTGACAGGCGCGTTACCACAGCAACGGTGCTCTCGGAGCCGCGGTTAGCGGTGACGTCACCGCTAACTGTGTTGCTGTGGCAACGGTGATCTCCGTTAATGACCGGCTGTGTCAGCCGGTCCCTAACGGAACGGGGAGTCGACCGTGTGCTAGAGCATGTCGCCGGTACACGGCGATACACATATGTGCACCGTGTACCGGAGAGATGCACTCGCAGGTCCTACATGACGCGTCATAGTCATGTGACCAGTCTGTAGCCAATGAGATAATAGCCACGTGACTGGTCACATGGCTATTTTGACGTCACGATAGGTCCTGCATCTCTGCTGGCAGTGCCGTCACCGGGAGGATTCAGCGATCATCGGATGGAATAGCGGCAGGAGACAGAGTGCAGAAGGGATCGCGAGGACCGGTAAGTGTTATGGCAATGTTTATTAACTGTTTGTGTACATTTATAATGCATTTTTATGTGTTTGTGATTGCCTCCCATTATAGACTATTGGTTCGAGTTCGGTTCGTCGAACGTTCGACGAACCGAACTCGAACGGGACCCCCGTTCGGCGAACCGACCTCGAGCCGAACCGCGACCGGTTCGCTCATCTCTAATCTTCTCCCCCCCTCTTCTTGCTCTCTGGTTTGATATATTTTTAGGCTGTGAAGTGCCAATAACTATGGACTTTCCCACCCTGAGAATACCAGACCACAGCTGTCCGCTTTACCTTGGCTGGTGATCCAATTTGGAGGAGACCCTACTATTTTTGTAATTATTATTATTTCTAAAATAATTATAAAAAAGAGCCTGGGGTGACCTCCACATTGGATCCCCAACCACGGTAAAGCTACCAGCTGTGGTTTTAAGGCTACAGCCTTCTGCTTTACTCTAGCTGGCTATCAAAAATGGGGGGACCCCCCACGTCATTTTTTTTTTAACTATTTTTTTAAATAAAAAAAATTAATGGGCTTCCCTGTATTTTGATTGCCAGCCAAGGTAACACCAGGCAGATGGGGGTGGCAACCCGTAGCTGTCTGCTTTAGCTGCGCTGAGAATCAAAAATACCGCGGAGCGCTACGTCATTTTTTTTAATGATCTATTTTTACAGCACTGTTATGTCAGGCAATAAAAATACAGGGAAGCCCATTTTTTTTTAGTTATTTAAATAAATAATAATAAATATATATATATGGACTCCCGCTGCATTTTTTGTATTGCTAGTTAAGGGTAATCCATGCAGCTACTGGCTGCTAACCGCCACTGCTCGGTGTTACCTTCACTGGCAATGGAAAATCCAGGGAAGCATTTTTTTTTCCCCCAAAAAACTAAAAAAAAAAAATGACGTGAGCTTCGCCATATTTTTGTATGCTAGCCAGGTACAGCAGGCAGGTAAGGCTGCCCCCAACCCCCAGCTGCCTATTTGTACCCGGCTGGGAACTAAAATTATAGGGAAGCCCTTTTTTTAATTATTTCATGAATTTCATTAAATAATTAAAAAAAAAAAACCGACGTGGGCTTCGCCCCATTTTTGTGTCCAGCCAGGTACAATTAGGCAGTTGGGGATTGGATCCGCAGCACAGGTTAGCCCGAGCTTTCTGGGCACCTCTGCTGCGAATTGCAATCCGCAGCCACCCCAGAAAATGGCGCTCTCATAGAAACGCCATCATCTGGTGCTGTATCCAACTCTTCCAGCAGCCCTGAAGCCGGGTGGCTTGCTGGGTAATAATTGGTTAATACTAGCTTTGTTTTACTAGCTAGTATTAAGCCAGAGATTCTTAATGTCAGGCACGTTTAACCCAGCCATTAAGAATCTCCAATAAAGGGTTAAAAAAAGACACCACACAGAGAAAAAATACATTAATAGAAATAAATACACAGACACACTTAGAGACTCCATGTTTATTACTCCCTCTCACCCCTCCACAATCCATGATCTTCTGTCTTCTTTCTCCTTCAACCCATGCAGCTCTGCTCCATCAGGCTTCACTGCATGGGAGAAAGACGCTGCTGCCCCGTGCAGAAATCACTCAGTGAGAGTGACCAAAGGCTGCCGGCTGTTAGCGCTGACTTCACAGCCGGGTTGCCATAGCAACGGTGCTCCGATCATGTGTTTCCCGGTGCCGCTATGACAGCCAGTCCTTGCCTGTGGGCTGACTCTGTAAAGAGCGCCCCATGCAGGAACGGGGAGTCGTCTGTGTGCCAGAGCATCTCACCAGTACATGGAGATACACAAACAATCACTGCGTACTGGAGAGATGCAGTGACAGGACCTAGGACAGGACATGACGACTAGCCATGTGACCAGTCTGTAGCCAATGAGATAATAGACACGTGACTGGTCACATGGCTATTTTTCTGTCACGATAGGTCCTGCATCACTGCTGGTTACTGGGAAGATGCAGTGATTACTGATGGAAAAGCGGCAGGAGACAAAGTGCAGGACGGATCGCGGGCATCGGTAAGTGTTATGGCAATGTTTATTAACTGTATGTGTACATTTATAATGTGTTTTTATGTGTTTGTGATTGCCTCCCATTGTTTCCTATGGGGTTCGAGTGGTTCGCCGAACCGAACTCGAACGGGGCCTCCGTTCGGCGAACCACGCTCGAGCCGAACCGCGAACAGTTCGCTCATCTCTAGTTCTGACGGACACCTAATCCCCCGCGTTGGGCTTCCGTTTCGCTCTCTGGGCTTCTGTGGAACAAGGCCTGAAACCTTGTCCCCGGCTATTTAATTAACAAGGGGCTTGCAACCTTCCTTGTCCTAGGGTCCAGGTACCCCAACTGTGCACGGCCTCTGGAACGGATTCCCGCTGTCGACACCGGCGGGCTACAATCCTGCCCCGGTCCACTTAAGGTATTCCGCGACCGGATCTCCGTCACCTTCGGTCCTGCTTGCCGTTTGCCACCTAGTCCGGTAGTCCAGGGGCCCCAACCCCTGACTCCACTGCACTTCCACACTCCTCTACTGTCAACTGTCACAGCTCAACTCCTCTCCATTTCAACTTCAACTGTTGTGTTCCCGCCCCTGACACCTCAGGACCCCTAGGTGGGCGCTCCCATCCACCTGGTCCCGCCCACTGATGTGTCCCTATTGTCATGAGGGGGTGACTAGGCTTTACTGGCTGTGTGTTGTACCTGGGTGTGGGTTTTGTGTTGGTTTCCAAGGAGGATGGAGTATGGTACCACTTCTGTGACTACCTGGTTTTGCCAGGGCGTCACACTAACCAATCCAGCTGGCATTTCCCAAAATTGTCAGATGCCCAGTCTGGCCCTGCTGTTATTACAAAATGTGAAAACAAAACACTTTAAGCAAGTAGAAAGTTGCAGCTTTGTAGAAGCAATGACCTTTATCCCCAGCCATTTTTATAAGTGGCTTAATGTAATAATGTATAATGTAATGGCAATCTTCCATAGGGCCTATTTTTCATCTGCGCACTTTTCAAATTTAGCATTTTTATTGTATGCATACAATATATAACTGGGTTTTTTCTGCATGTAATTTTTATGTGGGTATTTTTCTTGTGTTTTTTCAGAGCTGTTTATTTTGTGACACTTACGCTTCACATTTTCTGTCTGGATTTTCTGCGGGAGACATATACAGCATATTCCAGTAGAGGCTTGTGGATTATCTTTTACCAAATTTCATACCACATGCTATAGAAAAATCCCATAGCAAAAATTCATCTGCAGTGGTTATTTTCAATACATATTTAATCTAAATAGCACATGTAGATTTGTCGTAAATGTGGCTGCAGATTATATTTGGGGTAAGTAAACACATGGATTTCTGCAAGCTTTATTTAGCTGAATGGAACGTTCAATAATATTTCTGCAGCAAATCTGTGGTGTGTAAACTAACCCTCATTAAAATAATAGTATAAATCATTAGCTCAGTGACTGTATAGAAAATCTTGTTAGGGCTCATTCAGATGTCTGATTTCTCCTAAGGCTATGTGCCCATGGGACAATGTAATCGCGGATATTTCCAAAGGTTTGTCCACAGGTTTCCTGCAGCTGCACCCCGGAATCCGCAGTTCTCCATTGCTGCGGGATTCGAGCATTTTTGTTGCAGTAAACCAGCGGGACAAGTGTGGAAATACCTGCGGAATTCCCGCCCTCTATCTCCATAGTGGAGGAACGGGAATTCCGCAGATATTTCCACAGGAATACTTGACATGCAGTTACGTGCGACTGTGGGACATCCGCAGCATATTCCACAGCCGCACATACCGCACCATTGACACAGCACTCCCCAAATACCATAGGATAACATGAAGAGTGTCTGTACTTGCTAAAAAATGCGGATTTATCGGAAAAATCCAGATAAATCTGCAGGTTTTCAGCGGCAAAATCCACGGGTACATTGTCCCATGGGCACATAGCCTAAGGCTAGGCACGCACTTTGCGTTCACCTACTTGCAGTTCAAGAAGCACATTTTTCCCCTAATTGATTTGACCAAAGTTGCCTTTTTCATTATTTTAGCGCTGAAAACGCATGCGTTTTTACCGCATTTTGGATGCGTTTTCAGCGCTTTTTACCTGCGTTTCCACCTGCGTTTTGATAGATGCGTTTTGTACATCAAGACACTGCTAAATAAAGTTTAAATATTCAAACTTATTGAAAAAATTGGAAAAAAAGGATCAAATCTATATTAATAGGAAAAAACATGAAAATTGATTAAATTAATGATTTTATAGCGGTAAACTGATATTTTATGGATAAATAGCAATATTTATTGAATTTCTTATTTTTATTTGTCGGACTATGTGTGTGTGGAAATGGACATATGATATCATTTTTTTGAAGTCCAAAACACGTTTTCTGCACTGAAAAAGCAGGTAAAACGCAGGAATTTGCAGGATTCTTGTTTTTCGCCATTTCTCATTGACTTCAATGTTAGCAAAACGCACATAAAATGGCAAAAAGAACTGACATACTCCTTCTTTGAACGCATGGTTTTTGCCACAAAATATGCAAATTAAACGCAGCGTTTAAAAACGCAAAGTGCAGTCAAGAAATCCCCATTTTCCATAGACTTTGCTGTGAAATCAAAACGCATGCCTTTTGGCATGAAAAAGGTGCTTCTCAAAATGGACCTAAAAAGCAGTAGAAACGCAGGTAAAAACGCAAAGTGCGTGCCTAGCCTAAGAGTTCTATCTGTGAAGGTCACTGCTAGAACATGTACTTATTAAAGTCTATGAGCTGTTCACACTTCTACTTACTTATTTTCACACTGTGAGTGGCCTGCACAAAATCTAGAGATGTCCTATCTGGATCCGAGTCTAGTATCAATCTCACTAATACAAGTCACTGAAATAGCATAGCACTCAAATGCCATATTCGAGCTATCCGTTTGTCCCAGAATGCTAAATGTGAGAAGATCTCCATAAACCTCCATACTTTTTTTTTATCCGAAAAAAAAACTGAAGAAACTGACCGGACTATGGTAAAAACTGAAACATCAAACAAACTCTGATGACAATCTGATCAAATACACTGTTGAAACGCAGACCATTTTTTTGTGTATGAGAAACGTTACTGATGTCTGAGCTCATAGGGTTAAATTTAGTGATGGGCGATCCTGAACTGTAAAGATCAGGGATTGTATCGAACACATAGTGATCGTGTACATGATCCTGAACACGAGCTTTCCTGGGAAACTCATGTTACAGATCGGGTCAAGTTCGGGTCCAGTGGCTGTACAAAAAAAACAACACATTATTAAAAAACATTATGATCATACTTACAAGTCACGCGATGCGTCCTGCAGACTCTGTTTCCTGGCCACCTCTGCTTCCGCATCCGATCATTGCTCTGCCCCCCGGTAAGCACCACTGATTAAAGGACCTTCCATGACATCATAGCCATGTGACCAGTCTGGTTTGAATGGTGTACAGACATTGGCTAACAGACTGGTCATATGGCTATGATGTCATCAAAGGTCCTGTTAACTAAATTTTGACTGTCACTGTGCAACACTCTCCGGACACGAGCACCTTTGCTGCATGGAAATATGTTGTGAATTCCATCAGAGATGGTGCAGTCTCTGGGAATGTTTATGAACTCCCTCTGGTGGCTAGTGCTGGTAGTGAGTCTGATTTTGCATCTGTCACTTAGACAGGTGTAGAAGATGATTGCTCTTTCAGCTAGCCTATTGAGTCCAGCCTGGCGGTATAAAGGAAAGCTGTCTCTGTCCAACCTTTGCCGGTGATAATTGTTTTTGCCTCATGGGAAGATGTCCTGAATCCTTGTCCTCCAGCCTTTGGGATTTTTGCCTGCCTCTTTAGGTTTTTGTTTTACCTTTTCAGCCTTTTTTGGATTCTCCAGGAATGCTTTCAAGAGTGGTTTTTTGTTCCTTTGTATCAGTTCTGTTCCCATGTCATCCTGAGTCTGCAGCAAGGCTGGATAAGTATTTTTGCTCATAGACCACTATTAGGATAACAACCCAGGTGGAATTACACGAAAACCACTTAAACACACCTCTGTAAAAATATATTTTATTCAAATTTATGGTAGAAAATGTACGACACCAAATGTCTGACATAAACACAAAAACACAGTGCTCAACAAGTCCCAGTGGAGAGCAGAGGGAGCGTGCAGAGATAGATAGCTGATAGTTGAATAGCTCTCAGTGAACTAGGAGGGACTACAATAATCCTCAACTCCTCCTGCCTACTTGCGGAGAGTGTTATAAAGTTTTGAACACTCCCCGCTCCGGGTGGCTGTCCCTATATATCCCTGTACTCCACTGACCTATACCACCACCACCAGGTGCATTGTGAAAAGACCAGGACAACATATAATATATTAAAATCTGTTGGTTCCTGACTAGGACCGAAGACTATGCTACAGTCCAGGTACTGTAAACAGCAGTTTAGGACAGAGCTAATGGGCCCAACGAGACCGGTACCCACAGCTCCTCCCGTTCCTGACTAGGACCGAAGACTATGCTACAGTCCAGGTACTGTAAACAGCAGTTTAGGACAGAGCTAATGGGCTTAACGAGACCGGTACCCACAGCTCCTCCCGACGCGTTTCCCCCCCTCCTAAATAAATGTTCGGGGGTTCATCAGGGGTGATTAGCCAACAAACACCTGTGAAATAAACAAAAACAGACAGTTGGTGTCTTTCAATATAAAATCCAACCAGTCTCCAAGGACTCCCCTTCACATACAGGACTTACTTGGAACAGCATCCAAGTGTGGTGTAATAGCAGCAGCAAGGTGTGCTTGTATAATATAGCTTGACACCATCAACACAAAGGACTATATGTGTTCTCCTGGAATTAAATATAGTTATACAACATATTAGTCATTGTGTCTCCAAAATACCTCTGCACCATGCAATAATCACACCTATCAGTGTATATTATGCCACTACCTTCTTAGGTCCACTTTTCTTCTCATCCAACATGTAGTATTAATGTTGTTCAGTATCTAGCACCACCATTTCTATATACACATAGACAGTACAAAGAAATGAATATGTGAGTCTATGCTTTAAGATAATATCTCTCCACAATATACCATGAAGATGGTGTCTTATGGTATCCAGTACTAGAGCAGAGCATACCCATTGTAGGTAAATGATGCAAAATGTTCTGCAGGAACAATCAACCCTTTGGCGCCACTTCTAGGCCTTTGCTATAAGAGAAAAGAAAACCATCTCAGAAGGCCAAGGGGGTTTGCATACTCTAAACTCACATAGCCATACACAGGCATCAATGTCAACAATACCTATGAATCTTAGATGATAGATGATACACAGTTTGGCACTTGAGATGAGGTGCAGCGTGCACTCTCTAGCAGAAAAAATCTGTCTGCCCTCTCTTAGGTTGTGGATCCAGCTCTCCTGGTTAGCTCCCTGTAGAGAAAAACATTATGTATAGCTCACATGCAGGGCAGAAGCATATTAGCTTACATTACCCTCTCGCTTGTCATTACCTTGGCACTGGTATTTCCCTAATGGAAGCCCTAGGTGTTTCCTTAGTAGAAATCCTGCTTCAGATCCCACTAGTAAATGAACACGTCCTAGGAAGACATAATGTACAAATAGCGCTAGTGCCAGATTTTATCCCATCACACATATCCAGATACTGGATATCATATACAATCCTGATTAAATAAGGAGAGTCACCTACCAGCAGGAAGCTCGGTCTACAGTGACCAAGGTACCAGGCGCTCAGACGTATAAAGCTCCCCAGGGCGCAACGATGTGACCTCCCGGGCTGAAGATCTGATGGTCCGTAATGTCCCTGCTGCCTGTCTGCCTCATCAGTGCCACCTAATCTTTTAAAACGCCCGCACCCCGATATGGGGGTGGGACATCCTGTTCTCCGAAATGGACGTGTTGATGGACCAATCGGAGACGGATCCTGAGTGGCCGGAAGTGACGCGTCAGGGACGGATTGACAGATCCCACATCCAATCCTCATGACTAGCACTGCAGGGTCTTCCTGTTCTCCAAAATGGACGTGTTGATGGACCAATCAGAGACGGATCCTGTGTGGCCGGAAGTGACGCGTCAGGGACGGATTGACAGATCCCACATCCAATCCTCGTGACTAGCACTGCAGGGAGTGGCCTATCACTCAGTTGCAGCCGCCCTCAGTGGTAGTGACACCCAGGCGTCCCAGCAACCGCATCGGCCTGGATACAGACAGATCCTGCCCGACCGGATGTGATGTAACTCAGATTGACAACACAATAGCCCTATCCTGGTTGCTAGCACTAAAGTGAAGTGTATCACTGAGTCGCATCTACCCTCAGCGACACTGCATTGGCATACCTAATCATCTCAGTAATCACTACAGCCAGGAGGATCCCATCTAAGACCCAGTGTCAGCACATGCCTATACACATTGTCCACTGATATTAACCTGTGAGACCACCTACATATGTTTTAATTAGTCAGCTAGCACATGCTACCTGTGTCAGTTCGTTTAAACTTGAGACACAGTGATTGCCTAGTGTCAAAAGTCTGCCTGAATCTATAAGAATGCCATTATATGTCTCTAGGGGTTCTTGGAGTTGTTTTATAATGAAAATAGGTAAAAATGACCCAGAAATTGGCAAGAAGATGCCTTTCCTATCCTACACTGAAAGCCAGAAGGGCTTAGATAAAGCTGACAAAGCTCAAATTCTCATTAATTCCGACCGGGGAAACAGAATCTAACAGAAATATCCACCTGGCTTCGCGTTGGAGGATTTTATTGTTCCAGTCAGCCCCCCGAATTGGTTTCTTGACCACCTCGATCACTTGAAAAGATATCGTGCCCGCGTCTCCATTATGGCATGTATTAACATGTCGGGCTAAAGCCGTGTCTCTCTTATGGCCAATATCCCCCAGGTGCTCCCCAATTCTGACACGTAGTTCCCTTTTGGTTTTACCCACGTATCCCATGGGGCAGCTGCAAGTACAAAGATACACTACTCCTTGGGTCCTGCAGTTTGCAAATTCTTTAATCCTGAAGACTCTACCTGTCTTATTGTTATGGAATTCTTTGTTTTGGTTAATTCGTGGGCAGTAGCTGCATCTACCACACCTAAAAGTCCCTTGAGGCTTCCGACCCAGCCAGGTCCCTTGTCCCTCTGGGGCCAAGAAATGGCTATGTGTTAACTTGTCCCTTATTGATCTCCCTCTTCTAAATGTAACACTGGCATGCGATGAAATGCATTTCCCTATATCTGGATCAGATTTGAGGATGGGCCAATAACGCCTCAGCACCTCCATTATCCTGGGATTTTGATCATCATACGTTCCTATTAGTCGGGTAATCTGCTCATCCTTTTGTCTTTTTTGTGGCCTTACAAGTTCTTTCCTTGGGGTTGATCTGGCACATTTATATGCTGGTTCGAGTACGTGCAGGGGATACCCCCTCTGTCGAAACCGACCTCCCATGTCTAAGGCCTGGGATTCGAAATCTGACAGGGACGAACAGTTCCGTCTAAGCCTGAGGAATTGTCCCTTAGGGATCCCCCTCTTTAGGGGTGCTGGATGATGGCTCTCCCACCTTAATAAGCTGTTTGTCGCTGTGGGCTTTCTATAGATGCTTGTGACCAATCCCCCTCCTAAGTCCTTCGATATTTTCAGATCCAAAAAGGCTAGGCTCACTGCACTAACTTCAAATGTGAATTTTAGCCCAAGATCGTTGCTGTTAAGTCTCTCAATGAATTGAGTAAAAAGGGCTTGCTCCCCCGTCCAGAGAACGAGGATGTCATCTATATAGCGCCCCCAAAATTGTATATGGGGGGCATAGATGACATCCTCGTCTCTGAAGACATGGGTGTCTTCCCACCAGCCCAGGAACATGTTGGCGTATGTGGGGGCACAGGGGCTCCCCATAGCCGTGCCCCTGAGCTGGTGGTACACCCTTCCATCGAATAGGAAATAATTATGTGACAGAATATAGAGCAGGAGGTCAACCACAAAATTACTGTGTTCCCGGCACTGGTTACCTCGTGTAGAGAGGTAATATCGAACAGCTTCTATCCCCTTGTCATGTGGAATGCTGCTGTAAAGCTGTTCCACATCAATTGATGCTAGAACTGTGCCTGGGTCTAAGGTGATCCCGTCTAATTTGGAGATGAGATCATTGGTGTCTCTAATGTAAGAAGCCAAACCAGTGACGAATGGACGTAACACTGTGTCAACATAGACACCAGGATTTTGGCCAATCGCATCAATTCCTGATACAATGGGTCGTCCTTTCAAAGGACATAAACCCTTATGTATCTTAGGAGTGGCGTAGAAAGTGGCTATTACTGGGAACTTTTGATATAGAAAGTCATATTCTTTTTCAGAAATTACCTTCATTTGAAGTCCTTTCCTCAGGAGGGTCTCAAGTTCCCCTAAATACTCAATGGTTGGGTCTTTAGGCAGTACTTGATAAGTTGTTCTATCAGTCAAGATACGTTTACACATTGCCGGGTAGTCTTTGGTGTTCATAATGACAGTGTTCCTCCCCTTGTCTGATGGTTTTATTGTGATTTGGGTATTTTTTTCCAGATTACTCAAAGCCTCCCATTCTTCCCTGTTAAGATTCGGCTTTACGGATCGTGATTTAGGTTGAATGCTCTTAAGGTCCTTCATCACTAAATTTGAAAAGATGTTAAGACTGCTATAGTCCATTGGGGGTGGTGTCTTTTTGCTCTTAGGTTTCAAATTGGTGAAAGGTCCCACGCCTATACACTCTCCTCTCATCTCGTCCAAATTTGATAATAGCCTAACGTCATGAAGCATTTCTGCTGGAATTCCCAGCCTGATGCATTCAATTTCATCATTGTGGGCAAAGAATTTTTTCCATTTTAATTTCCTTATAAATAATTCCAAATCCTTGGCCCATATGAACGGGTCATATCTGGTTGTAGGGACGAATGTAAGGCCAAGCTTAAGAACCCTCATCTCCACCTCCGAGAGGTGGTAACTTGATAGATTGATGACCTGATGATCCAATGAACTCGGGACATTTAGTTTTTCAAGGTTCTGTACCCATGATTTCTCAAATTGTAGGGGTCTCGCCCCCCTAAAAAAGGGGTGGGTGCTGCGCTGTGGGGTCCTACCTGTTGGTTCCCTTGAGAGTAGAACGGAGGAGAGGGCGGGGCAATGGGAGGGGCCATGTTGTCCATCAATCTCGATTGTGCCCCACCTGAATATGGTGTTCCAGAGTATGATGATGAGCCATACCTTCCACCATTCCTGTCCCATTGCCAGTTCCTTCTCCCCCCTCTACCCCAGTTCTTTTGCCTTCCCTGTTGATACCTTCTCTCCTTATTCCTATTGGGCACAAGCCGTCCCTGAGACTCAGAATCTGAGTAATCTGAAGATGAAACGTCAGTTTGAGGACCCGTGACCCCCGAGGAGACCTCTTTCTGACCTGTAAAGTCAGCCAGGTCCCTCAGGAAGTGCTTGTGCTTCCTAGTTTTCAAGTTTTGTTGATACTTATCAACAGCGAGTTGCAGTGAAGTTTCTTTGGTCACAAAGTCGGGTTCTCCCTTATACTTCACTGCTTCCTCCCTGAGATTTTGCAGGGTTTTGGAACTGTTTTCTAAGGTGACCTTCTCCTCCTCCAGGAGAATGGTCATCAGTCTAATTGAGGAATTGGTCAACTCCTCCTCCCACCTGCCAATCAGCCTATCTGTTCTTGATCTTTCTGCTGGTATAAGATTGATCCTAAGACCACGTGGAACAATTCTTTGCTTAATATAGCGCTCAAGGGACTGTACTTCCCACCAAGATTTCACATTAATTTTATAAGCATCTAGTAATTCCGAAAAGACATTCCTGATGGTTGTCTTTCCTGTTCCCTGGTTACCAATCGCCTTATCTGAAAACACCTCTTCGGCATCATCCAACCACCTAGTAGTGTTAATTGGTCCGGATAGAAATCCCGCCATTGATCACACATAGACCACTATTAGGATAACAACCCAGGTGGAATTACACGAAAACCACTTAAACACACCTCTGTAAAAATATATTTTATTCAAATTTATGGTAGAAAATGTACGACACCAAATGTCTGACATAAACACAAAAACACAGTGCTCAACAAGGCCCAGTGGAGAGCAGAGGGAGCGTGCAGAGATAGATAGCTGATAGTTGAATAGCTCTCAGTGAACTAGGAGGGACTACAATAATCCTCAACTCCTCCTGCCTACTTGCGGAGAGTGTTATAAAGTTTTGAACACTCCCCGCTCCGGGTGGCTGTCCCTATATATCCCTGTACTCCACTGACCTATACCACCACCACCAGGTGCATTGTGAAAAGACCAGGACAACATATAATATATTAAAATCTGTTGGTTCCTGACTAGGACCGAAGACTATGCTACAGTCCAGGTACTGTAAACAGCAGTTTAGGACAGAGCTAATGGGCCCAACGAGACCGTTTGAAAGGACGACCCATTGTATCAGGAATTGATGCGATTGGCCAAAATCCTGGTGTCTATGTTGACACAGTGTTACGTCCATTCGTCACTGGTTTGGCTTCTTACATTAGAGACACCAATGATCTCATCTCCAAATTAGACGGGATCACCTTAGACCCAGGCACAGTTCTAGCATCAATTGATGTGGAACAGCTTTACAGCAGCATTCCACACGACAAGGGGATAGAAGCTGTTCGATATTACCTCTCTACACGAGGTAACCAGTGCCGGGAACACAGTAATTTTGTGGTTGACCTCCTGCTCTATATTCTGTCACATAATTATTTCCTATTCGATGGAAGGGTGTACCACCAGCTCAGGGGCACGGCTATGGGGAGCCCCTGTGCCCCCACATACGCTAACATGTTCCTGGGCTAGTGGGAAGACACCCATGTCTTCAGAGACGAGGATGTCATCTATGCCCCCCATATACAATTTTGGGGGCGCTATATAGATGACATCCTCGTTCTCTGGACGGGGGAGCAAGCCCTTTTTACTCAATTCATTGAGAGACTTAACAGCAACGATCTTGGGCTAAAATTCACATTTGAAGTTAGTGCAGTGAGTCTAGCCTTTTTGGATCTGAAAATATCGAAGGACTTAGGAGGGGGATTGG
Organism: Anomaloglossus baeobatrachus; assembly: GCF_048569485.1. NCBI lineage: Eukaryota > Metazoa > Chordata > Amphibia > Anura > Aromobatidae > Anomaloglossus > Anomaloglossus baeobatrachus. The sequence continues at coordinate 415,461,135 of NC_134353.1, read as the reverse complement.
TCACAAGCATCTATAGAAAGCCCACAGCGACAAACAGCTTATTAAGGTGGGAGAGCCATCATCCAGCACCCCTAAAGAGGGGGATCCCTAAGGGACAATTCCTCAGGCTTAGATGGAACTGTTCGTCCCTGTCAGATTTCGAATCCCAGGCCTTAGACATGGGAGGTCGGTTTCGACAGAGGGGGTATCCCCTGCACGTACTCGAACCAGCATATAAATGTGCCAGATCAACCCCAAGGAAAGAACTTGTAAGGCCACAAAAAAGACAAAAGGATGAGCAGATTACCCGACTAATAGGAACGTATGATGATCAAAATCCCAGGATAATGGAGGTGCTGAGGCGTTATTGGCCCATCCTCAAATCTGATCCAGATATAGGGAAATGCATTTCATCGCATGCCAGTGTTACATTTAGAAGAGGGAGATCAATAAGGGACAAGTTAACACATAGCCATTTCTTGGCCCCAGAGGGACAAGGGATCTGGCTGGGTCGGAAGCCTCAAGGGACTTTTAGGTGTGGTAGATGCAGCTACTGCCCACGAATTAACCAAAACAAAGAATTCCATAACAATAAGACAGGTAGAGTCTTCAGGATTAAAGAATTTGCAAACTGCAGGATCCAAGGAGTAGTGTATCTTTGTACTTGCAGCTGCCCCATGGGATACGTGGGTAAAACCAAAAGGGAACTACGTGTCAGAATTGGGGAGCACCTGGGGGATATTGGCCATAAGAGAGACACGGCTTTAGCCCGACATGTTAATACATGCCATAATGGAGACGCGGGCACGATATCTTTTCAAGTGATCGAGGTGGTCAAGAAACCAATTCGGGGGGGTGACTGGAACAATAAAATCCTCCAACGCAAAGCCAGGTGGATATTTCTGTTAGATTCTGTTTCCCCGGTCGGAATTAATGAGAATTTGAGCTTTGTCAGCTTTATCTAAGCCCTTCTGGCTTTCAGTGTAGGATAGGAAAGGCATCTTCTTGCCAATTTCTGGGTCATTTTTACCTATTTTCATTATAAAACAACTCCAAGAACCCCTAGAGACATATAATGGCATTCTTATAGATTCAGGCAGACTTTTGACACTAGGCAATCACTGTGTCTCAAGTTTAAACGAACTGACACAGGTAGCATGTGCTAGCTGACTAATTAAAACATATGTAGGTGGTCTCACAGGTTAATATCAGTGGACAATGTGTATAGGCATGTGCTGACACTGGGTCTTAGATGGGATCCTCCTGGCTGTAGTGATTACTGAGATGATTAGGTATGCCAATGCAGTGTCGCTGAGGGTAGATGCGACTCAGTGATACACTTCACTTTAGTGCTAGCAACCAGGATAGGGCTATTGTGTTGTCAATCTGAGTTACATCACATCCGGTCGGGCAGGATCTGTCTGTATCCAGGCCGATGCGGTTGCTGGGACGCCTGGGTGTCACTACCACTGAGGGCGGCTGCAACTGAGTGATAGGCCACTCCCTGCAGTGCTAGTCACGAGGATTGGATGTGGGATCTGTCAATCCGTCCCTGACGCGTCACTTCCGGCCACACAGGATCCGTCTCTGATTGGTCCATCAACACGTCCATTTCGGAGAACAGGAAGACCCTGCAGTGCTAGTCACGAGGATTGGATGTGGGATCTGTCAATCCGTCCCTGACGCGTCACTTCCGGCCACTCAGGATCCGTCTCCGATTGGTCCATCAACACGTCCATTTCGGAGAACAGGATGTCCCACCCCCATATCGGGGTGCGGGCGTTTTAAAAGATTAGGTGGCACTGATGAGGCAGACAGGCAGCAGGGACATTACGGACCATCAGATCTTCAGCCCGGGAGGTCACATCGTTGCGCCCTGGGGAGCTTTATACGTCTGAGCGCCTGGTACCTTGGTCACTGTAGACCGAGCTTCCTGCTGGTAGGTGACTCTCCTTATTTAATCAGGATTGTATATGATATCCAGTATCTGGATATGTGTGATGGGATAAAATCTGGCACTAGCGCTATTTGTACATTATGTCTTCCTAGGACGTGTTCATTTACTAGTGGGATCTGAAGCAGGATTTCTACTAAGGAAACACCTAGGGCTTCCATTAGGGAAATACCAGTGCCCAGGTAATGACAAGCGAGAGGGTAATGTAAGCTAATATGCTTCTGCCCTGCATGTGAGCTATACATAATGTTTTTCTCTACAGGGAGCTAACCAGGAGAGCTGGATCCACAACCTAAGAGAGGGCAGACAGATTTTTTCTGCTAGAGAGTGCACGCTGCACCTCATCTCAAGTGCCAAACTGTGTATCATCTATCATCTAAGATTCATAGGTATTGTTGACATTGATGCCTGTGTATGGCTATGTGAGTTTAGAGTATGTAAACCCCCTTGGCCTTCTGAGATGGTTTTCTTTTCTCTTATAGCAAAGGCCTAGAAGTGGCGCCAAAGGGTTGATTGTTCCTGCAGAACATTTTGCATCATTTACCTACAATGGGTATGCTCTGCTCTAGTACTGGATACCATAAGACACCATCTTCATGGTATATTGTGGAGAGATATTATCTTAAAGCATAGACTCACATATTCATTTCTTTGTACTGTCTATGTGTATATAGAAATGGTGGTGCTAGATACTGAACAACATTAATACTACATGTTGGATGAGAAGAAAAGTGGACCTAAGAAGGTAGTGGCATAATATACACTGATAGGTGTGATTATTGCATGGTGAAGAGGTATTTTGGAGACACAATGACTAATATGTTGTATAACTATATTTAATTCCAGGAGGACACATATAGTCCTTTGTGTTGATGGTGTCAAGCTATATTATACAAGCACACCTTGCTGCTGCTATTACACCACACTTGGATGCTGTTCCAAGTAAGTCCTGTATGTGAAGGGGAGTCCTTGGAGACTGGTTGGATTTTATATTGAAAGACACCAACTGTCTGTTTTTGTTTATTTCACAGGTGTTTGTTGGCTAATCACCCCTGATGAACCCCCGAACATTTATTTAGGAGGGGGGGAAACGCGTCGGGAGGAGCTGTGGGTACCGGTCTCGTTGGGCCCATTAGCTCTGTCCTAAACTGCTGTTTACAGTACCTGGACTGTAGCATAGTCTTCGGTCCTAGTCAGGAACGGGAGGAGCTGTGGGTACCGGTCTCGTTGGGCCCATTAGCTCTGTCCTAAACTGCTGTTTACAGTACCTGGACTGTAGCATAGTCTTCGGTCCTAGTCAGGAACCAACAGATTTTAATATATTATATGTTGTCCTGGTCTTTTCACAATGCACCTGGTGGTGGTGGTATAGGTCAGTGGAGTACAGGGATATATAGGGACAGCCACCCGGAGCGGGGAGTGTTCAAAACTTTATAACACTCTCCGCAAGTAGGCAGGAGGAGTTGAGGATTATTGTAGTCCCTCCTAGTTCACTGAGAGCTATTCAACTATCAGCTATCTATCTCTGCACGCTCCCTCTGCTCTCCACTGGGACTTGTTGAGCACTGTGTTTTTGTGTTTATGTCAGACATTTGGTGTCGTACATTTTCTACCATAAATTTGAATAAAATATATTTTTACAGAGGTGTGTTTAAGTGGTTTTCGCGTTAAGTATTTTTGCTCTCTTGGTCTGGGCTTGGTTGGGACTGAATTTGCACTGAAGGGCTTTTATGCTTGATTTATGCCTTTTCCTGAACCTGTGTTGAGAATATTATCTTTTGTTTCTTGCTCGTGAATAATTGCTTTTCCTGCACCATTTTTGGAGAGCGATTTATTCCCAGAAAGAAAGGGAGTTGTTACTCCTTGTCTGATCAGGATATGAATTTTTGTATCTCATGTGATTTTTGTAGTTATGATCTTTTCTATTACATTTGCCTTTTTCATTTAAATGTATTTGCACAAGAGTTCCTGATATAGTGGGAGGAAGACCGTGTGATCTTTCAGGGAATATTTTTTATCAGGTATTGGTATTTTTTCAGGGTTTTTGCTGGCTGCAACCAGCAATTTATCCTATCATTTTGTATTTAGCTAGCAGGGTCTCCCTTTGCTTAACCCTATACTTTCCATCTGTGTTTTTTTTTTCTTACAGCACTGTTGTTATATGTCGGGGGCTTTAACTTTCCTTTGGGGCTCATCCGAGGCAACTCAGGATTCCTCATTTCATCTTTGAGGTTAGCCAGTTCTCCGGTGGTAATGAGGCATCTAGGTTGGTTAGAAACGCTCCACCGCTACTTCTAGTTGTGTTGTTGTAGTCAGGGGATTGCAGCCAGCTAAGTTTCCAACTACTCTTTGTGCATTATCATCAACCTTTTTAATGTTTTTTTGGTAGATCTTTTTGCGGTCTCCTGACCATAACAGAAATACATGCAGCCAACCACTCCTGTCAGGAGAGCGTGAGGCTGTACCGGGTGATGCCAATGAGACACTTGCACAGTGACTGTCAAAGTTCAGTTAATAGGACCTTCGATGATGTCATAGCCATGTGACCAGTCTGTAACCCAATGTCTGGGGGCACACCAATGATCAGATGCGGAAGCAGAAGCGGCCAGGAGACAGAGTCTGCAAATGCACAGAGCATCCAACCCGTGATTCCTAGCATCTTTGCCATTGAGTATGTATCAGATCATTCTGTAACATTGTATATATGTATATATGTGTTGTATATAATTTTTCAAACATGTAGATATTCACTCTGTTTTTTTGACCTTACAGGTAACAGCCTTGAAAAAGGTGTTAAAACCGAAATGTCGGGTGTTGCTTCAATTTAGGGTCCACATTTTTGCAGTCTGTCAAATAAAAAACACTTTGCATACATTTGCCCTCTTTTCATCATTTGAGTGCGTGGGTTTTACTTATATTTTGTACTACTATTTACCCAGAGCACCTAGTCTATGATAGTCTGAGCCAGACTTTATCTTTATACTAGAGTCTGCAAATGCGTCACGGGACCTGTAAGTATAATGACAACATTTATTATTAACTATAGTCTTAATTTTACAGCCGGCCCATCCCAAAATTGTAAAGCCTGAGTTCGGTGCTCGGATGCAAGTTCGCGTTATCTCGATCCCAATCTCGATCTTTACAAAATGTTCGGGCGAAGCTCCTGATCCCGAAAATCAGGGGGATCGCCCATCACTAATTAAAAGGGTTCTGTAAATTGTATAGAGATAAACTAATAAAGCATGAGGCCTTATAAAAATGGCTGAGGGAATTGCAATATGTTTGTAGAGTGGCCTCCGGCTTAGTTCCTCACATAATTTCAGGCACTCTGTAGTATGGTAACTCTGTATTTTTCCTTAAAAGCAATTTAAGACTATGTCCGCACTGAGCGTTTTTGCGCGTTTTTCGGGTGCGTTTTTGGGCTCAAAACTGCATGACTTTGCTTCCCCAACAAAGTCTATGACTTTTCATTTTTGCAGCGCACAACTTTTTTTTTTAGCTGCGTTTTTGAGCTAAAAAAAATGGACATGTCAATTCTTTCCTGCATTTTACTGCGTTTTTCACCCATGCAATGCATTGGAAAAATGCAGCAAAATGCCGAGATCAAAAACGAACCGAAACGCGGAAAAAAAAAGTATGTGTTTTTTACCGGTGCTTTTTTTTTACCACAGGTGCGTTCTTTTGCATTTTTGTGTGTTTCTTGCGGCCAAAAACGCACAAAAACGCAGCGGCAAAAAAACGTTGTGTGCACATAGCCTTAGAAGAATGTATCTTTGCAATGTTTCAGGGGGTGCAACATTGAACACATAGAGCTTTGAGATAAAACTGCATATGAAATAGGTAGAGCATGGAAGTACAGTATGTGCAGCGGATGTCTAAATATCTTCTATAATATACTGTAGCTATGTGCTAGACACCTTAGGGCTGTTTCTCAGGTGAAATGTAGGGTGTGAATACTGCTCTTCAGGACCGGTCAGCAATTTCTTTCATAAACTCAAAGTTGCTCAAACTGTAAAAACAAAACTTCATTATAGAGAAAATATTTTAATATTTTTTTAAAAAATATCTAACTGATGACAAGAACATATAAAACACAAACGCTACATTTCAGTGAGCATTACAAACATGGTCAAAATGTACATAAATAAGAAATAAAAATAGGATTCCAGGTAAAAGCATTGAACACACACAGTTCTGTAAAAAATAGTCTTTTACAAGACATATTGGTCCCCTTCAAACCATGATTTCGGTGGTGGGATGTGACATACATTGAAATGAAAACACGCAACTTCATCTCTGCTGGAGTCTCTTTCTTTACAACAACAAAGCTTGCCATCAGGATCTCAAAGGGTGAACTTAAAAGTCTTCTTCAAGGCGATGCTCAAGTTTCACTGCAGCTTTGAGTAAGGTCCTCAGATCCGCTTCCTTTGCGTCCTCCTGCCCGGCTAAAATAAGATGCTATAACTTATCACCTGGTAGAACCTGAAAGCATAGAAAATATCTTCAAGGTACTTTTTCAGTTTAAAAACAGAACCAGTTAATGGATTTGCTGGTGGGGATGGTCCTAACCTAGTACCTCATTTATTGAGTGATCAGAAATTAAAGGTAATCTGTCACCAGATTTTTGCTATGTAATCTGAGAGCACCATGATGTAAGGGAAGAAAGCATGATTATAGCTATTTCAATAAAATCTGTGTTTTATCAGCAGGAGACTATCACTACAGGACAGCTGACCTTATGTATCCTAGCCCAACCCTGATCCAGCACTGATTTGCATCTTTCAGTCACTTTACAATGTACAAAACAATCTGCGGTGTGGGCCACTTTGATCCGTCTGCCATTTTGTTTTCTTATGAATTGAGCTTTGTTAATTAGTTACATATAATGGAATTATAAGAAGTTAAAAAAATGATGCAATAGTAAAAGTTACAATTAACAGGACCATCTGATCTTTATATTATCCATGTATGTTCAAAGATTAGTAGCTTGATGAACTTTCCTGTATGTGCCTTAAAGTTTATATTTGAATGCACTACATATATAAGTTTTTTTCAAAAGATCCACAAATGTTTTTGTGCTGTATTTTCTATTTTTGATATGGGCTGGATTATAGCTAGCTCAACAAATGAATTGTGCTAGATCTGCAGCAGAGTAAACTGACTCATAACAGCTGCACCCAGTAAGATAAGTGACACATCACTGCATTTAGGATTTCTGTCCCTTCTTCAAGGCTCTGTCAGATTACATAGCAAAATCCTGCAGACAGATGTCCTTTAAATAATCAGGGAAACCAGTGCTTTATATCTGTTAGTATAGGGTAATAACAAGATAGCTCCATTATTAAACTATATAAGGGCACAATCTAATACTTCTATTTTATGAACAAATTATATAAAGAATATTAATTGTGATTAGTCATTTACATGAACCTTCTAAATTTCAAGTGTTTAAAGTAGATTTTTAGAAATATTAAAGGTCCCACATAGAGATGGACATATTAGAGCGAAATTTTTATCTTCTAGAATTTTACTGTATTTTCAAGTATGCAGATTTTTTTTGCCATTCACTCCAGGCACATTCTGCAAAATGGCAGGAAAGAGGATAAAATAATAACAATAATACCATAATCACCATTCACCTCTTCAGCCACCTCCACTTCACACTATCCTGTGTATGATCCTTGGTGCCTCTTCTTATTACTTCCATGCACTATAACCCTGGGAATCTTCCCACTAGGCTGGGCTTCCAGTCATAATTAGGCCTTAGAAGCCTATGTGCATACACATTATAAGCTCATGGTGTCATGATGTCATGAGTTCGCAATGTGAGTCACAACCTTATGATTCAAACATTCAAACTTTCAGCTGTGACTAAGCCTGGGACTTCTTGGTGTATGTGCAGGGACGTCCCAGGTCTACTAGCGCATGAAAGTCCTGACATAGCGTCAAGATGCCTGAGGTTTCAGTGGTAAGTAGAGGAGGCTAGGACCGTATAAAGGACAGTGAGCAGCAGAAGCAAGTAGTGAGATGAGTATTACTTGTTATTTTTTCTATATATTATGTTTTTTATGGTGTAGAATTACTGCAGACCTCAGAGCAAAATAATGACATTCAATTCCCAAAGAATATGTTTGCTGCAAATCGAATTTCCCAGGAAAATATTGGTGAATTGACATTTCGTCAACTCTAGCCCAACAGTGCGACAGCTAAGTACAGCCTTGGCCCATACCCACGCATAAGGGAAATGCGGGCACAAGTTTGTGACAGTACTGAGGTATTCGGCTGGGGCCACAAGATCATTAAATCTCATGACACTCGGCTCCCGCTCTTTTGTAAAGTAAACTGAGTGTCATGAGACTGTCAAGCCACTGTGATGTGATCCTGCAAATGCAGCACAGCTGCAGAGGACAGGGCAGGCGATGCAGAGGAGAGGGAGGGAGTAATCTCCCTATTTCCTCCATTACCAGCTGATGCAATTCTCGCACTGCACTCACATTACACCAGTGTAATCCAAGTGCACTGTGATGTTTCTCTCCCACCCATAGACTTGTACGGGTGCGAGAGAAAATGAATTGGATTCCACCCGCAGCATGCGGCAATTGTTTTCTCGGTCCGATATGAGGCGATGGGAGCGGCCCCATAAAGTAACGTGGGTCTGGGTGGAATGCGATTCTTTTATTGCATTTCACTCGCTCTGTTTTACTTGCCGTGTGTGCTCAGCCTAACAGGAAAACTTGGTCTTTCAGCTGAATGAAGTTGCTACTGGGTGGGTCTTAAGGGGGCTTTACACACTGCGACATAGCTAGCGATCTAGTTAACGATCTGACACGCCAGATCGCAGATAAGATTTGCCGAGATCCCTCATGTGACCGCCGCAGAAAACACAACCTATGAGCGATCACGGCAAAATCGTATGTGCGATCTGGCATGTTACATCGCTAGCGAGATCACTAGCGATGTCGCAGCGTGTAGAGCACCCTGTACTCTTAGAGGACATAATCAACTTTCTCCCTACTTTTTTTTATAAGGATGGTATAAATTATAGATTTTACATGTACTTAATTTAGATATCCATATATTTGTCTAGACATTAATTGCAATACCAAATGCTGGAGAGAATATTGGTAAATTTCCTACTTTTCTCAGCCAGATTTTCTTCGTTATATGTAAATCTCATTCAGTGTATAATGGGACATTCTGCAACTTTCTAATATCTCTCAATGTCTACACATTTGCAAAATATATTTTTGCTGATCAATTTTAGCTGATTATTACAAGAAACGTGCGTCAGATGAACGTTATCTGAATAATGTTTCTATTAAATGACTGCATTAGGATTTTTCAGGTGGAAGGAAACTGAAACACAAAGTATATAAGAAAGTTGGACAGTTTCCATTTTATGTTGAATACATTTTATTTACATAAAATTAGAAGACCCTTTTGGTCAGTATTTTTTGTGAGCTAAAAATGGAACTTGGAGAAAATAATAATGATAATAATAAAAATATTTTAATGTTTTTTGCATGAACATATACAAAATATCGGAAATAGGTCATCAGTTTTGAAGTGTTTCTTGTAACTCATAAATGTTTGTCAGTTTTAAGTGGTATTCCATTACTTTAATGTTATATCCCCGGGAGATCCCATAACATAATGCTCTGTGTGAGTCTGTCATCTGGTATAATTGCTGCTCCCGAGAATAAAGGGGAAAAGTACACTTTGGCATTTCTCCTATAAAGTCATGCTCCCGGTCACAAACTTGTTTGTAGTAACTGGTCCCTAACAATCATAAGGTGATGAAAAATCCTAACAAAAATTAGCAAATGACAACCCCATCTTCTGGTGCTCATTTACCATTGTGTTAAAACAATTTCCTTATCTTAGGCATAGCTGGAGGTGTGACATTTATGCGAAATATCATGCAATGATCATAAATATTATGAGGAAGAGTTGATAGGAAAGTTAGAAATGGCTATAGCATGACAATATCAATGAAAAAAATACATTTTATTTTACATTAGTTATGGACTCCACTTATCACACGGTAATATATTCATTACCTTAAAGGGAATCTATCACCAGGTTTTTACTCCCCCATCTGAGAGCAGTATAATGTAGAGACTGAGACTCTGACTCCAGCAATGTGTCACTTACTGAGCTGTTTGCTGTCATTTTGATAAAATCACTGTTTTCTCTGCTGCAGATCTAGCAGTTATCTAAAGGCCAAGCTCTGTATAACACCGGCCTTACCCTTGAATGGCAGCTTTCTGCCCATGTGCAGTATACATAGAAAGCTGTCAATCAGTGGTGGGGGTTGGGTTGTGCATAGCTCAAGAATATGGAGGACTACCTGGGTGCGAGTTTACTAAGCCTCTAATGATTCTGATGCTGATAAAACTAATTTTATCAAAACTACAGTAAGCACTCCAGTAAGTTACATCACTGGAATCAAGGTCTCTGTCTCTACATCTTGCTGCTTTCAGAATATTTGGCAAAAATCTGGTGACAAATTCCCTTTAATAAAGATGTCTCATATTAAATGTCTAACAATCTAAATGTTTGTAAAAGCATGCAACCTTGCTATAAAATCTCTACCTTTCTCAAGAACAAAGGGAGTTTTACTTTTATTGTTTACTCTTTCTTGCTTTGGTTACCAATTGCCACTATAATCTAGTGGCTGTTCCCCTAGGCAAGCAGCCCAGTGTCTACCAGCTCTTTTCTATAGAGTTTGTAATGCCTGCTCCAAAGCTGTCTAGATAACCAGATCAATTGATTTTCAGTGTCCTATGGCCCTCCAACTCTACAGAGGCAAAGATGTTTCTGCTTCCTGCATCAGAGAGTGCACAGTTTGGGCCAGTAGCACATCCATGCCACTAGTCCACATTTCAATCATCAGAAGTGCACCACTTTCTTGCAAGCAGGAAGCGTACAATATGAAACAACCTCTTTAAAAAGTATAAAGCTATTTTCTTCCAAAAATGTAGTCAGTTTCAAGTACTGTAGTTTAGTAACCAAACTTTTGCATTAGTATCTCACAATATATTTGGATTACTTATCTAAGCATTCCGCTGGGGCGGTCACATACCATGCAGCTCATTCAAAGTGAATGATAGCAGCTGCAGTGCGCACATACTAAGGTAGCATAGCAGGTATCATGATGGTGATTGCTGCATCCAGTGGCAGACACCAATAACAAAGGGCCCCCGTGCAAGAACAGTAAATGGAGTATCATAGTTCTGTCTATGAGAGAAGCTGCTTACTGACTTGGAGGTGATAGTGAGCCCCTTATCTCTTGGGCCCCTGTGCAGCTGCACCATTGATATGTATACCCCTGTCTACATCTGAAATTATTTTTTTGTAGATCATGGCCACTATTTTTTAAGATTATCCTTTTGTACGCAAGTCTTAATGAAGGCACCTGATCCATGAAGAGGTATATGCTTCTTAATAAATTAGATATTTCTTACAACTGCCAGGGGCTGATTTATATAGTCTAACATCACTTGATGAGTTTGTTGACCTGGTATGCTTCACCATGCCCCACCTGTTACGGGGGGCTGTCTGATAATAACTGAAAGGAGTATCAGACAGTCAGGGTCCACCGTGCAAAGACTTTGCTGCAGACTATGGCAGAGTGCAATACCTCTGTTAACTCACAGAAGGATATAATAAGTAAGTAAAGCAATTCCTCCCTTACTTGGAGGGTGTGTGGAATGATCTCTGTTAATAATCACAGAGACAAAGGCAATGTGTGCGAAATGGCACCTACCTAGGTCCGCTCTTCTAGTGGTGCAAAAGAGACGAACAGCAGCGTAAGCCGCACAAAGCTCCTACCTGCGTTCGCTCCACTAGTGTGCGAGGACACGAACCACTAGATATGGCACCTGCCTAGGTCCGCTCTTCTAGTGGTGCAAAAGAGACGAACAGCAGCGTAAGCCGCACAAAGCTCCTACCTCTGTTCGCTCCCCTAGTGTGCGAGGATACGAACAACTGCCAGACGCAGTATAAGGAACGTTACCCTAGCGGCAACGTCCACCTACGAGTAGAATCACAAGGCCCAGCCAGACCATGTGCCTCAGGCACCTGCCTATGTCCGCTCCCCTAAGAGGTAAGGATACGGACAGCAGCCGAAGCTGTAAGGTATAAGAACGCTACCCTGCCGGTAGCGCTCACCTAGCATAGACAGAGGAATGCCTAGAGGAACGCGCACAGAGCGTCTACTCATATGCATGAACCAAGAGGACTGAGCACCATGCGGCGTGTGTCAGGGTCTTATATAGACTCTGTGCCTCATCCAAGATGGAGGACACCAGAGCCAATCCGCTGCCAGAACGACAGGAGTGACGTCATGCTGGCCTATCACCGAGCAAGACGTCACAAGCACATGACCAGCGACCAATCGGCATAGAAGGTGTCAGAGACATGTGACCTCGTGTCAGCGATGATGTCACCCGCACATGTGCAATGGCTCCAAGATTGGACTTAGTCTCCGGCGCTCGCACATGTGCAGTAGCAAGAAATCTGGACTTAGTCTCCGGCGCTCGCACATGTGCAGTAGCAAGAAATCTGGACTTAGTCTCCAGCGCTCGCACATGTGCAGTAGCAAGAAATCTGGACTTAGTCTCCAGCGCTCGCACATGTGCAGTAGCAAGAAATCTGGACTTAGTCTCCAGCGCTCGCACATGTGCAGTAGCAAGAAATCTGGACATAGTCTCCAGTGCTCGCAGCAACCGTAACAGTACCTCCCCCTCAAGGGCCCCCCTCCCGGCGACGCAGGTAATCGGCAACTAAGTCGGGAGCATGGACAGCCTCCTCAGGCTCCCAAGAGCGATGTTCCGGGCCATAGCCCTCCCAATCTATCAAGAAGAACCTGCGCCCTCTAACCATCTTAGAACCAACTATGGCTCGTACCTCATAGCTAGAGCGAGAGGAATCAGAGGCAGGAGAGTGCACTTCACGAGCGTGAGGTAAAATAGCCGGCTTTAGCAGTGAGACATGGAATTTGTCATGAATCCTAAGATGGACAGGTAACTTCAATTGATAGACTACAGGATTTACCTGTCGAAGAACCTCATAAGGACCCAGGAAGCGAGGAGCAAATTTGACAGAGCTCACTCTAAGTCTCACGTGTTTTGCAGAGAGCCACACAAAGTCCCCTGGAGAAAAGACAGGAGCCGGGCGACGAAACCGATCGGACACCGTCTTCATACGGTCCTTAGCTGCTTGGATCGACTCTTGAGTCCGATCCCAAACCTCTCTGGCATTAGTTGCCCAGTCAGCCACAAGAGGAGGAGGTGCAGCAGCGGGAAACGGTACTGGTACCCTAGGGTGTTGCCCATTATTGAGTACGAACGGTGTCTGCCCAGTGGCCTCAGCCAGCGAATTGTTAAGGGCAAATTCTGCCCAGGGTAGGAGGGAGGACCAGTTATCGTGGTTCTCAGCAACAAAGTGTCGAAGGTATATAATCATAGATTGATTGGTACGTTCAACCAAACCATTAGTCTCCGGATGGTATGCCGAAGAGAGATTCAACTCAATTTGCAGAAGGCTACAAAGATCTCGCCAGAAACGGGAAGTAAATTGCGGGCCTCTATCACAAATGATACGATCTGGCATCCCGTGAAGCCTAAAGACATGCTTGAGGAATAGTTTGGCTAGTACCCTGGAAGATGGGATTCTCGATAACGGTACAAGATGAACCATCCGGGAGAAATGGTCCGTAATGACCCACACAAATCTATGTCCCTGTGAACATGGAAGATCACCCACAAAGTCCATGCCTACCACCTCCCATGGTCTATCTGGCACTGGTAAAGGATGCAAGAGCCCAGCCGGTCTCTGCCGTAATGGACGGTTGCGAGCACACGAGTAGCAGGAACCGACATATCTCTTGACGTGGCTGGCTAAGTGTGGCCACCAATACCACCTCTCCAGTAACTCTCGTGTCCGCCTAATACCAAAATGCCCACCCACCTTTGAGGTGTGGGCCCATGACAGTATATCATTCTGTCGATCAGGCGGAACAAAGGTCTTGCCCGGTGGGATTTGGTCTAACGTCACAGGGGAGAGCGTATGAAAAACCCTGGAGGGAAGGATAAGACGAGGTTCGTCAATCTCTTCCTGGGTAGAAAGCATAGAGCGAGACAGGGCGTCTGCCTTGTTATTCTTACTCCCAGACAGATAGTTGATGGAGAAGTGAAAGCGGGAGAAAAACAAGGACCAGCGGGCTTGGCGAGGATTCAGACGCTGAGCGGTTTGTAAGTACGTCAGATTCTTATGGTCTGTATAGACCTGGAAAGGATGTTTCGCTCCTTCCAGCAAGTGACGCCACTCCTCCAAGGCTAATCTCAAGGCGAGCAGTTCCCTATCCCCAATGGTATAGTTTCTCTCTGCCGGTGAAAAGGTTTTAGCAAAGAAGAAACACGGCCTTTTTCTACCTGCACCGTTCTTTTGATACAAGACCGCACCAGCACCCACTGAAGAGGCATCAACCTCTAAGAGGAAGGGCTTATTCTCATCGGGTCTTTGAAGAACGGGGGCAGTTGAAAAGTGTCTTTTTACTGCCTCAAAAGCCTGAGATGTCTCAGTAGACCAGGCTTTGGGATTAGCACCTTTCTTAGTCAAGGCCACCAAAGGGGCCACCAAAGTAGAAAAATGGGGTATGAACTGCCTGTAATAATTTATGAATCCTAAGAAGCGTTGCACCGCCTTCAAGGAATGAGGTTCGGACCATTGCAGGACAGCAGAGAGCTTTGCAGGATCCATAGCCAGGCCCTCTTGTGAGATAATGTAACCCAAAAAAGGCAATGAGGACTGCTCGAATACACATTTCTCGAGTTTAGCAAACAATGAGTGCTCCCTTAAACGGGAAAGGACACGAACGACATCCTGACGATGAGTCTCCAGATCAGGAGAAAAAATCAGGATGTCGTCCAGATACACCACTACTGAGGATAACAGTAAATCCCTGAACACATCGTTTACGAAGTCCTGAAATACTGCGGGTGCATTACATAACCCAAAAGGCATGACGAGGTATTCATAGTGACCGTCTCGGGTGTTAAAAGCGGTCTTCCATTCGTCACCCTTTCGAATTCGTACCAAGTTATACGCACCCCGCAGATCCAACTTCGTAAAAACTTGAGCTCCTCTCAGTCTGTCAAAGAGCTCCGAAATTAAAGGTAATGGGTATTTGTTCTTTATTGTGATTGCGTTGAGACCCCTGTAATCTATGCAGGGACGCAAATCACCCTCTTTCTTCCGAACAAAGAAAAACCCAGCTCCCGCGGGAGAGACAGACTTACGAATGAACCCCTTCTCTAAACTCTCTCTTATATAGGTCGACATGGCCTCCGACTCAGGTATCGACAGGGGGTAAACCCTGCCTTTAGGTGGAACCGAACCTGGGATAAGGTCTATGGCACAGTCATACGGCCTATGGGGTGGAAGAACCTCAGCACCCTGTTTGGAGAACACGTCAGCGAAATCCAAATAGGGTGTAGGTATGGGAGAGAGATCAGTTGATGCAACCGCAACGACCTTAGGTGGTAAGGGAAGACATCGGGACTGACATTTCGAACCCCAACTAATAATGCTGTCAGACTCCCAGTCAATGTGAGGAGCATGAGTCCGAAGCCATGGAAGACCCAGAAGGACGTCGTCTATACCCTCAGGCAAAACAAGAAAAGAAATCTCCTCTATGTGACCCTGAGACAGGGAAAGGCGCAAGGGAACTGTCCTCAATGTAATGGAGTCAGACAACATAGTTCCATTAACAACACGGACAGGAATAGGCGCCTCTAACATGATAGAGGGAATATTGTGTCCCTTTACAAATCCTGAGGACACAAAAATCCCGTCAGCTCCGGAATCCACAAAAGCCATAATAGGCCATGTATTCTCAGATAACGAGAGCTGACCTGGGATACAACACTTAGAGGGTGCAGAAGACGTCTCTAGTAACCCCCCTCTAATGGTTACTAGGCCAGGGAGTTTCCCTGACGACTAGGACACTTGTTGGCATAGTGCCCAGCCTGACGACATACGTAACATATAGGAGGACCAGACTTGCGTAGTCTGGAGGACGTATGACCTAACTCCATAGGAGTGGGAGATGTTTCAGATGCTGAGGAAGATGGTAATGGACCCTCAACAACTGGAATAGCCCGATGCTTAGGGCGTGAGGAAGAGACCTCGAGTCTACGTTCCTTATGGCGTACATCGATCCTCGTTGCTACTGTGATCAAGTCCTCCAGAGAAGCAGGGACCTCACGAGTAGCAAGGGCATCCTTGACATAGCCTGCCAACCCTCTCCAGAAGATAGGAATCAACACCTTCTCTGGCCAATCTAGTTCTGCCACCAGAGTTCTAAAAGCAATGGCATAAGAACTAGTGGATAACGAACCCTGAGATAGATCTAACAGTCTCAGGGCCGCATCATGGGTAACCTGCGGACCCATGAATACCGCCTTAAGAGCATCAAGAAAGTCTTGATGTCTCAGAGTAACCACATCAGAGCGCTCCCATAGGGGAGTCGCCCATTCTAAGGCTTTGTCCTGAAGTAAGGAGATGATAAAGCCTACTCTGGACCTCTCCGTAGAGAAGCGAGAAGAGTTGACCTCTAGGTGTATCTGACACTGACTAATGAAACCACGACATGATCTGGCATCGCCAGAATATCTGTTTGGCAGAGCAAGTCGAGGATCATGTGCAGATGTCACCATGGTCTGAGGTTTATCCTCTATACTCTTGAGCCGTGACTCAAGTACTTGTATGTAACGGTGTAACTGCTGATATTCTGCCATAACTGCCAGACCCTTGGCTCAGTCCTAATGTTACGGGGGGCTGTCTGATAATAACTGAAAGGAGTATCAGACAGTCAGGGTCCACCGTGCAAAGACTTTGCTGCAGACTATGGCAGAGTGCAATACCTCTGTTAACTCACAGAAGGATATAATAAGTAAGTAAAGCAATTCCTCCCTTACTTGGAGGGTGTGTGGAATGATCTCTGTTAATAATCACAGAGACAAAGGCAATGTGTGCGAAATGGCACCTACCTAGGTCCGCTCTTCTAGTGGTGCAAAAGAGACGAACAGCAGCGTAAGCCGCACAAAGCTCCTACCTGCGTTCGCTCCACTAGTGTGCGAGGACACGAACCACTAGATATGGCACCTGCCTAGGTCCGCTCTTCTAGTGGTGCAAAAGAGACGAACAGCAGCGTAAGCCGCACAAAGCTCCTACCTCTGTTCGCTCCCCTAGTGTGCGAGGATACGAACAACTGCCAGACGCAGTATAAGGAACGTTACCCTAGCGGCAACGTCCACCTACGAGTAGAATCACAAGGCCCAGCCAGACCATGTGCCTCAGGCACCTGCCTATGTCCGCTCCCCTAAGAGGTAAGGATACGGACAGCAGCCGAAGCTGTAAGGTATAAGAACGCTACCCTGCCGGTAGCGCTCACCTAGCATAGACAGAGGAATGCCTAGAGGAACGCGCACAGAGCGTCTACTCATATGCATGAACCAAGAGGACTGAGCACCATGCGGCGTGTGTCAGGGTCTTATATAGACTCTGTGCCTCATCCAAGATGGAGGACACCAGAGCCAATCCGCTGCCAGAACGACAGGAGTGACGTCATGCTGGCCTATCACCGAGCAAGACGTCACAAGCACATGACCAGCGACCAATCGGCATAGAAGGTGTCAGAGACATGTGACCTCGTGTCAGCGATGATGTCACCCGCACATGTGCAATGGCTCCAAGATTGGACTTAGTCTCCGGCGCTCGCACATGTGCAGTAGCAAGAAATCTGGACTTAGTCTCCGGCGCTCGCACATGTGCAGTAGCAAGAAATCTGGACTTAGTCTCCAGCGCTCGCACATGTGCAGTAGCAAGAAATCTGGACTTAGTCTCCAGCGCTCGCACATGTGCAGTAGCAAGAAATCTGGACTTAGTCTCCAGCGCTCGCACATGTGCAGTAGCAAGAAATCTGGACATAGTCTCCAGTGCTCGCAGCAACCGTAACACCACCCTACCAGGCTGTACCCAAATTAGTGGAACTGGCCGGGGCTGGCGTAAAAACATGCCAAATATAATTTGTGATGCATAAAAAATGTTAGTCTGTACAATTGTATATGTCTGATAAATAGTGCTTAGCTATAATACAGTAGCTCATAGAACATATGATTTTGTATGCCTTTGAACCTAGGAACATTAAGACGACTATGAGTGGTGGCACGTGCACTAATTAAAAATAAAACAATTTAATCTGTGCATGCACTGTCGATCATATTAGTTTCCACAGTGTCTTCAATAAAATGGCGCCGGAGATCGCAGTACACGCATGCGCTGATTCCAGAGCCATTTTATTGTTGACAACATACAATAGCAATGCACACAAGCCGCCAACATTGGTAATAGCAACAAAATTTATATGGAAAAAAGGAGGCAAAGCAGGAGGAGGAGTCTTTACAGAGGACCCAACTCACAAAGTCCTGCACCAATTACAACATTTCTGAAGGTTTGAATGAGGATTATTCTGCAATCAAGCTTTGGATTTTACAAGTAAAGGTATTATTTTAATCAGCATCCTAGCGCCATTATGGCACTGTCTCTAGTTTATAGGTTAGAAATCTGGTGGCTGGTTGCCTTTAATTTACTGCAGAATTTTTAGATTCCAATAGCTGTACCTGAAATTACTTCACATAGTCTTATTTTACACTGAAGTCAATCAGTTGATTGATTAAAACAACAGGTTACAGATAATAATTGGCCCCCTGGAAGAAGTTAGGTACAAAACGGCCGTTGGGGTGGAGCTCCTTGCATTGATAGGTATCATTACGGTATGATTGCTATTTACATTAAGTGCAAGGGAAAACAAATTTTGTGTATTGTTCCCCTATTGACTATAACAAATGGTCCTGCTATAGACACATACTTTAGATGACTAATATAAACTAGTTGATTGCCCTGTAGCTAATTTGTATATGGGACTATTTACTTAGTTTGGATTTATGCCTTTTTGTCTGTAATAGACAATAACTTTTTGTCTTTATTGCAGTGCAATATTCAATATCACTGTAATGCCATATACATATGACAAATATCATTTAGATCTATGCACTTTATTATTTGCCTGGGAATGTGAATTATTCATATCTTTATAGTGCAATATACAGTATGTATATACTATCTTTACAGTGCAATATCTATTTAGTTTGTCTTGTTATCTAAACACATGCATTATATATTGATACCTTTTCATATTGCTGTTATTGATTATTTATATACATTTATATAGTGTTTTTGATATTGTATCATCAATTTTGGGCCATTAGCATAGTGTACATTATGCATCAACAATAATAGGAGTGTTATATATCAATTGTTCTTACATTTATACCTGCTATATGGGGTCCCTCACAGGAATTTCTGTTTTTTAATTGTTTGTTTGGTTTTTTTTTTAAAAAGTACTCAATAAAAATTAATTTTGCATGAATCTCTTTGTCCATTGCCTTACTGGCTTGAATGGAAATGTCATTACAGATGGTAATTGATATCATCCTCAACCTCTTTTATGAATATGTTGTCCCACTGATTGCAAACAACCAAAAAGGAAAAAACAAGCAGATTACAGTGTCCATATTTTTTCACAGAAGCCTGGGTTAACATATCGCAATATCTTTAAAAACAAATTGCTTAGTAAAAATTGCCACTCGGAATCTACAAAACTATGCAGCAATTATCAATAGGAAAACCTTTAATTTCTGTAATGACATGCAAGAAGAGACTTTTCAGCAGATGCGTCTCACTCGAGTGCTGCACACAGGCTGAATGCTCTGTATGACACCAGTCTAAAAATTAATGAAAAAACAGGTAATAACAGTAATTTTGTCTCTTGTTTCATCAGAATAACATTTCTACTTCTAATAACTAAATGCAAATGTATTTCTGCAAAGTTAACCAAATGTGAGTTATTTGATTTACCTACAGTACTACCTAAGAATTGCCGATGTAACCTCCCCCCTACTACAACTGTGTGGTTTACCTACAGTACTACCCAGGAATTGCTGATGTAACCTCCCCCCTACTACCACTGTTTGGTTTACCCACTGTGCTACCCAAGAATTTAGATGTAACCTCACCCCCTATTACCACTGTTTGGTTTACCTACAGTACTACCCAAGAATTGCCGATATAACGTCCCCCCCTACTACAACTGTGTGGTTTACCTACTGTACTACCCCAGAATTGCCGATGTAACCTCCCCCCACTACCACTGTGTGGTTTACCTACTGTACTACCCAAGAATTGCTGATGTAACCTCCCCCCTACTACAACTGTGTGGTTTACCTACTGTACTACCCAAGAATTGCCGATGTAACCTCCCCCCACTACCACTGTGTGGTTTACCTACTGTACTACCCAAGAATTGCCAATGTAACCTCACCTTCTACCACCATTGTGTACTACCAGGGCAGGCTTACTTTTTGAGAGGGTTAATCTGATTAATTAAAGAGTCCAATTATACCATCACTAGTACACAACTTTAAAGAAGCTTGTTATATTATTTAAGAACATGATTTCCTGTCTCGGCTCAATAGCTCTCTGTTATTTTTCTAGGAAGGTGTAAATGAGCCAATCTGAACCAGCTGTGATTTCCATTCCTGGCATCCCTTCGTCAAACTCCTCCAGTGCTTTCTCCCTATTGACTGATAAATTTTACTGCGACTTCCCTAGCTAACAAATTCCCACTCTAAAAGCTTCATGATATCTCAATTAGCAATGCAAATGGAGCAAACGTTTTTTAATTGTTGGATAAGACAAAAGGCGTCAGTCGTCCTATGAGTCTATTGAATTGGAAAGAATGTTCCAGTCTGTGACCACGTCTTACTTCAGGACAATGATCATTAGAAATATATACAAAATTCTGCTGTTTTTAAGGACCACTGAACACAGAAAAGGCATATATATCTCAACACTACCTCCCTTATTCTCAACTTGTCACCTAATCTTTTTTTGTCTCATATTACAACTCCAAATGAGAAAAACATCCTGGTATCACAAAAGCCAAAAAAACCTTTCTAACTCCACCCATTGTTTAAGCTCCTCCCCTCAGTAATTCCTTAGCGGGAAAATTCTACATTTTCTAGGAAATCAACTTTATGTTCGGTACAGAAATTCTGCAAGACTTGTAGAAATGTATTCTTTTACTATTCATTTCTAAAGTTCCGTTAAACATATATGTATTTGGTTTAAAACCTTATGATGAATTTTAGGGGATTATGTCCTGGATATATTACTGCACATTTGATCTGTACCATATACGAAATTTGATAAAAAGAGTTTAACTTAGAATGGAAACTATGAACCACAGGTTATAATATCTCTGGATTATACAATTTAAACTTTATGGGCTCGGAAAAAGTGTGGAGGACATTTATTGTGTTTTCTTTACGAATTTTGTATACTTTGCGCCATTATCATAAATGTCCATGCAAAATTGATCAATGTTTATGTAAAATTCAAATGTAAGATTTAACACATTGTGCAGCCTCTCTTTTCTACCATTGTGAGTGTACTAAACACATCACTTACATGAAATTGATAATAATTTACCCCTCTTTTCTTTTTTTGTTTTTGTTTTTTTGTTTTTATTATTTCCTCTCCATTTTCCAAGAGCCATAACTTCTTTGTTTGTTTGTTCTAGTTTCTTGGTCTTTACCAATCAGGTTAATTATTTTCATATTTTTATAGATCAGACTTGTCGGGACACAAGAAAACACGTACGGTATATATTTTTGGTAATTATTTAACGATCTTTATTTTTAATGGACGAAGAGATGGGTGATTTGCCCTTCTAAGGGTTTTTTTTTCAAATTTTTTAATACGTTTTTTATAATTTCACTGTATGTATTCGTCACCTTAGGGCACTTGAACCTGTGATTGTTTAATTTTTTTTTCTACAGTGCCTTAAAAAATTATTCAAACCCGTTAACATTTAGTGTATTTTATTGTGATTGTACATGATAAACCAGCACAAAGTAGCAAGTATTTGTGAATTATAAAGGAAATGATACCTGGTTTACGAAATATCTTAATAATATTACTCTGAAAATTATGACGTGCATTTGTATTTTATTCATCCCCCTGAATCAATACTTTGTAAGACCATCGTTAACTGCAATTACAGATGAGCAAACCTGAGGTTTGATGTTCTTAACGAACATGGCCTTTACGTAAAAATCAGTGTTTAAGTTCGGAGTTTGCGTGCTTCATATATGCAAACTCCTCGAGCGAGCATCACTATACTCAGGTACGCTCAGTACTCAGCTCAGTGCAAGCCACTTGCAGTGCTTGAATGGCTGGCAATGGGGGTAACAACAGCATGATCGGATGTAGTGTGTACCAAAAACAATAAAATATGGAAAAACCTCACCCATTTGACCCCGAACGTGATCTGTTTATAGCTGTCTGCATCTGGCAGAGAACCACATTTCCCAGTTAGTGACTTCCATTGGGGATCAAGGCAAGTCCGGGTCACAAATCAAATTTTATCTAAAGTCCGTCTGAACTCGCTGAACCAAAATTCAATGGATTCGCTCCTCTCTAGCTGCAATTACTGCTGGACGTCTTTTTTTGAGGTATGGTTCTACCAGCTTTCCACATCTGGAGGATAAAAATTTTGCCCATTCTTCTTCACAAAATAGCTTTAGCTCAGTGAGATTGGATAAAAATTTTATTTATAACTTGTTTACATTATTGTCAGAGGAATAATGACTAAGTTACAGCCAAAACAGCAGAGTATTTAAAAATAAAGCTGTCATTGATGGTTGATCGTGAAGATGATGAGAGCTATTCTTAAAATTTAGCTCAAAATGAAATATACTGTAACCATAGACCACAAGTATGTAATGTGGTCTTCAGATTGATTGCTTTCAGTGGGAGAAACAACATTTTCTCTCACTGAGAGCAATCAATCTTTTTTCAACTGGCTAACACAGTACCAAACCTTTTTTCTTTTACCTATGTGGTCTTCAATGACCCTCCAGGGTAAGGTAATAGAAGACTACACAAGAACCGCCTGAAAAATGCATGTGTTTTGGTTAATGTAAATATAACATGCACTGTAAATATGCATGAAGAAGGTCATTTCCCTTGTACAGATTGTAAATACTGTAGTTACTGTGTGGGACAATTTAACAGGCATGATTGGCCATTAATATTCACTCCAGAGAGAAGAAAGTTAAAGGGTCAGTTTAGTAAAGATGAGCGAACCGTTCACCAATCTTCACCGAGTCTCCTGGTGTTCATCAAAGCCCATTGAAGCCAATGAATTCCATACCAAGCCCATTAAATTCAATGGGAGGGCAAACTTATGTGTTGTAAAATGGTGTAGGGTGCTGTAAATAAAGAAAATGTAGCAGGACATATCTACCGAGTCTCCGGCGCGGCTGTAACGGCTCCTGTGGCTGTACTTATGTGGCCGCTCATTATCCCTCATACATATTCACTGCTTTCCCCACCCACCAGCATTTCTGATTAGCTGCAGTCAGACCCCACCCACAGACAGCATCTGAGATTGCTTGGAATCGCAGATCTTGTCTGCGGGTCTATTATAACATAGTGTAAAATAAAGAAAGAAAATTGAATAGGGTACCCCCATCTATTGTTACCAGCACAGATAAAGGCCACAGCTACAGGCTGCAGCCCCTAGCCATGCACTTATCTTGGCTGTTTATCAAAATGAGGAACCACATGCAGCTTTTCTTTTTAACTATTTAAATAAACAATTATAAAAACCGGCATGCGGTCCCCCCCAATTTATATACCCTGCCATAATAAAGCCTGACAGCTGGGGGCTGGTATTCTCAGGCTGGGGAGACCTATGCTTATTGAGGCCCCCAGCCTAAAAATAGCAGCCTGCAGCTGCTCAGGATTGCCGAATACATTTGATGTGAAAATCCAGAAACTTTTCCCAGCTCTTCCCAATTGCCCTGATGCGGTGGCAATGGAGGTAATAAGTAATTAATCGCAGCTTACAGCTGCCACTAAGGCCTGGATTAGTAATTGGAGGCGCCTATAAAAAAAACCATTACTAATCTGTAAGTGAAATGAAATAAACACAAACACCGAAAAAATCCTTTAGTTTAAATAAAATACAAAAGACCAACCTTTTTTCCACTTTATTAACCCCAAAAGACCCAGGTCCTACATAATCCACACGAGGTTCCACAATAATTTAAGCTCTGCTCCATCTGAAGGCACCTTGAGTGGCCATAGAATATGACTGCCCCCTGTAACTTCAGGCAGAGACTGAGCCCCACCGATCAGCGTTGACATCAGTCAGGTTAGTTGCAGTGACAGCTGGAGGTTCCCACAGTCCTCCACCTGTGACCGCAGGTAACCTAACCTCAGGGGACCTCAATGAACTCTTACTGAGTTCAAAGACTTGCATCTCCTGTCAGACAACTCTAGGGTTGTTTGCCAAGAGATGCAGATTTGGTACTAAAATTTCTATACCATATTCCTGCACCCAATCTACACCTCCTGGCAAAAAAAACATATCACTACAGCATGCAGTATGATGCAATTTTTTGCCAGGAAGTGTACATTGGGTGCAGGAATATGGTATAAAAAATTTTAGCACCAAATCTACATCTCTTGGCAAAAAAATATACAAAAATGGTTCTGACACTATTTTGTGCAGTTTTCCTCTAGGAGGTGCAAATTTGGTGATTAAATCTGGTGCAGACATTTCAGCACCAAATTTGTATTTTATTTTAAATAAAGGATTTTTTGATTTTTGTTTATTTCTTTTCACTTACAGATTAGTAATGGGTGGTCTCATAGACATCTCCCATTACTAATCTAAGGCTTAGTGGCAGCTGTGAGCTGACATTAATCCCTTATTACCCCAATTTCCACCATACCAGGGAAATCAGGAAGAGCTTGGTAAAGTGCCGGGACTGTCACATTTAATGGATGGGCAATCCAGAGTGGCTGTAGGCTGCTAGTTTTAGGCTGGGGGGACCAAATAAGCATGGGTCTCCCGAGCCTGGGAATACCAGCCCCCAGCTGTCAGGCTTTATCTTGGCTGGGTATGAAAATTGGGGGGACTGCATGATGTATTTTTAAATAATCTATTTAAATT
Organism: Anomaloglossus baeobatrachus; assembly: GCF_048569485.1. Taxonomy (NCBI): domain Eukaryota; kingdom Metazoa; phylum Chordata; class Amphibia; order Anura; family Aromobatidae; genus Anomaloglossus; species Anomaloglossus baeobatrachus. The sequence continues at coordinate 415,436,050 of NC_134353.1, read as the reverse complement.
GAAGAAAAAAATGCACGTGGTTCCTTCTATTTAGATACACTGCCGAGATAAACACACCTGGGGGCTGTAGCCTGTAGCCATGGACTTTTCTGTGTTGGAATCAATAGATGGGGGACCCAAGCAAATTTTCTTTATTTATTTTATACCATGTTATAGACGCGTAGACAGGGTCTGTGATTTCAACCAATCACATGCTGTCTGGAGGCAGGCTCTGACTGCAGCAAATCGAAGACACTGGTGGGTGGTGAAAGTAGTGAATATGGATGAGGGATAATCAGCCGCTCTGAAAGTTACAGCCACGAGGAAACTTGGTATGTTGTTCTTTAACCCTTTTGCTTCCTTTACCTGGTTAATCACAGCCATGCTAATACTTGACATGGCTGTAATGGAGCCAGGAGTAGGTTTTCTGGAAACAAACACTTACTGAATATTGCTGACTTCTGAGCAAAGTATTTGGTAAGCTGAGCCCGAACGAACCGGCCAAGGCTTGTACCGAATCTGAAATTGGTGAAAACGAATCTTTATAGCCTAGTCTACATCCAAAAATCTGCGGTCACTCTATGTAACTGCAGAATTGTGAATCCTCACATCGCATGCCTGGGTGCTGTGAGAATTCTCCGATGGCTGTAAATAAGGAATATGAATACTTCTGGCCAGACACAGTCTAGTTGGATTCATGTTGCATACTCGCAGAAACGTGACCACTGTTCCTGGCTCTGACACCAGCGAATCCTCACAGCGTACAATGCACGCGATGTGAGGATTTACAAATCTGTAGTCACAGAGTAACACAGAACGACTGCAGACTTGTCGCTTTAGACATTACTTTAATTGATTATGCAGACATTTCCAGAAAACAATAAATGGTTTACTTTATAAAAAGGTTTAGTTACAATTCAGATAGTAATAGTTGAGACAGGAGAATAGTTATAGCACGTTCGTGTAGTACTGCAAGAGCTGGATATAAAAAAAGAGAAACTCCTACATGTGTCGTGAATTGCAGGCAGAAACTGTTATTGGGAAATAATGAAAAGATAGTACTGGAGACATCTGAGCTCTCCGTAAAGAAGACAGAGTCATGATTATGTCTATGCAAAATTAATGCTGTGAGTAAAATAAATAAACTGATGTGTGAGAGGATGCTATTAGCAAGCTGAAATTGTTCATCTAGGAGAGTTTAGAGGTCCACTGAAGTATAAACGAGTCCCTTTGTGAGGACCTTATCCAAAGGGAGATTACTGAAAGAATCCAAAGCTTGCCTAGCGGGGGAACTGGGAAAAGCTGCTGCAATAATACTTGTTTGTATCATAGATTAAAGAAGATGTGTGAAGCATGTAAATATATGAGTAACAAAAATGGAAATGTTTAAGGGAATACATCACCAGGTATTTGCCATCTAATCTGAAGGCAACATGATAAAAGGGAAGATACCCTTATTCAAGCAATTTGCTCATTACTAAGCTACTTGCTGTAGATATTATAGAATCACTGTTTTATCAACTGGAGATCATCATTAGAGGAGTAGTAACCCTGCTACTATGTAGCCCTTCATATTCGTGAGCTCTGTATAATCATGTCTCAGCATTGATTGGCATGTTTCTGCCTATGCACAGTGTACATAGAAACCAGTCAATCAGTGATGTAAGGAATTCAGAGAGTTTGCAGCACATAAAACAGTGATTTTATCAAAATTACAGCAAGCAGAGTATTAGGGTGAGTTCACACAGTGCGTTTTTCGCTGCGTTTTTGCGCAGTTTTCGGGTGCGTTTTTGCTCAGAAAACTGCATGACTTTGCTTCCCCAGCAAAGTCTATGAGTTTTCATTTTTGCTGTCTGCACACAGCGTTTTTTTTCAGCTGCGTTTTTGTGGTGTCACAAAAACGCAGCATGTCAATTATTCCCGCGTTTTTCACTGCGCTTTTCATCCATTGAGTGCAATGGGATGTTGAAAGACGCAATGAGAAACGCAAATAGGTGTGTTTTGGTGCGTTTCTAAGACCAAAAACGCAGCTATAAACGCAGGAGGTGGGTAGTAAAGTGACATGTACAGGAAGAGGATTCCTTCTGTCAGTAAACACAGAAGTGTGAAACCTCCCGGGACCGTCACCGCCGCTTCCACCTCCCGTCCTGTGCATGTATGCTGCCGTGCGGCGCCATGTCTGGGCGGGAGGTGGAAGCGGCTGCGAAATCAAAAGTGAACAGTAGAAAAAAAAAAAAATGTCATACTCACCTGTCTGCAGGGTCCCGGTGCCAAGCCCACTCCCATCTCCTCCCGGTACCGCCGCTACGGGTGTGTGCAGTCTCCCCAGGTACATATGCCTGCAGGATGCAGAACCTGGCGATGGATCACCTGATGCAGTCACCTGACGCGTCAGCTGATCGTAAGTCTCGAGCTGACGCTAGCGCCCGGCCGGTTTAACCTATCAGCAGATGCGTCAGGAGACTTCATCCCTGATTACCGCCATCTCCTGCAGCGATCGGACGGGATCAGACTCCGCTCCAGGAGCTGCCGGTAAGTGAGTATTTTTTTTATTTTCTTTATTTTTTTTTACACCGATGCATCATCTGATTGTATAAACGGCTTTTATACAATCAGGTGATGTGTGATGTGATTCAGGCCCTTCAACCTGACACATCATCTGATCGCTTTGCCTTCCAGCAAATCGATCAGATGTTATTGGATCCGGATTGGACGGCGCGGGACCCTTGAACCAGGATTACTGCGGAGGGGGGTGCTTTATTTCAATAAAGATGGAGTCACTAATTGTGTTGTGTTTTATTTCTAATAAAAATATTTTTCTGTGTGTTGTGTTTTTTTTTATCTTTACTAGAAATTCATGGTGGCCATGCCTAATATTGGCATGACACCATGAATTTCGGGCTTAGGGCCAGCTGATAATATACAGCTAGCCCTAACCCATTATTACCCAGCAAGCCACCCGGCATCAGGGCAGCTGGAAGAGTTGGATACAGCGCCAGAAGGTGGCGCTTCTATGAAAGCGCCATTTTCTGGGGTGGCTGCGGACTGCAATTCGCAACGGGGGTGCCCAGAAAGCATGGGCACCCTGCACTGTGTATTCCAATCCTCAGCTGCCTAGTTGTACCCGGCTGGACACAAAAACCAGGTGAAGCTCACGTCATTTTTTTTTTTTAATATTTCATGAAATTCATGAAATAATTAAAAAAAAGGGCTTCTCTATATTTTTGGTTCCCAGCCGGGTACAAATAGGCAGCTGGGGGTTGGGGGCAGCCCGTACCTGCCTGCTGTACCTGGCTATCATACAAAAATATGGCGAAGCCCACGTCATTTTTTTTGTTTGGGGGGGCAAAGAAATCCTGCATACAGTCCTGGAAGGAGGATGCTGAGCCTTGTAGTTCGATAGCTGCTGTCTGCTCTCCTGCATACACTATTGGATGGAGGATGCTGAGCCTTGTAATTTGACAGCTGCTGTCTTCTCTCCTGCATACACTATTGGATGGAGGATGCTGAGCCTTGTAGGTCCGGTCCCCCTGACTCTCCCTCCAGCATACAGTCCTGGATGGAGCATGCTGAGCCTTGTAGTTCTGCAGCTGCTGTCTGCTCTCCTACATACACTATTGGATGGAGTATGCTGAGCCTTGTAGTTCTGCAGCTGTCCGCTCTCCTGCATACACTAGTGGAGAATGAAGAACATATTGAAGAAGGAAATGACATCAGACCTTTTTTTTTGTTCACTGATAAAAAACGCATAAAGATGCAGTGAGCAAAAACGCAGCAAAACGCAGCGTTTTTTTGACGCGGTGCGTTTTTGTGCGTTTTTTGCCGCAAAAACGCACAAAAACGCAGCGTCAAAAAAACGCAGTGTGTGAACCTAGCCTTAGGGTCCCTTTCCATACATCATGCCCCTCACTGTAGGGGTAGCAAAAAACCTTGTGACAGGTTCCCTTTCAGCTTTGTGCTGCCACCTGAAATTGTTAAGCCTCTGTCTGTGACTGAAATGATACATGCAAAAATATGTACGTGCTATCAAATGTGCCTTTTTCTATTCCATTGCTTCAGGTTTTAACAGCTATGTATATTTATAACTGAGGTATGAGTCTCGGCCAATACAGTCTGACGATCCAACGAAAAAGTGAATATACATGGGCTTGTCCATAGTGACTTCTAATAGCATCGAACTGAAGCTAATATATTTTTCTTTTAAAACATTTATTGTTAGAATGCCACTATATAGTTTTCCCTTTATGGTAACTGGTTCCCTGAAATAAATCCAATTTGGTATCTAAACTACTAATTCTCCAAAGGTATACAACTAATAAAAAGAAGTGGCATTTTACCATCCTCCTAGTTTATGCATTCCATCTGCACCCACATAAATACCATATATATATATATATATATATATATATATATATATACACTAGCCGTACTACCCGTTTTTGTTATTTTGTTTTTGTTCTTGTTTTTTTGTTAACAAAACAGAATGTATTAACGAAAGTTTATTCTGCACACAAAAAACACAAAACAAAGATAGAAATTTAATTATTAAAAGGCAAAAACTAAGCTAATAGAAGCATTTCACAACATATATTTCAACACCACAGATATTCCACACAGATTTAACTAAATTGGCCAAGTAATGTGCTCCGTCTGTCTCTCTCCAGGTCAGTCTCTTTCCCCGTCTGTCTCTTTCCCCGTATGTCTCTTTCCCCGTCTGTCTCTATTTCTCTGTCTCTTTCCCCATCTGTCTCTATCAAGGTCTGTGTCTTTCCCCATACATCTTTGTCTGTCTCTCTGGCTGTCTACTCCTTCCCTGTCTGCCTGTCTCTGTCCCTGTCTGCATGTCTGTTTGTCTCTTCCCCATCTGTCTCTTTCCCCATCTGTCTCTTCCACCATCTGTCTCTTTCACTGTCTGTCTCTTTCCAGGTCTGCCTCTTTCCAGGTCAGTCTCTTTCCAGGTCAGTCTCTTTCCAGATCAGTCTCTGTCTGTCTCTTTCCAGGTCTGTCTCTGTCTGTCTCTTTCCAGGTCTGTTTCTGTCTGTCTCTTTCCCTGTCTGTCTCTGTCTGTCTCTTTCACCATTTGTCTCTGTCTGTCTCTTTCACTGTCTGTCTCTTTCCAGGTCTGTCTCTTTCCAGGTCAGTCTCTTTCCAGGTCAGTCTCTTTCCAGGTCAGTATCTTTCCAGATCAGTCTCTGTCTGTCTCTTTCCAGGTCTGTCTCTGTCTGTCTCTTTCCAGGTCTGTCTCTGTCTGTCTCTTTCCCTGTCTGTCTCTGTCTGTCTCTTTCACCATTTGTCTCTGTCTGTCTCTTTTACCGTCTGTCTGTCTCTTTCACCATCTGTCTCTTTCCAGGTCTGTCTCTGTCTGTCTCTTTCCCCGTCTGTCTCTGTCTGTCTCTTTCACTGTTTGTCTCTGTCTGTCTCTTTCCCTGTCTGTCTTTATCTCTGTCTCTTTCCCTGTCTGTCTCTGTCTGTCTCTCTGTCTGTCTCTCTCTACCTGTCTCCCCATCGACATCTTATTACCTCACATATAAGCTTCTTATACTATGAATGTCTTTTGTTCCTATAGCAACCAATCACAGCTCCTACTAATAACCTGTAGTTCCAGGCTCCATTTACTTTAATGGAGGCATGTTTTTTGGAGAGTAAAGCGCGGGGTTAAATTTTCCTGTCAAAACATAGTCTACGACGTTCCATGGGTCACATGAGGTGTCTGTGCAAAATTTCGTGATTGTAAATGCGACACTTTTCGTTTCACTTTTTCCCCATTATGTAGATAGGGGCAAAATTGATTGCTAAATTGGAACGTGTGGGGTTAAAATTTCACCTCACAACATAGCCTATGATGCTCTCGGGGTCCAGACGTGTGAGTATGCAAACTTTTGTGGCTGTAGCTGCGATGGTGCAGATGCCAATCCGGGACATATACACATACATACACACACACACACATACATACACACATTCAGCTTTAGATTTTAAATATATATATATATATATATATATATATATATATATATATATATATATATATATATATACACTGTATATTTAATATACTGCTCAGAAAACTAAAGGGAACACTTAAACAAGGATTTAGCATTTTGGTGTTCCCTTTATTTGTTTTTGAGCAGTATATACCGTGTATATATATATACTGTATATACTTGTACACACATTTATTTCCCAGTAATACCTATTTAATTAGTGTTCACTCCACTGCTTGAACTCCCTTTTATCATTTTATACTGAGACACTCTCCAGCGTTACAGACACAATATTTTTCCTTTTTCACAGTTTCCTTTTATTTCTTTCCCACATTTATCCTGTCCTTACCATCTGTGTCTTAGAGTACTTCAATCTGCTGACGACTTTTCCCTATTTTCCTCCCTCTCCTAGCAGTCAATTCATTTAGCATTGAATTTCCGGGTAGCATTAAATAAGTGTGACATGGTAAGTAACTTAGCCATGTGAAATAAGGGATGCCATTAATCACAGGAAATAATTGTCCTTGGAGTACTCTGACCAATATCAAGTATTTCAAAATAATGTTTCACACTAGGAAACACGGAAAACATATGAGTTTGCTTCTTAATGACGAGTCGGTTCTGGGACGACTTTACTTCTATTACAAGTGTCATCTGTAGCTAGACAAGCTTGTTTTAAAGCTACAGGTTCACTGAACTCTAACAATATTTAATATGGCATCACTAGAGACATATAAACACATTAGAGATTGCGCAGGGAAAGGCTTGTAAAATGGTGTATACATTTTTAGTCTCAACTAAGTACATAAAAAGTCAATTTCACAAGAGTGGGAAGAGAAGGATGTTAGTACTGTTTCCGTAGAGGTAGTAATACGTTCTCTATGAGAGGCTCTTATTGCTACATACGAATTTCTCGAATATTTTACACTCCGGGAGTCACGTGAAATAAATACCAATATGATGTGGTTTTACAAACTCTCCATTAAAATCTTACTAAGGGTTTCCTTTGTTCTATTTAGCAGTGTGGAAGGATTTATATTGTGCACACATGTAAATAGGTTGTTAATTAGATAAGTACTGTTTTTAGGAAAATATATAAGTATAAATTACCAACAAAATATAACTTCAACAATAGATGTAGAATGTAAATGTGCTGCAATGTAAGGTGTTAAAAATTGTATAGATATGAACAAATCAATTTGAGTCAAATTTTATAGAATTCACACATCCCTGCGATTTTGAACAATTAGCAATTTGTTTTGCGCAAATGTGGCGCCCCTGAGGCTCTGGTTGCCCCAGGGTACTGCACCTCAATTAAGGTGCGGTATCTATCTCAGGTAAAAGGGGGGGGTTAATCATTGGTGTTCCACATTCACACACTACATACAGCTTAGGAGACTTCACATAGGACGGGATGGCTCAGGGTAGGCAAGGGGGTGGCCATCACGATGATGGGACTTGCCCGGTCACTGAAGCCAGCCACCTGGGGGTGGGTTCCACATGGGGGGTAGAAATAGGCGCAACACATTCACATCAAAAACAGATCCGTTGGGACCATAGTTCTGACAAGACATTCCTGGAAAACTTGGACTTTACTAGGCCCGGAGCTTGGAGTGGGAGCTCAGGCAGGGTACCTAACTACTGAAGGGGACACTCTAGAAATATGACTCTCTCCTTTGCTTTTCAAACACTGGTGGGGGCCCCTTACTGGATCTGGGATTTACCAGAGCCCATCACAGCAGTGACCAGTGCGACCAGGCTGGCAGCTGAAGTTGTGAGTAAACTACACCCTGAACCCGCAGAGACTGTGTTAGCTCGTCCTTACCGGTGCCGCAGCCCAGCGCTTAGGCACCAACGGCCATTAAATCCCTCATTATCCACCCGGGGGCCGCTCCGCCTGTGGGGAGCGTCACCATCCTGGCTGTCTTAACACCTGCCCTGGCGAGGAACCCTGCAGCGGAGGATACTCTCTGGCCGCAAACCACAGGTGGCGTCATGACAAACTCTCCCAAATACCCTGCTTCCCCCACCATTTACTGTACACCTTGGTGCAACGGAGTCGGGCAAGGCCACCCTTGACATCGCCTGACCCGACCCGAAATGGCCGGAGATGAGTAGGTTAACCACCGACCCCATGGAGCGTCAAACAAATAAATTAATGCCCACCATCTTTTTGCATAAGACTGCAACAGGTCACAGAAGACTGATATAATCTCCGATGCGACTAAGCGATAATCACCATAATGCATTGTAGCTATCACATCACATGGCATAGCACAATCAGTCAGGAGGGACTATCACAATGTCTCGAAAGGCTTGGAAGGGAATAAAACAGTCATTTTAGGGTGATTTAAGATAATGAGGGGTTGTTCAGAATCATAGCTCAGCAATAGAGATAGAGAGAGAAAGCTCTAACACATTGATCGATTACTCCAGACAGTAAGTGCTGTAGATCTGCAGCAGTGGTGAAGATGAGTGTACTAGTATACAAATAACACAGAGATTCAATTGATGTGGATGATTTATTGTACAGTATTATTATTATTATTATTATTTATTTTTGTAAAAAAAAAAATTAAATGTTTAACCCCTTCACGACCATGGACGGATCTTTCCGTCATGGTGCCCTGGACCTTAACGACCAAGGACGGATCTTTCCGTCATGGCGTAATCGCGGCACCGGAGCCTCCGGTGACTGCGAAAAGTTAGCATAAACCGCAGATTTGGGGAGGAGGGGACCTGTACCTGACCTCAGGAGGGGTGGTGCCTCCTCCCCGGACCTACGGAGGGTGTGATTGGCTGATGAACGCCGCTCAACCAATCACAGCCACTGTAATGTTCCAGCCATTTAAAATGACTGAAACATTGAAATCCAGCCCTGACCAGTGCAGCTGTAGCACTGGCCATTGGCTAGAGCTGGATGACCTCACTGGATCACCCTCCCCCAGTTCCAGCAGCTCTGATTGGAGAGATCGGCCTTGTGACCGATCTCTCCAATCACTATGGACCTGTTGCCGGTGACCGCACCCGTCACCGTCAGTTGTCGTCCCTGCAGCACGCCAGCACAGTGAGTGTATACAGTGCAATGACAGGGCGACAAGCTCCGGTCCCATGCTGCTATGTAACCGGAGCATGGGACCCGGAAGTTGCCGCACCGCCATTGCACTGTATGAAACTGGCGAAAAGCCTCCCGATCCGCCGCTGCCCTCCGCGATCTGCCACCTGTCTCCCCGATCTGCTTCCCGCACCCCCACCCCTCATATCTGCTGCCCGCACCCTCACCCCCACACTTCCCAATTCGCCGCTGCCCTCCGCGATCTGCCACCTGTCTCCGCGATCTGCTGCCCGCACCCCCACCTCTCGTATCTGCTGCCCGCACCCTCACCCCCACACCTCCCAATCCGCCGCCGCCGCTACCCTCCGCGATCTGCCACCTGTCTCTGCGATCTGCTGCCCGCACCCCCACCCCTCGTGATCTGCTGCCCGCACCCCCACACCTCCCGATCCGCCACTATCCTCCGCGATCTGCCACCTGTCTCCCCGATCTGCTGCCCGCACCCCCACCCCTCGTGATCTGCCACCCGCACCCCCACACTTCCCGATCCGCCGCTGCCCTCCGCGATCTGCCACCTGTCTCCCAGATCTGCTGCCCGCACCCCCACCCCTCGTGATCTGCTGCCCGCACCCCCACCCCCACACCTCCCGATCCGACACTGCCCTCCGCGATCTGCCACCTGTCTCCCCGATCTGCTGCCCGCACCCTCACCCCTCGTGATCTGCTGCCCGCACCCCCACCCCTCCCGATCCGCCGCTGCCCTCCTCCGTTTGCCAGTGCCACCGCTCTTCCCGATCTGCTGCCCGGCCCCTACCCCTCGTGATCGGCTGCCCACCCCCTCTCCTCCGTTATGCGCTGCGCGCTCCCTCTCCCCCGTTATGCGCTGCGCGCCCCCTCTCCCCCGTTATGCGCTGCCTGCCACTCCCCCTCGTGATCGGCTGGCGCCCCCTCCCCTCCGTGAATTGCTGCCCACTCCCCCCCACCTCTCACCCCCGTGATCGGCTACTTGTCCCCTCCCCTGTCACCCCGTGATGTGTGCTCCCTCCCCTGTCACCCCCCGTGATGTGTGCTCCCTCCCCTGTCACCCCCGTGATGTGTGCTCCCTCCCCTGTCACCCCCGTGATCTGTGCTCCCTCCCCTGTCACCCCCGTGATCTGTGCTCCCTCCCCTGTCACCCCCGTGATCTGTGCTCCCTCCCCTGTCACCCCCGTGATCTGTGCTCCCTCACCTGTCACCCCCGTGATCTGCTGTCCGCTCTCCCGCCACCTCTCACCCCCGTGATCTGTGCTCCCTCACCTGTCAGCCCCATGATCTGTGCTCCCTCACCTGTCACCCCCGTGATCTGCTGTCCGCTCTCCCACCACCTCTCACCCCCGTGATCACCTCTCACCCTCTGCTCACCTGTTTCCCCCGTGATCTGCGCTGGGCTCCCTCTCCCACCTCTCACCCTCCCCGATCTGCTGCCTCCTTCATCTCCTGTGATCCTGCTGCCTAGATCCATCCTGTAAGGTAACTATCCCTAATCTCACCTCCCACTCCCCATCCCCCCCATCCCCCCTTCACCCCATCCTCTGCCGCTCCTGCATCCACTGCGCCCTCTCCCATCTGCCCCCACCCTATCCCAGCTGCCTCCACCCTATCCCAGCCGCCTCCGTCTCCCAATCACAGATGCTCCCTTTATATGCCGCTGCCCCCCCCCATCTGCCGCCCCCATCTGCCACTGTTCTGATCCATCCTGTAAGTATTGTTTGTGGCTCTTTTCTAACTATCCCCAATCGCATCTCCCACTCCCTCTCCCCCCCTCCTCCCCCACCTGCTTGCCGCCAAGTGCTGATCAGCTACGTGATTGGCTGATCAGGTACGTAATTGTTGCTCTAGTTTTTGCTTTTTTTGTGCACCCCAAATAAAAAAAAAACAAAAAAAAAACTTGAACAATTAGGTACCTGATCAGCAATCATCCTGCAGTCGTACTCGACTTTGGACAGGGCTTTTTTCCATCCCACCCAGTCCCCCCCCCCCTTTTTTGCAGAACATTCGTGCATGCGCCCTGTTTTTTTTTTTCTATGCCATGGGGGTCTAGTTTCCAAAATGGGGTCACATGTGGGGGAGCTCCACTATTTCGGCACCTGAGGGGGTCTCCAAACACAACATGGAAAACGCTAATTATCCCAGACAATTTTGCGTTTGAAAAGTCAAATGACGCTCCTTGCATTCTGAGCCCTGCTGTGCGCCCAAACATTTGATTTCCACCACATATGAGGTATCTGTGTACTCAGGAAAAATTGCACCATACATTTTATGGTGCAATTTTTCCTGATACCCTTCTGAAAAAAAAGCTACCTGGTTGAAGTAACAATTTTGTGGTAAAAAAATTTTTTTTTATTTTCATGGCTCAACTCTATTAACTTTTGTGAAGCCCCCAGAGGATCAAAGTGCTCAATAAACATCTAGATAAATTCCATGAGGGGTCTAGTTTCCAAAATGGGGTCACATGTGGGGGAGCTCCACTGTTTCGGCACCTCAGGGGCTCTCCAAACGCAACATGGTGCGGCTAACGATTCCAGCTAATTTTCTATTCAAAAAGTCAAATGACGTTCCTTCCCTTCCGAGTCCTGCTGTGCACCCAAACAGTAGTTTTTCGCCACATATGAGGTATCTGCGTGCTCAGAAGAAATTGCCCAACAAATTTTGGCAGTTCATTTAATCCTGCTACCCTTGTGAAATGCAATATTGGAGGCTAAATTAACATTTTTGTTGCAAAAAGTAAAATGTTCATTTTTTCCTTCCACATTGCTTTAGTTACTGTGAAGCACCAGAAGGGTTAATAACCTTCTTGAATGTGGTTTTGAGTAGCCTGAGGGGTGCTGTTTTTGGAATGGTGTCACTTTTGGGTGTTTTGTGTCATGTAGACCTTTTAAAATCGCTTCAAATGGGATGTGGTCCCTAAAAAAAGTGGCTTTGTAAATTTTGTTGTAAAAATGAGAAATTGCTCATAAATAGAGATGAGCGAACTGGTCCCGGTTCGGCTCGAGGCCGGTTCGCCGAACGGGGGTCCCGTTCGAGTTCGGCTCGTCGAACGTTCGACGAACCGAACTCGAACGTATAGGCTATAATGGGAGGCAATCACAAACACATAAAAATGCATTATAAATGTACACAAACAGTTAAAAAACATTGCCATAACACTTACCGGTCCTCGCGATCCCTTCTGCACTCTGTCTCCTGCCGCTATTCCATCCGATGATCGCTGAATCCTCCCGGTGACCTGCACTGCCAGCAGAGAAGCAGGACCTATCGTGACGTCAAAATAGCCATGTGACCAGTCACGTGGCTATTATCTCATTGGCTACAGACTGGTCACATGACTATGACACGTCATGTAGGACCTGCGAGTGCATCTCTCCGGTACACGGTGCACATATGTGTATCGCCGTGTACCGGTGACATGCTATAGCACACGGTCGACTCCCCGTTCCATTAGGGACCGGCTGACACAGCCGGTCATTAACGGAGATCACCGTTGCCATAGCAACGCAGTTAGCGGTGACGTCACCGCTAACCGCGGCTCCGAGAGCACCGTTGCTATGGTAACGCGTCTGTCAGCGTTACCGCTAGCAGCCAGCACTGATCACTCACCGAGTGAAGGCTGTACGCTGCTTCCCGATTGTAGTGAGCATTGTAGTGAGGATGGAGGTTCCCCAGCCCCAAGTGATGAGCTGGTGAATCTCATCCTCACTACAATCGTCACTACTACTACACTAGAAAGAAAGAAGACAGAAGAGCAGGATCGTGGAGGGCTGACAGGGGGTAATAAAGATGGAGTCTCTAATGTGTCTGTGTATTTATTTCTATTAAAGTATTTTTTCTCTGTGTGGTGTCTTTTTTTTAACCCTTTATTGGAGATTCTTAATGGCCGGGTCAAACGTGCCTGACATTAAGAATCTCTGGCTTAATACTGGCTGGTAAAACAAAGCCAGTATTAACTCATGATTACCCAACAAGCCACCCGGCTCCAGGGCTGTTGGAAGAGTTGGATACAGCGCCAGATGATGGCGCTTCTATGAGAGCGCCATTTTCTGGGACGGCTGCGGACTGAAATCCGCAGCAGAGGCGCCCACAAACCTCGGGCTAACCTGTGCTGCGGATTCCAATCCCCAGCTGCCTAGTTGTACCCGGCTGGACACAAAAATAGGGCGAAGCCCACGTCATTTGTTTTTTAATTATTTCATGAAATAAGTGAAATAATTAAAAAAAACAGGCTTCCCTATATTTTTGGTTCCCAGCCGGGTACAAATAGGCAACTGGGGGTTGGAGGCAGCCCGTGGCTGCCAGCTGTACCTGGCTAGCATACAAAAATATGGCGAAGCCCACGTCATTTTTTTGATGGGCAAAAAACCTCTGCATACAGTCCTGGATGGAGTATGCTGAGCCTTGTAGTTCTGCAGCTGCTGTCTGCTCTTCTCCATACAGACAGACAGCAGCTGCAGAACTACAAGGCTCAGCATACTCCATCCAGGACTGTATGCAGAAGTTTTTTGCCCCCTGAAAAAATTATGTGGGCTTCGCCATATTTTTGTATGCTAGCCAGGTACAACAGGCAGGTACGGCTGCCCCCAACCCCCAGTTGCCTATTTGTACCCGGCTGGGAACCAAAAATAAAGGGAAGCCCTTTTTTTATTATTTCATGAATTTCATGAAATAATTAGAAAACAAATGACGTAGGCTTTGCCCCATTTTTGTGTCCAGCCAGGTACAACTAGGCAGCTGGGGATTGGAATCCGCACCACCGGTTGGCCTGAGCTTTCTGGGCCCCACTGCTGCGAATTGCAGTCTGCAGCCACCTCAGAAAATGGCATTTTCATAGAAGCGCCATCTTCTGGCGCTGTATCCAACTCTTCCAGCACCTGCCTGCTATACCTGGCTAGCATACAAAAATATGGCGAAGCTCACGTCCTTTTTTTGTAGTTTTTTGGCAAAAAAAAATAAAAAATGCTTCCCTGGATTTTCCATTGCCAGTGAAGGTAACACCAAGCAGTGGGGGTTAGCAGCCAGTAGCTGCTTGGATTACCCTTAGCTAGCAATACTAAAAATGCAGCGGGAGCCCATATATATTTTTTTTAATTATTTATTTAAATAACTAAAAATAAAATGGGCTTCCCTGTATTTTGATTGCTGGACATCACAGTGCTGTAAAAATAAATCTTTAAAAAAATGACGTAGCGCTCCGCGGTATTTTTGATTCTCAGCGCAGATAAAGCAGACAGCTATGGGTTGCCACCCCCATCTGCCTGCCGTTACCTTGGTTGGCAATCAAAATACAGGGAAGCCCATTAATTTTTTCTATTTAAAAAATAGTTAAAAAAAAATGACGTTGGGTCCCCCCATTTTTGATAGCCAGCTAGGGTAAAGCAGACGGCTGTAGCCTGAAAACCACAGCTGGCAGCTTTACCGTGGTTGGGGATCCAATGTGGAGGTCCCCTCAGGCTCTTTTTTATAATTATTTTATAAATATTAATAATTACACAATAAAAGTAGGGTCCCCCCCAAATTGGATCACCAGCCAAGGTAAAGCGGACAGCTGTGGTCTGGTATTCTCAGGGTGGGAAGGTCCATAGTTATTGGGCCTTCACAGCCTAAAAATAGCAGGCCGCATGCAGCCCAGACGTGGCGCATCCACTAGATGCGCCAATCCTGGCGCTTCACCCCAGCTCATCCCGTGCACTCGTGCAGTGGCAAACGGGGTAATAAATCGGGTTGATACTAGCTGTAAAGTCACTTGAGATCAAGCCCAGCAGTTTGTGATGTCATGGTGTCTATTAGATACCCAACATCATAAACTGTCAGTACTAACAAAAAAAAAAAATCGACAAAAGAAATTTATTTGAAAAAACAGTCCCCAAAACATTTCCTCTTTCACCAATTTATTGTAAGAAAAAAAATAAAGGGGTCCCACGACGACTCTGGACCGTCTAGAATATGGGGGGAGACACTCAGGGAACGTATCCCCCATTTTCTAGGAGTGCGGACCCTTCATGTGAGGAGTGTGGGTGCAATGAATCTGCACTCACTCTCCCCGGGTCCACAGCAGCAGAGTCCATGTCGTAATGGTTGCTACCAAAGCTGCAATGCCCTGCTCATGAGGTAAGGGCATGCCTAATCAGGAGAACTACTGTAGAGGAAGCTCTGCTCACTGGTATATAGGTGCACAGAGGTAATAATAGATAAAATTAGTGAGTAACCTCGGCACTCTATATCTCCCAGACTAAGTCAGTAAGTCACAATGGATAGTAATGCAAAATCACTCTTTATTGGTCCGTATTAAGAAAATTTTTTTTTCATAAGCATATATGTTTTTGTCCAAAACAAGTTACAAATGACGTTTCGGCCTGAGCCTTCGTCAGATTGGACTTATCTGCATGTAATCATGAAAAATGACAATAATCAGTATCTCATAAGAGTGAGAGAACAATAACATAAACTCGAACAATGTAGAGGTACAATTGGGATGCAGCAAAAAAATTGCAACACAGCAAGAAATGAAACACATGATACAAATGTCATAATACAGTACAAGGACAATATAGTAATGACAAATATGGGGTCAGAGTAGGCTTAGACAGCTCTTGTACGAAAGAGATGTCAATCATAAAGTAACATGTGCAGTAGGTGTAGAGCTACAGTATGCATGGCAGAGCTAATGGGTAGACCGACCATAGAAAAAGAACGGAGAAAAAGTGGAGAAAAAGTGGAGAAAAAGTGGAGCATAAGAGGAGAAAAAGTGGAGAAAAAGTGGAGAAAAAAGTGTAGAAAAAAGTGGAGAAAAAGTGGAGAAAAAGTGGAGAAAAAGTGGAGCATAAGAGGAGAAAAAGTGGAGAAAAAGTGGAGAAAAAAGTGGAGAAAAAAGTGTAGAAAAAAGTGGAGAAAAAGTGGAGAAAAAGTGGAGCATAAGAGGAGAAAAAGTGGAGAAAAAAGTGGAGAAAAAGTGGAGAAAAAGTGGAGAAAAAGTGGAGCATAAGAGGAGAAAAAGTGGAGAAAAAGTGGAGAAAAAGTGGAGCATAAGAGGAGAAAAAGTGGAGAAAAAAGTGGAGAAAAAGTGGAGAAAAAGTGGAGAAAAAGTGGAGAAAAAGTGGAGCATAAGAGGAGAAAAAGTGGAGAAAAAGTGGAGAAAAAGTGGAGAAAAAGTGGAGCATAAGAGGAGAAAAAGTGGAGAAAAAAGTGGAGAAAAAGTGGAGAAAAAGTGGAGAAAAAGTGGAGCATAAGAGGAGAAAAAGTGGAGAAAAAGTGGAGAAAAAGTGGAGAAAAAGTGGAGCATAAGAGGAGAAAAAGTGGAGATTAAGAGGAGAAAAAGTGGAGAAAAAGTGGAGCATAAAAGGAGAAAAAGTGGAGAAAAAGTGGAGAAAAAGTGGAGAAAAAAGTGGAGAAAAAGTGGAGCATAAGCGGAGAAAAAGTGGAGATTAAGTGGAGAAAAAGTGGAGAAAAAGTGGAGAAAAAAGTGGAGAAAAAAGTGGAGAAAAAGTGGAGAAAAAGTGGAGCATAAGAGGAGAAAAAGTGGAGATTAAGAGGAGAAAAAGTGGAGATTAAGAGGAGAAAAAGTGGAGAAAAAGTGGAGCATAAGAGGAGAAAAAGTGGAGAAAAAGTGGAGAAAAAGTGGAGAAAAAGTGGAGCATAAGAGGAGAAAAAGTGGAGAAAAAAGTGGAGAAAAAGTGGAGAAAAGTGGAGAAAAAGTGGAGAAAAAGTGGAGCATAAGAGGAGAAAAAGTGGAGAAAAAGTGGAGAAAAAGTGGAGAAAAAGTGGAGAAAAAGTGGAGCATAAGAGGAGAAAAAGTGGAGAAAAAAGTGGAGAAAAAGTGGAGAAAAAGTGGAGAAAAAGTGGAGCATAAGAGGAGAAAAAGTGGAGAAAAAGTGGAGAAAAAGTGGGGAAAAAGTGGAGAAAAAGTGGAACACCCTTTGGTAACTTTCATGTGGCACTAAGGGGTGCTTAGCTTTGTATTTAGCCAAAAAAATGAAAAAAAAATGACGTAGGGTTCCCCCTAGTTTTGTAGCCAGCTAGGGTAAAGCAGACGGCTGCAGCCTGCAGACCACAGCTGGCAACCTCACCTTGGCTGGTAATCCAAAACTGAGGGCACCCCACGCTGTTATTTTAAATTAAATAAATAATTAAAAAAAAAAACACGTAGGGGTCCCCCAAAATTGGATCACCAGCCAAGGTAAAGCAGACAGCTGGGGCCTGATATTCTCAGACTAGGGAGGTCCATGGTTATTGGAATCTCCCCAGCCTAAAAATAGCAGGCCGCAGCCGCCCCAGAAGTGGCGCATCCATTAGATGCGCCAATCCTGGTGCTTCGCCCCAGCTCATCCCGCGCCCTGGTGCGGTGGCAAACGGGGTAATATATGGGGTTAATACCAGATGTGTAAGTCACCTGGCATCAAGCCCTGGGGTTGGTGAGGTCAGGCGTCTATCAGATACCCGACATCACCAACCCAGTCAGTAATAAAAAAAAATAGACGACAAACACATTTTTATTTGAAAAAACACTCCCCAAAACATTCCCTCTTTAACCAATTTATTAGATTGAAAAACAAATCCAGGTCTGCTGTAATCCAAGGGGTTGCCATGACGATCCACACTGTCCTAGTCAATGAAGAGCAGGATGTTCCCCATTGGCTGGGAGAGCAATGCAGTGACCTGAGCTAACATCAATGGGTCAGCCCAGGTCACTGCAGGGGGGTGACAAGTGCTGCTGTCAGCGAGGTACATTACCTGCGCTGATCTCCAGCACTGCCGACAGCCCCTGTCACTGAGTTCAATGACCGGCGCCTTCCCCTCAAGTATCGCGAGAGGTCCGTGACGTCACCGCTAGTCAGTCTCGGGTCGGAAGCGAGAGGTGATGTGACAAGCGGCGGCCATGGAGGAAAGTGACAGCGCTGAGGTCGGGATGGCGGGACTTCATCACCGCAGGTAAGCCGAGCGGGGGGGGGGGGGGTTTGTGTGTGTGTGTGTGTGTATGTATGTGTACATGCCGCGGGCAGGAGGGGGCGGAGCGAGCTGAGCGGGGAAGTGTGGGCTTCCTTCACGTAACTAAGATAAACATCGGGTTACTAACCAAAGCGCTTTCCTTGGATACCCGATGTTTATCTTGGTTACCAGCTTCTGGCAGGCTGCCAGCGATGGCTCCTGCACACTGTAGCTGTAAAAAGCCCTGCTTTTTGCTGCTAGAACCGTTCTCGAACGTATCTAGAACTATCGAGCTTTTAGCAAAAAGCTCGAGTTCTAGTTCGATCTCGAACAGCCCCAAAAATCGCTCAAGCCCCGAACTGGAGAACCTCGAACCGCGAACCGCGCTCAACTCTACTCATAAACTTTGAACCCCTATAACTTCCTTAATTATTTTTTTTTCCCAAAATTAAGTAGACATGTGGGAAATGTTATTTATTAATTATGTTGTGTTATATGTCTCGTTGGTTTTAGAGCATAAAAATTCAAAGTTTGAAAATTACAAACTTTTCAAAATTTTCGCGAAGTTTCTGTTTTTTTCACAAAGAAACACAAAAAATATCGGTCTAAATTTACCACTAACATGAAGCCCAATATGTCACGAAAAAACAATCTCAGAATCACCGGGATCTGTTGAAGCGTTCCAGAGTTATAACCTCATAAAGTGACACTGGTCAAAATTGCAAAAAATGGCCTGGTCTTTAGGGTCAAAATAGGCTTGGGGCTGAAGGGGTTAAAGGGGCTGTCCACTACTAGGACAACCCCTTCTGATTCCACTTATTTGCCCCAGTTAAAATAAAAGCACTCACCTCCTGTTCTAGTGCCGGTCCAGAGCTGTCGGTAACTGCGGTTTTGAGGTCATGTAACATTGTGACTTCACGGGAGCCACGCGTCCAGTCACTTATCTCTCCACACCTTCGGACCTAATGAGCAATCAACCGACAAGTGAGTGGCAGCCGCAGTGTCACTTCCTGTTGATTAACTCATTTGATCGAAGGCGGGAAGAAAGAAGCCATCGGTGATTGTACACAGGGCTCCTGTGAAGTCACAATGTCACATGAGCCCAAAACCAGGGTTGTCGACATTGCTGAAATGGCACAAGAATGGGAGGTAAGTACAAGGTCTTTGATTTTAACTTGGGGAAACCAGAAGAATCAGAAAGGGTTGTCCTAGTAGTGGACAACCCCTTTAAAAATGTAGATTCTTAATTGTTCATGTCTGTTTTACGTTTACTTAATTACTGTATGGTGCAAAATATATGATAAAAGAAAAAGTGGCAATGTCCATGGGCAGGGTTGTGTGAACTAATACAAAAAACATATCACGGTTGAGAATAGGTGGGCCCCAGCTGCAGAAAAACCACGACCAGCCATCCGGGTAGTAGTACTACCAAATATACCATGTTTTTCCAAAAATAAGATACTGTCTTATACTTTTTTTGCCTCACAAACAAACACTAAAGCTTATTTTTGGAGAAGGTCTTATTCTTGGAGAAACATGGTTATGGGTAAGTTTACCCCCCCAAAAAAGCAGCCCCCCCCCCCACTACCCAGGAGACTCATACTTACCAGACCTGGACGTCTGCGTTGCTCCCAGGTCTTCCTTGTGATCTCCGGTGGGTGCTGCATGCCATCCTCCCCTGCTTCTTGCTGACACACTCACACACAGCAGATCACACACAGACTCACTTACTCATCACATCCAGCGTTACAGAATGCTTCCGGCCCCATGGAACTTTGGGAGGAAGTCACGTGTCCCCAGGTCCTGTAAGCAAGCATTGCTGCAGGTCCGTGCGCTCCACCGCACAGCCTCTCAGGATTCTGCCAGCCAAAAGAAGTCAGTGTCGCTGTATGTGGTGAGTATGTGTGTGATCTGATGTGTGTGATCCAATGTTTGTGTGTGTGATGTGATGTGTGTGATCCGATTTTTGTGTGTTTGAGATCGGATGTGTGCGGGGGTGCGAACACTGCAGTTCCTCTGCTCGGCATTTGGGAAGTATGATTATGGGGTGCCTGCTGTCTATGATGAAGTGTCCTGCAGTATCTTTAACTTTTTTAGCTGCATGGACACTTCATTACTAAACCGCGACTAGAGCTTATTTTTAACGGAAGGCTTACATTTAAACCTTGCTCCAAAAATGCTGAAAATCCCTGCTAGGGCTTATTTTTGGAAAAACATGGTACGATTCCTTCTACAATTGTCCTCCTTTTCTTCCTAAAAGTATAGTAATGGGGGAAAATGCAGATCGTGTTATGGAATATATAGCACATCACTTGTCTCAGTCACAGCAGGGTGATGATACCCCTGTCAGCAGCACTATCAGTTTGAGTCAGTGAACTGAAAACAATAGACTGCCTGATGACAAACAAGTAAGAGAGATATACATTATGGGCTATTTCTTAATTTTAAAAAATGTGAAAAGGCTATCAGTATGCTATGTTATTACATGGGCTGCTGGATATAACCCCTTTAAATATAAGAGACCTGGAGCAGTTTACAAAAGAAGAGTCATTCAAAATTCCAGTGGAGAGGTGTAAAAAGCTTGTTAATCATTATAAGAATCCGTTACAGTTATTTTTTCAAAAGGATGTGCAACCAAATATTAAGTTGAGAGTGCTAACAACTTTGCCCTGCAAATCTTTGGAGTTTGAGGTAAGATTATGTCCAATTTGCCTTTTCTTCTCTTATTTTTTTGTGCTGGTCCAATACACACTAAGGAAGTAAACGTGTACAACAAACAAGTGTAATTGCAATAATTTTGGCCATGAATGTAAATGACTCTAGACAGAAAAAAGCTTCCTCAACCCTAAAACTGGGGTCACACTAAACGACAGCGACAACGACGTCGCTGTTACGTCACCATTTTCTGTGACGTAGCAGCGACCTTGTAAGTCGCTGTTATGATCGCTGCTTAGCTGTCAAACAGCAGCCGAAGCAGCGATTATAACGACAGTGCTGCAACATGTGCAGAGAGCAGGAAGCCGCGCACACTGAGCGCTGGCTCCCTGCTCTCCTAGCTACAGTACACATCGGGTTAATTACACGATGTGTCCTGTAGCTACATGTGCAGAGAGCAGGGAGCCGCGCACACTGCTTAGCGCTGGCTCCCTACTCTCCTAGCTACAGTACACATCGGGTTAATTACACGATGTGTACTGCAGCTACATGTGCAGAGAGCAGGAGCCGGCACTGGCACCGTGAGAGCGGCGGAGGCTGGTAACGAAGGTAAATATCGGGTAACCACCTTGGTTACCCGATGTTTACCTTGGTTACAGCTTACTGCAGCTGCCAGATGCCGGCTCCTGCTCCCTGCTCGCTTCATTTCGTCGCTCTCTCGCTCTCACACACAGCGATCTGTGCGTCACAGCGGGAGAGCGATGACCAAAAAATGAAGCTGGACATTCAGCAATGAGCGGCGACCTCACAGCAGGGGCCAGCTCGTTGCTGGATGTCACACACAGCGACAGCGACGGGACGTTGCTGCAACGTCACAGAAAATGGTGACGTAGCAGCGACGTCATTGTCGTTGTCGCTGTGTGTGACACCACCTTAATTTAAGGGGAAGGTTAACAGTAGAAGGCTGAGACCTTTTTTCTTGATATTATTTTCAGTTTGTTCTTGTCAATCAAGCAGGATTGCATGCCTGATTCTTATTTTTCCATTAGCTATCATTTTATAGACTTTGTGGAATAATAGTTACAAAGTTCTCAATGCATATGTAAAGGAGTGGAAAAGCTGCCCACACTCCCCCTTGAAGATCTTTAATTGCATTGCTATGTTTAAAATGTTGTTTTATGTACTTTGTGCCCAGCAACAATAAATTAGCAGCAGACAAGATTAATAGTTGCGGAATAGCCCAGATAAGGAAGAGTTATATGGGCACAGAGGAAGTAGTTTCCGGTTGTATTACTCACATAGGTTTCAAATTGTCTCTCCAGTAAAGGAGACAAACTCTAGCACAGCGCCACCTATTGGAAGTAGCGATCCTAAAAGTCACAAGTGGATTTTCAACAATCCTTTGAAATATGACTCAGGATATATAAGCCAGATCAGAATCCCAATTTGCAGACACGGTGTTTCGGGGTGCTTGCCCCTCGTCAGTGCAAAGTATGGGGGGTGTCTGATCTGGCTCATGAGAAAGCTATGTGGGGACCACGGGGGAACACTATTCTCCTTAAGGAGACTTTGCAAGCCAGTCTGGCTGCCAGGTAAGGGGACTTATAGCTGCAATGCCCCTCTGGGAAATATTCAAATTGTCTCTCCAGTAAAGGAGACAAACTCTAGCACAGCGCCACCTATTGGAAGTAGCGATCCTAAAAGTCACAAGTGGATTTTCAACAATCCTTTGAAATATGACTCAGGATATATAAGCCAGATCAGAATCCCAATTTGCAGACACGGTGTTTCGGGGTGCTTGCCCCTCGTCAGTGCAAAGTATGGGGGTGTCTGATCTGGCTCATGAGAAAGCTATGTGGGGACCACGGGGGAACACTATTCTCCTTAAGGAGACTTTGCAAGCCAGTCTGGCTGCCAGGTAAGGGGACTTATAGCTGCAATGCCCCTCTGGGAAATATTCAAATTGTCTCTCCAGTAAAGGAGACAAACTCTAGCACAGCGCCACCTATTGGAAGTAGCGATCCTAAAAGTCACAAGTGGATTTTCAACAATCCTTTGAAATATGACTCAGGATATATAAGCCAGATCAGAATCCCAATTTGCAGACACGGTGTTTCGGGGTGCTTGCCCCTCGTCAGTGCAAAGTATGGGGGTGTCTGATCTGGCTCATGAGAAAGCTATGTGGGGACCACGGGGGAACACTATTCTCCTTAAGGAGACTTTGCAAGCCAGTCTGGCTGCCAGGTAAGGGGACTTATAGCTGCAATGCCCCTCTGGGAAATATTCAAATTGTCTCTCCAGTAAAGGAGACAAACTCTAGCACAGCGCCACCTATTGGAAGTAGCGATCCTAAAAGTCACAAGTGGATTTTCAACAATCCTTTGAAATATGACTCAGGATATATAAGCCAGATCAGAATCCCAATTTGCAGACACGGTGTTTTGGGGTGCTTGCCCCTCGTCAGTGCAAAGTATGGGGGTGTCTGATCTGGCTCATGAGAAAGCTATGTGGGGACCACGGGGGAACACTATTCTCCTTAAGGAGACTTTGCAAGCCAGTCTGGCTGCCAGGTAAGGGGACTTATAGCTGCAATGCCCCTCTGGGAAATATTCAAATTGTCTCTCCAGTAAAGGAGACAAACTCTAGCACAGCGCCACCTATTGGAAGTAGCGATCCTAAAAGTCACAAGTGGATTTTCAACAATCCTTTGAAATATGACTCAGGATATATAAGCCAGATCAGAATCCCAATTTGCAGACACGGTGTTTCGGGGTGCTTGCCCCTCGTCAGTGCAAAGTATGGGGGTGTCTGATCTGGCTCATGAGAAAGCTATGTGGGGACCACGGGGGAACACTATTCTCCTTAAGGAGACTTTGCAAGCCAGTCTGGCTGCCAGGTAAGGGGACTTATAGCTGCAATGCCCCTCTGGGAAATATTCAAATTGTCTCTCCAGTAAAGGAGACAAACTCTAGCACAGCGCCACCTATTGGAAGTAGCGATCCTAAAAGTCACAAGTGGATTTTCAACAATCCTTTGAAATATGACTCAGGATATATAAGCCAGATCAGAATCCCAATTTGCAGACACGGTGTTTCGGGGTGCTTGCCCCTCGTCAGTGCAAAGTATGGGGGTGTCTGATCTGGCTCATGAGAAAGCTATGTGGGGACCACGGGGGAACACTATTCTCCTTAAGGAGACTTTGCAAGCCAGTCTGGCTGCCAGGTAAGGGGACTTATAGCTGCAATGCCCCTCTGGGAAATATTCAAATTGTCTCTCCAGTAAAGGAGACAAACTCTAGCACAGCGCCACCTATTGGAAGTAGCGATCCTAAAAGTCACAAGTGGATTTTCAACAATCCTTTGAAATATGACTCAGGATATATAAGCCAGATCAGAATCCCAATTTGCAGACACGGTGTTTCGGGGTGCTTGCCCCTCGTCAGTGCAAAGTATGGGGGTGTCTGATCTGGCTCATGAGAAAGCTATGTGGGGACCACGGGGGAACACTATTCTCCTTAAGGAGACTTTGCAAGCCAGTCTGGCTGCCAGGTAAGGGGACTTATAGCTGCAATGCCCCTCTGGGAAATATTCAAATTGTCTCTCCAGTAAAGGAGACAAACTCTAGCACAGCGCCACCTATTGGAAGTAGCGATCCTAAAAGTCACAAGTGGATTTTCAACAATCCTTTGAAATATGACTCAGGATATATAAGCCAGATCAGAATCCCAATTTGCAGACACGGTGTTTCGGGGTGCTTGCCCCTCGTCAGTGCAAAGTATGGGGGTGTCTGATCTGGCTCATGAGAAAGCTATGTGGGGACCACGGGGGAACACTATTCTCCTTAAGGAGACTTTGCAAGCCAGTCTGGCTGCCAGGTAAGGGGACTTATAGCTGCAATGCCCCTCTGGGAAATATTCAAATTGTCTCTCCAGTAAAGGAGACAAACTCTAGCACAGCGCCACCTATTGGAAGTAGCGATCCTAAAAGTCACAAGTGGATTTTCAACAATCCTTTGAAATATGACTCAGGATATATAAGCCAGATCAGAATCCCAATTTGCAGACACGGTGTTTCGGGGTGCTTGCCCCTCGTCAGTGCAAAGTATGGGGGTGTCTGATCTGGCTCATGAGAAAGCTATGTGGGGACCACGGGGGAACACTATTCTCCTTAAGGAGACTTTGCAAGCCAGTCTGGCTGCCAGGTAAGGGGACTTATAGCTGCAATGCCCCTCTGGGAAATATTCAAATTGTCTCTCCAGTAAAGGAGACAAACTCTAGCACAGCGCCACCTATTGGAAGTAGCGATCCTAAAAGTCACAAGTGGATTTTCAACAATCCTTTGAAATATGACTCAGGATATATAAGCCAGATCAGAATCCCAATTTGCAGACACGGTGTTTCGGGGTGCTTGCCCCTCGTCAGTGCAAAGTATGGGGGTGTCTGATCTGGCTCATGAGAAAGCTATGTGGGGACCACGGGGGAACACTATTCTCCTTAAGGAGACTTTGCAAGCCAGTCTGGCTGCCAGGTAAGGGGACTTATAGCTGCAATGCCCCTCTGGGAAATATTCAAATTGTCTCTCCAGTAAAGGAGACAAACTCTAGCACAGCGCCACCTATTGGAAGTAGCGATCCTAAAAGTCACAAGTGGATTTTCAACAATCCTTTGAAATATGACTCAGGATATATAAGCCAGATCAGAATCCCAATTTGCAGACACGGTGTTTCGGGGTGCTTGCCCCTCGTCAGTGCAAAGTATGGGGGTGTCTGATCTGGCTCATGAGAAAGCTATGTGGGGACCACGGGGGAACACTATTCTCCTTAAGGAGACTTTGCAAGCCAGTCTGGCTGCCAGGTAAGGGGACTTATAGCTGCAATGCCCCTCTGGGAAATATTCAAATTGTCTCTCCAGTAAAGGAGACAAACTCTAGCACAGCGCCACCTATTGGAAGTAGCGATCCTAAAAGTCACAAGTGGATTTTCAACAATCCTTTGAAATATGACTCAGGATATATAAGCCAGATCAGAATCCCAATTTGCAGACACGGTGTTTCGGGGTGCTTGCCCCTCGTCAGTGCAAAGTATGGGGGTGTCTGATCTGGCTCATGAGAAAGCTATGTGGGGACCACGGGGGAACACTATTCTCCTTAAGGAGACTTTGCAAGCCAGTCTGGCTGCCAGGTAAGGGGACTTATAGCTGCAATGCCCCTCTGGGAAATATTCAAATTGTCTCTCCAGTAAAGGAGACAAACTCTAGCACAGCGCCACCTATTGGAAGTAGCGATCCTAAAAGTCACAAGTGGATTTTCAACAATCCTTTGAAATATGACTCAGGATATATAAGCCAGATCAGAATCCCAATTTGCAGACACGGTGTTTCGGGGTGCTTGCCCCTCGTCAGTGCAAAGTATGGGGGTGTCTGATCTGGCTCATGAGAAAGCTATGTGGGGACCACGGGGGAACACTATTCTCCTTAAGGAGACTTTGCAAGCCAGTCTGGCTGCCAGGTAAGGGGACTTATAGCTGCAATGCCCCTCTGGGAAATATTCAAATTGTCTCTCCAGTAAAGGAGACAAACTCTAGCACAGCGCCACCTATTGGAAGTAGCGATCCTAAAAGTCACAAGTGGATTTTCAACAATCCTTTGAAATATGACTCAGGATATATAAGCCAGATCAGAATCCCAATTTGCAGACACGGTGTTTCGGGGTGCTTGCCCCTCGTCAGTGCAAAGTATGGGGGTGTCTGATCTGGCTCATGAGAAAGCTATGTGGGGACCACGGGGGAACACTATTCTCCTTAAGGAGACTTTGCAAGCCAGTCTGGCTGCCAGGTAAGGGGACTTATAGCTGCAATGCCCCTCTGGGAAATATTCAAATTGTCTCTCCAGTAAAGGAGACAAACTCTAGCACAGCGCCACCTATTGGAAGTAGCGATCCTAAAAGTCACAAGTGGATTTTCAACAATCCTTTGAAATATGACTCAGGATATATAAGCCAGATCAGAATCCCAATTTGCAGACACGGTGTTTCGGGGTGCTTGCCCCTCGTCAGTGCAAAGTATGGGGGTGTCTGATCTGGCTCATGAGAAAGCTATGTGGGGACCACGGGGGAACACTATTCTCCTTAAGGAGACTTTGCAAGCCAGTCTGGCTGCCAGGTAAGGGGACTTATAGCTGCAATGCCCCTCTGGGAAATATTCAAATTGTCTCTCCAGTAAAGGAGACAAACTCTAGCACAGCGCCACCTATTGGAAGTAGCGATCCTAAAAGTCACAAGTGGATTTTCAACAATCCTTTGAAATATGACTCAGGATATATAAGCCAGATCAGAATCCCAATTTGCAGACATGGTGTTTCGGGGTGCTTGCCCCTCGTCAGTGCAAAGTATGGGGGTGTCTGATCTGGCTCATGAGAAAGCTATGTGGGGACCACGGGGGAACACTATTCTCCTTAAGGAGACTTTGCAAGCCAGTCTGGCTGCCAGGTAAGGGGACTTATAGCTGCAATGCCCCTCTGGGAAATATTCAAATTGTCTCTCCAGTAAAGGAGACAAACTCTAGCACAGCGCCACCTATTGGAAGTAGCGATCCTAAAAGTCACAAGTGGATTTTCAACAATCCTTTGAAATATGACTCAGGATATATAAGCCAGATCAGAATCCCAATTTGCAGACACGGTGTTTCGGGGTGCTTGCCCCTCGTCAGTGCAAAGTATGGGGGTGTCTGATCTGGCTCATGAGAAAGCTATGTGGGGACCACGGGGGAACACTATTCTCCTTAAGGAGACTTTGCAAGCCAGTCTGGCTGCCAGGTAAGGGGACTTATAGCTGCAATGCCCCTCTGGGAAATATTCAAATTGTCTCTCCAGTAAAGGAGACAAACTCTAGCACAGCGCCACCTATTGGAAGTAGCGATCCTAAAAGTCACAAGTGGATTTTCAACAATCCTTTGAAATATGACTCAGGATATATAAGCCAGATCAGAATCCCAATTTGCAGACACGGTGTTTCGGGGTGCTTGCCCCTCGTCAGTGCAAAGTATGGGGGTGTCTGATCTGGCTCATGAGAAAGCTATGTGGGGACCACGGGGGAACACTATTCTCCTTAAGGAGACTTTGCAAGCCAGTCTGGCTGCCAGGTAAGGGGACTTATAGCTGCAATGCCCCTCTGGGAAATATTCAAATTGTCTCTCCAGTAAAGGAGACAAACTCTAGCACAGCGCCACCTATTGGAAGTAGCGATCCTAAAAGTCACAAGTGGATTTTCAACAATCCTTTGAAATATGACTCAGGATATATAAGCCAGATCAGAATCCCAATTTGCAGACACGGTGTTTCGGGGTGCTTGCCCCTCGTCAGTGCAAAGTATGGGGGTGTCTGATCTGGCTCATGAGAAAGCTATGTGGGGACCACGGGGGAACACTATTCTCCTTAAGGAGACTTTGCAAGCCAGTCTGGCTGCCAGGTAAGGGGACTTATAGCTGCAATGCCCCTCTGGGAAATATTCAAATTGTCTCTCCAGTAAAGGAGACAAACTCTAGCACAGCGCCACCTATTGGAAGTAGCGATCCTAAAAGTCACAAGTGGATTTTCAACAATCCTTTGAAATATGACTCAGGATATATAAGCCAGATCAGAATCCCAATTTGCAGACACGGTGTTTCGGGGTGCTTGCCCCTCGTCAGTGCAAAGTATGGGGGTGTCTGATCTGGCTCATGAGAAAGCTATGTGGGGACCACGGGGGAACACTATTCTCCTTAAGGAGACTTTGCAAGCCAGTCTGGCTGCCAGGTAAGGGGACTTATAGCTGCAATGCCCCTCTGGGAAATATTCAAATTGTCTCTCCAGTAAAGGAGACAAACTCTAGCACAGCGCCACCTATTGGAAGTAGCGATCCTAAAAGTCACAAGTGGATTTTCAACAATCCTTTGAAATATGACTCAGGATATATAAGCCAGATCAGAATCCCAATTTGCAGACACGGTGTTTCGGGGTGCTTGCCCCTCGTCAGTGCAAAGTATGGGGGTGTCTGATCTGGCTCATGAGAAAGCTATGTGGGGACCACGGGGGAACACTATTCTCCTTAAGGAGACTTTGCAAGCCAGTCTGGCTGCCAGGTAAGGGGACTTATAGCTGCAATGCCCCTCTGGGA
The DNA here is from genome assembly GCF_048569485.1 of Anomaloglossus baeobatrachus. Taxonomy (NCBI): domain Eukaryota; kingdom Metazoa; phylum Chordata; class Amphibia; order Anura; family Aromobatidae; genus Anomaloglossus; species Anomaloglossus baeobatrachus. The sequence continues at coordinate 415,407,275 of NC_134353.1, read as the reverse complement.
AATATTCAAATTGTCTCTCCAGTAAAGGAGACAAACTCTAGCACAGCGCCACCTATTGGAAGTAGCGATCCTAAAAGTCACAAGTGGATTTTCAACAATCCTTTGAAATATGACTCAGGATATATAAGCCAGATCAGAATCCCAATTTGCAGACACGGTGTTTCGGGGTGCTTGCCCCTCGTCAGTGCAAAGTATGGGGGTGTCTGATCTGGCTCATGAGAAAGCTATGTGGGGACCACGGGGGAACACTATTCTCCTTAAGGAGACTTTGCAAGCCAGTCTGGCTGCCAGGTAAGGGGACTTATAGCTGCAATGCCCCTCTGGGAAATATTCAAATTGTCTCTCCAGTAAAGGAGACAAACTCTAGCACAGCGCCACCTATTGGAAGTAGCGATCCTAAAAGTCACAAGTGGATTTTCAACAATCCTTTGAAATATGACTCAGGATATATAAGCCAGATCAGAATCCCAATTTGCAGACACGGTGTTTCGGGGTGCTTGCCCCTCGTCAGTGCAAAGTATGGGGGTGTCTGATCTGGCTCATGAGAAAGCTATGTGGGGACCACGGGGGAACACTATTCTCCTTAAGGAGACTTTGCAAGCCAGTCTGGCTGCCAGGTAAGGGGACTTATAGCTGCAATGCCCCTCTGGGAAATATTCAAATTGTCTCTCCAGTAAAGGAGACAAACTCTAGCACAGCGCCACCTATTGGAAGTAGCGATCCTAAAAGTCACAAGTGGATTTTCAACAATCCTTTGAAATATGACTCAGGATATATAAGCCAGATCAGAATCCCAATTTGCAGACACGGTGTTTCGGGGTGCTTGCCCCTCGTCAGTGCAAAGTATGGGGGTGTCTGATCTGGCTCATGAGAAAGCTATGTGGGGACCACGGGGGAACACTATTCTCCTTAAGGAGACTTTGCAAGCCAGTCTGGCTGCCAGGTAAGGGGACTTATAGCTGCAATGCCCCTCTGGGAAATATTCAAATTGTCTCTCCAGTAAAGGAGACAAACTCTAGCACAGCGCCACCTATTGGAAGTAGCGATCCTAAAAGTCACAAGTGGATTTTCAACAATCCTTTGAAATATGACTCAGGATATATAAGCCAGATCAGAATCCCAATTTGCAGACACGGTGTTTCGGGGTGCTTGCCCCTCGTCAGTGCAAAGTATGGGGGTGTCTGATCTGGCTCATGAGAAAGCTATGTGGGGACCACGGGGGAACACTATTCTCCTTAAGGAGACTTTGCAAGCCAGTCTGGCTGCCAGGTAAGGGGACTTATAGCTGCAATGCCCCTCTGGGAAATATTCAAATTGTCTCTCCAGTAAAGGAGACAAACTCTAGCACAGCGCCACCTATTGGAAGTAGCGATCCTAAAAGTCACAAGTGGATTTTCAACAATCCTTTGAAATATGACTCAGGATATATAAGCCAGATCAGAATCCCAATTTGCAGACACGGTGTTTCGGGGTGCTTGCCCCTCGTCAGTGCAAAGTATGGGGGTGTCTGATCTGGCTCATGAGAAAGCTATGTGGGGACCACGGGGGAACACTATTCTCCTTAAGGAGACTTTGCAAGCCAGTCTGGCTGCCAGGTAAGGGGACTTATAGCTGCAATGCCCCTCTGGGAAATATTCAAATTGTCTCTCCAGTAAAGGAGACAAACTCTAGCACAGCGCCACCTATTGGAAGTAGCGATCCTAAAAGTCACAAGTGGATTTTCAACAATCCTTTGAAATATGACTCAGGATATATAAGCCAGATCAGAATCCCAATTTGCAGACACGGTGTTTCGGGGTGCTTGCCCCTCGTCAGTGCAAAGTATGGGGGTGTCTGATCTGGCTCATGAGAAAGCTATGTGGGGACCACGGGGGAACACTATTCTCCTTAAGGAGACTTTGCAAGCCAGTCTGGCTGCCAGGTAAGGGGACTTATAGCTGCAATGCCCCTCTGGGAAATATTCAAATTGTCTCTCCAGTAAAGGAGACAAACTCTAGCACAGCGCCACCTATTGGAAGTAGCGATCCTAAAAGTCACAAGTGGATTTTCAACAATCCTTTGAAATATGACTCAGGATATATAAGCCAGATCAGAATCCCAATTTGCAGACACGGTGTTTCGGGGTGCTTGCCCCTCGTCAGTGCAAAGTATGGGGGTGTCTGATCTGGCTCATGAGAAAGCTATGTGGGGACCACGGGGGAACACTATTCTCCTTAAGGAGACTTTGCAAGCCAGTCTGGCTGCCAGGTAAGGGGACTTATAGCTGCAATGCCCCTCTGGGAAATATTCAAATTGTCTCTCCAGTAAAGGAGACAAACTCTAGCACAGCGCCACCTATTGGAAGTAGCGATCCTAAAAGTCACAAGTGGTCACATAGGTTTGTTACTTTTCAACACTAATCCCTATCTTATAGCTGCTTGCAGACTAGTATAGAAATGGTGTTGGCTGTGAAGAGGGGAACCAACATACAGTATATCATAGTATACTTTAATGGAAAGCAAAGATGAAGTGACAGCACAATTCAGAACCTCAGGCAGACGGAGCTCTAGTGAAGATAGATGCACAGGATGAGATCCTTATTACAGGCCAGGTGGCCTAATTAATGGTACGAAATAATCAGAAGGTGCAGCAGAACAAGTTTCTTATTACAGAATAGAGCCCTGACTAATGGTACAGAACATTGCTCGGGAGGGGGGGGGGGAAGTAGGACGAGGTCCTCAACTAAGCTAAAGGAAGGATTCCTTATCTCAGGCAAGTGGGTCTTAAGCGAAGAATTATCTAAGCTATAGGAGAAGATAGATTGTCACCATACTGGGACACAAGTTCTCCTATATAGAGCTGAAGATGTGCGGTGGCACAGCAAGAAGGGTGTAACAATGATCAAATAGACTTTGAGAGTACTAGTGAGGGTACTCACAAATTATTTGGGAGTTGAGAGTAGCTATGAGAGGCCAGAGTTACACACCTCGACCTGTATGGTCCTCACAGGGGAAGATGGAGCTTTCCATAATGGTTTACTGGACTTTTGTAATATGTGATGGAAGTAATATATTGCCATGAGTAACAATAAAGTGCCTGCCACTGATTGTGCAGAAAAAGCATTCATCAAGTTGTTATTCAGTAAAAAGTTTGTTTTTGGACTTTGGTTTCACTCGTTTAACTCTACTTCATCTGGTCTTGGCCTGCAATGTCCAAAGGCAGCAATGTTCTGCAGAGGCATATTGCCAAAGTTACATCAGCACACACCTAGCTCGAACCTTCTTTTTCCTGTAGCATGGCAGGCGCGGATGATGCTCACCTTGCCCACGACTGCCACCCCTGCTTGCGTTACACCTTAAATTATTCTGCCTTCTCCCACTTTATTATTTTAGATTAAACATAGTATGTTGTTGACTTAAAATGAAATGACATGTATTATTATTATTATGCCACAGAAATGCAGAACTAAACTAATCACCACTTAGTTTTAAATTTGAATCTTCCACGTCCTTTTATCCACAACATATAATATTTTTTTTTAGCCATACAAACAATTTTACTATGCATATAATTAAGGCAAAATCAAAAGAGTTATGTTTACCAACTTTGTTTAGCTTGTTTTGACAGGAACAGTTTATCTTCTTGACACATAACACTTTCTGATTTCATATTAGTTTTATGCAATAATAAATTGTCAGTTTTTTAATGCTCTATTGTATTACATGTCCTATTAAATTCTCTGTATTAAGGTATTTGTATTTTTCAATTTTAGCAATGGAAGATTGGGATGTTGTTCCTCTACATTCCTTAGCGAGCTGTTTTCTTAATGGCTACCTAGGATGGCACCTTTAACCACTGAGAAGGACATTATTTAAATAACAGTGATTGATTGTGTAACTGTTTAACATCCCAGTAACTCAATTCTTTAAGGTCTTATAAAATCATGTATATTACAGGGTATTCATCTGTGAGAAGGCTCGAAGGTTTATAGGCAGCAATTAGGGCATGGTATGTATCAGAAATCCAAAAGCAAAATATACAAGACGTTTTTAAAAGGTGAAATAGCTCTCACACAACCATAAACGGCACTTCTCACCAGCAATAACCTAGTGAATTTGGCATAACATCAGGTTCCCACAGCAACAAACATAAGTATATTCATTGGCTTTCTAAATATGACATTTTATTTCACGTAATAAAAGTATATAGAGTTTTAGGTTTTAGTAAGCTGTCCCAAAGTAGAAACTAAGGATTTGCATTTTATAATACTATCCCATTAGAATTAAACTGAATTCTAAATAATGTCAGCTATGATCACTACATACAGTATATATGTACTCTCTTAGTTGTGAAAAGAGCCAATATATGTTGTATGTTTTACTTCAATATGAAATATTTTTTAATGATAAATATTTAAACCCAAGAAATAGAAAACCCCACCTCAATAATTTTATCTTCTTATTGATATTATAAAAGCACACCGGAGAGAGGGACACATGGAGAGAGGAGGCTTCTTAAGCTTGGCACTTCACATTGGATGTAAAAATCTATGCATGCAATTTAAGGAAACCATAGGGTATGCTTGCAAAACATATGGCCCAGGGAGAACCTGGAGATTCCGATTCTCATTTTCCTATATTCAACTGTATTCTTGTCCTTCAGACATGAAGACAGTTGAGCACTAGAGCCAGAATTGGGCCAGAAGAGTGCTTATCTTCCCTCGCCCCTGCTGGCAGCGATCTGATAAGGTCATCACGCTATGACCTCATCACACTGTTACTATCGCATGTTTGAGGAGGATGCATATATACTTTCTAAGAGAGAGGGGGAAAGTTGGTGTTGCTAGGTGAACACCTTATGGTTGGGTAGGAAGTGGGGAAGACTGTGAATGGGGCACAGCATTCAATTTGTGATATATTTTGAGGAGGTGCAGGGTATGCGGAACAATTATGGATCAATGCAGTGTAAGATGAGGGAATATGGAGTGGTAGAGACTGTGAAGGAACATTGTGCAGTGGTGCAGAGTATAGGGACATTATGGTGCCGAACAGAGTTTGAGAAACATTATAAAATGGTGCATTGTGTGGAGGAACACTAAGAAGCTTTTAAGGGTGTGTGGGGAACATTATGGAGCAGAGCAGGATGTGGGAGGACTATATGAAGCAGTGTATGTGGAGACATTATGGAGAGGGCTAGTGTGGGAGCAATATTATGAAATGGTGCAAGGTGTGGGGGGAACATTGTGGAGTGGTACAGGGCGTGGGGAAACATTGTGGAGCGATGCAGGGTTTGAGAATCATTGTGGAGCGGTGCAGGGTTTGGGAAACATTATGAAGTGGTGCAAAGTGTGGGAGCATATTAAGAAGCATTGCAGGGTGTGGGAGGAACATTTTGAAGGGGTGCAGTGTGGGGGGACATTATGGAGCAGTGCAGGGTGTAGAGGGACATTATAAAGCAGTGTACAATATCTGGACATTATGAAGCGGTGCACGATGACATTGTAGAAAAGGAAAGTGTTTTTGGCACATTATGAAATGGTGCAGTGTGTAGGAGATATTATGGAGAAAGACAGTGTGGGGGGATATTATGGAGAGTGGAAGGGTGGGTTGGATATTTTGAGGTGGGGCAAACTTGGTGGGGCATTATGGTGATGGGCAATGTGTGTAAGCTATAATATGGAAAATGGCAGTGTGTGGGGGGAATATTATAGAGCACTGTATGGTGTAGGGGAATATTCTGGAGTTGTTCATGGTGTGGGGAATATTATTGAGTGGTTCAAGGTGTAGGAGACATTATGGAATGGTATAGAATGTGAGGACATTATGGAGTAGTGCTGAATGTGTAAGAACATTTTGGAACAGTGCAGGGTGTGGGGGAACATGATGGAATGGTACAGCGTGTGAGGACATTTTGTGGGGGGGGGAAATATTATGGTGGAGTTCTGTGGAGGAGACATTATGGAGAGAGGCAATGTGGGAATGTTATGGAGAGGGGCAGTGTTGGGAAAATTACAGAGATGGACAGTATGGGGGAGATATTACGGAGACGTTATGGAGAGGTGCAGTGCAGGGGGGAAATTATGGAGAGGGGCAGTTGTGGGGGGGAATTTGTACAAGTAACACAATGAGGATCAATTATTTACTTTGGGGTGCACCATGGCAGATATTTTTGCTTATAGGGCAGTATAATGATACTTTTATTTTTAAGGGCACCATGTTAGGAAGTACTGCAGCAGACACAGAAGAGAGATGTCTGGAGCGAAGAATTCTGGGCATGAAATCTCATCATGACGTCAATATGAGACAAGGTATTGAGACAAAAAGGATGGGAATGACTCCAACCAGAGAAGATAACACCATAATTTAAATAGATGTGAATGTATTGATTGTGATAATGACTACATATCAACAGTGCTGTGGTTCCTATATGGCCAAGAGCCTGATAATGGCTGGAAATAATATCTCCTTTGTCTATTGTTAAGGACATATTGGGAGTTGCAAGTTCATGTGATACAAGTGTATTATGTGGCTGACCTGGAACTGCAATTGATTACTGCACTAAGCTTGGTCATGTATTCCTATCGTGATGGTGGTTCTGATACTGCAGTCATGTACTGATGGTCATTTAGGCTCTGTATTCATGTACAGATGGTTGTTCTGATACTGCATTTATGTACTGGCGATTGTTCTGCTCATGTATCAATCCATAACATGTTTCAATTGAAAACTGAAAAATCCTCAAAACTTGATTTTGAGATTATGAGAAGACTTTAGTTGAATTGGTGCTCCAAAAATTCAGTATAAGCCGGGTATGTTCAAACTGATTTCTTTTTAGAAGAAGCTGAGCAGAAACTCTGCAAATTGTTCTCAACTGCACAAAACCTGGTTCTGCTGATGTATTAATATACTGAAAGTGTTTCTGCTGATGTATTCTTTTAATTTTTTTTGTGGCCCTTCCGATTGGTACAGTAGGACAATGTGACCCTTGGACCAAAAAAATGGGTGCACTCCTGCCGTTGGGTAACATGCAGCCTTTCATCCATTACAAGGTGTAGGTAAATAAGTTTCATATACTTGTGTACTCGAATAGGTGGTGTCAAGGCATGAATCAAGAGAAGGGATGGAAGTCACATTTCATTTTTATAACCTAAATGTAATATGTTATATTGTATGTGTTATGTTTTGTAGGATAATTTTATAGAGTTGTTCAACATTTTTATTTATCCAATAAACTTTTTCAGTAGCGGACACAGATAGAAGAGGCCCTTGGGCAAGAGCAGTAGACGGGCCCTTTGCAGTCATAATAATGCATATTCCCCCAGTTTTGAGGTGGAAATGGACCTCCTTACCACTTTGACTCCTGGGTGTCTGCCCAGGTTGCACCTATGATATAAAAAGAATGACCTACAAATTCAATAAATAGAAGGGAAACATTCCATACTAAACAAAACCAAAGATGCCTCCTGACGAAGCCATGCCCGGTGAAATGCGCATTGAGGCCCCGCCCCCACCACTGACTTGACTGCTGCGTTATTACTTCCATCATGTCTCAAGGTAATGATTGCTGTATTTGCTGACTTTCCTATATGTGCCTATGGGAGGAGTAACCCTAGGGTGTTGTTTAGCCAAAACCATTTGTGTGTTACACCTTATGGCTTTCTCCCGGGCTATTTGACAAGTATAATCTTGGCACCTTGGTTCAGCAGCCTTTAATTAATGTCAGCTGGTGTGTGTTTTTTGTGCTATTCTGTATTTGGCAAGTATTCCATCTTTTTGCCCTCACCGTCTGTCCTTTAATCAGCCTTTTATTAATAAAGAACTTAATATTTCACTATCAGTGTTAATATTTCCCTATCAGTGTTTCGATTCCTCTTTTTCAATGCCCTTTATTATTCTAATTATTGGGCTAGTCACTGAAATCTTTAGTTTTGCACCTATGATATGTCTGCCCATGATCTAATCTAGCACATTGTTGCTTCTTAAACTATTAATGAACAAGTATCATAATTATATATTTATGATACTGGGTTAAATCTCCTGCCTATGAAAAGCAGCCGGAGACCCGGGGAAGAGGACAAAAGGGGTTTACTACTGATTCTGTCTTCTCCTTTTCCAGTCATACAGTGCTCAATGGGTGCTATGCAGTGAACAGAAGTGGAATCTGCAAAATACACACTGTCAGGATTCTCCTCAATTGCCATTGCAAATAGCATCATGCGTCTGTAAGTATACAATTTGCATACTGGTTATCACATGCCACTGTCAAGATTCAGCAATCTGCAATCAAAGAGAGTGACTTAAAAAAAATATTTTCAGCCTGGAAAACACTATTGAAGTTGTTGTTTGTCACAACTGCTAATCTTAACATTAAGATCAGGAAGAGCCATGAATGAATAATACTCTAACATAACTTACTTAAAATTGTTGCCTTGAGATGATCTCTTTGGTGTTACAGGGTATCTATATGAAATGTGTATACATGCTTATAGCATAACTACATTTTCAAAACAAAACTGATTTAGTGCAGTGCAATCATTGGTCTACATGACTGTATTAGCAATTTTTGCAAAAAATCTACACTATAGACTGCTCAAAGTCTGTGCTGAGGGCAACACTAAGCTAATCGGTCTTACTCATATTGTTGCTCCATAGGTTGAGAATGGAGTATAAGTATATAGATACAATCACTATGAAACGAAACTCAAGGCCAAGATGGAGGTTATTCACAAAATGGCAAGCTGTGTTTATCGGAAGGTAAGTATATAGTTAAATGCAACCATCCAGATCGTTGGCAGTGGTCAAAAGCAGTGTACAGCGCCTGTAAATAGAGACACACTGTGTGTCAGAGCCAGCCTGGATATGTAATATCCCTTTAAATTTTGAGGATTTTGTGGTATAGGCAGTGATCCACTTTAAGGTAACAGGGGATGGTTGTCCCGATGGGCTCTATGTGGTCAGAGGGTCCCCGGTGCCTGGTGGATAATGTGCTTTGTCTGGATGGCTGGCTGTGTGTGTATTTAATGTTAAATTTGTATAAAAATATTGAAACTAATATTGATATGCATTTATTCTTTCTTTTTTTGTCAGCATATCACATTTTCTGTAATAGTAGGAATTACTGATTGTAACGGTTCACAGAGGTTGAAATTTGTGTTCTGATTGTTCTGCCCAGTTTATTGAACAAACTATAATTTTAGAGAACCACAATGCACAATGTCATTAAGCTTAGTACATTTTGCTATTTTTTAAGTTACTGTACATTTTGTGCTCCTTTTTGTGACATGGCCAGTGCACATATCAAAGATGAGATTTATAATTGAATCCAATTAAGATGAAATTCCAATGCTTGCAATCTACTCAGAGTAGCAATATAGTCAATAACAACCTGGAAAATATTCTTATTTCTTATCAAAACCATTTTTTAGAGAGGTATAATACTTCAGGTTGGCATGCATGTAAGAAAAAAGGGTGTTACCGATTTACCAACAGCAGTAATTTCTGTTAGGCTAGGTTCACATTTCCGTCAATTTGTATCAGTCACAATCCGTGGCTCTAGTAAACAACGGAATCCGTTTGGTGGATTCCGTTATTCTCATATACTTGTATGAGCGGCGGATTGTAACTGATGACGCTGCGTTGAATCTTCCACCCGACTGATCAGTTGTGGAACGACTGACCGTCGTTTGGCAGGAACGCAGCATGTAGCGTTTTTTGAGCAGCGGAATCCTTTTCATTTTGCTGCGCATGCTCTCTTTCGGTGGCCGTCTAATGAGAGCGATCAGCTGATCACCCGGTGGTCGGCTAATGAGAGTGATCAGCTGATCACCCGGCGGCCGGCTATTGCGAACGATCAGCTGATCGCTCTCTTTAGACAACTTGTGAGGGAAAACAAGCAAAGATACCATCACAAAGGGTGGGGGTGCAGTCTTATTGCGGCAAATCACAGATGCTGTTGCAGACGGTGGGCAGGGTAAGCATGGAATATTAATAAGTCTTAATGTGTGGACCAGGAAGTAGTGTGACAGCCGTGCGGAAACTTAGTAAACATAATTGTCCTGCTTTCATTGCCCTTTTGCTTCTTTTTGCAGCACCCTACCACTTTATTCGGGTAGCCGAACCCAAATAGTAACACAGAATTTCCTGAAAAGTCCATGTTTGGGGCCTGCGCACAGACACTATTTGTCCATTAAAGATCCCAAACTTTACAGTTTGTGTTGGTCCATCACTATCCACTAGTGATTGTTCTGTGCCCATCATTATTAATCATATTGTGTAAGGAATTTGGGAAACAAGCACCAAATTATATAATATTGTCGATCACGCTCATTTACCAGTCTGAACTCAGCGCATGTAAATGCAACCAAAATTGTTGAGTGTGATAACGCAATATGTGAGCACTTTGGGCCCCACTTTAAACTTTTGCCCAGGGCCCCACTTTGTCTAAAACCAGCTCTGTTACATGTTGTTACATATTGCCACAGTGAATTCTCTAAAGTCTCATGGCACCTTGATGAGCATGGTGTAATTTCAGAACTGTTTGAAAGAGGTTATGCCTCTTGGTGAGTTACTTTTCTATGTGAGCACTCTGCTCTAGTTTTCTAGAGTACAGATCATAGTACAGTGTGCTCTAGGGGACAGGAACGATCTTATACAGCACCGAAGTTATGCCTGTGTGACGCCCCAGGAGCGCTGGTCCTGTTCGGGGACGCCACAGTGCTCCTTCAGCAGGACAACAGGTAGGTTGGGTTTTACTATCTTAGGAGTCGTGACGCCACTCTCGGTTTTGCGGTCAGGATGAGGGATGACTGCCACTGCAGTTTAGCAAGCGTCTGGGGCTGATGGTATTTTCAGTTAGATGGTGTGGCCTCCCGAGAGTGAGGCTGGCCCCAGGGGCTCGAGTATAAGTGTGTAGTACCACAGGTCGCAGAAGAACTCACACACAGTCCAGAATGTCTTTCAGGGTTTTTACTCACGTTCAGTTGTTCACTGTGAGGTAACCCGGGCGATGCTGAGATAGACTGCAGGGAGAACCAGGTATCCTTCAGGCTGAAGTCAGGGTGACTGTAAGCTCACCTTCCTAGCACTTCTTGTTTTGGATAACCCCCGACTTGAAGTATATGGGATTCATCCAGGGAAGTCGTATCTGCCTTTTCTCCCCTTTCTAGCCCGTTTGCTGGCAGCGTGGACCAAGTAAAGATGGCTTCTTGCCCTATCTCATTTATGGGCCCTCTCCTTGCTGCTGATGCTATGGACTCTGTGTGTTTGGTTTGGGACTCGTTGTCCACAGCACCAGCAGGTTTAGTAGGTAGTTAAACTTGAGCCTACTTCGGGAACCTGTTTCCCCTGCATGCCTGGTCTGCCAGGAGTCCCCGTACTCAATCACCCCGCTTTTTCCTGAGGTGTCTTTCAGTCTGACTGTGTGGCAACCGAACTCCCCTGCCAACAGCCACTACACCGGCAGGGTCTGACTAGCGTGTATGCGTACCCGCTCTCTGCTTCAGACTCGGCTTGTGAGTCCTCCTCCACTGCTTCTCTCTGACTCACTACCACTGCATAACTCCTTCCAGCAGTGTGCGGGGGACATTATGGAAAGAAGCATTGTGGGAGGACATTAGGGATAGAAGTAGTGTGGTGGGACAAAATACAGATTGGAACAGTGTGCGGGGACGATACAAATAGGAGGAGTGTAGGGGGACATTATGGATAGGAGCAGTGTGAGGAGACATTACAAACAAGGGCAATAGTATGGAGAGGGGCAGTGTGGGGCCAATATTATGGAAAAGGGCAGTGTGGGGAATATTATGGAGAGGGGCAGTCTGCTGGGGATATTACAGAGAGAGGCAGTGTAGAGGCATATTATGGAGAGGGGCAGGGTGAGAAATAATATGGAAACAGTAAGTGTGAGGAATATTATTGAGAGACGCAATGTGGGGAAATATTATGGAAATATTATGGAAAGAGGTGGTGTTAGGAATATTATGAATGGGGGTGTGGGACATTTTTAAGGAGAGGGGCAGTGTGGGGGGACATTACAGATAGGAGCAGTGTGGGGGGATATTACGAAAAGGGCAGTATGGGGAAATATTTTTGAAAGGGCAGTGTGGGGGAATATTATGGAGAGGGGCAGTGTGGTGAGAATATTACGGAGAGAGGCAGTGTAGGGGCATATTATGGAGAGGGGCAGTGTGAGGAATATTATGGAGAGAGGCAGTGTGAAAAATATTATGGAGAGGGGCAGTGTCGGGGGAATGCTTCAGAGAGAGGAAGTGTGAGGGAATATTGTGGAGGGGTAATGGGTGTGGGAAATTATGAAGAGGGACAGTGTGTGGGTTATATTATGTAGAGAGGCAGTATATAGGGGATAAAATGGAGAGGGGTGGTGTGTGGGGGGACATTATAGAGAGAGTCAGGGTGGGGGAATTATTATCGAGAGGGGCAATGTAGGTGAATATAATAGGGAGGGAATATTATAGAGAAGGGCAGTGTATGGGGAAATTTTGTGCAGGAAGCACAGTGAAGGGCAATTATTTATTTAAAGGCCCAGCATGGCAGATATTTTTATTTATGGGAAAGCATTATGATAGTTTTATTTTACAGTGCACCATGATGTGAAGTACTGCTGAAGGCCGGAGAAGAGCAAAGTTTAGAGAGGTAAGCCTTGGATGTGGATTCTAATTATGGTGTCTGTACTTTGACAAAAGGGTTGGAGACAAAAGCGATGAGAATTATGTCAATTAGAGAAGATATCATCTATAGGGTACCTGGGTGAAAATATTTTTTTGTGATAATCCCTATGTCTCATCTGTACTGTGGTTACTGTATGATCCACAATCTGATAATGGCTGGTAACAACAACTCCCAGTGTCTCCTTTGATTTTTAAAGATATACTGAGAGTTTAAGGTTCAAGTAATAAAAGAGTAAATGTGTTGACCTAAAAATACAATTGATCACTGTACTAAGCTTGGTGATGTATTCCTGTCCTGACGGTGGTTCTGGTGATATATTAATGTACTGACAATGGTCCTAATGATGTATGCTGGTTTAAGTGCTGTAT